>NC_138050.1:38037468-38637468 GCF_964194185.1 Rhinolophus hipposideros | reverse complement strand
GTATGGAAAATTTTAAGTATATACCAAAGTAAACAGACTAGTATAATGAACCTCCGTGTACCATGCCCAACTTCAATAAGGAACTCACAGCCAATCTTGTTTCATCCAAAATGCACCACCGACTCACCCCCACCCCCACATAAATTATTTTGAAGGAAATTCCAGACATCATACTTCATTGGTAAACATTTTAGTATAGCATTCAACTTTACATAGTAGCCTATTCTGGGCTGTGCTATTGTTGGACATTAAATGAAAATTCACACCAGAAGGCTCCTGAAGTACAGGGTACATCCACTCGGGTAGCAGAGACTACTTGGGTTAGACAGTCATTTGAACTTGCAGTAAGCTCCACTTTTTAGCTAATTCTGTATACAATTCAAAAGAAGAGTAACAGCCAACATTTTGCATTATTCAAAATAGCTTAAGGAAACCAGGAAACTTTTACAGGTTTTTTTTTCCCTCTTTAGAACAATCATTGTTTAGGGGGAAAAAAAAAACAGTCTATACCTGAACTCACATTAGTGTTTCCAAAATGAAATGGTCACAGTCCATTTAACTGTGTTAACCCCTTAGTCCAGACTAAGGGCTTAACCTTGTTCTTGAATACTTCATACGTGCTGTCTACACTTGGAGATCCTCTGGGATTGTTCCACCCTTTTACCAAAGGCCTATTGTCAGCAGTTTACAAAAAAAACAAACTGTTTTTTTAATGTCGTTTGTTTTCCAAATCCAAAGTCCATAATAAATCTTTTTTCCCCTCCCCATGAGCTTTTCTGACACCCATGAAGAATTTTCCTTTCAAAGTCCTGTCTAACCTCCTCCACTTAAAGCTTTAGTTGACACCTGCCTTCCAGGTAAGACAACACCCTTTAGAGCTCATAATCTTGCCAGTTTAGTCTTTAATTTTTTTTTTTTATCACCGATAAAATCTTTGCTCACTCAGCACTCTAAGCCATCTTCTCCTCTGAGAATTTAGGTTTGTGTACTTGCTAATGATCCGATAATGCTCCTGTAGCCTCTGAAGTACAAGGGCCCCACAAAAAAGGATAATCTTCTCTTACAGATTTGGTTCTCAGACTTGAGCACGCATCAGAATACCTGGAGGGCTTGTCAGCACAAAGACTGCTGGAGTCACTAATTCAGGTGGTTTGGGGTTGGCCTGAGAATGTGCATTTATATGAAAAGATGAAAATAACCTAGTCTCTGGCTTTTATAAGACTGCAGTCTGATGCATAAATCCCTCCTTTCATCTGGGTAGCATTTCAGAATTTGAAAATTGCTCTCATACTTACTAGATTAAAAAAAACAAAACTAAATCTCATCACAATCCTTGGAGGGGAGTAGGTTCCAGATCTAGGGTCAGAAAACCTGCATTTGAATTCCAACTCTACCAAACATTAGCTCTGTGATACTGGACAAGTTACTTAAACTCTCAAAGCCTGAGTTAACTGTAAGATAAGAATGAAAACCTCTCAGGTAGATACTATAATACCCGTTTGTGAAAATGTGTTGAGAGCTACAAAGTGCTACATTAATACATAATCTTAGAGAAAGGACAGCCTATGGTGTCAGAAAGACCACCATAGAACTATGGGAACACAGAAGAAGCAATGCATTCAGCTGGCATGAGGAAGGTTTGGATGGGGTAGGCTTTGTGAAAAAGATGGAGTCTTCACTGGGCCCTAGAGATTTTCAAAAGGCAGGGAATTGAGTGGAGAATGGAAGTATTAGGAGGTGAAGGGTACACAGGCAGGAAAATGCATGACATATTAGGAGTGGAGGGTATAGGAAGGTGATTAATCTAATGATACAGCTGGACACGAAATTTAAAGCCACATTACGGAAAGCTTTGACTACCAGAGAAAGGAGTGTGAACATGATTCAGTAGGTAATGGGTAGCCAACTAAAGATTCTAATCAGCAACTCATGCTCTGAAATAACACTCATCTCTGGATGGGGAAATTAGGAAGGGGAGACAATGGAGGAAGGGATATCTGTAAAGAGTCTATTTTCCTTAGCAGCTGTCTCTGTCTTCCCACCCCTGGTTCCATATCCACCTCCCCACATCCCA
Organism: Rhinolophus hipposideros; assembly: GCF_964194185.1. NCBI lineage: Eukaryota > Metazoa > Chordata > Mammalia > Chiroptera > Rhinolophidae > Rhinolophus > Rhinolophus hipposideros. Next base: position 38,635,394 of record NC_138050.1, on the reverse strand, counting down.
CCCATGTAGCCTTACAATAAATTACAATCCTCTGAATCATCTTATCTCCCCCAGAGAGCCCCTTCAAAATGCTGGGCAGCTCTGCCTTGGTCCAAGCCCTGCCTTCTGGAGCCTTACAGAACACACTTTCCCTCTTCCTCCTAACATTCCTGGCAGCCCTCTATCCTCATTCAGGTTTCTTTTCTTATTGGATAACATGCCTCAGTGTTTCAGCCATTTCTCATTTAATGGGCTCTTCTGCCATTCTAGCTACACTTCTTTGGATATAACTTCCTTTCTCCCATAGAAAGAGAAGCATATGGCATTTCCAAAGGCACTTGGATACTTTAAACAAACTCTTGGTGGATGGGTAAATTTAATTCACTACCCCTGCCTCTTTTCCTTACTGGGTAACTTTATTGGGAGTGCTTGAGAGGAGGTCAAGTTCAAGGGTCACGGGGGCTCTCACTTGTCTATTGTGTCTCTTACACCTTGGAGCCTTGGTCATACTTAAATCCTTCATCTCATTCTGATTTGGGTTTGCTCTGATTTATAGTTGAATCTGATATATTGTGTATTTTCCCCCTTAGTGAATTTTTTGGATGCCAGTCCTGAAATTTATACCCTCTCTGCTGCACCCTAAAATGTGTCATTTGACTTGCTGGCATTTTCTCCCTAAAATGTTCTTTTTCCCTTTCACAGTGATGATAGTTAACCTCCGGATGATCGCTGAATTGTTGTTCCTTCATTTCCATTTTCCCGAAATGTTAGCCAAAAGGGTTAACCTGTCCATAGCTGATGTGTGCATACCTGAGGGATCATTTGTGGATTCACTAAGCTCCTATTGTGAGTCTATTTAGCAGCAACACAACAGAAACACACTATTAATAAATTCCCACTTCTCCTGAAAAAGGGCTGGTGCTATTCCAAGACCATGTTCAACTATGCTATATACACAAATCTTATCACCTAATGTTTATATGGAAGCTCTCAGGAGCTCAAAATACCTTAAGATATTTCATTATTATTGTACACAAAAGTCCTCAGTAGCTTCTCCTCAATCCCCAAACCCTGAAAACATTTTCCAGTACATGCCTCCCTCATTTCCGCATACTATAGAACGTGTATCGAAGGAAAAATAAGAACAGATTGGATTTTCGCTTTGTGTAGAAACACATTTCATTTTGCTTACAAAAGAGAAAGGTCTGTGAGCTCAGCTGATGAAACAAGATGTTTTGACTTGATAAAGATTCTTCTTTCACGTAGCTCCAGCTCCGTAGCCTCGCAGCTCAGTGTAGAGGCAGAATCAGGTTTATTTGAAAACTTTTATTGACTGTGACTCATTAGAAGGAATGTCACATGCTGGCATTTCATCACCAAGAAGGGAACCTTTCCCTTATAGGGCCTTTGGCTCAGATATGATTCAGGAAAGAAAAAAATGAACTTCCGTGGGAAATCTACTCACTCAGCCAGGACCAGATGAATGCAAATAAAAGCAGGACACTCCCTGCCACTCTTTTGTGTTAACCTCTTGTGGTATCTGAGGAGAAAACTTGGCTCTAAGGGCTCTGAAGATTAGGAACACAAGGAAATGCTGATTTTCCCTTAGAATGACTAAAATAAACCAAGAGGCTATGCCCTCTATTAATTAAAGCTTCAGGAATTAAAAAGGGAGAAGGGATATATAGAAAGTACCTATATCTATGTGGGCACTATAAAAATAGTGTTTACTGCATCACGATATTATATAAAATTTGATTTTTTAATGAAGTGAATTATTGATAAGTGAAAGACCCTAAAACAGAAGTTTTACTGGACTCTATATAGTTTTGTCCCAGCATTTACAGTCCTGACTGCACCAGAGGGAGAACAGCTGATACATGTTCCAGCTTATTTATGAAATAAGAGGCTTTCTAACACCACAAGTTTTTCACACCAGAAGAATATAATTATTCAGTGGCAATTTTAAAAGTCTGATATCATGTGTCTTCAAAACAAACATTGAAGGGTTAAAAACCTTATAATAAAAAAACCTTAAAATAAAAAATGAACTGGAAAACCAAAAGAAAATCCTGAAATTCTTCTACTTGGTATTCTTCTCCTAGTTTCACTGATCTCTGCTGTCCTGGGTTTTCTAATGTGCCCACCAGTGATGAGGGAGGCCCTCCTACCCCCCACCCCCGCTGCGCCCGAATGTCCCCACATACACCTTCTCTATGCTTACCCTTCTTGGAAGTATTCAGGAACACAAGCAGAGACATTTTAATAAGAGAGTGGACAATACCTTTCAATAGACAAGAAGTCTCCATTAGATAATATGTAATGCCTTGCATCTTTGGGATGATCTGACAGATTAATGTTTCTGTAAGGTGACTAAAATACAGCCTTCAGCAAAGATACATAATGTTGAGTCACTATTCTTCCAAAACCAAGGACAAAGCTGTGAAACAGTTTATGGCTGAGAAGATAACCAATATTCAAATTGACTGACAGCAAAAGCCAGAAGGATTACACATTTGTTCCCTGATGGATGTGGTGGAAACACATGAAAAATCCTGAAGGTGAGCAGGGTGGAAGGTAGATGTAAATTAAAGAAAAACCACAGAGTGAAGGTATAGTGAAACGCCAAACAACAAAATGTTTCTGTACTTCAGGAGAGGCAGAAAGATAAATTTTGTGGCTTGGTCTCCATGAAAAGACTTCAGGCTGAGGTGGTTCTCCAAATGGGCAAGGTTTTCAGTTCGCCCGAGAACACTCTGTGTTAACCCTGAGCCTCAGCTTCTCTCTGTGGTGCTACTTTTGTGGGGAGGTTGTTCTGTGCCCTAGTGCACTGGCTTCAACATCAAGGTTTAGTGAAGAACTGATCCAAAGACAATGGAGAGTTATATCAAGTGCTCAGTGGTGAGGGCCTCAGAGATTTAAAAAGAAGAAAACAGCTTAGTGGTTGTTTAGGGCTGGAGGGGGTGGGGGAATAGGAAGGTGAGAGCTAAAAGACATCGGGTTTCTTCTGCTCTAAAATCCACTGTGGTGAAGGCTGCACATATCTGTGAATATACACTTTAAATAAGTGAATTGTATAGTACGTAATTAATGTATCAACAAAGCTCCTTTTTTTTAAGCCTGTAAGAAATCAGAAGGGTCAATGTGGTGTGAGAATAAACCTTAGTATAGCATGCTACCTCAGCACTAGGAGGCAAATACTCGGTATCACAGATCCTGAAAATGAAAGGTATTATCAAATGCTAAGCACAGAACCACCAAGGAAATTTGAAATTGTTATATTCCCTATTTCACGCCTCTTAGAGAAATTGTGCCTCTCATTCTCTAGATACCACTATTTCCAAAGTTGAATGACCTTGCCTCACAAACTATGGGCGTGATGAATGTGTTAGAGTTTGAACACTTGAAAGGAAGTTATCAGCTGTAAAATGAATCACATGGGAACATTTTCCACATTTCCCTATAGAATGGGAGCACGAGTTACAGGAATCAATTATCCTGTGGTATCTGGAGAAAGCATTTCAAATGAATTGGGAACTGAAAACTGGAAAAGGTTTTTTTTATTCCTTTACTTAATTAGGACATCACTTATAGGACTTGTACTTCTTGGGTGTCTCTCAAAGCTCCTCACATAGGCCTGGCATTACTAGAAAAGTAACAGATACTTTCTGCTTTTAATTATATTGAATTCCAAAGAGGGAACTTCAAGGTTAGGCATTTTATGATAGGTGTGCATTCTACTTCCATCTGTAATAGCTAGAATATAAACCCTACAAAAGGAAAAGTATTTATTAAACACCAAAGTTCCTTTGAGAAACGACTAAGTCAAGTTTACTGGTTATCATTAGTTTAATGAAAATGGTTAGGAAAAACTGACCTAGCAGATGTCTATAACCATGCAATCTTTGGCTTAGAATAATGCCCTGTATTACACTGTATAAACCCAAGAACTTTCCCTTGTGAGCCAATAAGCTTAGCAACAGTTCTCTTTCCAAACATGCCAAGAAAGATATGTTGCTTTGGGTTACAGACACTGAAAAACCAACAGACCAAAACACCCAGAAGAACTGAGTAGAGAGGATTGAGTCCGGTCACCCTGCAGTCTCTGAAGAACCACTGTGATAAAGCTGACTGCAACGCCCTTGGAAGCTTCCCCCCCACCCCCCCCAGACTACCACCACCACATCCCCGCCAGGCCCTCACACACATCTGCCAAAATGTCGAAGAAAAGAGATTGAAAATGAAGTCAGCCCCAAGTTAGAAACATAGTTCACAGAACCACAGTCAAAAAAAAAAAAAATTAACTGTGACCTATTTGACCTATACACATGAGACTGGAGCCAGATCCTTTCAGATACCAAGTGTTCTCTTTCTGTGTGCATTTGCAAGGACGAAATGCATTGGTTAAGTGGGTTAATTGGTCCTTATGAGCAATGAGTTTTTATGGGTATTCATTATGAATGCACTGTGGGTGAATAAGTGGTTGGGAAAAAAGCCAATCAATTTCTTCCTTTCTGTCCATACTGGTAGTTCTGATACTTCTGAACACCACCAATGCCTCACCAAACATTACTAGGGTTCTTTCCATTTTATTTTATGTATGCTATTTGAGTAAGACCATTGTCCTCTGCACATCCATCTTCAGGATAAAAAATCATTATGATTGCATAACTTGTTTCTACTTCTTCAAACACCTTCATACATGTTTGATCTTCATAACTGAGAGAAGCATTCTCAGGAAAAATTGACTGAATTTTCTTGACCACTAAAGTTCATCCCATTATGTTATCACAATTAAAACAAACAAGCAAAAAGAAACTTAACGAATCTGAATAAAAATCTTTCTAGAGCAGGCCCGGTGGCTCAGGTGGTTGGAGCTCCATGCTTCTAACTCCGAAGGCGCCGGTTCAAATCCCACATGGGCCAGTGGGCTCTCAACCACAAGGTTTCCAGTTCAATTCCTCGAGTCCCTCAAGGGATGGTGGGCTCTGCCCCCTGCAACTAAGATTGAACAGGGCACCTTGAGCTGAGCTGCCGCTGAGCTCCCGGATGGCTCAGTTGGTTGGAGCACATCCTCTCAACCCCAAGGTTGCCGGTTAGACTCCCGCAAGGGATGGTGGGCTGTGCCCCCTGCAACTAGTAATGGCAACTGGACCTGGAGCTGAGCTGCGCCCTCCACAACTAAGACTGAAAGGACAACAACTTGAAGCTGAACGGCACCCTCCACAACTAAGATTGAAAGGACAACAACTTGACTTGGAAAAAAAAAAAATCTTTCTAAAATACATTGCAACAAAGAAAGGTAAATTAAAATAAGAATAATATGAGTTAAATTTTTTTCTTTTTTGCCTATCATATTAACAAGGATTTTTTATCGTTGTAATATCCAGGTTCAGAGAAGATGCAAGGAAAAGGATCCTCACAGACACTACTGAGGAGATTGTGAATTTTGACATTTTGAGGAGGCGATTTGATAAAATAAATCAAAAACCTTATAAATGTTTCATCTCCTTGACCCCTTTTATTCTTTTAATAATATTTGAATGCCTAACAAGGCTAAACACTCAAGGTACCCGGAAGAACAACACCATCTCCCTGCTCTTGGGAAGCATACATTTTCATGAAAAGAGAGGAAGACAATGAAAAAGTACACAGATGAATAGAGAAGATAATTTCAGAGAGCGATAAAATCCTAGAAAGAAAAGTAAGCCATGGATACAATGGACCCCTGGGTGAGGGAGGAGGTTGCTTCTGTTGGTGTCAAGACCTCTGCGGCCAAGAGGACGATGCCCTCACAATATCCAGCCTCCCACTCACCCTCAGTAAGAGCCTCAATGAAAAAAGAAACCACAAAAGCAAACCCACCTTGCCTGGCCTTCCCGAAGAGCAGGACAGTATGTGAGCTGTAATGGAAGTTGTTAGCTGGAACTTCCAGAAATGCTTCTTTAAAAGTGAGACAGTGTCAGGTAAATCACATATAATAGAACTTCAGAGATGACTAGGGAAAAAACCTTGAATTTCAAAAGAGGTAAATTAATGGTAAGGAAAAAAGCAATTCTGGCTTAGCGATGACTCTGAAAACATAGGTCCTCTGCTTCCTATACTTGTTTTAGGTATAAAGCTTTAAGTGAAATTGTTCAAGGTTTGGTAGAAACTTCTAGCTTGGAGGATGGACTGTTGGGAGAGACCATCATGGAATATATAGGTGGTATAACACTGCTAATATGTATAGAAAAATTGGATTAGGTCATCTGTAAGGTCTCATCCATCTTCTATTAAGGCCTTGTCTATATTCTTTTTCCTTCCTCCTACTCTTAAGATCACACACACACACACACACACACACACACACACACACTCACTCACTCACACACACACACGATGCAGGTTAAATCTTACTATGACCTTTATAGTGAATGGGTCCATAGAGAGGAAAATTACAATCATGAAATAATGGACTATTTATGTCCGGAAAACTTAACACAGATTTTAGGATGATGAAAGAATGTGTCTATAATCTTTAGGTATAACATATTTTATATGTATGAATAATGTGCCTTGTAGCTAAATCAATAATAGAGGCTTATATTTGCATAATGCTTTAGTGTTTACAAAGCCAGTTTAACTATTGCTTTCACTTTTGAGTCTCCAACAACTTTAAGAAACAGGCAGGACAATCAGAATTACTTCCTTTTTGCAAATAAAGAGACTGAGACTTGAACGTGTTAAATGACTTGCTCAAGTTTACATAGCCAGAGACCAAGCTGGGACCTGTCCCAGTTCACCAGCATTTATTCCCAGGCCACTGGAAGGACTGTACCCTGCAGTGTCCCCTCCCCCTCTCACTTCACCTTTCTGTTTTACCCATTTGCATAGCTCAGCTGAAATCACTGAGAACACCAGCACAGTGAAGCAAAGGGATACCCAAACTGTCATAAAATAGAAGTTATCACAGAGATTCTCAACCAGCTGCTTCATGTCAATTCACAGAGTGGTCATATTTTAGTCACTGCATGGGAGTCTGCAAAACCCCCCTTTTCTTTTCTTTTTTTAAAATTTTAGATAGGAAAACAGAAGGCATAAAGTATACTAAACCCCTTCATTCAAAAATAACGAGTAGCATTATATGTCCATCATTCATAACTGAACTCATCTTGAATCACAAAATAGCCTACATCTGCACAAAATAATTTATTTGATTTCTTTATGCCTTTAGTTTGTCATCCACTTTCAGCATGCCTAACAATCCAAACACAATGTGAACTCTAAATCAAACCGTAGCCAAGTATTGGTGAGTTCAAAAGATATCAGGCATAAATCCTATACAAGAACCACAATTGGTTGCCAAGATAGTAAATATTTTAAACCAATTAAGTAAAGTTAAAAATATATGAAGATCATAAAAGGGTGGACCAAATGCCACAATCCCGTTATCATTTTTATTTGTCATCTCATTAAAATGGATAAAACCACTGCCCCTTTTGAGTTTTCACAGCAAGAATTAATTCTCATGGCCTTAATACCTGGGACACTCTCCATGAGCAAATTTGCTTCTAATTGTAATCCCAGAAATGCTGAGAAACATGAATGAAGGGTCCACTCTGCACGGTCACCTAAGAGGTCCTAAAAGGAAACAGTCCTTGACTCCACCCTTTTTTACACTTCACATTCACTTCATCAGGAAATCCCCTGGGCTCTACCAGATTCCCAGGCCTTCTCAGCAGCTCCATTGCCAAGTGAGGCCTCTAGATATTTGCAGCAGTCTCTTAACTGGTCTCCTTGCTTCTGCCCTTGACCCCCTGCGGTCTGTTTTTAATGCAGCACAGGGCCGATTGTGTCACTCTTCTGGTTCAAAACTTTCCAGTGCCTTGTATGTCACTCTGAAAAAGGCCTAAATCCTTTCCACAGTCCCTAAAGGGCTACAAAATCCACCTGTTTGACTTCTCTGACCTTATCTTCTATTCCTTTACCTGCCCACCATTCCATTTCAGCCTTCCTGGCTTCCTTGCTGTCCTTAAAACACACCAGGCACATTCTTGCCTCAGAACCGTCACCTTGGCTGGTGCCTCTGCCTGAACCAATCTACCCCCAGACTGTCCTTGGCACAGTGTCTCTCCTCTTTCAAGTCTTTGCTCCAATGTCACCTTCTCATTCACCCGACCACCCTATTTAAAATTGCTGCATGGACCACCACCACTCTCCCCGTGCTCTCATCCATTTTCCCCTAGCACTTACACCTTCTAATCTACAAAATAACAGACCTATTATGTTTACTTTCTTCCTCTCCTCTCTAGAATGTACACTCTCTAAAGGGAGAGATTTTTGTGTTATTTGTCACTGTGTCCAAAATAGTATGTGGCACATAGAAGGTCCCTAAGAATTATTTGTTGAATAAGTGAATGAATATAGATGCCTAATCCTTGTTTTGCAAACCAGAAACTAGTTAACAAGTGTGATTTCTAAGCATGAACCCCCAAATGACTGGACTTCTGAGCTGTACGCTGCGTCTTCTATGTGACTACTGAAGTGTTTGCCAGTCCCTGATTTAATATTCATTGGCCTCATTCTGCAATTAAAAGTTATGAGAGGAAGAATGATCCAGACCTGGGCAAAGTATATGAAAAAGAAGAAATAAGTGGCTAACAAGCACTTATGTGAGGAAAGTGTTTAACTTCAAGAATAATTGAACAAGTATATATATATATATATATATATATATATATATATATATATATATATATATATATATCTCAAAGCAGTAAGACCATTTTTCAACTATTATGTTAGCTAAAGTTTTTAAAAATTTATAATACTCAATGCTGTTAAAGGAACAGATGAAAATAAATGTATTTCTGGACACTGCCCTTTAGAAAATTGAGCCTTTTTGGAAAGTTATTTGGCAAATGTGTCAAAAGCCTTAAAATATTCAGGAATTAATTTATGAAATTTTACCCGAAATGTGGAAAAAGCTTTATGAGCAAAGACTTTATTACAGCTGTATTTATAAAATCAAAATTTGGAAGCAACCTAAATGAACCACTACATGAAAATGATTAAGCAAACCATACATGGCTCATCAACTCGATTCCATTTTTCATGACCCATTAGTAGTTTAACAATGTGGAAAAATCCTAATGTGATGCTATGTAACCCCCACCCCAACAGAGTAGGGGAAAAGATGGGAAGGAGGGCGGTTGAATATAAATAGAGGCAGACCCAGGAGAGAGCTGTGCTCCTGGATTCCCGGTTGTTGGACCCATCCATCTTCTCTCAAATCCTCAGACTGATAGTGTCTTTCACTCTCCTGTATCTGAGGATAGGAGTTCCAATGCCCAGAAGCGTCACTGTTTCCCACCCCTTACTGTCTCTCCTCGGAGCTCCAGGAACCCTAAGCATGTAGGCACCCAGGGATCTGCCCTGAGAACCACTGTTGCTGAGGGACATGTATGAATTAGGCCCTAGAGTGACCTCACTCCAATCCGTAACAAATACATATAAACAAAAATGTAAGAATAGAGGTGTAAAACAGACAACAACTATTTGTGGAAAGGTAAAGTTGAATCCTATAAAAAAGTGAATCAGAATGAGGACTAACTGGGCCCATAATGTATATTTTGATAGGCATAATTTGGCCCTCAGACCTGCTTTATAATGGGAATCTGCCATACAGATGAGTTCAGTCACAGGTCATTTTAAATACACTTACAAAATGCCATTACCAGTAGAAATTTATATTACTTTTGATACATCCAATTCCATGGTGTTGCTTTTACACAGGAAGATAATTGGATCCATTCTGAGGAGTTTTGGCAGAATAAATCATGAATTGGATGAACTTCCTATGTGAAGGTGGAAATGGGAGCTCATTATCACACCAGGTAGCATATTGGGCCTTAAAGCTTTGTATGCTACGTAATGTTGTTTACTCATCTATCACGGATATATATTTTCTCACTTCAGAAGGATCTGTTGAATGTTATGCTGTCTTCAAGTGTTTTAACGTGCTTTCTGGGGGCAATCGAGGACGGAGCGTACTCACTTGGCTGCTTTTCAGAAGAGAGATCTTATAGCCAGTTCCTCCAAAGTTCTTACCTGGTTTCCACAGCAATTCTCTGATGCCAACTGGGTGTCCTACGATTCAATCCAATTGTGACACTAACCACCTGAAGTAAGCATTAGGTCCCTCACGTGAAGGATTCAGTCTCACTAGTTAGTCTGCCCCCATGTCAGACACCAGTGCAAGCAAGCAGGGCCCCTGGGCCACCTGAACTTCTGCCCGGCTGACTACAAATTTGGGGTTTCTCTGCAAATATCAAATCATTGTTCTACAACTGAAACTAATATAATGCTATATGTCAGTTATACCTCAATTTTTTAAAAAGTCCCCCCCAAAAATCGGGGGTTTCCAAGACATCTTTCAGGCTTAATAATTTGCCAGAACAACCAACAGAACCCAGCAAAATCTCCCCTTCCCCATGGTTTTGCTTTCTGCCGTTTCAGTTATCCCTGATCACCATCATCTGAAAATATTAAATAGAAAATGCCAGAAATAAACAATTCCTAAGTTTGAAATCGCAAGTTATTCTGAGAAGCGTAATGAAATCTCACACTATCCAGCTCTGTCCCGCCCGGGACATGACTAGTCCCTTTGTCCGTCGTCTCGACATTGCACACCCTCCCCACCTGTTAGTCTCTTAGTACCCTTACTGGTTATCAGATGAGCCGTTACGGTATCACAGTGCTTGTGCTCAAGTCACCCTTATCTTACTTAATAATGGCCCCAAAGTGCAAGAGTATATATATATATGTATATACATGGTATATATATATATATATATATATATATGTGTATATATATATATATGGTATATATATTTCATATATATATGAAAAAGCACAGTACATATAGGGTTCAGTACTATTCATGGTTTCAGGCAACCACTCTAGGCCTTGGAACATATCCCTCATGGATTAGTGGGGACTACTGTATTAATAATTACAGTTTTATAGATACAACTCGAGAACAGATAAATGAAAGAGATGAGCAAGACAAGGCTTGGGGGTGGTCAGGAGGTGGGGCAGGTCCCAAAGCGTCCAGGTCCTCTCTGCTGCTCCACCCTCCCAGAACCTCGATGACGTCACCAACCTGAAAGCTCCTCAGAACTCTGTTGTTCAAGTTTTTATCGAGGTTGCATTACTTAATCATTGGCCGTTAGTGATTGAATTCAACCTCCAGCCCCTCTGCTCTCCCTGGAGGTTGGGGGTGAGGCTGAAAGCTCCAGCCTTCTAACCTCGTGCTTGGTCTTTCTGTTGTGACCAGCCCCTCCCTTGAAACTATCTAAGGGTCCACCATGAGTCACCTCATTATTTTAAACTCAGGTTTGGTCAGAAAGGAGCTCATTAGGAAGAACAAAAGATACTTCTATCAGAAAATTCCATGGGTTTTTGAAGCTCTGTGCCAGGAACCTGGGACAAAGACCAAACACACATTTTATTATCCCACAGGTCTGAATTGTGTTTTCTGGGTAAATCCTTTTACTTCAGTCTTCTCAAACGTACCCTGAAATCAACATGTTTAACTTCCTTGACAACCATGACCCAGGTTTCTTCAACTCTGGGTCTACACATGCTTAACACAGTCCCTTGTGCAAAGCATGTACAGCAAGATGTGTGCATTTAGTGTGCTTCTCAATTGATAGTACTGGTATGTGGCACTTAGGCCAAAGTGCTGCTGGTGTTAGTGGGAAAGCACTGCCAGGATCCCAGAAAACTGAGGGCTCTAGGAGAGTTAGACCAACTAGATTAAGCATAGGAGTTGACTGTTCTCAAACCAGTGGTGTTTGTCCAGAATTCTTTGGGTATCAAGAGACAGAAACCTGATTTAAATTTTCTTAAAGGAGATTTACGGGGAAAAAAATGTAGGAGACAACCAAGATGGCACAGTAGGTAAATGCTGTGCTTACCTCCTCTCACAACCACATCAAAATTACAACTAATCTACAAAACAACCATCAGAATCGCCTAAAATCGAGCCTTTCAACTAAGGACGTGCAGAAGAAGCCACCTCCAGAGAGGTAGGAAGGTCAGAGACGCAGAACAGACTGGTCTCACACCCACGTGGGACCATTAAGGATCGGGAGGGCTATTTCAGCTGTGGGTGTCCCCCTCACCCCCTAGAGGAGCGAGATCCCAGCCCCACCCCAGCCCAGGATTCCAGTGCCAGGGAGAGAAGTCCCCATAAATTTTGGTTGTGAAAACCAGCGGACTTTGTGACTGAGTGAGACAGTGCAGCTGTTCACAGGCGCTCCTCTTAAAGGGACCGCACACGGACTTACCCACCCGTGGAATCACTTCCTCTGAGCTCCAGAGCTGGGGCAGCAGCTGGAAAGGCGACAGGAACAAATGGTGGGGAACTGAGTTGTCTGGCTTGGGACAGGGGCTGGAGAGGCAGCTTTCTCCTGGATGAGGAACTGGCAGAAGCCATTGTTTCATTGCTGAGCCCTCTCCCTTTCCGGCAAGCAAACACAGGTGTCTGCCATTTCTGAGTCTGCCATTCACACCCCACCAAGGTGATTTGAAATGTGGTCCCACCCAACTTTCGGGCACACCCAGGCTGCTTTCAGTGTCTCTCTCATGCAGACCACCTGCTTTGGCTCAAGCTGCACTTTCCTAGGGCCTCTCAAAGGTTTGCGGAACCCAGACAAGCAGCACCTGGCTGGAGCATGTCCTGTACCTCTGGCTGAGCAGCCCTAAGCTCAGCACTAGTGGCAGCTGGCCTTGGTTCGCAGCTTGGCCTCTCAAGGCACTTCCAAGCACAGCACGGGCAGCAGACATCTGCAGATTTCTTTCCCGCTCCCACTGGGTGGCCCCGGATGGGGCACAGGCTGTGGCTGAAGTAGGCCTACAGAGGATCCCCTCCAAGGTGGTCCTGGGGCTAGCACCCCCAGTGGCCAGCTTCAAAACGAGCTGGAGCATCACCAGCCATCTCCAAGTACGACACACCCACGGGGCAGATTGGGCAGGCACCAGAGTCCTGCTGAGGCAGATCATGCTCTGTAGAATGAGCCCCTGCACAACAACCCTTCCACTGTAGTCAAGGCCAGTCCTTACAACCAGTGAGCCCAAGGTCAGTCCCTCACATTGATGTGCAATTATCAGCCAAGGCTCAACTACAAGAGGAGGGCACAACCCACACAAGGGATGCACCTGGAGCGCGTGGCTCAGGTGACCAGAAAGACTGTGCCATTGAACCCCACAGCTCACCTACTACATAAGGCCACTCTACTAAGACCAGAAGACATAGCAGCCCTACCTAATACATAGAAACAAACACAGGGAGGCAGCCAAAATGGGGAGACAAAGAGACATGTCCCAAATGAAAGAACAGAACAAAGCTCCAGAAAAACAACTAAGCAAAACAGAGACAAGCAATCTATCAGACACAGAGTTCCAAACACTAGCAATAAGAATGCTCAATGATCTCAGGGAGAACTTCAACAGAGAGATGAAATCCATTAGAAAGAACCAGTCAAAAATAAAGACTACAATAATGGAAATGAAGAATGTATTACAGGAAATCAAGAGTAGATTAAATGAAGCAGAGGATCCAACCAGCGATGTAGAAGATAAGGTAGCAGAAAACACCCAACCAGAAGAGCAAAAAGAAAAAAGAATCCAAAATATTGAGGAGAGTTTAAGGGGCCTCTGGGACAATATCAAGCATGCCTACATTCACATCATAGTGGTGCCAGAGGGAGAAGAGAGAGAGCAAGGAATTGAAAACCTATTTGAAGAAATAATGACAGAAAACTGCCCTAACCTGGTGAAGGAAATAGACATACAAGCCCAGGAAGCACAGAGAGTCTCAAGCAAGATGAACCCAGAGAGGCCCTCACCGAGACACATAATTCAAATGCCCAAGGTTAAATACAAAGAGAGAATCTTAAAAGCAGCAAGAGAAAAGCAGTTAGTTACCTACAAGGGAGACCCAATAGGACTGTCAGCTGATTTCTCAACAGAAACCCTATAGACAAGAAGGGAGTGGCAGGAAATATTCCAAGTGATGAAAAGCAACGACATACAATCAAGATTGCTCTACCCAGCAAGGCTGTCATTTAGAATTGAAGGACAGATAAGGAGCTTCCCAGGCAAGAAAAAGCTAAAGGACTGCATCACCACCAAACTAGTATTACAAGGAATCTTAGAGGAACTTCTTTAAGATGGGAAGTGGGTAAAGGAAGGGTGGAAGGGAAAGGGATTAAGAAGTACAAATTGGTTGTTAAACAGCAGTCATGGGGATGTAGGGTACAGCATAAGAAATACAGTCAACAATATGGTAGTAACTAGGTATGGTGCCAGATAGGTACTAGATCTATCAGGGTGATAAGTGGGAGTGGGGTTTGGGGTTTGGGGGCAGGGTAAAAATGGTGAAGTAGAGTCATGGGATATGGAGTATAGCACAGGGAAGACAGTCAATGGTATTGTAAGAGCTATATAAGATGTCAGAGGGGGAGTAGCTTCGGGGTGGGTTATCACTTTATGAGGGGTTTAAATTTCTAACTATTACATTGCTTTGCACACCTGAAACTAATATAATTATATATATAATTATATATATGAAAATTATATATATGTATATATGTGTGTGTGTGTGTGTGTGTGTATATACATATATATATATATATATCTCACAGAATAAAAATAAAAAGAAGAGCCCTTTGTTCAACCATGATCAGAAAAACAAGAAATGAAACCAAGAAACTCTGGGACTCCGGACAGGGGAACTGTGACTCCAGCACTACTAGGCCTCTACCATTTGGTCTCTCACTGTCTGTCTCCATCTCTCTCTGCTCCCATTCTCTCAAATATTGTTTAATTTTGTATGTTAGCTTTCTTCTTTCCTACTGCCACTGTAGCAACAGCTTTGGTACTAGAGGGAAAAAGGGTTTCCCCACACCCCATCCTAAGACTCAGTTGGAAATATCCAGGGCTTGGGCTCAGATTCTTACTCCTTAATCAATCACTATAGTTGGGGAGACGGAGGGAGAAGGGTCACATAAGCAGCAAATAATTAAAATGTCTAACATTTATTGAAATTTACTATATTCCATGCATCATTCTAATCGCTAGTTAGCAAGCATAAAGCACTCCATATGTGCCCCATTTTACGTGCACTGTAGATATTAATCATTTAAACCTCACAACCCTTAGGCAGGTGCTATATTATTCCCATTTCACAGGTTAGCCAACTGAGACATGAAGAGCTAAGACATATTTTCAAGACCATATGGCTACTAAGTGGTAGAGTTGGAATGTGAACCCAGGCAGTCTTGTTCCTGAGTTTATGCTTTCAATCACGATGCTATATAGTCTCCCCACTTTACATGTTTTAACCGACATGGGAAGTAAGTAGTACCTATAATTATCTCCATTTTACAGAGGGAGAAATGAGACTCAAAATGTGTCTGTTATGTGGTAGAATCAGGATTAAAACCCAGAGTGTGAACCCAAAGCCCATGTTTTCGACCATTCTGCTGTACTGCAGAGTTGGGGGACAAGGGGTGCAGTGCCTTGAAGAAGTCGGAGAGGCATAAGAAAACACTGCATCCATTGCATTCACTACAGTTTGCCGAGTCAGCCACTCAGGAATCCTTAGTAGCCCCAACCCTAAGCCGGAGAGTCAGGCATGCTCAACAGTAGGAGATGAGCTGTGATCAAGGCCAAGTCAAGGTCAAGATCAAAGAAAAGAAAGCCAACAGAGCCATGGCAGAAAAGCAGGGTAAGGGTCCAAGGAAACCCTCCACGAAGAGTGAGTTGGCCTGGGACTCTGATGGACATTACATACAAGAGTACAGAAGGCTGCATCCAAGAAACAACTGGAATTCTTTCAGAGCTCACACAGCACTGGTGTGTCCTTGCCCTAGAAAGCCACAGGACTGTGTCAGCTTAGATTTCCTCAGAAATGCGTTCACTGAGCTATGATGTACTGTCATGCTCTCAGCTTTTATCAAGAATTCAGATAAGAAATGGCCATTTAAGAAACATTTTGTGGTCTTCAGAAAATCTGCAACTGAATACATTGTTCTTACATCTTATATAATGACCTCAATATTCTGCCCATGATTTAGAGCCAGATAAATATTTGCCTCTCAGACAAATGTGTGTGCTTATTTTCATCAGACAATATGAACTATACAGCACGTTTCCCTTTTTCACATTGGCTCCTATGAACCGTAATTTAAATTTAATTGTTCCAATATCATCCTAGGTTCTTGGATGCCTCCTAATGAGTTCTGATTTTCCTTTTTGTCTTAAACTATCTTAGTGGTGTTTTTCCTAACTTTCTAATTGTGAAGCAGAGCATATATACAAAGGAGTGTACAAAACAAAAACACAGCATGATTACCTCAAGATAAATACCCATGTAACCACTACCTGGGACAGTAAACAGGAATGGCCAGCACCCCAAAAACACTTTCATCCTCCTCCCAAACACCATGCATCTCTCTTCACTACCCCTCCCTTGTTATTCTGACTGCTTTGCTTCTCTATATTTCTACTACCTAGGAGTTTATCCTTCAACAACCATAGCTTAGTGTTGCATTTTTTCTTTTAATTTCACATAATTAGAATCATGCACTATGTAGTCTTCTGTGACTGGCTAACTCCACGCAATATTACATTTGAGAATGTACACAATCTGCGCTATTATTTATATTTGTAGCTCATTTTATCGTATCTGTATAGTATGCCATTATATGCCTAGATCCCAATTTATCTATTTTACTGCTGATAGTCACTGTGTTTTTTCATTTCATTTTCTTGGGTTACTAAGACGGCTGAGCACCCATATAAATGTGGGTCATTTGGAAATCCTCTTGTTGACTACCTTTCTCTTGTTGACCACCTTTCCTCTTTTTGAACCAAGGAAACAGATTCTCTGGTACAGCCTGCAGAAGGATACAGAACGTGTCCTGCTAACATCTTGAGTTTAAACCAGTGAGACCCATTTTAGACCTCTGACCTCCACAACTGTGAGAAAATAAATTTATGTTGTTTTAAGCCACTAAGTGTGTGGTAACTTGTTACAGTAGCAACAGGAAATTAATACACAAGGAAAGGGAAGACGTCTGCTTAATTAAAATAGCTTATATTTTAAAATAATGTAATGATAATTTGCATTATTAAATGATAGAAAATGGACATTATAGCATTGCCCATTTTCCATCACTTAATATTTAATATCCCATCATTTGAAGTAAAAAGATGATTTTTAAAATTGAGGTATAATTCACCTGTAGTGATATGTACAGATCTTAAGTGCATACACAGTTCGATAAGTTTTGACAAATGCCTACATCTGAGTAACCAACACCCAAATGAACATTTCCACTACTCCAGAAATTCCTCATGTTCCTTCCTAGTCATTCCCTAATGCCTCCCTGCTCCTGCCACCCCAGCAACCACAGATCTGATTTCTATTCCTATAGATTAGTTTCCATTCTTGTAGAATTTCAAATAAAAGAAACATAAAATATCTATTCTGTGTCTAGTAAGAATGCTGAGTTAGAAGTTAAAGACTTCAATACAAATCCTGGTTCTTCCACTAACCAATTCTGTGAACTTGACTAAGTATCAGTCTTTAAGGGGCTGTTTCCGTTTAGAATATAGACTGCCCACCTCAGAGCTGCTGTGAAGATCATAGGAGATCATACGATAAAAACACTTTGTCATTTCTTAAATAGTATACACCTGTAAACACTTATTTCCACCTCAAAACAGAAACTGGATGCTAACCACCTTTGGGTAATGGCATAAGTGATTTCTTAAATACATACATACATATATACATACGTACATACATACATATATAGACACATATATATGTATATATATATATATATATATATATATATATATATATATATATATATATATATATATATAGTACGTTAACACATATTCCTTTTAAAATAGAAAAAGTCATTTTAAAATAACATGGGGATTGAACCAGCAATCTTGGTGTTATTAGCACCATACTCTAACCAACTACCAACTGAGCTAACCGGCCACCCTCAACTTCTATTTTATATCACAACTTCGTTAGATTTTTATTTTAATATTCTGTTTCAATTAATAATTACAATCCTCCAATATGTATTTGTGCAAATCATGGATAGAGTTTTATTCATCATTACAGCAGAAAATAAGGATATAAGGATCCTAGATTATTATTTTCTAATTTTATAAATCTAAGGAACGCCTCACAGCGTGAAATACGTTGCTGCGTTGCTGTACTTAAGAACAAGCCACATTATTGTACAGCACGTCTAGCTGTTCAGATGCAAAATGCAGGTGCAAGGCCTATGACCATTTCTTGTTTGTACCCTCTGAGCCTCCATCAGTAGCTAGCACATAGCAGGAGCTCAATGTTTGGGGATAAATCGGTTATAGAAATAAGGATGCTATCCTTCTAACCCGACCATGCTGTCATCAGCTAGCCCAAAATGTCCCTGTTCTGATAGCCAGAACTTTCGAGCAATCTCTATTTCTCTAATTATCAAATACAACTTAGAATTGTGTCTAGATATGGGTACTAATCATTTCATTTTTACAAAACATGATTCAGCTTCAATAAACAGCACAAACAACTGAATGTTAATGATAGCAATTAAATATCAACTATTTTATTAGACCTTTGTTCTTCACAACTTACAAAATGCTATTGCAGACTATCTATACGGACGTGGGTAGCAAAATGACAGAATTGCCAGTGGCTGCAACCAGTGGGTGGACTGGGAGGAAAGAGGAAAGATGTTTAATATTATGAACCAAGAAGGAATGACTTCCTAGAACTAGTCTACGTAGTCCTTCTCATTGCTGCTGTGAAGAGAGGAAGAAAGGGGTGGGGGAGAGAGAGAGAGAGAACATAACAGGGAGGAGTAGTTGGAATTCATAGATATTGCCCCATCGAACAAGCCTTTAGTTTCAGAATTGCACAGATCAGAGTAATAGCTAACACAAACAGGGGGCAATACAATAATGGTTAACATTTATTGAGTGGTTACTCTTTGCTAAGCACTATATTAAGCACTTTATCAACATTAATTCTTTCATTTCTCGCCACAACCCTATGAGATCATGGCTACTGTGCCCCATTTAACAGAGGAAGGCCACTTGTTTGGTGACACAGCAAGGCATCAGAGCCCATGCTCTCAATCATTACACTAGCTCACTTTCTAACAATGGCTGGAAAATGACTCTGCATTTAAAGTTTGAATTATAAGCAATTGCAGTCAAAAAGACTGAACATTCTCATGAAGTAGTGCATGAGCTCTGAGAAAAAGAAGAGATTAGTCAAACACATACTCATGGAGAATGTGTAATTACATGGGACACTTAAGAAGATCAAAATACACAAACTCAGGATAACCACAGAAGCAGTCAGTTGTAGGCAGGATGAAGAGGAAGACAGTTATGGTGCTTCTTAAAAATAACGCCAATTCCCTATGGGAAAGTAGTATAGATAATACGAGAAGCAACATCTATGCTGTTTGCTTACAGTAAGAATTTAGCCAATAATACGTAGTTCATCCCATTGTCCACGTTTTGTTACTCTCAATTAATCCTGCCTGCTATCATTTTAAAGTCCTGAAGAAAGGATCTACTTCCAAGGATTACTGAAGTTCAGTATCAGAACCAGGTGAACCAGCCCAAAGCCATAAGCCCGCTTAAAGGATTACACCTTGACAAAGCTGATTTCCACCTCAGTGTGCACCTGTGAGTCAGTCACTTTTGCACCATTATCTCTTTGATCCCCACAACAGGAGAACAGGAAACATACTATCATTAACCTCATGGTAAAAGGAAGAAATAAAGCGGTCCAGAGAGGCGAAGTGCTATACCTAAATGCACACAGCTCACAAGAGCTGTGACTAGAATCCAGACTTCTCCATTCCTTCTCTAATCCTGACCCTTTTTAGTGACAATTTCCCAGGTGTATTAATAAGCAACAAAACTGGCTGATTTGGCCTGCCCTCTGGTGAGTTACCAGTGAGCAGTGAAATGTTCTAAAAATGGACTGAGATAAGAAGGTAGAGCTTCTAGAACAGACTAAAAATGCAATAGTCATATAATACTAAATGCAGTTAGTTTTTAGCATTAGAATGTACTGGAAGTATGCAAAGTCGTATATATATATGTATATACATACAGATATATACACACACACATATATATATAACATATATATACACATATATATACACACATATATGTATATATATATATATATATATATATATATATATATATATATATATATAAACCTCTGTGTTTAAAATATCCCTGTGAGTTATATGATTAGCTGTTTTACAGACAAGGTTAAACAGGTTAACTTACCAAGGTAACACTTAGAATCCTGTGTCCAGGGGAGTTGTGTGCTCAGGTTCAGAACTCAGCCCAGCCTAATGATTCCACCGAGACTGGCACTCCAAGGCTGCCCTCAGGGACATGGGCTGGCTGACATCTCGCATTCAGCATACCCTCTCCATGCACTGTTTTCCACTCTCCCTCTCTTCTCACCTGCCGGCTCTGAACGACAAGGTTATTTTTTGTTCTAGTCTTCACTTTGATGCAGGAAATCCCGTCAGGCTCTGGGAGGCTAGCATTTTTCTGATGCTTCTGTGATATTGCCCTCTCTCAGTTCAGAAGGATCTGAGCCAACTATCAGAAGGATCTTTAGTCCCCTTGCGGAAAAGTTTACTCGGACTCGTGGTGGGACACAAAATTTAAGAACAATGCTGTAATGTAATGTTTGATTGAAAATCAAACTTAATGCAAAAAATCCATTTTAAATAAAGACGGGAGATCCAACCTCACACCTGGACCACTCACCCCACTCCCCTCACCTAGCCACAACCCTGTTGGATTCTGTCTACATTTCAATTCTTGACACGGTTTACCCTGGATGTTCTTTGCATTGATTTCTATTTTTTTAAATACACTAAAACATTATTTATCTTGATGAGAGAATTTGGGAGGTTTGGGGGAAGAGGTGGGGCACAGTCCGCCTAAATGTTGTGCCTGAGGCCTCACTCACCTCAGCCTATCCCGGTTCTGGACTGAGTACATAATAGACAGAATCGCAGATTCCAATTTCTGATTTCCAATTTACAGTTTTCCCACGTCCTTCTCTGTCTCCTCTCCATGTTAGCTGTTCTCCATGTAACTCTTGCCAAGTAAGTGACCGCCACGTGCACTCAAATTCATACCTGAGCCATGGGGGAGAAGGAGCAAAGACTTTACCTTGCACCAGAGCTGTAGTTTTGCTCTGTTTCTCTTTCTTACAGGACATGTTTTATACCAACAGCTGAGTAATTTGCCGTGAGGGAAATTCCTATCTTTGACACCCTCAAATCAGTGTTGACATGTAGTTTTAATTATTGAATTCCTGTCACTGTTTCCTTAATGCAAGTGGTTCTCAATCTTAAAAAAACAAATCCCCGTGCCCAGGCTGCTTCCCAGATCCATTCAATTAGTTATCTCTGAAGGTGAGAGTCTGGTGTGAGTAACCTTTAAAGCTTCCTAGGTGAACCTGGTGTGCAGGCAAGGTTGAGAATGATTGCTTTATGAAAGGCTGGCTTTGTTTTCCTCCGTCAGATAGGTTTCCCTGTGGTCCTTCCCACAGGACAGTATCAGTCAGGGCTCCAGGGTCAGAGAGAGCTGGATTCAATTCCTGGCTTTCCCACATAGTAGCTTTGTGACCTTGGAACAGATACTTGACTTTTGTTTCCTCCACTGGACTATGGATTTAATATCAGAATCTACCTCTTGGAATTGTTTGAAGGAATCAAGCTGAGGCTAAAACACCCAACACAGCGTTTGGTGTGCGTGTGCCTGCACACACTCATGCACCCACACACTCTCTAGGAGCTCTTAGTATTGATAGTTATGAATCCATTTTGCAAGCAAAATGGCAAGAAGCCCAATGGATAAATAAATGTGGAAGTGCTCTGTTGGAAGCCAGGGGTGGGGAGAGACTCAGACATCTCTCCTTTTCCAGGGTGCTCTGCAGAACCCTTAAGGGTTCTGGGAAATAATTTTAAGACCACTAGGATGGGACATAATGACATTATGGATGCAATTTTACTGTTTGGAGTGGCTTTTTCTGCCCCCAAACTGCTGTGGCCCATTTCTAATCTCTTGTCTGGTGGCGGACATCCAGCTGGCTGGGTTCAGGGGCCACTCTGTGGCCATACCCAGCAGAGCAGGGCTGCTTGGCCCAAGTGGCCTGAGGCTTATTAGTAGAGTAAGCAGACACTGAGTTCACCCACCCACCCGAAAGACGCTGCTCATTCCCAGTCCCCTGGCTGGATGAACGTCTCTGGTTTTTAGGTGTGTGGTAGTGGCCAGGAAGCTTGAACGTGTTTCCTGTTCAAAAGTAGAAGAGCATTTAAGTGCCCTGTGCAGGAAAACCTTGAGGGCATGCTGGCTTGGCAAAGACTGCTCCCTTTGGGAAAGAGTAGCCTGCCTGTGTTCCCATCCGAGAACAGCTACGCTCTCTATTTGTTTCTTGGGCCGTGTTGTTTCAACCCAACCAGTCAAAAATCTCGGCCCAGTTCAGAGACCTCGGCCAGCCTCAAGCTGATTCAGGGGGTGAGGCAGAAGGTACAGACTGGGACCAGTGTAACAGGTCAGCTCGGCCCCACAACGGTCTGGGCCATCAAATCGGCTCCTCTGTGGTTCCTCTTCCCTTAGGGAGGCCCATCTGGGCCCTGCCGGTTCATGTGTGGCTTCCATTGCTTCCTTTCTTCCAATCAATAGAGTGTCTTTTTCTTTTTCCATAAAGGAGTTCTCCTTGTACCAAGCTAATAGCTGAACAAACTACTCGATAGTAAGAGTGTTTTGTGTTTTTCCTCCCCTGAGCCCATTTCCAGACTTGTTGGGGAAGAAAGTTGATATTTCACACCATCATGAGTTTAAAGTGTATGCCTTGATTGTTCTTTAGAGAAGCTATTTTAGTTAGGCTTGTAGTAGTTGGGCTCTTTAATTGCAGGTAACAGAAACCAACTTGTGCTGGCTTTAGCCACAGAGGGGAATTTATTATAAGGATAAAGGAACATCTCATAGAAGCAAAGACAGGAGTGTGGCCAGGCTTCAGGAAGGAACTGAGAGCTGGAAAGCTGCCAGGACACCTCCACTGTGTCTCATCTCTGAAGCTTTGCATGTGTGCTGCTTTTGTCTCTCCCTGCTAACTGGTTTTTACTGCCTGTCTACAAGGAGAAATGTTGCTGTCACTCAGAGATAGGCACTCATCGCTTCCACTCGGGACTTGTGCTCAGAATGACTAGTGTCTTTCAGTATCGATTCACAGGAAAAAGCGTCTAATTGGTCAGATTCATCGGCGATGGGCAGTGGGCAGAGAGCCCAGGGGCTGTCTTCTCAGCCAAGGCTCCCAGATCGGGCTGATTAGAGTCACTGGTGGGAGATTTTTGTTTTTATTTTAAAATACAGATCCAGGCTCTACCTTAGAAACTCTAGTTTAGGGATTGGGACTCTTCATTAAAAATTCCTCAAGAAATTCTGATGATAAATGAGATTTGGGAGCCACTGAAACACAAGTCTTCAGTATCCATTAATCTTTTTTACTAAGGTCTAACGAGAGACAGCCTTTTAAGCTGTCTACTACTTGTGGAGCCCATTACTATAGGGCTGGAGTAAGCAATTCATTTCAGTGCAAATGTACGTGAGTGGGAGGGGAACATCCTACCCTACAGAGCAATTGCTGTAGAACCTGTCTAGTGGAAATCTGAGAAGCCAGCTCAGAGCTGGACCTAACATCACTGTTTGTAGAGGCCTCACGGTCAGGACTTTAGACAAGATTTCAGGAACAGTTCTTACCAGGGCAAATCTGGCTCAGTGTTAGCCAAGCAGGTGATGCAGCGATTGTGGGTCCACGTGAGAGTCAAGAATAGGTGTCCAATCTAGGTCTTCACACTGAGGACACATAGTGCCTCTTGGGAAAATAGCATCTCAGAGCATCAAATGGTGTTTTATGTGCCCATGCTTTTATTTCTTACCCATGCTGTTACTGCTGCTTGGTAAACTACCATGTTTCCCCGAAAATAAGACCTAGCTGGACAATCAGCTCTATGAGTCTTTTGGAGCAAAAATTAATGTAAGATCAGGTATTATATTATAAAGACCCAGTATTATATATATTATATTATTATTTAATGATATATCATATTAAAGACCCTGTCTTATACTAAAATAAGACCAGGTCTTATATTAATTTTTGCTCCAAAAGACGCCTTAGAGTTGATTATCCGGCCACCTCTTATTTTCGCAGAAACGCGGTATTACCTCTCCTAACGTCCATTGGCTTGTTCTTTAAGACTTGTGTTTCCATGGAGAGAAAGCCTTTTGTGACTCCCTAGTCCATTAATCTTTGCTTCTGACCCTATAATATCCTCTGTATACCTTGACCACACCATGGACTGGAATCATTTTACTTCTCCACCAACTCCACTTGATGATGGGTAGCTGGCACTTTGGTAACCGTAGCTACTTAGATGGGGGTTGGGGTGAACTGGCCTTCTACCGAATTGATGTAGTGATATGTCTGCTAATCTGGCCCCTGGCTTCCTCTCTGTCCCTCACATCCCCCTTATTCCCACAGACAAAGCCACTTTGCTTTTGCCCACAATCTCAGTGGCATTCCAGGTCCTGAGATCACTTGTCCCTTAATGATGGAAAATTTAAGGAGCCCTAGACCTGCAGCCCTGTGTCCACGATGCCATGCTAGTTGTGCCACCCTTTAACACCATGATGAATTTTGAAGACGTTTTATCTGTGTTTTACTCTACAATACTCTAGCTAAATCAGCCATAATTCACTAGGCACAAGTCAGATAGTACTTGAACTCCTACATCAAGCCTAAAAAGAAAGCTTTACAGGGTAAACTGGGAGTCAGAAAGGTTAAGTAACCTGCCTAGGCCACACCACTAGTACGTGTCAGAACCAAGATTGAAACCCAGGTCTGACCCCAGCCCTTAGGCTCTTAAACACCAGGCTGTACTTGAGGCCCCGTTTTAAACTTACTTACATAGTAAACAACTTAGTTAACTTACATTACATAGTTAGCCATCTTTCCTTGTGTATGCCATATTTTCTCCCTTAGAATTAAATAGTGTTTGTTGTTTGAATATAAACAATATAGTTATGATGGTATGTCACTGACTTGAACTTAAAAAAAAGTGACTAACCTTCTCTTAATGGTTATCAAGTTACAGAATGATTTTCTAGAAGTATCCATTTGAAAGTTTCCAAAAGAATGTGGACAGGACCTATTTGTATCTCATGTACTTACCTGAGCTAAGGAAAAGATTTCTCCACTGTTGTCCTCATTTTCCACGGACATTCCTGAACTCCGAGGAAGGCCTACGTCCATGGTGCTGTTTGTTTTAGGAGTGGCCCGGACATGGTACATGGTAGGGTCTGAGAATTACAAATGCTGCATGTAGCAAGACAGGGCAATGCAGCCAGCCACAGCTCTCAGCGTATTCATAACTGAGTCGCACAAGAATCACACAAGCTAAACCTGAAATTGGGCAGTTAGGGGAGGACACTGCATACACAGGTGTCCCGAATACCCCACCTATATACCTGACAGCTCACCACAAGAACACATTCATCACCTGTCTTAAAGGAGGGGTTTCATCAGTTATAAGTGGAGTAGAAAAAAACTGAAGTAAATCATAATTATGCAGCCCCTCCACACTCGAACATGGTGCAAAGGCTACAAACCTAAAGAGATGGGCTTAGACATAAGAACAGAGTCAAACCCCACCCATTCCAACAGAAGCATAGACTTCTGAAACATAGACTGCAAGGAGGGAGTAGCCAAGCCTTTTCTCCCCAGAAGCTACAGCAGTCTAGTGCAGAGCCTTGCAGAGAAGACACATGCACCAGGCAGGTAAGACCCACCATTTGGGAGCAATAGAGGGAAGGGCTGATTCAGGGATCGCCTCCTGAAAGCGTAACATTTTCCTCCAGTTTCATTAACAAACTTTTCATTCTAGAAGCAAAGGGTAATACATCGAGGTTTCTTCCAAGGGCAGAAAGCCACAGGACAGCTGTGGTGGACAAATGAAGCATCCCCATAAGCATAAAGGAAAGAGACTCAGCAGCTTTGCCACAGAATTTGAATGTGAGAGAGGAGCAGGTGACAGGCTGCTGGAGGGAATAACCACGTTTGTTTCTCCACGTATTAAAGATGCTTGTGGCGCTCATGATATATCCAGTAAGTTGGTAGAGAAGAAATTCTGGAACTCAAGAGAGGTCAAAGCAATAGATTTTAGGAACCATTTGCAGGGAGGTGATAAAATCTTACTCATCACAGGGAGAAAATAAAGCAAGGTGAAGACCAAGGACACGAGCTTAGGGAAACATACCGTGGATGAGGCATTATGGCTATATAGTCCTCAAGTTTTCCCTCTTCTTTGTAGAGATTCCTCTTAGCGCTGAGATGTCCTGATGCTTACCTTATTCTATTCCCTTCTACCTTGAACATAAGTAGTAAATTTTCTCCCCAAAGCTGACAGTCAAATAAAGCCTTGGAATAAATGGCTTTACTTAGCAAGGCCATCAACGATGTAGTAGGGGTGAGGTCTTTGAATGGATGAATAGATGAATAGCCTTTCTCAATAAAAAACTGTGGCATCTAAACCAGCTTAAGACGCTTATAGTGCCCCATTAATCCATAGTTGAACAACAATAAAAAATCACTTATAAGAAAGTTTTAAATTGTTAAGTTGGAAATTTATCACATCTCATTTTTAAAAGTTCCCCTTCCTTCTGTCCTGCCAACACTAATTTTAGAAGGAAGTTGCTTGTATGAGAAATGTAGTGTTTTATGCACGTTTCATGACTTACGGCTTATTTATTATATTTTACCCATGTTTCCTGAATTGCCTGAATGATCACGTTATTGTTTGCAGTTCCCACATTTTTCCCACTGTACACACAGAAAGAACAAAAAGTCATGGCCATTGTTCCCTGCGGCACTTTTTATATATTTGGAGCAAGCCAGCAGAAGTGCAGTGTAATCGCTGGAACACTCAGCAGAGCAAGTGATTGGGTCTTAGCTGTCTGCACTGAAAACTGTTTCCTAACATTATGCCTCGTATGTATGCAGTTTCAACATGGCTCAGGACTGAATAAGCACTAGACTGAGGTGGGAAGAATGCTAACCCAGGTGTTCGTGACATTATCAGATAAAGGGAACTCAAGAGGCTTGGTGTTGGCTGGTTGACAGATAAGCTTTGTGACGTTAATGAGGCAGGGGCAGGTTCGTTTGGTTTACACCCCTCCTACAAAAGATTAACCCAGTTTTCTCAGTCCTCGCTAAGGAAGTCCTGAATGAAAGCTTTTATCAAATGTGAACTCAAAAGAAAAAATAAAGGCACAAATCACTGACGGAAACATTTTACAAACACACAGAAATTTTCAACACTCTGGACCAGGGATCTTCATGTGGGGTACTCTAAGCCTATAAAGGGAACCTCAAAACCTTTCAGAGGGTCCCCAACAAGGGTAATTTTAAAGGACTCTTTCTCCACATTCTCGCCTTTATACATATTCTTCCTCCCTTATACTAAGCAATGTGAAAAATCACATCCACAGTATTTCTTCCATTCTACACACCAAAGGCACACAGTCCACGGTGCACGCAAGCGTTAGTCCTCGGGGCTTCCTGACCTTCCCTGTTCTATGTTTCTGTTAAGGGAGATTTAGAGATGCTGTATTCGGGGAATTGTTAGGATTTCAAAATGTGGATTATGTGGTAAAGTGGGGTCCAGTGGAAGTAACGATGATTTTTTCCTTAACAAATGGGCCACTTCCATCTCCAGATTCCTGCCAGGGAAGAAATGTATCACTCCTGATGAAGTCCCACCAGCAAAGCAGCAAGTACCTGTAAGAAATATTGAATGCTACAAATAGCTTTTCTCATAAACAATTTTTTTACTTAAAATATTCATCTTTGGAACACTCACTGACTGGAAAGAAAAGGACTTTTGAACAGTCAAAACAAGAATAGTTCAGTGATGCTGATTATTTTAAATGTAATTTGGAATATTTTTCAGGACTACCAGATTTTTCATGATGCACTGAATAAAACCTACACACAAAACTTTTCATATTATCATGAAATATTATTTGTTCCAAATACAGTCAAATCTCAATTTATGCAATCTTATGAAATGATTAATACTTCCTACCACTATTAACAAAAATAATTAGATTTTAGCTGCCATACCAGTTAGCTTTTAATAACATTCTACAGGAAAAGTCTGATCCTATCTAATAACAGTTATTTTTTGATTCCTAATTCTACTAAAAGCCAAACACCCTAGTTCAATATATGCACAAACCTTTATTGAAAGAACATCTTGCCTTATCAACTTATTTGCTTTGTAAATAACATAATTTTAGCTTACAGATGACTATAATGACTTGTTACAAGTTAAATAATGAAATAGTATATTGATTTGTTTTCAAAAAATTACGTTAAATCTATGTGATTTTTAAACCCTGACTGCTTTTAGTAATCTCTTACAAGAAGTGTCATAAGTAGAATGATTAAATCTGTAGCTCCAAAGTTTTGATGAATTACATATTTAATGAAATATGATGAAAATATATTTAAAGCACTAAGTGTATCAAAAAGTATATCTGAAAAGCTGTTAGAAAGTAAAGGTTGGATTTTCCAACTGGATTAAATATACTGGATTAAATAAAGTTTTTCTCATGAAAGAGTAATAGGTACAATTAATAATCTCTTGACAGTCTTGGCTTTTGGGGTTTACGTTCCCCAAATCTAATAAGGAACAATTTTAAGTAACAAACTCTTCTAAAAGTTAGGCAGCTACCAATTCTGTTTTCAACAAAAAATAAACAATAATCATGTCAGCTGAAGGATGAGTAAAAACACAATGTGATTTTTGGAATCAAATTTTAAAAATTACGTAAAATTGTTTTACTAAAGCTACTTTTTCCCACCTCTTTATTTAGGGGTTGTTTTTCAGCATTTACATAGATAGAAATGAAAGAAATAGAATTGATGCTGAATCCACTTTCATTCTAGCAATGCCATATTTATCCAAGGATACATAACTAATCATAAAAATTAATCTCAATAAAAGTGGACTTTCAAAAATTTTACATTTCAATTTATAAATATCAACATTTTAAATACATTTATATCTTGATCAATTATGTAAAATAATTTTAATAACAATATAGAAGAAATTTAGCACAGTCTTAAAGTGACAATAAATTTAAAAATTTAAATGTATATACTTACTTTTGTTGCAAAAAAATGTATGATAGTGTGATCAATATGACTTTCAGGCATAAAAATAAATAGTAAAATCCTATGACAACAAACTTCAAGAATATGAAATTCTGATTCTATGAAATCGGCCCCCAACCGCCCAGCCCCCTATTCCCAATATTCTAAGTTTCTCTGGAGAAGGTCTGTGGTGGCGGTTAGAAAGTGACTTACTCGTGATCAGTGGGGACATTCTCAGTTTAGTAAATGGTCAGTTTGTACAACAGGTTTCACTACCTTTATTTTATTTTTGTCCTTTGTGTGACAGTACAGACTAAAGCACACTCTTTTTTTCATTATTATTGCAATAATATGAGCCTGCATTTTCATAATTCAATTTTCTGGGTCCTCTCTAGGCCATTACGTTGTATTACATTAGAAAGAAATCTTGTGCGGAAATTGCAATGAAAATACAAGTTCAAGAAGAAAAGGGAAAGATGTAAAATTTTAAATATCTTTATGTATTTTCTATATGGTTGGTGGTATTAAATTTCTATGGTATTTGGACTCCACTGGATATATCTGAAAGAGTGATGAACATCTTGTTTTAAAATGTCAATATTTATACTATTTATACGCTGGAAATTATATCCTTTGCCAATATTTAAAGTTCGCTTTAAATGTGCAAAGGAACAGAGTTTCCTTTTACAACTCTTTTTAAAAACTATTTGTATAAGGGAGTGCTTGTGAAAAAAGTCTGAAAATCACTGCTCTAGACAGAGGAAAGGTTAAGCAACGACCTTTTTCAAGGCCAAAGATACTTGGAGCAAATTTTTTTTATCAGCAGTGCACAGAATGAACAAGTAGGAGGGAGAGCTTAACATTCGTTTGCTTTTCCTGGCACCTAGAGGGAAAGCCAAGCATAGACAGGATTAGACATTTCTGCTACTGAGTCGGAGCCTCTAAAAAGTTATTTATGGTACACGGTAACAGGGAAGGGAACAGCTCGTATCTGAAACTTGGCCCACGCAGCAACTCCTTCTTTATCAGAGTACTCAAGACTTAAGCTCTCTACCCTTTGCAATTTCAGGAAAAGGTACTCATCTGTTGGAATATATTTTACCACCACTAATAATTTTTAACTAAGCAGCCCTTAAGTGTTTGGTTCTAGGAATACACTTTTATATTAACTTTTATATTTATTTTATATATTAACTGTTATATTTTTTTATATTGCTCTAGGAATACAACATGGAGGAACCCACACTTGAGGAATTTACAATCTTGTTGGAGACAAAGAAAGAAAAACACTGAGATAAATACGAATCTGTGTAGCACAAATTAAGGGCCTGTGAGTATCACAAAAATGTAATGAGTGATTGGAGTTATTGCCTAAGGTCAGGATGGTCTGGGAAGGAGAAGGCTGGAATCAAAGTAGGTTTCTGAAACACTGCAATCAACAGAAAAAGACGGATGGGCTAATTTGCTGGGGACAGAAGTAGGATGGTGTAGGTGTGACGCAGGTATGACTGCCCAGAGCACTCAGATGCTATAAAACTTGGAAGGTAGCTAGAAACCAGACTGTGCAGGGTCTTAAATGCCAATGGACAGCTGTGATTTATCCTGAGAAATGTGAGTTTCTGAGCTCGATATGTAACATTTAGGAAGTTTTTTAAAAATGACAATAGTATATAGAAAGAGATAGCAAGAGAGATGAGTTCATTAAGTTTTAGCAATAGTCTAGGTAGGTAGGATGGAAGCAGCCTGGGGTAAGGATACTGTGACTGGAAAACAATCAAAGGACATTGTACTAAAAGAGGAGGTGGAACTACAAATAATTCCCAGGTTTCAAGTCTACGTGACTATGCTAATCATGGCCCCACTGACAACAATAAATCCAAAGGGAAAGCAGACAGGTTTACGTTCGAAGGAGCAGGGTCAGCAAGCCAGAATGGACAGGCAAAGGGGAAGGTTCAATGTCTGACTCACCTGCCATCACCAACTAAACAGAAAAGCATATGCTTTTTCATATGTTGTTCTCTTGCTCAATAGGGGGGTAAAGCATTAGTATTCCTTGAGAACACTCACTTAGAATTATAAAAACAGATCTAGCTAACGCCTCAGCTCCTCTTCAGCCTCTTACTTAAGTCCTGCTGCAGGAACTATGAAAACATTTACCTCCATCCACCCCTCTGCCCCTCCTCAGCCAAGCTTAAGTCCTTCGGCCTCTATGTCTCATTACAGACTCATTACAGTCCTCACCTTCAGAACACAGAAACATTTAAAACATAAGTCCTCTTCCTTTCCCACTGACCCTTACGCCCAACTAGCCTTGCAAGCTTGTTACCTACGAAGTGAACAGTATTTGCATGTTTCCTCCATTCCAAGAATGAACATCAAATTACTTCCTGATACGTATAGTACAATCAGACATTGAAAATCTCTAGTTGACACCATAGCAGGAAGATGTTCAGACTATGTAGGACAACCTATCTGTTCACAGAATATCAAATGTGCTGAAGTCTATAAGGGGAGGTGGCATACATAGCAAAATGGAAAAGTGCAAAGGCTCACGTCAGATTGCTTGTTTGAAACACCCACTGCTTAAACTTTGGCAAGTTATCCTCTCTGTACCTCAGTTTTTCCATCTGTAAAATGGAGATGAAAATCCTGCAGGGTTCTTGTTAAACAATGGATTAAGTGTATTCACAGTATTCAATGTTACGTGCAGTTCTTATTGTACCTTAGCTTTCAGCTCTAGGTTATCGTGTTACCACTGTTGATTTCTTACTTATTGATGGAACTTTTATATTGCTCTAGATCAAAGAAGCAGGGGTAGGCAAACCTTGTCTGCGAAGGGCAAGACAGTGATATTTTTGGCCTTGCTGACCTTTTGCAACTATTCCACTCTGCTATTATAGCACAAAAGCAGCCAGAGGTAACACACAAACAAATGAGCATGGTAGCTGTGTTCCAATAAAACTTCATTCATAAAAACTGAAATTTAATTTCATATAATTTTCATGGTACAAAGTACAGGTTTCCCCTGCTATCCAAAAGTCTGGTGTTCCTACGACACCTGTGGTAAACCAAAATGGCATCCAGCAAAAGAGAATCCCTGCTTTCTAAAAATTCAAATTATGTCCCTTCGCTTTTACAAAAGACCTACCCTGGTACCTGTTTTTTGCTAACCCAGACCCTGGTTCCACAGACCTGCACATGCCCACAACTTAGACACCAGTGCCATTAAGGCTGCAAGTGCACCTGTGCTCAAGAACACAGGCACTGTGGTAGTTCCATATGCACCTGGTTCCAGGACCCTACCCCACTACTGCTCTGAGTGCCAGCATGCTAGACTAAGTGCCAAGAAGGATCCCCTTGGCTAGAACTTTCTTCCATGGGCAAAAAAACAAAGAAGAAGAGGAAGACTCCAGCAGCCTTCGCCTCTAAGGATCTCAACAGCCAAGCCACCACGACCACCTGCAGGACCTCGGCATTGGTCACAGAAGATCCCTCAGTCGGCACCAACACTGACCTCAGCTAACAGAGCTGCATGGAGACGCGGCCACTGTGCCCTCCCAGCAAGCAACGATGCTGCTTCCCACTCAGCCAGTGGCCTCACAGCCACTGCCAGGGAAAGCCTTTCTCACCGAAGCCAGGATGAAAAGGCTAGAAGAGGTGACTGGTCCTTCAAATGCACAAAGATCAATGCAAAGCCATCAGAAAAGTGAAAAAGCAAAGAAAAATGATACCACCAAAGGAACACAACAATGTTTCAGTAACTGTCTCCCCAAAAATGAAGATCTGTGAATTACCTGAAAAACAATTCAAAACAAACAATGCATAAACAAAACAAGACATTCAACAAAGAGATAGAAATCATAAAAAAAGAACCAAACGAAATTCTGGAGTTGAATACAATAAATGAAATTAAAACGCAAAACAAACAAAAAAAAATGCAAGAGCTTCAATAGCAGGCTAAATCAGGAAGAAAAAAATAATCTGCAAACTTGAAGACAGATTTATTATTACCCAGTCAGAGAAAAAGAAAAAAAAAATGAAAAAGATTAAAGCTTACATGAATTATGGGACACCATCAAGTGATACAATATAGTCATCTTTCCATATCCATAAGTTCTGCATCCACAAATTTAAGCCACAGATCAAAAATATTTGAGAACAAAAAATTCCAGAAAGTTCCAAAAAGCAAAAATTTGACACATGCTGAGCAGTATGTTGAATCCACATGAAGTGACATGTAGGGATACCTTGCTGTAGCCTCCTGCCATTTCATAGATCACCAGTCTCTCTCCAGCACTCTTGTCTGAGCCCCATTTGCCTTTCATCTCATTTGTTTGCTACTTGCATTTTCTCACATCCTGTCGGAATGTTCAAGTTAGCCTGATGTTTCACTACTTACCAGCAGTGCCATGCATCTTGTCACCTCACCACTTCAGCACTGTGGGCACCATACAGCAAATCATCATCAGCACCAGCACCAGCATCATCATACAAGGGTTATCAAGAGACAAGAACCAGGGTTTTGGTGAGTGTTAATACAGTGTAAGAGACAGAATCAATTTATATTTTCTTTATGCACTTGTATTTTAAATAGTCTGTGTTTTATTCTATGTATTTCTCTTTCAGGTCATGAAACGAAAGCAATCTGTAAATGTTGAAAAAAATGTTATGTTGTTGCTGACATGCAGTTAGCCCTATAATGGCTGTGTCTGTACTGAACATGTACAGGCTTTTTAAATTATTATTCCCTAAACAATACAGTACATTGTATTAGGTATTATAAGTAACCTAGAGATGATTTAAAGTATGCGGAAGAATGTGTATAAGATACATACAAGCCACCTTATTTAAAGGACTTAAATATCTGCAGATTTTGGTATCCACGGGGATTCCTGGAACCAATTCCCCACAGATACTGAGGGACAACTGTATTTGCATTATAGGAGTCCCAGAAAGAAGAGAAAGGGACAGAAAACTTATTCAATGGCTGAACACTACTGGGAAGAGATATGGCTATCCAGGTACATGAAGCTCAAAGACTCCCCAGATTCAACCCAAAGGGATCTTCACCGCGACACATTATAATCAAGATCTCAAAAATTAAAGAAAAAAAAAGAATTCTGAAAGCAGCAAGAATAAAAAGATTCATTGTATACAATGGAATCCTGAAAAGGATATCAGCAAATTTCTCAGTAGGTGTCTTGCCAGATAGGATAGAGTGGGGTGATATATAGAAAGTGCTAAAAGAAGAAACTCTGAATCAAGAATACTTTACCCAGCAAAGTTGTCGTTCGAAAATGAAAGACAGACTTTATCAGACAAACAAAGATTGAGGCAATTTATCATCACTAGATCTGCCTTACAAGAAATGCTAAAGGGAGTTCTTCAAGCTGAGATGAAAGGATGCTAACACATGAAAACATATTGAAAATATAAAGTTCACTGGTAAAGGTAAATATACAGAGGATGACCAAAAAAATGTACACACATTTTAAGAAAGGAAAACTGTATTAAATTGTAATACTCAATATATACCAGTAACAGAAGATGATTACGAGTCATGTCTGACTTCTGCAATTACAAGAGGTGCTCAAAGTGGTTACCATCAGCGTCCAGACACTTCTGATTATGTTGGACTCCTGCTTGAGCAACGTTGACCAAAGTGTCCACTTGTGTACATTTTTTGGCATCCCCAGTATATTCAAATTCAAAATATTCACATATTGCAATGGTGGTTATAAATCATTCTGAACGCTAGCAAACAGGTTAAAAGACAAAAGTGTTAAATGTAACTATAGCTGTATTTTGTTAATGGATACACAACATAAAATGATGTCAACTGGGACATCAAAAAGATAAAATGTGGGGGGGCAAGTAATATGTGTAGAACTTTTTTATGCAATTGAAGTTAAGTTGTTAGCAGCTTACTGAAAATAGACTGTTATAACTAAAAGATGTATTATGGAAGCTTCATGGTAATCTAGAGAATATTAGATTGGTGCAAAAGTAACAGATACACAAACAATAAAGAAAAGAATCAAAGCATACCACTACAAAAAAAATCATCAACTCACAAAGAAATACAGAAAAGAAAGGAAGAAACTACAAAGCAATCAGAAAGTAATTAACAAAACGGAAATAAGTCTTTTCTTATCAAAAATTATTCTGAATGTAAATGGTTTAAATTCTCCAATTAAAAGACATAGAGTGGCTGAATAGATACAAAAAGAAAACTTGTATGCTGCCTACAACAGATTTACTTAAGCTTTAAGGATACTCATAAGCTGAAAATAAAGGGATAGAAAAAGATATTCCACGCAAATGGAAAACAAAATAGAGCAGGGATATCTATACTTAGATCAGACAAAATAAACTTTAACTCAAAAGCTGTAACAAGAGACAAAGATTATCACAAAACGATAAAGAAGTAAATTCATCAAGTGGATATAACAAATGTAAATACACATGTACCCAATATCAGAGCACTTAAATATATTATTATAAATAATTACTAACAGATCTGTAGGCAAAAATAGATAGCACTGCAATAAAACTAAAGGACTTCAATATCCCACTTTCAACAACTGATACATCATCCAGACAGAATATCTATAAGGAAATAATAGACTTGAATGGCACTTTAAACCAAGTAAACCTAACAAACATATAGAAAGTTCACAAATATATAGAAATTAAACAACATATTTCTGAGCAACCAATGAATCTAAGAAATCAAAAGGGAACTCAAAAAATATCTTGAAACAAAAATTATATATATATGTACACACACACACATATATATATATATATATATACATACATATATATATATATATATATATATATATATATATATATATATATAAGAATATTATTCAGCCACAATAAAGAAGGATATCCTACCATTTGCAACAACTTGGATGAACCTGGAGGGCTAAATGAAATAAGCCAGATGGAGAAAAACAAACACTGTAGGGTCACATATGTGGAACCTAAAAATAAAACAAAAAAGGCCAATATCATTGAAACAGAGAATAGAATGGGGTTGCCAAGGGCTGGAGATTGGGGAAGTGGGGTGATGTAGGACAAAGGGTACAAATTTTCAGTTATAAAAAGGGTAAGTTCTGAGGATCTAATGTACAGCAGAATGACTATGGTTAATTATATGGTATCATATACTTGAAAGTTACTGAGACTGCTCATAAAGCATTCTCAGCACCGAAAAAACAAACAAAAAGTTAACTATATGAGTTAATTATTTTGATCTTGGTAATCATTTTACATCGAATAGCAAATCATCACTTTTACACTTTAAGTGTATAACATTATAGTTGTCAATTATATCTCAATAAAGTCTTTAAAAAAATGAGTTAGATAGCAAAGCATCAGCAGATAAAATATTTGGTTGAGCCAAAGGATATTGAGGGCTTAAAATGTTAAGGATCTTAACAAGAAATACAAAATGAGCTTTTTGGTACTTGGCAAAAAGAAAAATGGGCACAGAAATCAGCAGCTTGACTTAAAAACAAACAAAAGAGGAAGGCAATGTAATACTTCTCTGCCATTCCCAGATTTCCCACTTGCAATTTTAGCTACTGATGAGCAACTCGTAAACTGGTGAGATAATTACAGCTTGCTATGGCATGAATGTGGCTATGTGGGCAACACTCACCTAAGGAGCGTGCCTAGTAGAACTCCTGGCATCCACCTTTCAGTAGTCAGTTCCTATTCTCTACTCCTCTGCCCTGGCACAGTAACTCAATAGGATTTGAAGGAAGTTCTTTAAAACTTTCAGTAATATTTTATGGTATATTATATGGTGCTATTTGGGATTCACAAAAATCTTAGCATATACCGTATTTGCCGGCGTATAAGACGACTGGGCATATAAGACGACCCCCTAACATTTCCACTCAAAATACAGAGTTTGTTATATACTCGTGTATAAGACTATCCCCTCTTCCGCACACCTTCCACACACCAAATAAAAGGTAAAACAATATCAGATTTGATTTCAACATTTTAATTTATATTCAAATGCTTATGACATGCAGGAAAACTGTAACAAGGCTGTATGTAATCAAACATATACATAAAACAGTGCAAGTTTATTACCGGTAAACATACCGGTAATTCACTAAAGAAAACACACTCTATAGACTGGTACCGTAGATGCTTCTCAGGAACATAGCCAAGCAGCCCACAACCTAGAGGGACTGTCAATGATAGAGGTAAGATAACAAATAGAGGGAGAGAGCAAGTGCCGGGCAAGTCCCTAGCAAGTTTGCTGGCGTGACAGTTTCCCCTTAAAAGCCTTCAAACTCCTCTTCATCATCTGATATTAAAAGTTCATCAACGACATCTTGGGATACAGTTGTAAGGCAGTCATCGTATGGATCTACCAATTCTGCGTCAGATGATGTGGCCTCAGCTTCAGCTTCCTCTTCATCTTGCCACAAGTACTCGTCCTCCATATCATCTAATGAATTTGATATGCCACACTTCTTGAAAGACTTGATTACTGTTTGCGCATCAATATCATTCCAGGCTTTTATGACAAACTGGCACAAAACATCCAACTGTGGAGCACGCATGTTTCCTCCTTTTGTGTATGACTTTTCGCCGCTAACCATCCATTCATTCCACTGTTCTCGAATGCGATCTTTAAACGGCTTGTTTAGGCACACATCCAGGGGCTGTACCAATGATGTCAATCCTGCAGGAATAACTGCTGCATCTGTTTTTATTCTCGCAAGCCTTTCCTTGGTGCTGGGAGTTAAATGAGCCCGGAACATATCCCACACAAGTAGACTACGTTTTTGAAGTAGACCACCTGGTCGTCTGCTCCATACATTATCCAGCCATAGCTTCACACCCTCCTCATCCATCCAACCTTTTTCATGCACATGCACAAAACAACCAGCAGGGAACTTGAGTTTTGGCATTGTTTTCCTTTTAAAAATAATCATAGGTTTCAGTTTGTTGCCATCAGCTGTACATGCGAGTACCACTGTAAAACTTGACTTCTCATGTCCTGTTGTTTTTATCAAAAGTTTTTTCACCTTTTTGATGGATAGTTTTATTTCCAATCATATCAAAATTCATTGGAGTTTCATCCATATTTCCAATATGATTTAGCGCATAGCCATGTTTAGTGTGCTGTTGTATTACGTATCGATGGAAACTACCCACTTTGTTATCCAGATCTGAGGGTAATTTTTGGGCAATTTTTGTCTTTTGCCTTAGTACCAGATCATGCCTTGTCATGAATCTACTGCACCAGGATATAGTGGCCTTAAAATTGTTGCTGTGATCTGGGTTAGATTTGGCCCACTGAAGTGCAAACAAGCGTATTGTATTTCGTGTCACCACATAACCGTTTTGGCGATGTTGAGCCACCATGTCTGCTACATGTTTTTCGAGTTCTGGCCAGTGTGGGGTGCCTCTTCTTAATGCACACTTACCCCTTGGCATACTCTTTAATGCTTTCTCATTTGATTTCCAGTCCCGAACCATCTTTTCTGTTACTCCATATTGTCTTGCAGCAGCACGTATTATTTTCCTTAGCAAAGTTTATAACTTTCAGTTTAAAATTTGCATCATACTTCTTTCTTTTGGCTGGTGCCATGATAGGGATGATAGGGGTTTGACTGGTCGACATTTTCTATGCTGTACTGTACAATGGTGCAGTATTGTGGTTGGCTGTTGGCCGTATACAAAGCCTGATTTGATTGGTCCCTGTTCCCTGTTTGCCCACCCTGTCACTATAGCAGTCTGGTCCACCCTTGCATCAGCATCTCCCTGGGACCTCACTAGTGCGCAAGTGCGAGCTCTTCAACATTCTAACAGGCACCATGATAGCGCAAAATCGCGAATCTTCAATGCATATGTAAAGAAATATACGGTAACCCGAATTTACCACACTCGCAAAATCGCACACAGCCGACCATACACCCAGTATGGTATCGCGATTCGCGATTTTGCGCTATCATACTGGGTGTATGCTCGGCTGTATGCGATTTTGCGAGTGTGGTAAAATCGCGTAACAGCAAAATCGCATAATAGCCGAGCATACACCCAGCAGCGCTGCTGATGCCTGAACGGTATGTGGAATGAAGTGGGCGGGCATCGGGAGGCCACTATGGCACGGGGCAAGCACTATGGGCAGTCTATCTGAAGTGTACCTGGCGTATAAGACGACCCCCCCACTTGGAGGCATATTTTTCGGGGCCAAAAAATCATCTTATACGCCGGTACCCATTTCACCTCAAGAATTTACTGTATAAACCTAAAACATCTAGATTTCCTCGTTTTACTATAATCAGTATAAGTCTGTCTAAGGGCATCATATACCCTTGTTCTTTCTGTTATCCACTTATTCTTAATTATGCTGAGTCTACAACTACTGCCCAAGAGCAGAATTCGTTTTTCAAGTAAGAAACCTACAGCACTGTGTATTCTCATACCAAAAAAAATACCTACTTTTCTCCTATGCATCAGGCTTAGAAAACCTCTATAAAACTCTTTTGATTATAATATATAAATCATTAAAATAAAGTAGCATCACAATTATTATTGGAAAAAAAAAGCAATGTCAATGAAATTGCCCCATGAAAGCTGTGGGAAATTCAATTCTGAAAATATGTATTTTTAGCTTCTAGATAAAAAGTTTTCTTTTCTCAACCCACATAGTGGCCACTCACTATGTAAAATCAGTTTTTAATAATAAAAACATAAGATATTGTGGAAAGCATTATTTAACTTTATTACCTTACTCATAACGTTGAATACAAATGCAAAATTAAGTGGTTATCCTTAATTTTAAGTCTACTTCAAAGCATGGTCTCTTAGATATAAGATTAAGGGCAGATATGTCACAAAGAGGAGGGAAACTAAAAAGTCAAGTCCCAAAACCTCACTAATTTACCTATGCAATATAAAGTTTGAGCTACAGCCCTTGTACTCCTTTACAGGTATTTTCTTCTGACTTTCCATTAATCTCATCTGAATTTTTAACAAGACCCAATAATCTGTCACAAGCCTTCCAATTATGAATTGAAAAGAAACATAGGTAGATTATGTGTATGTACCAAGTACTTTATGAAATTCATCACCACATACAGCTGCACTTCACATATAAACTTCAAAAATCAAAAGGACTATAATATTCTTAAAACCCAAAGGCCTATCTTCCAATCTTTTCTTCATTTTAAGAAAGGATTTGATCTAATGATGTTAATGTAGAAACACACCACATATTTTAACATCAATAAGAGATGACATTCAAAGTGAGAGCCAATAAATTTTTGCATTTAAAACCAAATGGAACATACCTTGGACACCTTAAATTATAAAATTCAATTCTAAGCAGGAACTGTTACTGTGTAACAAATACTGCTCATATCAAAAGTGCTGGTGACAACTAATTCAGTATGCCCTCCCCACAGAATCTGTTCACATACATATATGTATCTATAACTGTTAATAAGATTTTAAATGTTTAAGGTGCTTAAATTTTACAACGCAAGACTAATTCAATAAGCATTCATCTGCTACCTTTGTAGCAGTTAGAGTGAATGATCCATGGGCAAAAGGGCAAAAATGCTGTCATTTTCTAGAATGTGGCATTTGTGGAGGTGGAGTGCCCTCTATTGGTAGTGAGGAGGACACACTCATTAGCTGTCCTGCATGCATTTTCTCATTAATTCGGAGTTCACATCCATCCTGAAGCATTCGAACTGCTATTCGGGCAATATTCTTAGAGTCGTCAAGACCGCTGTGAGGCCGCCCATCATAATCCATTCCTAGTTTTTCAAGCATGATTGTTAGTTTGGTTTGGCTTCTAGGAACCTAAAAAATAAACAGTAAGTAATTCTTTAGTATTCTATAAGTCACTGTGAAGTAGCAAAACAGAAACCGAAAATTAATAGTAACAGCTAAATAAAGTTAGGCAAAGGGCAAATACTTCTGATCAACTGAAGCAAATAAATAAACATTCAGAGCTTTAAAAAAAGTGATCTTAGAGTTTTAGACAAAAATACGTATCAACAGATGGAATCTTCAAGGCATCTGAAAAGTTTGCAGGTTTGTAATTTAACAAATCATTTATGAAAGAAAATGTGTTGTTTTGAACATTTAAATTGAAGCGCTACCATTTTAACCCAAACTAATGCTTTTTTGCATGGTATTTTTCTGTACTGTATTAATTTATCTGAACGACTCTTTTGACAGATACACCAAAAAAATATTTAGCCTTTCTAGATGACTAAAGATAATGAAGATCAAGAATGAAAGACAACGTGATGTGGTATTTTCCCACCTATTTAACGTATACCCACTCCCTTTTGATAAATATAAAAATCTCACACATTCTCCAAATTTCAATATGCCCCTCCACTTCTGAGAACCACTGTTCTACCTTCAGTATACCCCTATCAGGAAGAAGATTTATTAAGTTTTACATCATGTATCTTGCATAGCTATGTCACCTCCATATTTCAGAGCCTCAGCTTCTTCATCTGTACATGAGAACAACAGTTGTACTGTTTACTCATTGGGTTAATGAAAGAATCACAAAGCAAATGCTATAAACTCACCATGACAAACATCAATAATTACCCTAAGCTGTAATACCACAATGCATTCTGGGCCTTCCACTAAATATCACCTAAAAATTGCGCTTCTGAAAAGAAACTTTTCCAACATATTGAATAACTTAGGTGAAATATTTCTAGAAACACACAACTTACCAAGACTGAATCATGAAGAAAACATAAAATCTAAACAGACCTACAATAAGGAAGACTGAATCAGTAATCAAAACCATCCCAACAAAGAAAAGCCCAGGACCAACTGAGTTCATTGGTGAATTCTACAAAACATTTAAAGAAGGGGGCGGCTGGGTGGCTCAGTTGGTAAGAGCTCAAGCTCTCAACAACAAGGTTGCCGTGGGATGGTGAGCTGCGCCCCTTATAACTAAAGATTGAAAATGGCAACTAGACTTGGAGCTGAGCTGTGCCCTCCACAACTAGATTGAAGGACAACGACCTGGAGCTGATGGGCTCTGGAGAAACACACTGTTCCTCAATATTCCCCAATAAAAAAAACGTATTAAAAAAAGCATTTAAAGAAGAATTAACACCAATCCTTGTCAAATTCTTGACAAAATAGAAGAAGAGGGAACACTTCGTAACTCATTCAATGAGGTCAACATTATCCTGGTACTCAAGCCAGACAAAGACACTACAAGGAAACTACAGACCAATATTCTGTATGAGTACTGATGCAAAAATCCTCAACAATACTAGTAAACTGAATTCTGCTGTATGTTAAATGATTTATCCACCATGACCAAGTGGGATTTGTTCCTGGAAAGCAAAGATTGTTCAACATATGAAAAACAATCAATGTAACATACCAATTAATATAATGAAGAGAAAAAAAAATGATCATCTCAATTGATGCAAAGAACGCACTGGACAAAACTAAACACACTTTCATGAAAAAACAGCCAACAATCAGGAACAGAGAAAACGAACTTAAAATAATAAAGGCTGCATGTGAAAAACCCACAGCATATTCAATGATGGAAGACTGAAAATGTTTCCTCTAAGATCAGGAATAAAATAAGGATGCCCACATTCACCACTTCTATTCAAAACAGAAAACCCATGTTCACTGAAGCATTATCCACAACAGCCAAAAGACAGAAGCAACCCAAGTGTCCATCAACAGATGGATGAATAAACAAAATGTGGTATATGCACACAATGGAATATTATTCAACCTTAAAAAGTAAAGAAATGCTCAAACTATAGAATATTATTTAGCCTCACAAAGGAAGGAAATTCTGACATGTACGTATGTACCATACAAAGTGAAATAAGCCAGTCACAAAGGGACAAATACTGTATGATTCCACTTATATGAGGTACTTAAGAGTAGTACAATTTATAGAGACAGGAAGTAGAAGGGTGGTTGCCTGGGGCTGGAGAAAGGGGGAAGAGGGAGTTTTTGTTTCAAGGTGACAGAGTTTCAGTTTTGGAAGATGAAGTTCTGGAGATGGACGGTGGTGATAGCGGCACGATAATGTGAATGTACCTGATGACACTGAACAGTACACTTAAAAATGGTTAAATGGGTCAATTTTGTTACATGTATTTTACCACAATAAAAGCAATCTCAGAGATAAAGTGAAAAGTCCTGGATAGTGCTGGAAAAATGGTTAACTCTTAAAAAGAGGCCAGTTCTCTCACTCAATATTTAAAATCTGAAAACTGTATGAAAACCTGGATAAAGAACACATAAACCTCATGCTTCCTAGGGCCTAGCAAGAAAAAGTTCTCAGAGAGGTGTCTGACCTGAAAAGTGAATGGTAGAAAAATAGTAGGCCAGATTTTACTGAGTGGCTTGAAGAAGAACTGCCAACAACAGTATACTTAGCAGACATTTTCA
Organism: Rhinolophus hipposideros; assembly: GCF_964194185.1. NCBI lineage: Eukaryota > Metazoa > Chordata > Mammalia > Chiroptera > Rhinolophidae > Rhinolophus > Rhinolophus hipposideros. Next base: position 38,591,605 of record NC_138050.1, on the reverse strand, counting down.
TCTCATAAGCCAAATGAACAAGTGCTTATTATAAGACCCCAGAGAAAACATTTGACTTGAAGTGACAAGAGTCTTGGATTTTCAAAGGAAACTGAGTCTTTGTAAAACTCATATTGCAGAATGAAATCTTAAATGTTCATGCACTGAACTGAAAGCCATCTGGAAAAACTGTAGAAAACTAGACAGTATTTTGCCTCCCGTTCAACACCAGGATATGACTAGGGGTAGGACCCTTTCTCTGAATTGTCTGCTCAGCCTGAGAATTTGACTTTGAGAAAAGAGCTTTGTAAAGTACAGTCCAACTGCACACTAGAGATGAGATTTACTGATCTGCCTCTAGAGAAGTTATGGATTTCTGCAAAAGAAGAAGGTTCTGTCATTCATAGGAAAGTAATGAATATTTCACTGTCATTTTCAACTTTTTATGTATATCAACAAGTCTTTCCTTGTTTAATAATATGAAGGGCAAAGGCACAAGTTGTCTAATTTCAGTGGAAAATGATATCCTTGTGAGCTTATCTCAAATTCATCCCAAAATTGAGTGTTTATACAGGAAAAAACAAAAAGAACAAAAACACAGGTTTCACTTAAAGATGTATACTTCATTCTCTACTTTTACTTCAAAAATGACGTTCTAATACATATGTAGAAGCATAAAAGAAATAAACTAATACATTTGTATAATTTTGTACATGCTAAACCTACTTTTAAGTCTTATTAGTCACACAGAAAGAAAGCTTTTTTATTTTCTAAAATCTTGTTTAAAATTGTTTTAGGCTGTACTTTCATTCATAGTTTCAGCCTACTTATAAAAAAAAATCAAACTCCATTTTAAGTTAAAGACCGTTATTTAACAGAATTGTATTGTTTGCCTTATAAGTTTTTCACATTTATTAAAAGGAAAGAAAGAATAATTTCAAGTTTAATTATCCATTGCCACCCTCCACTCCCAAAAAAGGTTGGTTAAAAAGTCATTTTTAGTTTTAAAAAGGAGGAAAGAATACTTCGTACATACCACATACGAAAGACATTACATTGTTAGCAATGTATGTAGCAGAAACTTGTGATAAGACTTTTAAGTGTACTTGGATAAGACAAACAAAAAAACAAAACAAAAAAAGAGGAAATGTCCTAAAGAAGAAAACGTAAGTAGAAAACATAAGTTTCCTCAATTTATACTAATTGACATTATAGTTGGTATCTATTATGGAGAGGGGAAAACCAGAAGAAAAGAGCAGTCTAAGGAATTGGTCGACATAAACAGATACACAGAAAAATATTCTCTCCTCAAAAGAGCACTGGTAATTGCGTTAACGTATCTACAACTTTCTGATCACTCTAATGTACTGTGAGCTGTTGATATTTTTATGCAGACCTTGAAAATTATGGTTTTATTACCCTTAGAATAAATAAGTTATTCCTCTAAGTTAAAGGTTTGAAAAAGACACCCTAATATAAGAATTCATTACAACTTGGTAGTTGTTGCAAAAAAAAAAAGAAACTAAATATGATCAAGCCCCTTCAAATTTACAAGAAATACAGAGGACAGAGGTACATTTGAAACCATATCACAGGATACAATTAGCAAAATCTAGACTACATGGGAAACTACAGAACAAATGGCTCAGTTTCTTTAAAACACATAAAAGGTAAAAGAAAACAAAACATTTATGAAATTTATGATGATTAGATGACATTAGGAATTTTCAAAACTTTAATTTTTTAGGTGTGATAATGGTATGGTGGTTATATTTTTCCAAAGGAGTTCTTATCTTTTGGAATTATATAATGAAATGTTTACATCAAATGAAATAATGTTTGAGATCTGCTTCAAAAGAATATAGATGAAACAAGGTTGGACATGAGTTTAACTGATGAAATGGGCAATGAGGGTTCATTATATCTACTCTGGTATGCTTATAATTTTTCATAATTTGTTTTTTAAGAACACATTTTTCATAACATGTTTAAGGAATCACAAAATGAGTAAGATGATAAATCCACAAGAAAGAAATATTTACCAAATATAATCAAAGGACTGATATCCAAACTAATGATCTACAAACCAACTAAAAAAGGAAAGACTATCCATTTTTTTTTAAAATGGGTAGAAGATTTAAACAGACTTTGCAAAAGAAGAAATCCAAATGGCTAATAATCAGAAAAAGAAGCTCAACCTCATGAGTAATCAGGCAAATGCAAATCAGAACCTCAGTGAGATGACATCAAACATCTATCAGAATTACAAATATTTTAAATATCTAGTAATACCAGATACTGACAAAGACAGGGAGCAATTGTCAGTTCACACATTCTTTTTGTGAGCGTGCAAACTGATACAACCCCTTTGGAAAACTCTTTTGAATTACCTAATAATGCCAATGATGCACATATCCTATAAGCCAGCAATTCCACTCATAGGTTTACACCCTGGAGAAATGGGTGCACACAACACTGGAAGACACGCACAAGGCTCATAGCACTTCTGTTCATACAAGCCTCACACCAAAAACCGCCCCAATGGCCAGCCAGAATAGACTAGCTAAGCAAACTGGCATATTCACACAATGGAATGCTACACAGCAATAAAATAAATTAACTTTTATTAATGTATAAAGGTAATAAATTAACAGCTACATATACAACATGGATAAATCTCAAATATAATGTTGAAAAAAAGCTCAAAATAAAACAGCCAGTATGACACTAATTATATCATGTTTAAAAATAGGCAAAACCTAACTACATAGTGTTAAGGATAAACATATAAACATTAAAGCTATAAGGAAAAACAAGAAAATGATTCCCATGAAAAGTATGGATTTTAGTTCTGGGAGGAAGGAAGGGGTTGAGTAAGTGGAAGTTACAAGGGATTTCACTTTAAAACAATCTGTCAAACTCCACTTTTCTGTATGCATAGTTAAGAAACATTAAAACCACACACACAAAAACATTTTTAAGATAAAACACCTTTTCTCATGAACCTACCGTGTTTTCCTGAAAAAAAGACTAGCCGGACAATCAGCTCTAATGCACCTTTTGGAGCAAAAATTAATACAAGACCAGGTCTTATATTATATAGATCTTATATTAATATCATATGATTACAATACATTAATTATAATGTTACATAAACATTATAATATTATATAATTATATAAGAGCCGGTCTTAGAGTAAAACAAGACCGGGTATTGTATTATATTGTATTATATTATATTATACCCGGTCTTGTAAGACCGGGTCTTACATTAATTTTTGCTCCAAAAGACGCATTAGAGCTGATTGTCCGGCTAGGTCTTATTTTCAGGGAAACACAATACTTCAGGATGCACTTCACCAAAATGAAGTTGTAAAGAGAGAAGATGACACAAGATCTAACACATGATATAGAGCAGCAAAGGAAATCGCCTAGATGATTTTAGAAGAAGCCTGAAGAACAAAGAGTTCAGATTAGACCAGGATTAAAGGCTCTAGGAAGGTAGATCCCAAAGGGGGAAAGGGAAAAAAAAACACCTGACAGACTACCTGAATGTTTTGAGTATAGATACTGAGAAGTGATTTACAGTTTGAATGGAAAGAACAGGATAAGAAATCTAAAGAAGTCTATTGTTGTATTTGGGGAAAAGTTGTGAACCTTCTCCATTGTCATAGGAATGTAAACAATGGATAATGACTTGATTATAAAGGTAATAAAACTATATTAGAAAAATGCAGGGAGGGGAAAGACATGCAGGAATGGTGGCTTTATAACAGAGCTAAATTTTCATCTTCTGTTGCAGGAATTTAATAGATATCTCAAACTGAAATTCAAGAAATATATAATTTAGAAATGTTAAGGTCATTATTAGAACAGCTTTAAGAAGTTGAAAATGTTTGCCTCGGGAGAACAGAAGCCAATACTGGTGAGGGCCATGATGGAAGACTGCCAACTGTTACAAACTTTGCAATGTATTTTAAAAATGTACACTACACACAGGAATTTACGTTGATAAAATTAAAATTCAGTGGGAGCAGTTGTTCCACAAACAACCCACATACTGAATACCCCTATAGTTCCAAACCTGTTATTGAAAATTGTATCAACGTACTTAAGCAACAGGATGAACGAGAAAAATAGCTTATCTTTCTAAACTCATATGAACATAACCAATTTGGAATCGGAAAAGTAACAACTAATCATATGGCCTTTTTCTGTGAAAAGCACCTTGTAAAGAACAACTTAATGTACATACGAAATATAATAATTTATCATCAACAGCATAAGAGTAAAATCAATAAAATATAGAAATTTTACCTTGTAAAAGTTTCCATATGACTTTCGAATATTGATCCACTTTTTAGCAAAAGGAGGATATTTGAGCCTGTTTAGCCGGCACTGAATGTTCAGGAACTTACTCATATCCCAGGAACTTATAAATCAAAAACAGAAAAAAAAAACAATGGATAAAATAAATGCTGTAATAGTCTCACAAATGAGTATTTAAGTCATTCTTATTTGTTATTTATTTACACATATCACCTTTCTTTCTTATATTCACACATAACATCAAGCTTAGACAATAACCTCTCTTCCTCCAAAATAGTAATTCAAAAATAAACTTCAAAAAACAAACAGAAAGGGTGGTATATCAAATCTTTTCACAAACTAATTCTTATTAGGCTCATCTTGATCATTTTTATGATTCTGATTATCTGGGCAGACCTCTATCTTGTAGAGAATTTTTTCATAATTCTAAAATAACTCTGCTAACTTTCAACATCAGGCTTATCATATAGGAAGCTATTTGAGGGTGTAATGGAAATAAAACAAAAAACAAAAACAAATGAACAAAATACTTGAAAGGGACAAAAGGAGTTGGTATCAAGTAGTCATAATATAATTTGTTCTGCCAAAGTATGTTTCTACAACACTAATCAACCAAGTAGTTAAGGAAAATATTGACTGTATAATGTGGAAATTGTATCGGTTCATACATGGGTTTTCCTGGGCAGAGGGAGTCAGAATAATAGCAATCAGATTTATAACCTTCAGCAGGAAAAGAAAAAAGCTCTCAACTCAGCTGCTGTACTGACAACAGGAGTATTTTAAGAAAATTAGAAACAGTGGCCTGTCACCAGGATCCTATTTGCTTCTGTGTATTTGTAATATCCTCTGAGGCAATTTCACCTACCCTGAGCTGCTTGCCTGGGCTATCCAAATTATTTCTGGACATTATCGATTTTGTTTTTGTTAGTGCTCTGCTTACAAAATTGCACAGGTTTTGAATGGTCTGTCCCAAAATGGGAAGATCTTGCAGAATCGCACATACTCTGTTAGAACAGAAACTCCTGCATACTTTAGCAGGAACACTGCTTATTCGTGCTGCAATCAATAAGAGATTTCTAAAGAGGCCTATCAATATTTTCCCAAACTTCTACTTTTAAACACAATTATGATGTGATTAAGTTCAATGCTCTTTTTCCTCTTGTATGTGAGGGTCTCTAAACCCTTTATGTAGGTGACATCGTAGCTTTAGTGTACAGTCTGTCCATAGTTTGAAACAGAAATTGATCAGGACTTTCTTCAACCTTAACAGCACTATGGGAGAGGAGCTGCCTTGGCACAATGCCTGTAACCCTTCTTTTGATCTTTCTCATCTTTCTTCTTATTTTTCCATTTCACAATAAGCATACTTTTTGAACTCAGCACTACAGCAAGCATAATGGAAGACTACAAAGTAGCAAAAGTCCTTGCTCTAAAAGAATTTTAATCTCCTTGCAAACATAAATCTTACACACCTGAAGTTTAGATATCAGAATATTTAGTCAGATGCCAACAGGAATGGTACATATCTCAGAGGCTACAAGATTTTAAGCCAAAAAAAAAAAAAAAACCAACCACACACACACACACACACACACACACACACAAACAGAGCAATGTGAATTGTAGTGTCTGTAATAAAGCATTAGGTGGGCTTTGAATGATAAAGAAGTTGTCAAGGAAGAGAGTCTTCCAGTAGAGAGGAAACCATGAATAAGTATAGAGAGAAAGGATAAACCATGTGATTCATGGGCCAGCCTAACTAGAGTAATAAAGAATGGCAAGGTGAATTAGGCTACACAGGTAGGGTGAGATTAGATGAAAGAAACTCGAAAGCCAGACTGAAGTTTGGACTTTTCTGAGCAAAGAAGTGTCCTGATAAAAACAGTTTTAATAAAGACATTTTAGTTTTATATATTAATATTTATCTGTCTCTAGTCTTCTTATCCTGGATTAGACAGTTATCATTGCTTTCGTTCCTCTCTTTGATCCCTAGGATTCAAATTTAACTAGGAACAAGAATATGAAAGGAAATATACTGTCTCCTTTATTTAGTAAGTAATATTTTTGTGGTTATTCTAAAAGTTAAATGAATAAGGACATCTTTAATCTTAAAAAGTATATAAAAAAGATAATTTTCCTAAATACTTACCCATCTGTTAATATGCAATATTTATACTTTGTTCCTAATTCCTTCACTTTCATCCAGTCAATTACTTTCTTCAGTACCTGAGGGAAGGTATCAGCTCCGTCTACCTGATCCTGAAGATATAAAAGTAAAATATATAAAAATCTGCCAGACATAAACATTATAGGGTAAGTAACAGTAAGAGAAAGTCTTAGCTATGATTTTTTAAACTCTTCATGATTTCCTTGGCTGAGCTCTATCTAACATTTCATTTTAAAAACAATTAAGAATTATTTATAGCCAAGTATTAGGGACTGCTCTCAAGTGAAGTACATAATCCTCCCAAAATTAAGATTTAAGATCAATCCCAGTGATTCTCTTTTTGTTGTGTTTTTGCAATTCTATTCTTAATTTTTTCTTGTTAGTTGCAGGTATACAAAACAACTATATATATGTATGTTAAAGTATAGTTGACATTATTATTCAGCTCCAGCTTCAGGTGTACACAGCAGTGGTCGGTCACCTACACCGTCCGTGAAGTGGTCTCCCTAAAAAGACAAGTGCCCATCTGATCCCCTACAAAATCTTTACATTATTGATTATATTCCCCAAACTGTCCTTTGTATCCCCGTGGCAATACTGTGACCACTAACATGGGCTTTCTAATCTCCTCACCTTCTCCCTCATCCCACCCCCCTCCCAACTAGCAACCATCAGTTTTACCTCTATATCCCTGAGATTATTTGTTTACTTTGCTCATTTATTCAGTTCTTTAGATTCCACATATAAGTGAGATCATATGATATTTGTCTTTCTCCGTCTGACTTATTTCACTTATGTAGTATGTGGTAGAAAGATGTGAGCTTTGAGATAGGAAGACCATTTTAAAGGGCTATGGCTCAGTGAGAAGAGATTTCCCTTTTCTCCACTCTAGAGAATCTGTGAGCAGCAAGGTTGAGGCCTAAAAAAAGGAGAACCACATCATTGCAAAAAGAGCCAAAGCCCTTTAAAGTGGTCTCCCTATCTCAAAGCTCACATCTGTCTACTACATACTACATACCACAGCCAGACTCACCTCCCCCTAAAATGTAAATCTGTTCCATCACATCACTTTCATTCATACTTAAAATCCTCCAAACACTCCCCAGGGCTTTCAAGCTATAAAGACACACAAAACTCTTCATGATCTGGCTTGCCTTGGCCTACCACTTTAGCTTTATTTATAATCATTTTCTTACCAGCCCACCTGCACTACTTACTTGAATCATCCTGAACTACTTATAGTTCTGCCATTCACACCCATTCATGATCATTCTTTTCCACCTATTTACCTATTGTGACTCAGCCCAATTTCACTAACTTGAGGAAGGTTTTCCCAGGACAGCCCTCCATTCCTTCTGTCATAGGAAGCCCTTTTTACAGATGCCTGTAATGCCCTGATGAAACACTGACTTACTTGTCAGCCTTCCTAACCACACTGAGACCACGGTATATTCTGTGTCCTCCTGAATAAGATTGGTAACTGAGCGGAGGAGACTGACCTGACCATCTCTGTATCCCTTAGGACCTTGGCAAATACTACAGTAGGCACTCAAATATTTGTTGAGTGAATGAATGAAGGAACTAAGTAAATGAAGAAAGGGTCTGCCACATTAGAATACACCCAAAAATCAGAGACTTAAAAAAATTAAGCTATACTATATATTAAATCAAGTTGTAAACAGATACATTTTAAAACTTTAGTTCCAAGTTCAGCATGGTTAACACTTAACTTTACTAATGTTCCACAAACAAATGAACTTTTAGATTCATCATTACAACTCCTTGAAAAGAAAAGCTGAGAAAAATTTTATCAGATGTAAAGTTTGCTTTTCTATTTCTTAACTACCACAATATGAAAGATCTTTACCAAGCAAGGAAAGTATCACATTAATTTAAATTGTTTATAGCAATAATTTTTTAAAACTATGAAATAAATCCCTAATTTCAAAACTTCTTTCAAACTCCCAAAAAAGAATTATAACCTGAGTAATTCCAGTTAGACTGATGCAGAAATCAGAAAGTTGTGTGTTAATCTCTGGTCTCACATACTGCTGAAATGTATCTTCCTACAAGGGAAGGACAACAAGTTAAAAATATTTTCTAGACTTAAGATATATGACACATGATACATGACAAATTCAGCCACACAAAGTTATAATCTCATTGGTGCTCACTGCATAGACCTTTCCAGATTTTAAACAATTTAAAGGTAATTCCCTACTCCCAAAGCACTGATTTTTTTTTAATTAAAAAATTGTATTTCATAGTTCAAAATTTAAGATAAAGCAAGTATCTGAAAGCAAGCCTTCAAACCAAAGTTTAAACATATTCCTGAGGAGCAAAGTGTTGATAATTTTGTTTGTAATATTTTGAAACTATAAAGCCTATTAATGCAACCGCTACTTCCAGATAACAAATACTTTTCAAATAACTTCTTTTGAATACCAGTCTTCAGTTATAATGAATTAGCTCCAGTTTACTGCTCTCTCATTTACTCATGAATAGTCCTTTTTATTAGACTAAGATTCCATTAAACTGAATTCTGAACAGTCAAAATTTGACTATATGGTACCTTGTAGTTTAAAGGGAGACAACACTGTATTTATTAAAGTAATTTTTAACCTCGTCAAGCTTTCAGGTTTGCCTTCTTATTTTATGCTGACAACTCTGGGAACTCAGAAAGTCCAGTATTGCTGTCACCAGACTCAGATCTCTAAGTGCTTTTATTCTCTAGCCCAATACTGTCTTCCTAAACCAGATCACACTCAGTCACTTGTGAAAAATTAGCAACAATTTCAAAGCCTAAAGATTTATAGGCAGCAACTGTTAATACTAGGTAGATATGGAGAAAAAGACAAAGAATACTCTTTGTGGTAGAAGACTTAAAAATTAAGAATTCAAAATAACTGTTCATATTTCTTACAAATAATTCTTTTTACAGACTAGTATTAAGCAGATGAATTACAGTTATTAATATATTGTAAAAGAGCAAAAGTGAAGAACAGCAGAGAACACTGGAACTTTAAAAGTTAGATGCTCTTTACTGACTAGACATATTATAAAAGAGAAAAAAAATTCTACTTAATTGAATTTCAGAGATAAATGAAGTCTATATTCTTTTAAGTATTTTGTTCAAAACTATGCTACACCTTCTAAAAAAAGGAAGTTGCCATTACAAGCAGATGATAAAATGTTATTCATTAAATTTTTTAATACTTTAAAAATTTTTAATTAACAGAATAATGCTATAGAGAACTATGCATTCATTGATCAAATATTTAATAATTACTTAAATAAATTACACAGTAAGTTAAAAGGTAATGAAGGTTATCAGAAAATAGAGTAGGTAAGAGCGATCAGAAACACTGGGTGCAGCGGTATTTAAGCTACACTGTTAAACAGGTAACCAGTTAGGCTTCATTCAAAAGGTGAGAGCTAAGGAAGGTCTGGAAGGGAGGGAGAATGGGAGAAAGGGAGAGGAAGGAGGGAGGGAGGGAATTAGCAGCAAGACCTCTGGGGGAAAAGAACTGAGAGATAAAGCCCTGGGAAGTGGCGAGGTCTGACATTTTTGAGAAACAGCAAGCAGGTCAATATGGCACAATCTGAAGTAGCAAGAGGCCAGATCACATGAGAAATGCAACTTTTACTCTGAGTTAAATTGGGAGCCATTGAAGGGTTTTGAGCAGAGGAGTGATATGATCAGCTTGTATTTTATAAGGATCATTCTGGCCTCTATGTTGAGAACTGGCTATAGGCGACAAGGATAGAAATACAGAAAACGGTTAGCTGGTGAATACAGCAAATCCAGACAAGCAATGACCAGGGGCTCAGGTGAGTCACAGCAGTGCAGTTATGTGGCTGGATTCTGGACATATTTTGAAGGCAGAGTAAATGAGAGTTGCTGTCAGTCTGTATGTGTAGAACAAGCGTCAAGGATGAACTGAGCATTAGGAAGACAGAGCTGCCCTCACTCAAGCTAGGGAAGGATGCAGATAAAATAGATAATTCAGGGTAAATTCAATTTGGGACATGTTGAGATGTCTGTTTAGATGCCCAAGTAGAGATAGATGTTAAGTAAGCAGTCTGGCGACAGACATCCAGGTTGGAGATCTGTATTTGAAAGTCATCAGCACTTAGTTTCTAAAAGCTACGGAACTGGATGACAGATGTGATCATTAAGGGAGAATCTATACGGAGACGAGACCTGGGATTGAATCTGGGGCATTGATAATAGGAAACTGGGAAGAATGTATACATTTTTTGGCACCCTCTGTATATATCCTAAACCTACACCCTCTGTATAATCTTAAACCTAAAAGAGAAAGGGAGGAAACAGATGTATAAATAAATAACTTTTTCAAAGAAATTTGCCATAGAGAAACAAAGAAACATGGTAACTGGAGAGGAAGTGGGATCAAGCGAAGGCGTTTTATGGTGTGAAAATAAGATGCTTGAATGTGATGGGAACAATATAGTAGAAGCAATAAATCACTAATATCTAAATGAGGGAGAATTACTAGAGCAATCTCCTTGAGTAAGAGAGAGGAAGTGGAATCTACTGAGCTACGCAAGATTATATGCCTTCGGAGCTATCGTTTTTACTTTTGATTTATTGACCTTTAATTTGCTTTGGACAAGGAAATTATGTAAACAGGCTGATTAAGAATATAACTAAGAGAGGCTCTGAACAACAAACACTAAGAAAAAAGCTATGCATTTTAATGCATAAAGCCTTTTTATATTTATTCCCAGTGTGTTGGTGACAACTAGCGATACTACAGAAGTAACTATGGATAGATGAGATGTTATATGTCCTTGCTCAGATTTTACAAGGCACAGTAATAGTTTGGAGAATTCCTGTTGACTTCCAACTAGCAATGCAATGAAAACAAGCATCTAAAGCATACATGTTATATGGACTAGAAGCAAAAATTATGAGAGTTGTTTCCCCCATAACTTTTCACCAGAAAGATGGCCAGTTCTAAGTTGAAAGGTGATTTCTATAAATTATCATTTTCAGAGATCAGAGCATACATTCAGCTATAGCAGTTATTCTCAACCCTGACTGCATATAAAATGAGAAGCTTTTTTAAAATGCTAATGCCAGGGGCCCCAGCACAGAACAACTAAATCAGAATCTCTGGGATGAGGGCCAGGCATCTGTATTTTTCTTTTTAACACCCCAGGAGATTCTGATGCCCAACCAGAATCTTAGCAAATAGAAAAGAACACTATAATTTTGGCTACCGAAAAAGGAGAGAAGCAGACGCTGAAATTATTTTATTATAGCTTTTCTATTAATCAAGCTGATACAAAGCATACAGCAAGAGCAAAAAGCTCACTTTAGAACTCTAATTCTAGCTGAAACAAATAAGATCCTCTGCCTTACTAGCCAACCCCAGAATAGTTGCTGCTAAAAATAAAATTAAAATATAACAATTCACTTACTATTTCTAAGGTATGAGTATTCAGTAAAACAACAGGAAATTCAATTATTTCATGTATGAATTCAGGTGGGTTACCCTCTTCACAAGTGGCTTCAAAGTCAATAATACAAATGTAGTCATAATAACTGTCAGCACAATTGCTTTCTTTCAACATCAGCTTCTGCTTCTTATAATAGTTTTTCAGCCTCTTCTTTAGTACATCCTTTACTCCTCTAAGGAAAGTAAGAATAAAATTAACTCAGGTGAATTTCAGTCAAGGTGTGAATTCTTACCTGCTTGCATTGGGTTGAACATTGACAAGCAAAGCATAATTTAGCAAGTGTTAGCTAAAATAAATGTAAACAAAGCAAGACTCAAAGCTAATTTAGCAAAGAATTAATTAAAGTATAATGTTAATACAGCATCAATATTTTCCTTCACAAGTAGCTTTTCGTTTTTGTAGTTATTACAAACATTTTCTCCCGTCTATACTGGTACTTCACACCATGAGCCTTGTCGGCATATACCACCTACACGACGATACTGCCTTGAGTACCAAGCTGACATACATGATACAAAAACTGAAGTTAACACTGAATTATCCTACTTGCCAAATAAAAATTCAGAGTATGAAAATTCAGGTAAATTGAACATATTGTGCTTTTTTTCTTTCTTTTGGCTTCCACAGGTCAAACAACTAAAAAAGTCCATATGAATATGAAAACATTATGAGACTGATACATAAAGTTGAATGTCTGTTAGCTATTTAACTAGGAAAACTCATTTAGAAGACACCTTCTGTGTCCAGTAAAACAGTGCAATATTCAGTAAGTTTTTAATTGTAGACTTCTAGTTACCATGAGTAGATATGATTTGGGAGATTTCAGTATTACAGGTATTTTAAAAATACATGTTCCACAAATGGGGGATTGGGAATTGGTGGTTCTAAATAGAAACAATGGCTGGTAATGGTGGTTACATTCTTCAAATACTATGTATTTCTTCAAAAATATTAAAAGCAATAACCAATGCTCAGACTTCCTTCAGAATTTATTTAGCTGAGTCTATAATGGCTTGCAAATACATATGACAGTAAAAATAAGATCTAAGTTGTAATTAATGTGCAGTGACAAGCAAGGCACTTTGGTTGTCACCTATTAGTGACTATTAAAAAATCTGTTTTAACCTTTTGTTTTCCTTTCTAAACTACCACTGAAAATGAATCCTATCCACGCCACTACTAATAATTCATCAGTTCGTTGTTTTAAGACAAAATGTCTTAACATATTTATTTGCTTGAGATTTTCCAAATTGCCAAACCTAGCAAGGAAACCCTTTATCTCCTTTCACATTAAGGTACTGAGTGACCTCTGTCATGTGACAGCTTTGGACTACTTTGTCTTAATTTCTTTCCTCTCTCTCTTTTTTTGGAGAAGCCGTATTTTACTAATGGGTTGCCAGTAAACCAAATGGCAACACAAACATATAACCAGTTGCTCCAGAGAGGCTTGCCTCTTTAACATCTCCCTTGCCCATCCACATCCAAATCCTCACCATGTTTGACTGTGCGAACTTGGTAAGACATTCAGAATCTGTTTCTCCTTAATTCTCGCTGGTATGGCTCTTAGTAGCGTCCTGGACTCTGGCAAATGCCTCCACTCCCACAGCCCTCCTTGTCACTCTGTGCCTTACTTGAGAACGAAGCACTAATGTCAATTCCCTGCTGCAAATGCCTTCAGTGGCTTCCTTCTGCTTACAAAGTAAAACGCAGACTTTAGCGCAGGGTTCCTTCACAACTGGGCTATGACTGACCATCCTCAGCTGCTCCCACCCCCCACGGCACGGGGCGGACTGCAGACAACACGTGGTGGCAGTCATCACCTGAACCTGCAGTACGCTTTCGTGGCCTATAACTTTGGTTAGACGATAGCTGACGAAAAAGAAAGCTCATGGAGCAGAAAACATACCCACAGAAATTAGGATTTTTGAGTTCTTACGGCTGAAATACCCTGTCTCCCTTTTCTGCCTGGTACATCAATTCAAAGTCATCCCTGAATTCCTAAGATAGACTCTCTACTGCATTCTCATGCTATATTTGGCCATACCTCCAATATAGCACTGGTTACTCTGTATTGGGATTGTTTGTGTACTTTCGCAGAAAATCATATGAGTTTTCCAAATATACTGGGAATATACTTGTTTTACCTTTATAACTTTAAGGCCTAGTACTGCTTAGAATTCAGTAAGTGCTTCTTGAATAAAGTATAAACATGCCTCTAGATCACTAGCTCCCCTGCAAGTCAGGAGTAAGCAACTGGTCTTCACACCTGGGAAGGACAAATATGTTGCTCAAAAAATCTTCTGTAAGCTACAGGTTGTATCTTCATAATGGAAAGAGTTGGGGGAAATAAAGTAAAATTTTTCTTCACAAATTAATATGTAGACAATCTAGGAGAAAAAAATATATATGTGCTCTTTTGAAAAGTAGTGAAGCTCTATTTTAAAGCAAGGAGGAGGCTTCAGGGGTACCCAGAAACAATAACAATTTTCATCTATTGTATATAATCAATTTTTTCTTGATGCCTAGAAGTTCTATTGTCTATCAAAAATCTTCATGTTTTTCTGGATTCCTAAAGTCATTCCTGCCCATGGTCCAAGTCAAAATAAAGTGATTTGCTTTACAAAAATATCAAAAACCTAAGTGTGTATATATCTCACTGAAGACAGACAGACAGACACACACACACACACACAATTGGCGAAGCTGCATTCATTTCTCATTCAATATACAGTTAAACATAAAGCATACTATTCTGCATTTTTAAAAACAAAAACAGGGAAAAAAATACTTCCTGATAGGTGAACGACTTTTTTAAATCACCTGGTTACAAAGAAATCCTCTTCATAAAAATAATGCAAATGGACAAAAGAAAATAAAAAATGAAAATATTGAATCTCATTAATAAAATAATATCCAACAATGAAATGAGCAACTAAAAAAATGTTTAAACATATTTGGTGTAATAAATACTCCTATACATTGCTGGTAAATTGTCAAAATAGTCATAGGCTTTAACTCAGCGATCCTGGTCTATCACCTAAAAGCTAACAGAAATAATTTCTCATTCAAAGAACACACAAAGATTAATGTACAAGAATGAAATTACAGTTGTTATTTGAATTGTTAATAATGATTATTTCTTTATAGTAGCATAATTACAGAGCGTTTTTAATTTTTCCAGTGTTTTCAAGATTTTCTAGGATGAGCATGTACTACTTTTATAATTTTAAAAAATTATTTTTATTTACCTGGTTTCAAGCTTGAATTCTGAAAGTTTAGCTCTGAGTTCTTCCTTACTCATTCTATTAATGCAACCATTCGTAATAGCAATCTCTTTATAAACTGGGTCACTGAAATCACTGGAATTGGAGGTAATGAACTTAGATCCTTTTGTTTCTTGGCCATCAAATCTACATCGTTGCTTTTTCTACAAAAAAACAAAAACCACAGAGTTTATGATTAGTACCAACATCTTAAAGATTCAAACTCCTGAGGGAAGTTCAATGAAAACTGCCCACTTCAGCTACTGGAAGGACGGCAGGATAGAAAGAAGAGATACTTGTTTCCAATACCATTGACCCTGCTCTCTTCTGAGTCATGAAGTTCCTTATAGGCAATGAAGCTAAGTTAAAAGAACACTGATGTTGGGAATCAGAACCACTTCAGAACAGAGCCCCAGCTGACCATTTACTAGCAGCATTACCTTAGGTAGTTACTTATTAGTCTCTGATGTCTGTTTCCTTACCTACAAAATAAGCGTAATAATTGTCTCAATAGCATTTAGTTTGTGATAATAGTAATGGTAAATAGTATTTAGGCAAGATTATTATAAGGGTTTAATGAGATTATGTATATCAGGCTCCCAATACCATACTCACTGTAGCTATTAATAAATGGCAACTTTACTTATTACCACCACAGACTATAGAACAGACATTTTTTAATTTACAAATGAATTAATTTTTAAAATTAATCTTTACAACATTATGCACGTACAAATCAGTGACTTCCCAAGAATTTTTCACCTGATTGCATTCCACAAAGTTAACAGAAATTGCCCAATGTAAAATGAAAACGAACTAGAAATCTACTTCAAAACTTCCTAGTACCTAAGGCAAAGGAGGAAATGTATTCAGTTTCAAAACACAAAATCGCCAAAAGTTACACATACAACAGTTATTCAGGATAACTAGTTACTATATTATAAACCTTTTCTCTTTTCTTAAATCAAAATCCGTGTTAAAAAAATGACTCAATTTTAATCACTCTACAGGTAGTCCCAAAATATGTTAAATTTCAAAGATTCATTTGTAAGTCAATTACTTTCTACATGCAATGTAACAAATATCAGGTATGTTCCAGAAGTTTCAAAAATACTTTGCTACTTACTATTAATCCATATTAAATCTTGCTAACTTAGTTATAATTTACCACATTGTCCCCAGTTGAACTTTACAGATTTAAAGAGGGATAACCATAAACAGGCCATAATCTTTGTCTTATAATGGATCATAATGGTTCAGGGACTATTTCTCACTCTAAGTTCTCAATTTAAGGCAACATGCACTTACTGGAAATATAATGCTAGGTAGGCACTGTACTGGAGCACTCAAGAATGACTCACTCCCATTTCCTCTGAGGAAGAGGTCAGCAATTCTAATGTGTGAATTGTCCATAAATTGAAAAATAACTGCACTGAAGTTCCTTGTTGACAAATGTTTAAAAAGCTTTATTACACTGATCTTTGACTAAAACTGAGAAAATAATTAGCTTTCAATACTATATTACATTTACGATACCTGGTTATTTTATCATTAGAACTTAATCAGGATAATTTATCCTTTGTCTTTAAATGTACATTGCATTTTAAACTTCATGTTCAATCAGGTTAAAATTTAGGTCAACAGTGAGTAATAGTTCAACTACCAAAACAGACGTTTCAGTTAATTTAAGTCAATTTTCTTTTTGGCTAAATCCTCTCTCTGATTCACTTGCTTAATTTGTATCTAAAACTGTAGCTACAAACATTACCAACAAGTAACACTTAGGCCTCTTCTAGATACACTATAGGCATGATTTGTATAAAGAAAGATCTGTGTCCTCTCTTAGGTTCCACTTGAGCCCTTTTCCTTCAGTGAAGTTTAGGGCACAGTCAAGATCCAATACTCAGTGATCAATGTCTCTTCCCAAATTTCAGGTCTACGCTAAGTTTCCAAAGAAGGATGTTCAAGTCATTCCACTAAGGAGCAGAAAGAAAATATTAAAAACCCTACCTACATGGATTATTAATCTACAATAACACAAAATCAGTTTACTAAATAATACATAGATTGACAATGGCATCCTCCCCACTGTCTGCGTCCACCAGTCCGTCACATGTCACACACAGTACTGGCCACATGAGGAAGGAGGGCACACTCCACAGTATGGAGAAGAATATTCACCTTCACAGTACTGTGACAGTTTGCAATTTTCATGTGTCCAAGTAAGTGGTTTTATGGTTTATATTATCCCAAGTAAGAGAATCTTTACATTAGGGAGAGTGACTACAAATATCTTTTATACCAAACGGAAGCTTACCAACGATCTTGTGGCAAAGTACTTATTTAAGTGCTTTTGAACTTAAAAAAAAGTTACGTATTTTCTTTTACAAAAAGATAGGTATTCCAAAATTATTGTCCTTTTCCATGATAAGAAAGGGATTGACAGCTTGATCCTTAGAAGTTTTGGGTCTTTTTTAATGAACATAATTTGTTATTTCAAGGTGAAATAAAGTGTTTTAACAAATAAGTTAGATAGTAAGTGCGTATCGAAAGAAATTTTTTTTCTGTAGCAATAACATTTGAAAATAGATGTTTTCAAAATGTTTCCAGTATTTTATTGCCAAAAAATGGTTCATTATCTAATTTAAAAAAAAAACCCTCTCCATCTGCTCACTAAAAAAAAAAAAAGAAAACTCAGAAGCAGAATTTAACTTGATTAAAATTATTCCAAAGGAAGAGTTCTGATGATATTTGAAGTAATTGTTAAAAATATAGAAATGAGACATCTATTAGTTTACAAACACAACTGACATTAGAGATAATGGAAATGTACTTAGCTAAATTCCAACAAAAATCCTGCTTAATTGAGGTTGGAAAAAAAAACTACCATCGTTTATGAGCATCCAACAAAAGATTTTTAACAAACGTGAGTCACTAAAACCAATTTGGAACACAGTCCCAGGCCTTGT
Organism: Rhinolophus hipposideros; assembly: GCF_964194185.1. Classification (NCBI taxonomy): domain Eukaryota; kingdom Metazoa; phylum Chordata; class Mammalia; order Chiroptera; family Rhinolophidae; genus Rhinolophus; species Rhinolophus hipposideros. Next base: position 38,573,411 of record NC_138050.1, on the reverse strand, counting down.
GTCGCCGTATTTCAAAGTTTTCAGACTCAAATGTAATGAAGTATATTCAGTCACACTTCTCTTATTCAAAATAAACTTTAAAAACTATTTTTAAACTGACTTAACATGATCTTATTGACAGTATCTCAGATTGTGAAGAGGGAGACGAGGTGGAAGAGTGCTTCCTTAGACGGGGCTCGGGAGGCCCTTTGGAAAGCAGTATCTCACGGAGAATGTGACACCTATGCAAAAACCCCGAGCAAGCTCTCGCGGGGCAAAAGGAGCGTACAAAAAAGACAGATTTAACACCATAAAAGCAAGCAAGGAAGCCAGAGGCGCTGGGAGCGGAAGGGAAGAGCTGTGTGGGAGGCGGTGCGCTACGAAGGAGGAGCCAGGTCCCGCGGGACAGCAACCTGAAGACGAAGGAGGGGGGCACACCAGTCAGATCCGTGTCAGTGAAACACCAGTCCAGCTGCTCCGCGGAGCACCGGCCGTAGATGCGAGGGGCCGTAACCAGGAAGCCTCTCGCAAGCACCCACTCTAAGAGGGGCTCCAAATTTGCTTGTTGTGGATGGAAAGTGACCGATTTCAGCCTTAGCTTCTCTACCACCTTCAGCGTTGGTCCAAATAACTCTTATTCATTAAACGAGTACACAAGCTCGTTGTGCCACTGTCACTCGGATCTGCCGGGGACACGTTAACAATCGTGAAGAAAATCCGCCGTCTGTCTACAGGAAAGAGCGGGAAACGGGCAGCAATCGGGGACGAGGTCACAACGGGCACCACCACCTTTTGTTCCGGCAGGAAGACGACGGGCTTAAGGATCTTAGGTGACAGGCGTGGCGCTCACGATGCGATGGGGAATAACCGCGGCAGCCCACGAGTCCCCGATCCGGGCGCGCAGAGCGTGCAGGCCAGAAGGCCCACCGTTACTCACCCCACCACAGTTCACACACTTCTCCTGCCTACGGCCTGTCATCCAGAAGTTACTTCCGACCAGAGGGGGCTCGAGGACAACCACTCCGCCTCAAGGCTCCCAGAGCTTGGGACAGGGAGAGCGGCAGGGGCTGGGATCCGAGGACACGCCGGCCGCGCTTTCCGCGAACGCCCCACAAGAACGGCGCGCGCGGACAGGCGCCTCACCTCGGGATGCGGGGGCTGCCGCTCCTCCCGCGACTCCAACCGCGGCGACTCCTGCAGCGCGGGAGCCACGGCCTCGCCGCCTGCCTGTTCGCTCTGCTCAGCCTCCATGCCGGGTGTCAAGGAAGAAGAGACCGGGCTGGCGCCCGACACTCACTCACTCTCACTCGGCCAAGCCCCAAAGGCTCGCCTTTCTCCGTCGAAAAATGACCGGCTCCCGTTCCCGCGGCGGCGGCCACACAAATCGAGCGGACACCTCCTACTTCCGGCAGCGTGTGGCGTCTACACGTCGCGCAGGCGCAGTGGGCCGGCGCGCGCCGAGAGCGAGCGCGTCGCCGACTGGGGCGGGAGGAGGAAGGGGAGGGAGGAGTGCGCGGGGCGGGGGCGTGGGCTTCGCTGACCCTGCGCGGACGCGGCGCTGCTTCCCAGGGAAGTCACTCAAGAATCTGAACGTTAGCGACTAGAGGATACCACGAGTAAATGATTCCACCAACTTTTCCTGAGAAGAAAAACAACAAGTACCATAGAGGGGAATTTTAATCATAGCAAATAACATTTATACAAGAGTTAAGACGTCCTCTTTTGGAGAAGAAGAAAGGAGTCTGGACTTAACTGAAAAACGGAACAATGTATGAAACAACTGTTTTCAGACATTGGACAAAAGTCAGTCCTGGACTGTTGTCCCTGACAGAAAAGAAACAAGATGAACCCCCTAGGTCACCCTGCTTTCTGCCTGGAGGCAATTTCCAGTTTGTGGTGCAGGGAAAAGGGAACTCAAAGACCCTGGGTCTCCCTGAGAGGACGGGTCTCACTGAATTAAGAAGACGGGGCTTGGCCTTTCGGGGCCTTGAGGAGGCCAAGGTGGTTGGAATTTATGAGGTGGAATTCATGAAGAAAGAGCTTCTGAAATCTGCAGAGGGTTCCCCTGGCATCTTCAGCTGAGTAAAAACCAGTGACTATGTCACGTGAAGCCACAAGACCAGGAAAGTCCAGTTATTGGGGAGCAGTGGGCCAAACCATTCTCGGAGCTCCCACAAGACTAAAAATAATCTGAGCTCCCCTTCAGCCAAAACGGAGAGACTGTGGAATATGTATAAATCTCTCTAAAAGACTATGACAAAATCCAGGACTCAACAACATTAAATTCAACAAATCCAGTCAAAAATTAACAGACATGCCAAGGAATAGAAAAATGTAGTGGATAGAAACATTTCCGGAAAGGACAAAAAATGATGGCATTAACCGATAAGGACTTGAAACACCTGTTATGAATACACTCAGTATGCTCAGTATGCTTTTAAAGGAAAAGATGACAGGAGAGAAACTGAAGAAAAAAAAATTTTTTTTTAAAAAAATGCAAATAGAATTTTTGGAGACGAAAAATATAACATCTGAAAGTTTTTAAATCTCTAGATGGGATCATTAGCACATCAAGCACTGCAGAAAAAAAAAATAATGAATTTGAAGACAGCAATAGAAAGAACCCAAAATGTCACACACAGAGAAAATAGACTGGAAAAAAAAAAAAAAAGACATATAGGACAATATAAAAAGGGCTAATTGTAGCCCCAGAAAGGGATGGGGGTAAAGAAAACAACATTTGAAGAAATAATGGACAAAAGTGTTCCAAATTTAATGAAACCTATAAATCACAAATCCAAGAAGGTCAAAGAAGCCCATAAATATAAAGGATAAATATAAAGGAAACTATACTAAGCCATATCATAACCACACTGGTGAAAATCAGTGATAAAGAGAAAATCTTAAAAGCAGCTAGAGATAAAAGATACATTATATACAGAGAATAATAAGATTTTCATAGACTTCTCATTAGAAACTATGCAAGCCGAAAGAAAAGGAAATGACAACTTTAAAGTGCACAAAAGTAAATAAAACTATCAAATTGGGGTTCTATACTCAACAGGGTGAGACAGAGTTTTTCAAACAAGCACAGAAAGCTATATCATGAAGTAGAGCCATCCCAGCAGACTTGCAGACCTGTGAGGAAGAAAAAATAAGTGTTTATTTTAAGCCACTGGGATGGTTTTTCAGCAGTATTATAAAAATAATTAACAAATACAGGATCACTTCAAGTCACATGGTAATGAGGACAAATAATTCCTAATAGAGAAAGAGACAAAATTGGAAATCTACCACAGTTGTTTTACTTCTGATATCACCTGTTTCTTCCTAAATGGACTATTTTTTCCCTTATAACTACAGACTTACTTTTGTGTTTATAAACTAAGGTTTATAGGCTCAAAAATTGTATAGCATTTGAAGGCACAACTTCTGAACTAATAATCTATTTTTGCCAGGATTTATTCATCTTCTCTTTGTGTAATGACTTAGAGTTACTGATACACAATTGCAGAGAAATTTATGAGAATTGCTGATCTCATCTCTCTTTCCCCTAAAAGATATCTTTTCTCTCAAAAAAGAAACAAAATGACCCAGTGAATGCTATCAGGATCTACATTACATCAACAAGCACTAGTTACAAACTATTTCACTTGAAATTTTTTATTTGATAACGTGTCCCAAATGTTCCGTAAAAAAGATTTACTATCAAGGACTGGTAGTTTATGTACACCGCAAATGATAAGGGCTTATACCTTAGTCCTGTTCCCTGTATCTATGGGAAGGCTAAGATACAATAAGCATTCATTCATTCAACAAATATTTAATAAGTAACTTCTATGTCCCAGGGATGAGCTTTGAACAGAATGACAAAAACTCTTTACCCTAGTGGAGTTTACATTCAAGAACTGGATACAGACAATAAATAAAAATAAGTAAAGTGTTTACAATATGGAGAAAAATTAAGCAGATAAGGGGAGTGGGGATGTGCTCATGTGGGGAAAGAGGTTGCAATTTTAAAGAGTGGTTATAGGAGGTCACTCTGATCATGTGCTATTTGAGCAAAGACCTGAAGGACCTGAGGGAGTAAACTGTGAGGATATATGGTGGAAGAGAATTTCAGGCAGAGCAAGCAACAAATAAAGGCCCTGAGCTGTGAATGTGCCTGGAACGTCCAAGAAACACCAGTGTCCCCCTCCAGAAGCTCCTTGACTTAGATGGGGTTAGGTCCTGATAAAGCCATTGTTTAAGTTAAAAATACCGTAAGTCAAAATGCATTTAATACCGTACTGTAGAGTATTGGTTGTTCACCTCAGTGATCGTCTGTCTGAGTGGGTGCTGTGGCTCAGTGCCACTTCCCAGCACCACAAGAGAGTGTCTTATCGCATATTGCTAGACCTGGAAAAGATTAAATTCAAAATTCGAAGTACAATTTCTACTGAATGTGTATTGCTTTGACATCGTAAAGTCAAAAAATTACAAATCGAACCATCCTAAGTCATACCATCTGTATTTCCCTTTGATTTTGTGATATCAGCATACACAGGACCCAAATGTTTTTGTATGTTGACTCCACTGTTGCTTTCCATATACCACCAATGGAGAAATCCCAATGATGCTAGTGCCTTCTGCCTAAAAGTATGTGCCCTAGTTGGACAGTTAAAGAGGAAAGCTTCCCTAAAAGAGAGGGTTTATAACTGTTTCTTCTATCATTAACCCCAGTTGAATTTTGCATTATCCACTGTCTCTTTTGTATTTTCAATCATTTCCTTGCAGATGGACCTTTCCCTTCTGTATTTAACTAGGCTGAACTCAAAATTTTCCTACTTAAAAAGACAAACCAAACAAAATACCTCCTTCAGCCTCAGGAATCCTACAGCTGCTCCATTCTTTTGCTCTCTCTTTTCCCCTTCAGAGCTAAACCCCTTGAAAGAAGTGTCTCTTTTCCCACACCATCCATTTATTACACAACTTACCCGAATTTGGATCCCACCTCCACAGTCCAGCGCCTTTACTTCGTTAAAGTTAACAATTATTTCCATGTGGTTAAACCTAGTAGGCTCTTATCAGAGCTTATCGTAGATATCCTTTCAACAGCATCCAACATTGTTGGCCATTCTTTATTTACTGAAACACTGTCTTACTTTGGTCTCCATGACAACACAGTTGCCTGGCTTCCTTTCTTTCTCTCTGGCATTCCCTCTTAATCTCCCTGTTCAGTTCCCCCTCTTATATTCAGTTGTTCAGTGTAGTAATTCTTTCAGGGCTGGATTTTAGACCCTCTTCTTTTCTATTACATGATTTTCTCAATATAGACTTTCACCCTAGGTGTTCTTATCCATTCTTGTAGCTTTATTTACTATCCATTTGCCAATGGCTCCAAAACTTATATTTCCACCCAAGATCTTAATTATGAGCACCAGATCCACATATCTAATTGCCTACTCACTCACACCTCAAACTCAACATACCTGAAAGTGGACTCATCTTCCCACCAAAAGCTACGCTTCTCTGTAGTTGCTTTTCCCAGCAAATGGTTCTACAATCTGCACAGTTGACCAGGCCAGAAATATGGGATTCACTTTTGACTTTTCATCTTTTTCATGTTCCTTAGTCAAGATGACTGCAAGGTTCAAAATAATCTGGGTTGTGCTTATCTTTCTAGGTTTAGCAGGAAATACGTTCTATTTCCTTCCATATTAACTTTTTTCAGTCCCTCGGCCCCCTGTGCTAGTTCTCATCTCAGGGCTTTTTCAGGCTAATTTCTGTGATTTTTTTAGATTAGAGATTAAACTTTACTGCTCCAGAATGAATATTGAAATAGTCAATATTCAAAACCGCAGATTTTGTTAGATTCTACCCTCTATGAGACCTGCTTCCTTCCTTGGTATGTTTTTTTTTTTTTTTAAATAAAGATCGGACTGTATAAGAAAAAGGTCTTAGATACCAGTGGTTTAAATAACATAGAAGTTTATTTCTCTCAGAAGTTAAAGTTTGGCTTTGTAATGTGAAGATGTCAAGGACTCAGAGTCCTGTTTTGTTGCTGCACCATTCCTAGTATGTTGTTCTCATCCCCATATTCCAGACAGCTCGGCATTCTGTGTGTAATCCAGCCAGTGGAGAGAGGGAGAAATTGAAAGGGAGAATGTGCATTTCTTCTATGGTCACACCCAGAAGTCATGCACGTTATTTATGCTTATATCCCATCTGTTGGAACTTAGTCACATAACCACACACCAGTTGCAGAAGAGGCTGGGGAAATTTTTGTCGTGGTTCTGTGAACAGTTAGCTATAAACTGTTGAAAGTCTATTGTTGTTGAAAAGGGGAAGACCAAATATTCGGACAGCTAACAGTCTCTGACACAATCCTGGTGAACACATATATTCACGCACACCCTTCTTCCTGCATATAATGCACACTCATCCCAGCCCCGATTGAGACAACCCCTAGATCCTATTCAGCTAGTGCCTCCAGCTCAAGGCCTATGATCTTTGAATGATGTTCAATTCTCTCCATCAGTACCAGATGGGGCTTTGTTGGTTCAGCCACTTATAAACCAAAAAACAAGTTGTCTGCTCTGACCATACCCAATATAAAATGGTAAGAGCTGCAGCAAGGTAACTGGAATAAGAATGCTTATTTGGGGTGGGGAAGGGAGGAGGGGAAGAAGAATGGAAACTATAGACAATCACTGGGTCATAGAAATGTTCAATTTCTGCTGAAAAGGAACTGAAAAGACTCTGGGACCAGATTGGTTAAACTCAAGTGACAAACATGGTGTGGGGACAGAGTCCCAGAGAGCAGTTTCTAGGCTCTCAGCCTCATGTGGTTAGGTCCTGGCTGGGCGGGGCGGGGGGGGGGGATGGGGGGGGAAGGTGTGAATGACCACCAACTGTGATTGGTTGGCCATCAGCTGTAACCGGTTAGCCAATTGGCTACTGATGTAACAGTGGGGCTGCGTTGATTGATTGGTTGGTTGGCAGGCAGAGAAGTGAATGGCGGACTGCGGATCATGTGGTTACTACTGGGTATGTCTCACCTGGCCACCAGAGAGAATATAGTGGTATGACTCCCCTTCCTATGGCTCCGTGGGTGTTCCTTTTTGGCCACACCATGTCCTGCGTTCTTATGTGGGGAGCGGGACCAGAGGCCCCACAGGCCGCCCCACATGGTTTCTGCTCTTAGGGGGATGGGTAGGGGAGGGGTTTTTCTCTCCCATGTTTATCTTCTGTGGTTCCCATCTGGCAACATCCATTTCTCTTACATTTGCTTAGCATGAACTCCGTTGCTAGGTAAAACATTTGAAAATTTAAATAATTTATATATATATATAATTTGTGAGTTCAGTAATTCCTTGTTCTAATAGGTTTTCTTCTTGTCTGATATTATGCAATTGCTTGGAAACATTTATGTGACCTGGTACATATCATGAACTGTCTCATCTTGAACACAAAACAAACAGGGCCCTCTGCTCTATCACAGCATGGGGATGTGCAGCCTGGCTGACAAGCACAGATCTGGGTTCAGTGACAGGGGAAGTGTGTACAAAATTTGACCCTTTTGCTAAATAGATAATCCAAGGATATTTATTTTTCATATATATATACATACATATGTATATATATATATATATAAATATATATATTTGTTTAAATATGTTCAAACATGAATATTAAAGATTTCAGATTTATTTTGAAATTTTTAGGGGGTTTTGATAGTAAAAATACAATGGATGTTTTTTATTATAAAGAACTTCAGATATTTATTTATCACTTGAATTATAAATAATTCATTTGAAGTTTACCACAATTCAATTAAGTCAGATTGAAAAATAAGAAAAACAAAGTAAACTTCAGAAATAGATTATATTTCATAAACACATCCCTAATATCCTTATGTTATATAGGAAACTCATCAAATTATTTTGAAAATTGTAGCTTTTCTCTGATTACAAAAGTCATGTATATTCAGTTGGGAAGATTAAAAAAAATAGAGAGGTGCATTCCATTGAAATTTTAACAGCAATAGCAGCAGATATCCTTTGCATGAAGACTACCCACAGGCTAGTTTCTAGAAATGCCACCAGAGGGCGATCAATGCAAAAATTGCTCTGATAAATAAACAGACTTCTTTGCTGTAGAGGCGCCCACAGCTTTTCAGTTTTAGTTTGGAGAAACAGCAAAAGAGAGAAACTGAAAAGGTTTAGTCGGTAAAAAGTATATCTGAATAAGTGTTCAATTTTTGAAAAGGTTTATCACTACTCTTTTTGGAACTTAATTATGCATTACTGAATATAGCAAACATTTATTGAGTGCTTGCTGTTTATTGTGTTAAGTGCAGTTGATAAAACTTGGTCCTGATATCTTAGGATTAATATTTTCTCTGGGGAAAGAGGCATATGAAAACAAATGGCTTAGAATCCACTTTGTGTGTACCACACTAAAAATCTTTGAATGCAGTGAAGGACAGGAATAATTCTGCTAAAGGTAAGTGTTTCAGAAGAATGCTTCACAGAACTGGACCTTACAGAATGATTAGATACTTTTGAACTTCCAGGTTAAAGTGTGGATTGAACATATGCATTTAATTTTCCTCTGTCTTGAACAAACATAAAAATAGGGAGTGTTTTATTTCAGGACCTAAACCCACAAAGAGTAGGAGAATAGGAGAGAAGACAACAGCAACAAAACTTTGGAAGCTGAAAAACTGATGGATCAGTGGTAAGTGATTTAACAGACTTGAGAAAACAAAATCTCAAGCCATCAGTGGGAAAGCTGAGAACCAACTATATTTACACAGAAAAATCTTCAAAGCGTACAATTCCTGGGCTCCTTAAGTTAGGACTGAAAGTCCAGGACTGGAGGTAAAAGGGAGAGAAATGATAATAAAAGGAGGACAAGGGTGAAAGCTGTTTGAGAAGAAATTGGAGCCATATGCCCTCCCTCACCCTGGCAGGAGTCTGGATATTGATTTTCATTGAGGAGACTAAGAGATCACTACCCCCCAAACCTCTTCTCCAACTTGGTCCCCAGAGTGCAGCAGCTAGATCTTTGCTCTTTAAGTAGGAACATGAGAACAGGACAAAACTGTATTCAAATATACAAGGCCTGAAAATCTTCCATCAATCTCTTTTCAAGTTTCTACTGAGGATATGCTCCACAAAATGTGAGAGTAAAGCAAGAAAGAGGAAGACATATAATTCAGAAAGTAAGTGTAACACAGGACAGAGGCAAGAGGAATCCCCAGGATGATGGAGAAAGAAGATTCCAAAATGACAGCTGTGCTGCAGCAAAAAGCACCAGTCAGGATCAGAGCAGTGCAACTCAAGAGACAGGCATGTTGAGCGCTATTATCACCGAGATCCTTGATGCTCTTATGTATTCTACTTAACAGGTGAACAGAAAGTGCAGTGAACCTGATGAAATTTTCATCTGTACTTGCTTTGTCTTGATGAAGGGCTGATGAAGTTACTGCTCTTTCTTCCAAGTCCTATTGCCATGTTAGTTTAAGATACTTATTTCACTCCACAGAAATATTCAGCTTTGAACTACCTGAGAGCTGGAAGTAGAACATGGTAAGCTAGGAAAGAGAAAATACAGTGCAGCTCACTCTCTCTAACCATCTTTCTTCTGGATGTCCTGTCCTCCACTCTGTAGTTCTGTCAGATGTCTAAAGGCTCTTTCCCAGGACTCATTTATGGCTTTGCCCACCAACTTAAAAAGTGTACCTGTCAACAATCAAGGAAGATGAAACCAGACCATGACTCAGAGATTGTTCCCATTACCTGGGAGCCTTCATCTAATAGGAATCATTCTGCCTGTCTTCACACAGCTAAATGTGTGTTTGCCTCTTAATTTTTCAAGGCTAAACAACATATCAACTAGGTATGTATTCCTAGATGGAAAATATGTTTTTAAAAGGCAATAAAGGAGAGACACAGAAGAGGCTTCTAATGTACTTTTAAGTTCTATTTCTCAACCTGGATGGTGTCCCCACCATTTGTACTATTATTATTTTAAGTTTTGTGTGTACATGATACATTTCACAATTTAAAAAAAGCACAGAAGAGAAAAACATCATTTGCAAAAAATTATAAACATCTATTTAAACAATATAAATATTATAAATTTGTATGTTTTATTAAGCCATGACAAAAATAAATAACAAGGAGGTGGGATTTTCCAGGCAAAGGAGGCAAAGGTACATTTCAGAGCGCATGTAGGAGAAAAGGTGAGGAGGCTTGAAGGTGTCTGGTGTGGGACTCACCAGACTAATAGTCAAAGATGCAATAGAAGGGAATTATCATATGCTGAAACCATTCTTAGCATGATAGTAATTCATGTTATACATGATTAGAGGTACAACAGGCACGATCAATGACACAACTCAGCAATTTTTAAAAATTAAAATCATAAAAGGTTGTAGAAGCATCCAGACTTATTAATTAATACTTACAAGTTAATACTAGAATTCTAAAAACAGAGTAAAACATAGGCTGTCCTCGAATTTCTCAGATATTAAATCCCAGAAGTCAATTGACAATATCTACAGTATTTGGGAGGAAAAGTTTATACCCAAGAATTTTGCACTCAACCAAGCTTTCTGTCATGTGTCATGCAAACAGAAATTCTCAGGCATACAAGGGCCCATAAAAAATACTTGAATAAGTACTCCAAGCAATTGGAAAATAATTAGATTAGGATTTCAGGATGTAATTTTGTTTGTCTTGAAGGCATTTCTTTGGTCATCAAAATTACCAAGCTCAACAGGATAGAAACCATGTGACAAAAGCTCTTAAATTTTAGTGTGCATCAGAGTCACCTGAGGAGCTCAATTTTTGACATCATAGATCTGGAGAGCCTCAGAATCTTCATTTTTACCTAAAATTCAGAGATTTTGAACATGTTGTAGTGGAAATGAGAGGAGAATAAACTGCTAAGTTTCAGACTTGGTTACAAAACAACTGATATTAAGATAAGGATTATATATTTAAATAATATTTAAAATCTGGAATCAGAGGAGCACTGTGAATCTAGAACACTGTTCAGAGATTAGCTTGATGGTGAAATAGTTTTATTAATACATTTGTTTTGAAATAATTCCAAACAAATAGAAAAGTTGCAAAAATAGTTTAAAGACTTCCCATATTCACTTCACCCAGATTCTCCAGTTTTACCTCCTTTGCTCTTGTTTCTCTCTCCCATTTACTCTCACCTTTCCTCTATCCCTCCCTCTCCCATCTTCTTTAGTCTTTAGTTTTCATCTTTGGTCCACTTTTGAACCACTGAGTGCAAGCTTCACACAAGCTACTCCATCACTTCTACATGCATAAATGTACTTCCCCCAAACAAGGCCACTCTCAGATATCTCCTGGAGATAGTGATTTCATTTCGTTCGGATATATACTGAGGAGTGGGATTGCCAGATTATATGGTAATTCCATTTTTAATTTTTTGTGAACTGCCATTCTGTTTTCCATAATGACAGTACCAATTTACCAGTATTTGTTTGTTTATATCAGTATGAACTCGTGGCTTCCTATTTTATTCAAGGGGTTGTAATCCATTACTAGCAATTATTTTATGCTCACATTAAACCACATATGCCCTATCCTGGACATACTCCTGGATATACTCCTGTGGGGAGCAGGATCAGAGACCCTGCGTGACTCCCTGCATGACAATGAGTCATGACAATATGGGAGTATTAATAATTAATATTTTTAAGTGCTCTTCACATATAAAAGATACAACAAAGGGTCTCTTTCCCAGTTTTGGCTAAGGTATGAAGACAATAGACATTAAATGCTAAAGTGAGTCGTGAGACAGACCATCCCGGAGGGCTTACAAAGTAGGATTTAGGAGAGAACTGTTTATATAACTTTTGACTATATAAAAGAATTGAAATTGAGAAAAAAAATTGAAGTAAATGTGTTTGGAGAGATGTGCTCTCTGGGTCCTTTCCCAGATGCTTCTTTCTTCATCTCAAGTCAAGAAGGGCTTCCCTGGAACCATCCAGAACATGGCACGTGTTTCCTGCAAGGAGGAGGCATAGTGAACAGATGTCTGACTTGCATGCAGAGCGTCTAGAGGGCAAGAGAGAAGGGTGGACTAGGACCATCATTAACAGAGTGAAGGAGAGTGGCTGCTATATTAAAATCAGCTTGCAGACCCAGAATGGCAGGACAAAGTGTCCGTGTGTGGACCATGAGACAGGGAAGGCTGGCTTGGAGCCTTCTCAAATCCTGGCCAAGGGACTGCCTTGAGAAACAATGGGTCTCCAATAAATACATTTCCCTCAACATGAGAAGAGTAGTTGAATTGTGGGGGACTCTGAAACACCATTTTAAAAAAAGCCCCCTTGAACATTTGCCAAGCCCAGAAAGTGAGAAGCCATCTTTCAACAGTATCAATTAATAACGTTTCTGCCACCCCCTACTTTTCCTCCCACCTCAACTGATGAGAAATCCTGATTACCAAATGGAAGAGTGAGATTCGAGGGGTAAGGTGAGGAAATAGGGTAGAATCGTGCACCCTAAACCTAGCTTCTCAGTAGAAGACCCCAGCTAGTGGGTACTTTGGATGAAACTGGAAGCTCTTGTTATTATATGGAACACGATTTCCTAAGCATCAAAATGAGGTTTGTGTTTTGAAACAATGGAGTTATAGAGCTTTTTATTATCTAAGGATAGTCAGAAATTTTAGGGAACTGCCTGATTTTTCGTTCAGGACAGATGAAGACCTTGTCCCACCGAATAAATTTTAAATGGACGATGAGAAACTAAGGTGCTTTCTGATTATGTCACGTGAATCTTGATTATCCAATATCTTGGTCACATATGAATTATTGCATTTAGTTCTCACAGCAACCCGATTAGGTAAGTCTATTTTTCCCATTTTATCGATGAGGAAATGAGGCACAGAGAGGTTCAGTAACTTGCCTAAGGCCGTACAGCAAGTAAAAGGTGGAGCCGGGATTCTACTACAAAGCTCGGGCTCTTAATAATCATCCTATACTGCTTCGTGATGACAACGGAGTATAAATATCTGTAAAGATAAGTCAACTTAGCCTGGTAGAATGCATCATGATACAGTAAATGCATACAGTAAAAGGAAACAAAACAAAACAAAAAACTTCTTTGTTTTGTGTTCCAGAGAAATCTCCTCACTGCTCTACATTTGTTTCCCTATGAGAATGTTCTTATTTGCATGATCATAATACTTTGAAATTAGATAGCTCTTTATTATCCTTAAAGCAACATAGTAACCATTCAATGATGGGTGCTTGCCACAGTTCTGTATGGTAAAGAAGACAGTTGTTACTATTTTTTAAATTATTATTTTTCCCATTATACAAATGGTAAATCTGTATCAATTATTGTCCTTTTAGGAAAATTATTAGGGAATATTGACAAAGGTGTTGAAAGAACTGGAAGAGCAAAGAGAGAAAGGGTGTTACCCAGTAATCAGAGATCAGAAGCTGCTGCTTCTCAGGGCCAGAGCCACTGAATGTCTAATGAGGCCCACCGTCCCACCCCACTGAGGGTGAGCAGCAGCTGATCCTGTGCCACTGCTGGAGCCTTGGATGCTGTGTGGGACCCCTGTTGTGTGACGTCGCTGGTACTTCCACTGATGGAGCGAGCAGTAGAATGGCTCTTCCTTGACTCCCACCTGCTCATCTTCACCTGGAGTGGGAAGCATGGGAAATGACACAAAGGAAAGCAGAGGAAGGTGGGAGGGAGAAGGAGAACCAACAGAAGCTTTCTGTAGTGGACACGGAGGCTGGCCTAGCATGGTGGCTTCCGTTTGGGGGCTGCTCCACTTCCAGAAGCCGGGCGGTGGGGAAACCACATACAGGTGGACCATGGCACCTGGGGGAGCAATGTCAGGTTCCCAAAGGTGGTGGCAGTCATGCCTGTAGCAGCACCCATTATCTCACGTTAGCTTCAGTGATGGGTGAGCTGTGGGGTCTCATGTTTGGTGGCAGCAGCAGTAGTGTACTCGTTGGACTGGCTTGGGGTCCGGCCAGCTGCCCAGCCTTCTTTGATTTTGTCTAAGCGTCATCCTCTAACCTTTTCACATGAGTGGGAGCTCCCAAATAGCCTTCTAATAATGTCTTCCTTCCTAAGTCACTGGAGTTGGAATTTGTTACTGGCCAATAAGTGGCAGATACAATTTAGAGAGATTAGAGGCACTCTGATCTAGCTCTCAGGAGGGAGCACACGCCTTCTTCTTTTTTCTTGGGTTTGCCTCATCACATTAGGCTGCTCGGGAAGCCGAGACTTGGACTGAGCTTAGAGGAGAGTGAGCCCCAGAGTCTGTTCAGACCACTGTTAGGATAAAACCCCTTGGGCCTGTCTCTAATCAGGCCAAATGAATCCTTCTCATCATTTAGCCATCTCACAACTCTAGAGGCTTAGAGCAAAAGCCTCTCTCTCTCTCTCTCTCTCTCTCTCTCTCTCTCTCTCTCTCTCTCTCTCTCATCCCCTGATGGTGGGAAACGATTGAAATAATTAGGAGAGTGGCTCTCTCATCCTGTTCTTTGAATCTCAATACCACAGCTCGTCTTATCCCCTCACACCAACCCAGTAGACTATGTATTACATATGAAGGTCTTAGTCCATTTTGTGGAGCTCTTAGGGCCAGAAAAGTGCTGGCTATGCAGGTCTGGAATTAGTATTTATAGATCACAAAAGGACAGAAATTATAGATATGGGATATTCTGAAAGAAAATAAAGCCTTGTGTGGGCTTTGTGGAGGAGGATTAATAAGATAGAAGTTCAAGGCTGGGAATGACAAAAAGAAACTGGGAACAGATTCATAATTGAATATTGAAAATCTATTAAATGGTCCCCACACCCATGTTCAAAGGAACAACCCTCTAAGAATATGAAATGATTTTTAACGATTTTTTTTGTTTGCCTTTTAGAATGTGTACTTCTTTATGGAAGCAAGTATGCTGTATATGAATCTTAAATCCAATATTTTTTATTCCATTAAATAATAAGATGATGAAATAGCAGTTACTTATTGAGCACTTTCTATCACACATAGTGCTAAGTGATTTCCACATATCATCTCATTGAAGCATCGCTCTGTATAAGGCAGGTGCTATAACTAACCTCCTTTGATGTATGACATTGTGTCTTAGAGATATAAATTAACCAGCCCAAAGTCATACTGCTAGTGAATATTTCAGAATGTATACAATGACATTGTGGCCAACACTTCCTTTGTGGAAGCAACAATATGTATGTAACTACTTCGTAAAATCTATAGACTAGCAAAAGGGACAAATGTTCACTCTTTCATTTCCAGTTGCTGGATTAGTGTTTGCTGCCCTGACTGTGTGTTAGAATCATCTGATGAGTTTGTAAGAGTAAGGCTGAGGTCCCACCTCCAGCCAATACAGTCAGAATGCCATGGGTAGATGTCATTATAGAACATGTAAGCTAACTGCGTAGAATGAGATGGGGGAAAAGGGGACAGGCATTATCATTGCCATGAAAATATCATGGTAAGTTCCTGACTAAGAAAATGTGAATTAGAGGGTGTGGGGACAGAGCCAGGAGTGCAGTTTCCAGGCTCTCGGACTCACGTGGAGAGGTGCTGGCTCAGGTAATAAATGGCCATCAACTGTGATTGGATGGCCATCAGCTGTGGCTAGTTGGCCATCAGCTGTAACGAGTGAGCCATTGGCCACTAATATAACTGCCGTGGCAACACTAGCGGAAAATGAGGGCTAGCAAGAAGATGGTGGCTGAGCTAGCAAGAGCGGATTGCAGTTAGCACAGCGGAGTGTGACGGACTGGCTCCTGCCTCCTGTGTCTCCAACCCAGCTGCCAGTGTGACTCCCCTATTTATGGCTCTGTGGGTGTTCCTTTTTAGCCTCACCATGTCCTGCTTCTTATGTGGGGAGCAGGACCAGAGACCCTGTGTGACTCCCTGCATGACATGGAGAAGAGGATAGAACTACACAGTCAGCTTTTAGCCTCAGTGAGTGGCCGGTTAAGTGGAGGGGGTAATGGATAATGAAATAAATGAAGTTGCTGGTTTTCTATTTCATAAAAAGATATATTCTAAAATCCTGAGCCCTGAATTCAGGAGAAAACTATTGAAATGTATAGGAAATTCTCAAAAATAATCTCATTGGGGACAGAGAGTATACAAAAATAGGACATAAAACTAATAAAAATTAGCTAACATTTACCGAGAAAAAAAAACAAAAAAAAAAACCCCGAATACCATAAGGATGGATCCAGGCATCTATATTTTTTAAAGGCTTCCCAAGAGATCCCAATGTGCAGCCAAGGCTGAGAATTATTGACTTGTCTCCTTCCTTTTAATCCAGTCTTCTTTCCCTGCACATCTCTACTTCACTACTTAGCATATGGCATATAGGCTCTGCCTGTGATTTATGTTATTTCCAGACAAGCAAATGGCTTAACCCTACAGAAGAGATGCTGTGTCCAAGCCAGCTTGACATGGCTTCTGGAGGAGGCAGCTGTCTGGAGATGGAGAAGCGGGGAATACTGCCTCTCATTGCAACCATTTCATTCAGCTCATCACTGGTCACGTATTTGCCCCGGTGTTCTTCTCATGACTGAGCTCCTAGGGCATCGCCTGTGCTTGCAGCTGCACATCCCAAATGCTTAGAAAAGCTTTTGGAGACCTAGCGCTTTTTGTTTGTGAATAAACTAGTTATCTCTGTCCTCTCCCAAATTGGGAAGGAAGCACTAGGAGGAGACTCCTTTCATTACGATCAACTTACCACCCTTTGATTTTAAGACAGTATGGTTTTCAGCAACTTTGCCTTTTATCCTTTGATTCAAATCTCAAGTCAATGAATAAAATACATCAACATTGCATTCCTGTTGGAGTAAAAGTTCTGTCTGTTTGTCCGTTGAACAGTGGTTTAAAAGGTAAGATGTGTTGAAATTGCCCCAAGGGATGTTTAGGAAATCTGTGTAGAAGGGAGGACTAGTTATCACAATATTTGGTTAGCACTGTTGGCATGGGACAATTCTGTTAACTTCCATATATCCCATCAGAGACTTGCGTAAGAAAATCAGATAAACCAAGCAACCTACTTGTGATTATCCGAGCTTAGGACTCCATTTACATATAAACACAAAATATCTTTTGCGTGGTTTTAATATGTTGAAGCCCATGAATGCAACTACAATGTAAAAAAAAAAAAAAACAAAACAGGAAGATCATACTTTGTTTTGCTTACTTTACTAAGAGCTTGCTTGCCATTTCAGAAAATCCTATCACCAGTTTGGGACATTTCACTTGCCAATATGAGACACCTGTATTAGCCTTCATTTGTAGCTGTCACTTTCATATGTGATGCCGCAAATAAGGGCAAACATATGTCTACCTCATTATGTCTTCTCTTGTAGAGCCCCCGTATTTTAGTATTATTAATTCCTTTTATTTCTCCTTTATATTTTGGTCAGAGCAGTGTATTGACCTTTTAAAGATTATGTTGTAGGGGTTTATAGGTTTATACAACCTATAAAATGCATTTGTAAGATAGTTAAAGAGTTGTTAAAAATATTTGTTGTAAAAAATGACTATTGGGTCTAATAGGGTTAAGAACTCTTCCTTTAGAAGGTAATGAAGGCTTGCTTTTTAGGCTGGATCCAGAAGAATGTTGAACTTCAACTCTATATTTAAAATAAGAACTTAAGATAAACTTGAAAGTATAGAATGTGCAAGTGTTTTCCAAAGAATACCCACTTGGAAGTACAAAGTTTAAAAATAAATGGACTGCTATATAATTACATTATATATACTATATATTATATGCTTTGTATGCATGTATGTGTATGTGTGTATATATGTGTGTGTATATATGTGTGTGTGTATATATATATACATATGTATATATAAACAAATGGAAGCCAGCCTTGAAAATTCCCTGAGCAGATAAAACCAGTTTAGTTATACAAACAACACTTAATTTAGCTTGTTTTGCAAGATTAACTTGACCTGGGTCATTTCTTGCTTATGCCTCTGAAAATGGAACTGCTTCCTCTGAAAATGGTAAACAAAAGAACTGTTTCCCAAGGTTGATATGCAGTAACCACTGAAAATTCTAATATTATAACCAATCACTCTGAAGAATAAACAGTCACTGCCTTCTCACCATATAAGTTGCTTTATAACAATATACCCCTCATTCCATGAGTCTCATTCCATGTTTTGATTTGAGTGTTCCTGGTTTGCAAACTGTCCTTTTG
This sequence comes from Rhinolophus hipposideros, assembly GCF_964194185.1. Lineage (NCBI taxonomy): Eukaryota > Metazoa > Chordata > Mammalia > Chiroptera > Rhinolophidae > Rhinolophus > Rhinolophus hipposideros. The sequence continues at coordinate 38,555,184 of NC_138050.1, read as the reverse complement.
ATGTGTGCACTATAACCTTTCACTAGTTACTACTTTGGTGATTCATTAGTTTTAGTTCTGTTATTTCTGAATTTTTGAATATATATTATGTAGACTATATATAGACTATATAATATAAATAATATCAAGGATAACGCATACAATTGTACGAATATGAACTAAGGTAGAATACTTTCCCTTCATGTTACCGTTTTAAATAAGCATTAATACTGAATTGCAGTATTTCCTTTTAACCCAATGGGTGTGGCACGCTTTGTAAAAATTTCAGCTGAGTTAGCACAATGCAGAACTTATCATGAAAACATTGTCGTCATACTGGCTTTTCTTCAAGGCCTGCTAACCAGGCCCTCCCTTTTCAATCAGTCCTTAAAAGGTAGATCCACGCCCCTAGCTGTGGCGCCTGGCTTTCTTGGGAGGTTTCCTTTCCCCACCCTAGTGGAAGCCTGATCTTGTTTTGTTGCAGTTGCCATAGGAGCGGTTCTTGTTGCACGGGTGACTCCATCACTATAACAAATACACACATAGAGCTGAGAAGCAGATTTCAGCCTTCAGTACTTCAGACACCAAGGAATGAAAACAATCTGTGCAATTTAAATAAAATAAATCCCAGAGGAAGTGGGTGTTTATTTTTAGCCTGTAAGCACCACCACCCAGGCTTAGGAATGACAAATTGAACGTCCTGAACGGTGTGTCCTTTGGTCTGTTGCACTGAGGGTTTAGGGCCCTGAGCTGGGACTGGGGAGCGGGAAAAGCAAACCAGCCCTGCGTGGGGGTTCTGTTTCCAGCCTCCCGGGCCCGCGCGCTCCTGTTAGGGAAGGCCGCCGCTCGCAGCGAGGGGCTCATAGCAGGCCCGCTCGCTCAGTGGCTTCGCGGTCCTGGTGCCCAGGCGTGGTGCAGCGAGCGTTGGTGATACGCGGCGCTGAGTGGGAGGTGGAGCCCGCCTTGTGGGGCGCACCGGCGGGGCGGGATGTCCACAGTGATCCCCAACCCGGTAGAAGAGGCTCGCCAGGACGCCGGAACCGCCGGAGAAGCCGGATTCGGTGGTGGGAACCAGAGGCGCGCGAGGCAACGCTCAGCAAAGCCGCGCAGGCGGCCGAGGACTCACCAAGTCGGCGCCAGCTCCGCGAGAGGGCGGACCTGCGCAGGCCCCAGGACGGCGGTGCACACTACAGAGCCAAGAAAAGCTTCCTTGCGCCTTACCTCGTAAAACGTGGCTTAAAGCATAGTAGTCCTGAGTTGGGTTTGAAATGCTAGTTTTTAATTCTATTATGTTATTACTGGCCTTTTCTTATCACATATAAATATTCTAAAACCGCGTTAAGTTATTTAAAAAAAATTAATAGACTTTTGAAAGGGCAGTTTTCGTTTAACAGAAAAATTGAGCAGAAAGTACAGAGAATTGCCCCTCTCCCCACCTCACTGTTTCCCTGTTATTAACATCTTGCTTTAGTGTAATACATCTGTGATACTGGCCAATCAATACAGATCCATTATTTTTAACTGAGGTCATCGTTTAATTAGGGTCCACTTTTTGTATTGTACTGTTGTGAGTTTTGGCAAATGCATGTCATGATTCGTCATTACAGTATCATACAGAACAGTTCCAAGGCCCTAGAAATCCCCCTTGCTCCCCACAAATTTATCCCTCCCTCCTTCACCTCTCCCCCAACCGCTGGCAACCAACTGATCTTTTTATCCTGGCCAGTTTGCCTTTTCCAGAATGTCATACAGTTGGAATCATACAGTGGGTAGCCTTTTCAGATTGGATCCTTTCACTTAGCGATATGTAAAGTTTTTCCATGTCTTTTCATGGCTTGACAGGTCTTTTTTTTTCATCACTGAATAATATTCCATTGTATGGATGTTCTCCCATTTGTTTATCCATTCACCTATTGAAGGATATTTTGGTTGCTTCCAAATTTTGACAATTATTGATCCTTTTGGTGTATCTGGAAGAGAATACAAATCAGAAGTAATCTTGATACCAGTATTTATTAACCAAACATGATTATTAATGATTTTCTGCATCCAAACACATTTGGGCACTCGGATGTCACTCTCACATTGTTCTAGCACACCTGCATTCTTTCCTTGCACAGATCAGGCATACAGCGAATTATTATTTAAAGTTTAATTATTATAAAAATGATATGCACCTCAGGTGACCTTTTTTTTCAAACATGGAATGTATAAAGTGAGAAGTAAAAACTCACTTCCACACCAGTCTCTAGCACTATCCTCACTCTCTAGAGGTATCCGTTCTTAACATTTTGACATATATCCAACTATTTCCTCTTCACATACAAGCATATGTATATATTATCTTTTTTTGGTAACAAAATATATATGCCTTTTAGAATACATAATTTCTAAATAAATTAGAAATAATTATAAATAATTTCTAAATTATATGTAAATAATTTCTAAAAGTGTTCTGCTTTTGTTTTTAAAAAAGTGCATTTTAAAGTCAAGTCAAATGGGGAGGGGGTGGTAGATGAAGGTAAATGGGATCAAATATATTATGGTGACGGAAGGAGAACTGACTCTGGACGGTGAACACACAATGTGATATATAGATGATTATTATTGAATTGTACACCTGAAATCTATGTAATGTTACTACTCCAATAAACTTTAATTAAAAAATAATAAATAAAAAATAAAGTCAAATGGAGGAATTACTTTAAATTCTCCTTTTGGCATCTTCAATGAGAGAGAGCTTTTTGATTCCTTTTCTCTAAAATGTTACCTAGTTCCAGGGTCCCTAAACTACGCTAAATGAGCAATACATTGATATCACTCCCGAGCTGTAGAGAGTTTGGAAGGTGGCTGAATTTATGTCACGTCCAACTGCAAAGTCTTACATCAGCCATTATTTCTATTCTCTTATTTTCACTATATTCTTCGTGATATCACTCCTTCCCCAGGAAGTGACTTGTCTCTTCCCTGGTAACCAAAGTTTCACTCAGAGTTTTTTGTAGAGTTTAGCAGAATAAACCCTTTAATTTCCCCCTGTACCAATAGCATAAAGGCTGGGTTTTTTTGTTTTTTGTTTTTAAACCTAGGCACTTCCCTCAGATCTCTGTCCTGCCAAGCACATCTGCAATTCTTTGGAAAATGGGAATAAGAAATAATACATGTTCCTAAACTCCATTAGGGGAAATATAACCATAGTAGGGGTTCAAAAGGTAACTAAATGTTCATCGTTTCTATCTAGAAAACCCAGGGGCAAAAAAGCCCTCCCTGTTACAACCTGTTACTTTTGCAGGGATCATTTATAACTGAAAATCTTTTTATAGAGTTAGACATTAGTGTTTTACATTGGATCTTTGAACATGTAGGAGGATTTTTTTTCCTTTTAAAATCTGTCTTGATTTTACAGTGTTTTGATAATACAGTGTTTTGATAATACAGTGTTTGAACATCACTGTATTATTAGACTATTTTGGGAAAAGAATCTCCCTTCAACGTGTGCTCTAAGTAAATGAAAGAGCACACTCATTGGCCTTTGAGTTGGTTTCATGGACAGACCCCTTTCACAGAGTGGGCTTTGCTCTAAGTTTGGTCTATGAGCAAAATCATATGAAAGACTGCTTTATGTAAGAAATTCCTACCTGAGAAATTTGTTCCATTCTTGTTAGTCAATTTCAGTAGGTTCTTGAGCATCAACCAAATAGAAAAGTGGAAATTAAGAGTAGAAAGAAGCCAAACAATGGGCATTAGGAAATATAAACCAGGGATTTAACAGTAAGGGGAGGATGATGGGTTCATCTGATACATATGGAATATTTCATTTCTCTAAATTGTGTAGATAAAATATATAGGTAGGAGAGGTTGGGGTAAATTTATTTTTGTCAGTCATCTATCACTGTTACCAGCAAATAGTCATATTTATTTATTTCTGACCAGTAAATGTGTGATATAAGGGAACTAAAGTGGGAAAAAATACTAAGGCAGCTCATCTTCTATCTGTAAAATTCCTAAACCCACATGAGCTACAAAGATTAGGGCATATGGAAGTGGTGGGGTGACAGAGGAGTAAAGCCAACCTAATACATAATCACATGGTCTTCTTAGATTCCTTAATCCCTAATATCAGGTTAGAGGAGACCACTTCCCAGGGCCAAGTCTGCTATAGTTAAGTTACTAACCACTCCGAATTACTTGGCCAATGCTATATTACTATTTAGGTTATGCTTTGAAATAGTAATTAAACAACGCCTAGGTCACTGAACAGCCAATGTATAAGTACATACAGGGTATTGATGGGTAAAGAAGATATTCTCTATCGTTGATACGCTTAAGTTTTGTCAGGATGTCCACCCACTCGGTACAGGCTGGCCAAGGGAACAGCTAGCCAACTACTCGGACAGTGAGCTCAGAATACCCTAGTAATTCACTCCAATAAACATGAGTAACTTGAAGATTTGTTGCTACTTCTTATTTTGAAATATCTTCAGGTTCAAGAACTCCAGCACTCCTGTAGTCACACAAGGTCATATAAACAAATTCAAACTCCTCGCCTTAGTTAAATGTGTCAGCAGGCTGCTATAGCCAAATGCATGCTAGATTTTTTTTGTTTTTTGTTTTTTTGGTCCATTGGAATGAAACAGACTAATGGTAGAGAAAATTCCTAATTTTATTTTATTTTACTACTTATACTTTTGTTTTGTCAAAAGATAAAAGTGGTTAAAAAAGTTTTCTTTGGGGGGTTTTTCTTTCACTATTTTTTTATGTCTGTCAAGTAGACTTTATATATCTTGTTATGGCAATAAACTGTTATTCGTGAGAAGTTATGCTGTATTTTCTATGTGGCTATTTTGTTATTTAACATTCCACTGAGCATCAGAGATGTGTCACATACCATTATAATTAAATTCAGATATCATTTCTGATGATCCACTTTCAACCACTTAATTCTTTCATGAAGCAAGTTTGAAGGACTATTTGTTCGCTTTAAAATTCTGTACAATAATCTGATAATTCCTTTCAATCTGGCTAATAAAAATGCTGGAGGGGGTTAGATAGTTACAGAAAATATTTCAAGTAATTGGGAACAATTGGTGCTTTCACGTTTTTACACTTTTCGTTTACAGAGAGGATAATAAAACCCTAATTAGTCAAACAGCTCTCCAGCTGTGTCATTCTGCGCACAAAAATCACATGCTGTCAATATTCCATCCGTCAGATGGACCAAATAGCAGCAATATACTTACCAAGTCTGCATAACTAATGAACAAGTAAATCTGAATGGGTTCTCAGACTAGGATGTATTTTCATAAAAGGCAGTACGAATTCCAACAAAGATCAAAAGAGTTTATTTCTTGCCATCCATCATCTCGCAGTCAGCACAGAGGAGAGGTTCATCTCAGTTTTCTTCTGACTGGGCAGCATGACCCCCCAAATGCTGCTGGGGACCATATTTCCTTATGAAAATGTTATAAGTAGCCACCTGTTCATTTTTAGTAGAATCAGAGCCCGTGTCTTGTCAGGGGACAGACAAGGCCAGTGGACACAGCACCCACTACCAGACTAGGTAGCTTTAGGCAAGCTGAGTTTTATTTTCTCAACTGAAGAGCTTTATTCTAGGAAATGAGCGTGCAGATCTTCTCATTAAATACACCACAACTCTATTCATTATTCTGGGATGATAGATTTTGAACCTATTGTTTCTTCTGTTAGTACTTTCAATCTGTTTATTATTTCCAGAAAATGTCTCTAATTACAACCGAACTGATTATGCCTTTCAGCCCAGCTAACGTCGATAAATTCATGGCCCCTTCCATATAAAGAGAACTGTGTTTCTAAAAGTCCCACACTCCTTGATCTTGTGAAATTTTTGTTCTTTTTACAATTCTTTGTTTTTCAGATTCACAACAGCTAAATATACCCAAGACTCTCAGATTGCCACTGTCTTTCAAGTTTTATTTTTGGGACTTGGCTATAATTGATCTGGGGAAAGAGTGTTCATGAACCTTTCCCTCTAAAGTTAAAAGTACATTGACATCTAGAGCATATTCCTGAGACACCTACTTGTGTTCTGGCCAAACCTGTTCTGTGAGGTTTCCCACCTTTCAATAAGAGTCTGGCAGGTGTTGACAGCCCAGGGAGTAGGAGGGAGGCAGGAGGTACAGATGGTGGGCTTTAAGTATTAGGAGAGTGGTGCCTTTGTCATCTCCCTCACCTCTCCAGCCAGGGGCAGCTTCATAGCAGAGATCAACATCTTTTAACACTGTCAAATCTGGAGACTACACAGCTCAGAACAGTGTACCAATTTAACAACAGCTTACTTAGGGCTTATCATATTCCAGCTCTGTCCTTATGTAAAGCACCCCCTCCCCCCCCAGTGAAAAGATCAAAGCGTTGAAATAAATATCACTTAGTAAGTGTATAATAAATATCGGCATAGCCACAGAATTATTTGAAAAGATAAGCTAGAATCACATGTTTTGACAGGAAAGGGTACCCAAGATATGTAGTTGAGGGGAAGAGTTTACAGAAGTGTATGTATACTCTGGTGCCTGTTTTGATTATTTTTAAAGTATAAATAATGACCAGAGTAGGATTTACCGTGGCACTAACCAAGTTTAAGGCTCAGGAGCTCTCACATGCACATTTCTCTTTCAAGACCCTGGACTTAATTGTGTATTTTTGTTAAAAAGATTCTTTAAAGCAGCATAAGTGTGAGATATAAAACCTGACTCATCCCCGGCTATTTTTACACATGACAAATATTGTGACCAAACTAGGTTTTCTTGGACCTTTGGAGTATGAAGACTTATGCTTTTCTATCATCCAAAAGAACTGTCTTCTGCTATTCCATTATAGTCGTGTCTTCCCTCACCCATAAGCCCTGGAAACCCTCCCTGTGTTTCTACACCTTATCCCTGAATGAGGCAATTCATGGGCTTTGTAAACAGAACTGCATTACTCAGGTATAGTCCTGTGCCATTCTGAGAAATGCATCGTTAGGCAATTTCATCATTGTGCGAACACCATGGAGTGCATTTACACAAACCTAAATGGTATAGCCTACTACCATAGTTCTATGTGCTCTACTTTTATACAACTGGCAATGCAATAAGTTTGTTTACACCAGTATCCCCACAAACACGTGAGTAATGTACTGAGCTAGGACATTATGATGGCTGCAATGTCACTAGGTGATAGGAATGTTTCAGCTCCATTATAGTCTTATGTGACCACCAACATACATGCGGTCTGTTGTTGGCAACGTCGTTATGCTGCAAATGGCTGTAGTAGATATTACCACTACCCTATGTCCCAGGCAGCCTATTGGATACCCCCTTATTATTGTCTGCTGCTAAGTTCTGCTTTTCCCAGTTTTCCGACTGACCAATATCATGATCTTGTTCTTCATTGCCTTTAAGCTATATTATCTTAGTCTCCACGCTGTCGCTGTTTCTCTCCCACTCTGCCCTTTTTCCAACAAAAACTTACATGTTTGTTTCTAGGACAGAGACTTTATTTCTTATAAGTGATGAAAATTCTCTAGCACAATACATTTTTCTAAAATCTATTTAAAACTTAAAACAAATGACAATAGCTAGTAAAATCCACAGAACCAATGACAGTGCTTTTCCTTTAACTGGATGAGGGTTTTTTTTTTGCATATGTTTTCCTCAAGGGGTATTCTTTAGTGCCCAGAACCGCTTAGGGCTATTTATTACTATCTAAAATGGGCTTTTTCAATCAGCTACATTTTCTTAAGCAACCTAACATTTTTTTTTTAATTTTGCATTATAAATCAAAATGCTATATTCAGCCAGCAGTTCAGTGCAATTTGTAACCCATAAACTATTTTATCATCGTGGAATCACTGCATGAATTACCTGTGATTAAACCTCATTTATGTGAATTGAATATGAAAGAAACATAACTTAACTACACCTTGTATCAGTTCAACTGCAAATAACAGTTGGCCACTTTCTCTTATAAAGGGATTTTATAATTAGGTATTTTGGGGTTGGTATGGCAAGTTGCCCAAAATTCATTAAGGACTCAATCTCCTTCTGTCAACTCTACAATCTCTAAGGTATGTTCCTTGTACTCATGATCTAAGAAGGTAGCTGATACTCCAGCCATCTCAACCATGTTCCAGGCTGGCAACAGAAGAAAAAGAATAAACACATGTGTTCGATTCCCACATGGGCCAGTGAGCTGTGCCGTCCACAACTGGATTGAAGACAATGAGTTGCCACTGAGCTGCCATGCCAGATGGCTCAGTTGGTTAGAGCAGAAGCTCTCAACAACAAAGTTGCCAGTTCAATTCCTGCATGGGATGGTGAGCTGTGCCCCCTGAAACTAAAGACTGAAAACAGCAACTGGACTTGGAGCTGAGCTGCGCCCTCCACAACTAAATTGAAGGACAATGACTTGGAGCTGATGAGCCCTGATGAAACACACTGTTCCCCAATACTCCACAATAAAATTTTGAAAGAAAAGATAAAAAGAAAAAAGAATAAACACATGACATTTACTTCATAAAAAGACTTACTGCAAAAGTACTACACAATATTCTCACGTCTCTATGGCAAGCACCCAGGCATCCAACCAAGTGAACTGCAAACGATATCAGGGAATATTAATCATCTGTTAACTGAACTGCAGTGCACCAACCAAACATTGGGGATCTGTTACTAAAGAAACGGAGGAGATTAGACCAGGGGAAGACATTTGTATTCCCTGCTACCGTCTTATAAATAATATCATGACGATTTAAAAATGTCCTTTTCACAATACTTTGAATTCTGTGAAAAGGTAAAGCACATAAAATCTCATTAAAAAAAGTAAAACCTGATTCAATCAGTATAGTATATGGTTGGAATAAATAGATTCATGGTGTCAGCAATGCACGATGAGCTGCTCTCCTCCAAGGAGGAGAGGAGTGCAGAATGCACCCCAGAGAGTGCACCACTGCCCCCCGTCTGAATGATTCTGCTTATGGAGATCTGGAACGTGCATATCAGCTCTGTGTGTCTGGCTGCAGAATTCGGTGCTGGAAGACAGAAAGAAGCAGAAGGTGAGGTTCCTGTCCCAACAGACATTGTCATTTGGGCTGGGAAATAAGTTCAATAAATCTTTCAGCTTGTCATGTATTCACTATACAAGAGAGCTTGATAAAATGATAGAAGACAATTCACAAGTCAGTGTGTGATTTGTTTTTTTTGGCAAATCAAGTAGCATAGACCATAAGAGCTATAGCGATTGCACGTAGTTCTAGTAATAAGACAGTAACTAGAGCGTAAGTAAAGGAAGAAAAGGTTTGAAAAGGAAGGAAATCCAGAGCAGGTTGGGAATTAACATTTATTGAGTGCTGCTACGTGTCAGGCACTTTAGCAGGTGCTTTCCATAACGTATGGGATAAATATGGTTGTTCCATCTTCAGATGAGGAGGCTGACGCTCAGATAAGTCATCTCCCAGGGTTGAACATCCAGCCAGGAGAGGGAGCAGAATTTGAAGGCAGGTCTGTTCCAAAATCTTTGCTCTTTCCATTATAGAATTCTACATAGAGGATGACATAAATGCATTGTCATCCCAGCCTCCCCAGCTGGGAGGCTCTGCATGAGATCACATTTATACATTCAGATTTCACTAGCTCAAAGTCCCTGTCATTCGTGTAAGAATTCTAGTTTCAGCCAATGCATCAGTCTGCACCGCAACATGCGTTGGCCTGGAAAAATGTGCCACTGGTGACTTTCACTGCTGCATGCAGACCCCCACTCCCCACCATTACCGTGATTCTCTCAGTCCTCACAGGTTAACAGTCTCTTTCACTGTCAGAAGACTGCTCCCCTTTTCTATATTATGCTTGGTTGGTGTGGGGCCACAAAGTGGGGAAGTGGTTTGGTGGCATAATAGGGTTGATTACCTCGTACATGTGTTTCATTCACTCAAATATTTTTCAAGGGCCCCTGTGAGAGGGAGAGGTGAGTAAGAGCTCTGAACCTGGCTCTGACACAGAGGCAGCTGCTGGTTTAGTGAGAGGAGGTAGACAATAAGCATAATTGTTAATCGTGGTGAACACTATTAAAAATAAACAGAGCACCTTTATAGGAAATAATGACAGGCATGGGAGAGGAGGTGGTAGGGATTTTTGCACTTAAAGTGCTAGGGCTTTTAATAAGGTAGCTCTTTCTTTTAAAAAATATACTTTTTTTTTTAAAGCTCCCTGGAGCAATCACTCATGCCAGGGTTTCTGGGCATATATAAAATAAAGCCACAAATACGATGCCCTCCCTGGAACCACTATTCCCTTCTAATGCCCACACATGGTTGCAAAAGCCATGTCATCCTACCAACCTCCTTTGTCCCTACAGATCAGTGGTTCTGAAACCTGGCTAAGTTATCAGAAAAGCTGGGAGAGCTTTTAAAAATACAGAGGTCTGCGCCCTGCCTCTAGAGACTAGAGTTACTTTAGGATTGGTCTCAGCGTATTGTTAAAGTCCTCAGGTGACCCTAACACGTAGGCAGGGCTGCAAATCACTGTTCTAGGGCACTGGTTCTCAAACTGGACCATGCGTCAGAACGGTCTAGAGGCTTTGTCGTTGCTTTGCTGTCTGGCTCCCGGTGTTTTGCCCAAGCACATGGCCTGGTTGCCTCAGTAGACTCACTGTGGCTCCTGATTTTATTATCTGTGGTTCTCAAACTTAGGGCAGTGCTCCTCCACCTTTAATGGGCATATGAACCACCTGGAGATCTTGTTAAAATGCAGATTCTGGGTGGTTGCCAGAGGCTGGGGGGAGAGGGAAATGGGGAGTTTGGCAAGATGAAAAGAGTTCTGGAGATTGGTTGCACAACAATGCAAATGCACTTAACGTTACCGCACCATACATTTAAAAATAGGTAAGATGGCAAATTTGGGGTTATATGTATTTTAGCACAATTGTTTAAACTTGCAGATTCTGTCGGTATAGGGCAGGGCCTGAGATTCTGCATTTCTTATATGCTTCGAAGTGACGCTGATCCTGTTGACCCCAAAGACCGCACTTCCAGAAGCAAGGGTTTGGGGTACGTTGGGATTACCTGGGGACCTGATTAGTGTTGATTCTCCATCCCCATCTCTGAGATCTTAATTCAACATGGATGAGATGGGGTTCTGATATACATGCTCTAAATTCCCCACTTTGAAAAAACAATCCTGCATGGGCTCCACTTCCAACGGGAAGATAGACTATTTGCAGATGCAAAACTGACTCTGGTTTTTATTTCGCATCTGCAACAAACATCTGTGTGTCTTACAACTCTACCAAGTGCAGCGGCCTTCCCTGCTTTAGAGGGTGAGGAATGGAAAAGATCTTCAACTGGCAGAGAGCGTGGATCCCAGGATCGAACCAGCCAGTGACCTTGGGGGTGCCCTGTGGGTTTATGATTGTCCTGGAGCTCCTGGAACACCATATCCCACAGCAGATCAAATCTAAGGGCTCCATGGTGTGCCATATCTGACGGGGTATCCCCCAGGCCTTGTTTCCTGTGACCAAAGCCACCCCCATCCCTCCCATCTCCAATTCCAAGCATGCCTTAAAAACCCACCCACCCAAACCTACTCCTGGGAAGTCTAGGGAGCCCCAGAGTCATGCAAAGATATACTAGTTCCTACATATGTGCACCTGCTGTGTGATAGGACTTTAATCCTCTCAACAACCTGTGAGGCATTTCCTGTAATTACCATAGATTTACAGGTGAGAAAATAAAGGCTCTGCTAAGTTAGGTAACTTACCCCCAACTCACAGAGCCAGTAGTGACAGAGCCAGGATTTGAAACTAGCTTTGTCTGGCAAGGATGCCTGGACTCTTTACAGAGACTTGCTTTACATGGGCCAAGAATTTGGGCCAAGAATAGATTGCAGCTCAGGAGCACTCATTAGATGGAACTGTGACCTGTATGGCAGGAAAGAACTCTCCATTGAAAGTATGCTTCTCCAGTGCTCAGTGCTCCCAGCATATACACATACCTTTCCCGCCTTATAAACTCCCACAATGTCTCATAACCTCTGTAAGACAATTTCTATTGAAAGCAATTCCCAGGAAAGGGTAAATAAGGCCTTCCTGGCAAGCCATAAAGATTGTAAAAGAGTAACTCATTAACCTAAATGGGTCCATGGTGATAGAAAGTATAAGAGAAATTCATAGTGTGTTGGAGGGGATGTTGATTGTCTTACTAGTTGAGACTTTTGAAATTAAAAGAGACTAGGTCACCCGATCCCTTTTTTCTTTGTTTAAAGATGAATATCCATAAAGCAAATTGAAATACAAACATGGTTTAATATAAATTCCCCCATATCAGTATAAAAAAATTTTTTTTTCATTTAAATCCCCTCCACCTGTTGTAACAGGAATTGAAGATGCAATTATTTGAACGTAGATCTAAATGTGTATTTAGCATTTATGGAGCACCGATCAGTCAGATTCCGTGCTCGAAATACAAAATCGAAAATAAAACTCATGGCCTCAAGAAACTCACCTTGTCCTGTGTGTATGTGATTGCCCTGGGTGCTGAGGTAGCTCACGGCAGGAAGCAGTACAATACCTGGAAGAGACATTTGAGCTGAGTCTTGAAGGATGGCAGGTGTACTAGGCCAACAAGCAGAACGAGTTTACTAGAACCTTCCAGGCAGAGAGCCAGGGGAGGGCACCTAAAAGCCCACAGCAAATCATTTTCTGTGGAGCTAAGGAGGTATGTGAAGAAGCTGGTAAAGCTAGACCAGCAGGCAGGGCCAGAGAGGTTTGAGGGATCAATGAAAGTGTGACTGTCAGAGGGGTTAGCAGGGGTGTGCAGATCAGAAACCTGAGGCCTGAGACTGCAGGAGCCCGAAGAGGAAGGAAGCTGCTGGATGGGAAGGCAGCCTCTGGAGACACAGGGGACTCAACTCACTCTCACTCAGCTCTCATAACAGCACTTTGTAGCTGCCGATCCTCCAATCTGGGATCTTAGAGTCAACAGCGATGCCAGAAAAATTCCAAAGGAGGAGATAAACAGCTATCAGAATTTGAATGTAAAAGGAATATTAGTGCCTTCACAACAAATAATAAAAGTATTACAGTTTATTTTCTTAAAGTATTAATGCACCTGAAGTGGAATTTGAGTGAAAGGGTTTTTTCCCCTCTCAGATTTGAATGAGTGAAAGGGCTGTTTCCCCCTCAGATAACACCACTGGCTATTTCTGAAAGCGCTAATGACAATGAGGTATTAATTCAGCACTTAGCACAGGCCTCACCCTCGCCAAGCACCATGTTCGCCCCTTTACAGGCATTAACTCTCAATGCTGCTCCTTCCAGCTTCCTCTGGGCTCTGCCAAACACGCTGTCTTGGCAGCCCTGGACGGACTTTGCAGGCTTCCTGGCAGTAAGTCTCTGTGGGACCATGAGGCCAGGGTGGCCTGATTCCTGTTTGCCCAAACACAGGACAGCCAACTGTTTTTGCCAACCTGTTTTTAAATGGCTAGCACCACTCCACCGACACACAGACACACATTCATACACACACACGCGCACTGTAACAGCAACAACACAACATTTGGAAAGGACTTTTCTAAGTTATGTGGCCCTCAAAAGGTTACTATGTCACAGGGAAAGGCCTTTGCTTCATATAAAATCACAGAGTGTGTCTGATCTTAGATTCAAGATGATATATCTATCTATCTATCTATCTATCATCTATCTATCTATATATGTATAAAATGGAATATTATTTAGCAATAAAAAAGAATAAAATCTTGCCATTTGTGACAACATGGATGGACCTAGAGGGTACTATGCTAAGTGAAGTAAGTCAGACAGAGACTAACAAATATCCTATGATTTCATTTATATGTGGGGTCTAGAAACAAACAAACAAACAAACAAACAAACAAACAAACCAGAAACAGACTCATAGATACAGGGAAAAACTGATGGCTGCCAGAGGGGATGGGTGAGAAAGATGAAGGAGAATAAGAGGTGTGAACTTCCAGTTATAAAATAAGTCACAGGAATATAGTCAATAATATTGTAATAACTTTGTACGATGACAAGTGGTTAATAGATTTATTATGGTGATCATATTGTAAGGTAGATGAATGTTGAATCACTATGTTATACACCTGAAACTAATATAATAAACTAATATAATATGGTATGTTAACTATAATTTTTTTTAAAGTATTTTGCTTCAACTTTGTAGTTGAAGAAACTGAAGCTCAAATGGGTTATATAATATGGATATGGTAATACAACTAGTTAGTGGCAAAGATGAAACAATAAATCAAATCTAACTCTTAGCTGGTGCTTTTCCATTTTACCTTCCCTTAACTCTCACTCAAGCCATTTAAAAAAGAAGTACCGGGAAAAGCAAATGAGGGAAGTGGAGCTAATCATTTAACAATCAATCACACTGTGTCCTTGATTAACGATATGAGTAATATTCCCCTGAAACATCTGCTAGGGAAAGCTTCTACTGAACCATATTAGCTTGGTCAGATATTTCTTCTTTGATTCCTGCAGCCATCCCTTAAGATATGGCCTAGAAGAAAGCAAAATTTCAATCCAAAAAGGAATCTTTTCGGCAGGGAGAACTCTTGCCAATCTGAGCGTTTAAGCCTCTAAAAATGGTATCAGATAATAGATGTAAAGATCATTTACAGTTCAGGAGTCTAAGAATCTGCATATACTTTATAAATATTAAGAAAATATCTTCAGAAAACTGGAAACAAATTATGAGAAATATATATTTTTTAGTTACCCACATGCAACACAAAATTCACTTTCCTAAATGTAACCTAAAATCTGTAACACACCATCCTTTACCAAAATTACTTTGCTCTGAGTCTAAGCCAATTGGAACAAAGGTGCCTGAAGCCTCAGATGGGAAGAAATTTATCCTCTAAAATCCAGGTCTCTTGTAAATAGAGGATACCAACTCTGGAAAAGAAGACTACCAGGTCTTTGCATTTCATACTCTATCCATCCACATTCCAGAGGATTTTTAGCCATTAGGAGACATGTTCCAGGATAAGAGAAAATTTAACTATTTGCCTTTTGAAAATTTTGATGGTATGTCTTACAGCTACTGATTTGCTACCACCACCAGGATTAGATTTAGTTTTTTTATTTATCTGAATTGTGGTGCAGCATAATTAAATAGTTTTTACTTCTTTTTTGGGGGGGGGGTAATAAGAAGATGTACGTCATCTAAAGAAGAATGTCTCTCTCAGCTCCTATTTAGACCCAGTTCCAGGAATTCATGTTAAGGAAATATTTTAGAAGGGAAAAAATGTTAATTATGCAGCGATGTTTATAATCAACTTTATCTATGATAGCAAAAAGCAAGAATGGTCAACAATTAAACAATGATTAAATAAGCTATGATAACAATGCAGTTAGAATAATATGTGACCATTAAAAATGATACATAGAAAAGCATATGAGCAGCAATCACATGTGAGTGTGATTATACCTCGTAATTATACACTTTAGAGTTTTCAAATTGTTTTTATATTACATTATCTCATTTGCTCTTCACAACAACCCTGTGAAATAGGAGCAGTTCTCTCCATTTGCATAAGAAAACAGGCTACTGGAGCTGAAGTGGTTTGTCTGGGGTCACTCATGGAATATTCAACACATTGATCACAACAATTTAAAAACCAGAGGTACACAGATCATGTACATAGATCACAGATGGGAAAGACTATAACAAGTTGCAAATAGTTACTCTGTTAAAACAAAGTGTTTTCCTCTTATAGGTATATGTGTATGTGTGAATTTTTGTCAAATTCCTTTAAACACTGAATTCTTCTAAGATTATGTATCCTAATCATTTTATTAAAGCTATGTTCTTCAGCTCCATTATTAGACATCAAAATCTTGAGATTACCCATAACATAGATCATCTTTGCTTTTCGCAGATAGGCACAAATCATGTGTCTGGCCTGCATTCCTGTACAGAAGGAAGATTCCTGCCGTGAACAAACAAGTGGCTTTTACATTCGCGTATAGCCTGCCTACTGTGACCCCAATTCCAGCACTGCTATGGCCACAGGGGAACCCATTTTGCTTGAGGCATTCACTTATACACCCACTAAAGCATTCCTCCCTGAAAATCAAGTCGTTGAGTCCTTGATGGTTGGAAGTTTTCTGAGCTGCTTTCAAGAGAGGTGCCCTGCAGTAGCCAGAGTGATTTAATAGATTAATGTGATAAAGCTTTCAGTTTGTACTCCTGTTTTAATAAGACCAATTTCTCATCCCAATAGTTTGTTCCCTCTATTTCCCTTTGTTCTCTTTGAGTTTCTATGTCTTTCCTAGGACATAAGCATTCTGCATTGGGAATGTTTCGCCTAATTCAAACATCTCCAAAGCTGGAACAAGCGGAACATTAAGACAGGATCTTAATTCTCTTTGTCGAAACAGAAACGGGCCTTCACTCTCATGGAGATCATCCCTCCTCTGGTACAGCATGAACAATTTCTGTTCGAAAGTCATTTTTAAAGGATTACTGCCGGGCTGTAACTTGATTATAAACACAAATATAACTGCTGTTGTCATGCAGCTCTTTGATTCTTTTGATCTTTCCCTGCTTGTCTCTTGCCTCAAGACCCCATATGCAGTACCCTCCTAATGCCCCTCTGTCCTTATATTTTCATGTACACTGTCCCCAGCCAGTCCTCTGTCAGTGGCAGATGGGAATTAGTGATGAATACCCCAACTCCCCACATTTCAAATGGGGCAGCTCTCAGATGCTTATTCTTCACTGCTTCCAAGATTTCCCCCAAGAGATTAAACTTCAGTTGCCCGTAATGGTGACTTGCTGAATAACACGTCCTTTTTTTGTTTGTTTTTCTCTTCCCTGTTTCACTTTCTTATTTCCTTACCACCTCCCAAATAAACTACATGCATTCAAATCCTCGTTTCAAGATCTGCTTTTGGAAGAACCCCAAATAAGACACTGCATTTTTTCTGGGAAGTAGCTACTTCTTTGGGATAATGGAGATGTGGGGCCGCTAGTCTTCCTATTGGTTGAACCCAATGAAAAGGCAGGAAACCTTAAATCAAAGTGTAACACAGTGTAGAGAGTTGGCCTCTAAGAGGATAGATCAGCCCAGAGAAGGTTGGGGAGATGGAACTGGAGGAAATGGGGTGCAGCAAATGGAACACAATCAGCACAGCAGTGTTAGAGGCAGACACGCTAGCCTACCATGCTTCTTTGATAGACTTCTGTGTGGTCATTGGACTATGTGGGTCCCTAGGATTTATTAGGCCTACACGTATTTCCTGATTTTTCTATGATAGATATACTTTACTTTTGCAACAAGAAAAAAAAAATTAAAGAAAATGTGTATCAGAAGACAAAACTCATGTTTTTAAGTGAAATGAGTATCCTTTCTAAAAATGATCTATTGTAAGTTTGTGACTCAGGAGACCCTAAAAGTCTAGCATGGTCTGCTTTTGGGGTCCATCATGATTAACCCACGACACTCTAATTTAAATGGCAGTATCTCTATATAATAGTTACTGCAGTATCTCAGTTCAGGGACCAGATGAGAAAACAAGCAACTACGCCATTGTAATAACACCGCTGAACAGGATCGATTATTAAATCCATGTATGATTTGTGAAAGTCCTGCTTAGGGAAGCAATAGCAAAACCTAATTTCAAGTCTAGCTCACTTTTAAATATATTTTGTTTAATTCTTTAGGACAGACAAATTTAAGAAATGTCTGTCCATGGAAGGAAAAGGGCCAACAAAGAACAACACAATACTTGTTAGAATATGTATTGCCAGCCCTTTCTCACCTCAAAAGAGTGATTTTTTCACCTTTTCCCCCCAAACTTTAGTTTTAACAGATGTCAGAATTCCCAGCAAGAATCAGGCAGGATTTTGCTCTTTGGATAATGTGGGTCATTCTTCGGTACATGGGGGCACATTATACAATATCTACAGCAAATTTTTCTCTCTATGTAATTATCTCCCTTTAGAACATTGGAGCACAATGAAAAATCAGAACATTGTTAATAATTAGTCAGGACTAAATAAATACATTTGATTTTTTTATTGTGGTAAAAGATATATGACTGAAATCTATTATTTAACACTTTTTAGGTATACAGTTGATTGGCGTTAACTACAATATTATGCAATTACCACTACTCACTTCCAGAAAATTTTCATCTTCTCCATCTGAAACTTTCTACCCATTAAATAATAACTCTCCATTTCCCACCCTACCCCCAACCTTTGTAACTGCCATTCTTTCTGTCTCTATAAATTTGACATTCTAGATATTTCATACTTTATATAAGCAAAAGCATATAGTATTTGTCCTTTTGTGTCTGGCTTATTTCACTTAGCATAATGTCTTCAAGGTTTATCCATGTTGGAGTATGTGTCAGAATTTTACTTTAGTGTTGAATACTATTTTATGTGTATGACACATTTTGTTTATCTATTCATCTGTTGATGGACACTTGGGTTGTTCTAACTTTTGGATGTTATGAATAATGCTGCTATGAACATTGGTGTACAAATATTCAAGTCACTGCCGATTTGATTTTTAATAGAAATCTCATTTGTAACCCATACAGCATGTGTGATGTGTATTTAAACCTTCTTGAGAGGTTTTCCTCTTGAGAGGTTATAGCTCTGAAGACTTTACAAAGAAATCATGCAGATAAGATTTTTTATGATTTTGAAATATATTAATAGATAGAAAATAGATATAAACGCAAAGAGGGATTTAACACAGAAAATAAAGGTGCAGCTTAATGACAGGATATAAACTCAAATACCACAACCACTGTAACATCCTGCATTTCTCCTTTTATAGATTTTTATCTTAGTTTCTAGGAACTGAACATAAACAGTTGAAAACTTGGTAGGCTGGATTAGAGTTCTTTTGAAATGATGCTTAACTTTAGTGAAAATTATTTTATTTTATTATTATTTTTTAAATTAAAGTTTATTGGGGTAACAATTGTCAGTAAAGTTACATAGATTTCAGGTGTACAATTGTCAGATGACAATTATGTCATCTATATATCACATTGTGTGTTCACCACCAAGAGTCAGTTCTCCTTCCATCACCATATATTTGATCCCCTTTACCCTCGTCTACCACTCCCTTCTCCCCCTACTCTCTGGTAACCACTAATCTATTGTGTGTGTCTATGAGTTTTTGTTTCTCATTTGTTTGTATTGTTTTTTTGTTGTTTTTGGTTCATATACCACATATCAGTGAAATCATATGGTTCTCTGCTTTTTCTGTCTGACTTATTTCGCTTAGCATTATAATCTCAAGATCCATCCATGTTGTCACAAATGGTCCTATTTCATCTTTTCTTACCACTGAATAGTATTCCATTGTGTATATATACCACAATTTCTTTATCCATTCATCTATTGAAGGACATTTTGGTTGTTTCCATGTCTTGGCCACCGTAAACAAAGCTGCAATGAACATTGGAGCACACTTGTCTTTATGTATAAATGTTTTCAAATTTTTGGGGTAGATACCCAGGAGAGGGATTGCTGGGTCATATGGTAATTCTATTCGTAATATTTTGAGAAATCTCCACACTGCCTTCCATAGTGGCTGCACCAGTCTGCATTCCCACCAACAGTGTATGAGGGTTCCTTTTTCTCCACAGCCTCTCCAATACTTGTTACCATTTGTCTTGTTGATGATAGCCATTCTGACTGGGGTGAGGTGATATCTCATTGTGATTTTTATTTGTATTTCTCAGATGATTAGTGATGTTAAGCATTTTTTCATATGTCTATTTGCCATTTGTATGTCCTCTTTGGAGAAATGTCTCTTCAGGTCCTCTGCCTATTTTTCAATTGGGTTGTTTGTTTTTTTGTTGTTGAGCTTCATGAGTTCCTTGTATATTTTGGATATTAGCCCCTTATCGGAGGCACTGTTTGCAAAAATCTTTTCCCATTCAGTTGGTTGCCTCTTTATTTTGTCGATGGTTTCCTTTGCTGTGCAGAAGCTTTTAAGTTTGATATAGTCCCATTCATTTATTTGAGCTTTTACTTCTCTTGCCTTTGGAGTCAAATTCATGAAATGCTCTTTGAACCCAAGGTCTGTAAGTTTAGTACTTATGTTTTCTTCTAACAGTTTATTGTTTGAATTAATTTTGGTACATGGTGACAGATAGTCCAGTTTCATTCTTTTGCACGTGGCTTTCCAATTCTCCTAGCACCATTTATTGAAGAGGCTGTCTTTTCTCCATTGTATGTTTTTTGCTTCTGTGTCAAAAGAAAATTATTTTATTTAATACTGATTTAAACTCTTCAAACTTATTCTGTGAGTTTAAGTAAACTGTTACTTTTCTTACTTAAAAGTGGACTTTTTAAAAAACTTTTTATAATTTTATATAGCTGCTATTCCTGGCATCTAGGAGCTTTGAGAGAGATTTTGTTTTGGCTTCAAACACTATCATATTTTTTCTTCAAAACCGGTGTGGTTTTCTATAAACACAGCTAGCACATTCACTGTCAGAAGATGAGATAAGACGAAACATATGGTCAGTTGCGCATCAGCCCACATGACAGCAAAAGGTGATTCTTATTTTGAAAACCATGCAGATGAGATGTTCAGTGGAACAAGTACGTAGCTCAAGCAAGCTTTTTAATTGTAAGCTGTTGGCATTATACCTTGTAGCTATGGGCTGGAACTGTTGCTAGGTAACTATTTTGAAATGGAAACCTAGCAAATATTGCCATCTTCCTTTTCTGCTCTATCATTCCATGAAGAGACTTGTAATTTCTAAATCCAGTGTAACATCAAATGTCCAGGGGTGAGGAGGAGAGAGGAGGGGGAAAGAGAGAAAGAGAGAGACAGAGAGACAGAGAGAAAATTTTAGACTATTAGTACCTATTTATGGAAATGCTTAAAAGGAAAACAACATGCCATTCACGAGTAACTATTTTCTTAATATTTCCATTGTTTTAGACCCAAAACTTACCACTTCCCAAACCAATGTTAGTGTTTTTATTTTGTGTTACTTTACATTTTTAAAGGTTATGCTTCTTGGCATTTCTCCCAAAATTCAGTAAATGTGTACTTTTCATATAAGTAATCAAAAGCCGAATTTATACTGTTTAGCTCATTTAAATAAAACTTTTGTGAGAATCATGAGTTAATACAAATTATGCTACTGAACAATTATTTTTATTACACGCAAAGGCATAATCTTTTTGCGAACAAAAATCCACTTTTTGCACACCTTTTATTGGCTAGAACTAAGTCCTTAAGAATACCTGAAAATCTTTCATTCAGGGAGAGTTACCTCATGAAAAGTTATGTACCCTCATGTTTTAAGGGATTGAAGAATTGGTGGAGGGTAACAGGCAGGAAGGAAAAAAATACAAGTAAAACTGACACTAGTTGGGATTAGAGTCACTGTGACAGGAAACTCAAAATAAGAGTTCAAGAAGGCAGTGTTTTTTTTTTCATTTTCATGTAAATTCAACTGTATGGTGCTTCACAATTGTGAGAAGAAGACACGTTTCTTCTATCTTTTTGTCCCCATTGTTCTTAACCCTTGTTTTCCACCTTGTGTTCCACCCAAGCATCACGTCCTATCTCACCCAGCATGAAAGAAGTAAAGTGAAAAGACGAGCACACCCCTCCATTTAAGAACACTTAGTGGAAGTTTCACATTCCACTTCCAACTAGAGCACAGGGTTCATGTGCACCTTCTTCTGCCTATAGTTTGACAGATTCCACTCATTTCCAAAGTTACTTAGGTTTACACTTTCCCCAGAGAGGTTGTTTCATACATTTGTAATACAGATAGTTTTATCACATTCTGCATTCCATCCTGGGATCCTTTGATCTCCTCAATGATTTATAAATTTGCATACATTAAGGCTCACTCTTTGTGCCACATAATTCTGTGGATTTTTGTCACATATTATTTTAAAACATTAACGAAATATATCATTTTGTTATTATTTTAATAAATAATATTTAATTATTTAGTATTTTAATAACTATTTAATATAAACAATGGCAAATACTTTGCTTAGGGTTGTACAACTGTTAAGCGGCAGACCTAGGATTCAAACTCAGATGAGTGGATAACCAAAGCCTCCTTTCTTTCTACCGTGCCATTTTATTTTTTCAAGAGTCTTAAACTCCGAATCTTCTCAAGTAATAGAGAAAACTTTAGATTTCCATGGTTAAGTTTACTTGCTCTTTGTATAATACTTCCTAGATATCAGATCAGGCTTAGAGTGGGAGGATGTGTTTTTAGAATTGCCAACTGTTGCTGGAGAAAATAGCACATTGACAACGGATTTGATACTAAATCATTGAAGGGGCACAGACGAGTCAAAGTTGTGAGTGGGGGTCAACTGTAAAAGCCCATCCCATCACCCACATTGCTTTCCCCTTATTGTATTAATATCTCGGCTCAGTCAGCACCTATTTGCAATCTCTGCTACTTTCCCCTGCCCAACAGCTAGCGGACACTTCCAGCCATAAATCCCTCGCTGTTGTGCCCACTCCCCTTGAAGTTTATGATGTACTCACTGAGGTGTCTCCTCTGATTTCTGTGAGTGATGGCTGGTGGCTGTGGAGGCTGGAAGAAGATAGAACTTGGCTGCAAAGGAAGGAAATGAGCTTTGTATCAAAAGGTTGCCGTCTGAAGAAGAAAATAACTGATCTTTCCATAAAAACTCAGCTAAAATTGAAAATAAAACCATTGTATTTTTCTCTTCCTTGGCTGGCACTCCAATGCATTCTGTGGTTGAGACCATTGTTTTCCCTTATTGATTCTTCCCTTGTTCCTTGGTAACAGACTCGAATGATAACAGGCTCCTGGCCATCCAGCATAATGTCTTCATTCTCTCTGGAAAACTACTCTCTTGGTAAAGTTGCCTCTCACAGGCGAACCAGTTCACAACAATTCAGATACTGCTATACATGTATGCTGGAATTGAACAATCAAATAAATGAATAGTGGATGGTGGGAGCCAGGTGTCTCACAATTGGAGCAAGGGAAGGTGATTAGAGTGATCCATGTGGGAATGGGTTAGAGTTACAGACATCTGTATAAATTCATGTTTTGCTTAATATAGATACAAATGATTACATACAGACATGTTTATGCATATATGTAAATACATGGTTTAGTATATACACATATAGTTGCTTCCTCTTTCAGCTGAGAAGAAAAGACAGCCCAGTAACAATGAAAGTATCTATCACCCAGATCTTGATTTCTAATACCATTCTCTAATAAAAGGAACCAGGGCTCCTAAAAGATATGGCTGATTCTAGACCTAGGGTAGGAAACATACAAAATAAGCATTGAGTATATTACAGAGACAGAAATTAAGGAAAAAAAAAATCCGCAATAAAGGAGTATGTCAAATGGACAAGGGGCCAATGGAAAGAACTCCCAGTGGCCAAAGCCAAAAAATTTTGAGCAAGAAAATAAACAAAAAAAGGATTTATTGGATTATAAGACAAAGTATTTTTTAGAATCCTTGAATTCATACTGATACAAATGACTGAATAAATAGGAACTTCAAATAGTTTACATAGATACTCTGCCCTCAAGAAAGTGGATCATAGTTCGCTCCTCCTTAAGTGTGAGTGGTGCACAGTGGTTTCCTCCTGAAGAATACAAAATGGAAAGAAGGAAAAGGGGGAAAAGTCACTATAAAATTACAGTGGAGAAATCTGACAAATTTCCTCTGTCAGGTGATCAAGTTTAATATCAGCAGTCAGGTGATCAAGTTTAATATCCTGATTACCTCAGTCAGGTGATCAAGTTTAATATCAGCAATGATAAGTGGTGTTGAGAGTATATGCCCTTGACATGATGTGATGAAAATGGCCTTCTACCTCTGTGGTCTTCTTCTCAAGAACACTTAACCCTAACCCCAGTCTAGTGAGAAAAACCTTAGACAAATCCCAATTAAGGTGCATTCTATAAAATACCTGACTGGTACTGTCATGTGCAGCAAAAAGAAAGTCTCAGAAATCTGTCATAGTCAAGAGGAGCCTAAGAAGACATGATGATTAAATGAAATGTATCCTGGATGGGATCTTGGAACAGAAAAAGGACACTGGGTAAAATCTAAGGAAATATGAACGAAGCATGGATGCTAGTTCACAATAACACATCAAGACCAACACATCAGTGTATCATTACATTAATTGTAATGAACGTATCATACTAACATAAGATGGGAACAAGAGGGGAGACTGGGTGTGCAACATTTGGAAACTCTACTATCTTTGTAATTTTTCTGTAAATCTAAAACTGCTCTAAAACAAACCTTATTTTTAAAACAATGCCATATGAAAAGTACTTGGCACATTGTAAACATTCAGTACGTGTGTATTGGCCTGAACTAGTTGTATGATTGGTACAATTTTCCTGCCCTGGGGATTCCATACAGGTGCTCTCATTGTGGAAATTTTCTTCAAATTCCTGTGGAGTTACGTTCACTCCTGTGAAGGAGTATAGAACTTGTTTTCAGAAAGTAAACAAAAAGCCTTTTCCAAAAAACATCTAGAGTCTGGAACAACTATAGACTTGAACATCAGAGAGGGGGAGTGACATATGCGCACAAAGCTGATGTTGAGACTGACTCATTTCACAGAAGATAACAGAGATGCAGCGAACTGACTGATTAGTCACACCACCCTGGTGTAATGGTGATTACAAAAGCCAAACTGTTTTTATGGGCAACACCCAATGAGCCAGACTAAACAGGAAGAATTAAGGGAGTTGTTAATAGGGGCGCTGAATGATGATGACACTAGCCTGTTACTTCAGAGAACCTACACCAACAGCAAGCCCAACAGCCTGGAGCAATAGGGAAAATAACTTTCCAAGTGCGTAAGTAATCAAGTGATTAGAAACCCAAGACCCAGGGCCAGTGAAGGAGGGGAGGGACTCAGGAGGAGTGGGTTCTGGAAACAACCAAGAAAAAGTCCAGGATGAATCACGGACAGACGCAGGGTTTCTAGTCCTTGCTTTTAGAGAGCTGAGTTAATGTGTTTTGTTTTGTTTTGTTTTGTTTTCTTGCTGATTTCTTTTTTTAAAGCACTTCTTTTTCAGTAATTCTTTTCTTATTTGATTTTACTTTTCTCTGTTTTCTCTGTTACCATTCGCTATTAAGCAAGCAAGGAAACCAAAAGTACCGAGCATGAGAACTTAATAGAAAACAAATGAAAACCATACTAACTCTCATAATTGTTTGGCTCTGGTGAGAATCTGAATTGTTAAATGTAAAAACTAGTATGTTACAACAGGGTTCTGTTTTACTTTCGGCCTTAGGTATTAGAATGGGTAGAACTTTCAGGCATGAAAAACTAAATTCATTTTCCTGCAAGTGAAAGTGGTTCATGATGAAAGGAAAATGTCTTCACAAGAAAAGTGACACAGTTTGAATGGATTTTGTGTGGAGGTAGTATATATCATACACTGACCACTTTGGTCCTTTGTGGTTCGTGTAGCATGTCAACATTTTGATTAATAATCAGTGTATCTCACATTTTTTATAACTTGTTACATTGTAAGGAATGTTTCATAAACTTTGTCCCTGTTGTCACCTTGACATTCTTTTCATCTTGCCCAATTTAACTTAAATCTTAGATGCATAAAACTAGATCCTTCTAAGAAATAATACCAGGATGAAGAACATAATAAGATACTAACAATATTGAAACAGTTTAAACTATCTGGAATTATAGAGAAATCTAGAAACCATTATATCCATGTCCTCTGGCTTTGTCTCCTTCCTGGACTCCATTGATACTTTGCATCTGGAGGTCCATGACCTGAGTCTCTTCTATGAAAGTCTCTATCTTGACCTCGCTTTCAAAGTTTTTTAAAAAAATCATAATACCCAAGCCATACCCTAGATCAAATAAATCAGTATCTCTGGGGATGGATGGGATCAGTATTTGTAAACTTTCCAGGTGATTCCAAAATGTAGTCGAATTTGAGAACCACTGTCCTTATATAAAAAAAGAGATTTCTCTATGAAAAATGGGGTTGTGTGATCTTTCTGGAATACTAAATGGGGGGAGGGGTCATATCATTTTTAGTAATGTTTGAAGAATCAAAAGTAAATAAGACTTTGAGAGAATCGTTTATAGACCCTGCACAAAGGGTTTCCCCCACGTTTGCAATGGATCTGGGTGGTGTAATCCATTTTAAAAGTAAATGAAGGAGGAGTGTTAATGAAACTAATGGGTATATTATTTACAGACCATTTATTTCTGGTAAGATAGTAACTTACTTTGTGAATTACTGGATACAGATTAAGGAAAAGGTTTTTGAGAGAACATTTATAGTGACTGAGTCACTTGTCACAACAAACTGATTTCTTACCTGAGAGGCTTTCAAAATGAAGAACAGTAAATGCTTTCAAATAAGTTGTACCAAGCACAAGACATACAAGTAAATGATTTTGGAAAGTCAGTTTCTCAAGACTAAATATTCAAAATTCGTCTCTAAACCTATCTCTGACATTGACTCACTCATTGTTCTTCAGGGATGTAGTCTCTTTGGTGCTTTAGTTTTTCCATCTGTGAAATGGAGTATTAGCATCTGTTTCATGGAGCTAGTAAAAGAATTATTTATAATGTGCTTTGAAGATGAAAAATATATGTAATTAAATTCCATGAAATTTTCCATGGAGGTTGCTGAAGATATGACTGAAGTTCATTGTTCTAGCTAGAAGTTAGACTCTCTTTGACCATATGTTCATTTTCAACTCTTTGTCTATTCATTGATTCAACAAATACTCAATTGTGACCTGCCCTGTGCCAAGGCCTAGGCTAGTCAGTGGTGAAAAAAAAATTTTCCTGTCCTCATGAAGTTGTAGTCTTGTAGGGGAAACAGACAACATAGTACAAACAAACAAATAGACATACTCGTATACCAGATAGTGCAAAGCGCTCGGGCAAAGGGTAGGAGGAGATGGGTAAAGGAATAGAGAGTTAAACAAGGTGTAAGTAGTACTCTAATTTAGTTGGGGTGGTTAGAGCAGGTCTCTAGGGAAGAGGCAAACATCTTAGGAGAGAGATTTCCAAACAGAGGGGACCATAAGTGGAATGTGCTACAGATCTTCAAGAAAAATACAAAGGCTATCGCAACTAGGATGAAGATGTTTATTTTAAATTAATATCAATCCATGCATCATAAGAGTCAAAGTAATATAGCTATACTTCTTTTCCAAGTATGTGACAATGATTTACAGGTCAGCATAAGAATTCCAAAAATGGAGTTCTGGTCATCCTTTTCTGAGTCAAATATTTATTAGTATCCATTATTTTCTAGATTTTTTTAAAAAAAGCAAGTTTGGTTCTTAAGAAATATATTGTTTAGAGAATATATACAGAAGTTTACCCTCAGGTTGAATGAGGAAACTAAATTAAATTAGTGTTAAGTTTGCGTTAGTGTTTAGGCAGAGTCTATGGCAATGCTACACCATATTTTTAAAAATCTAGCAAAGTTGCATAGTAAGAAAACAGTGACTCCTGAAAAATAATGACACTGGAATGAGACTCCAAGGGAACAATTTCTATTTTTTCTGTGATCTCACACAAGTCACTAGATTTATTGATTAAGCTGAAAGATCATTCAAAACAACACCGTGAATTCTTTCTAGAAGTTTGTGTCTTATAGACTATAGGCCTGAACAAGGAAAACTTACTAAGATGCTTCTAAGCAAAATAATAAGAACAATTTAAACAAAATATTGAATATTCAGGCAAACCAAAAAGTATAGACAATAATATAATGGATTTTTGATAAAAGAAAAATCTACAATCTACAGTTTGGTTTCATTTAACAGGTTAACAGCAACACATACTTATAGCTTTGCTCTTTTGTTCTCTCTTTCTCTTTTATAAATTTAATCAACACAGGGCCAAAATTGCTTCATCTATACCGAAATAACAGATATCATAGCATTTTATCTGTAAATATTTCATATGTATCTCTAAAAAGATAAACATAGCATTAATAACTCGACCATGAAAAAAGAATAAAATTTTACCTTTTGCAACAACATGGATGGACCTAGAGGATACTATGCCAAGTGAAACAAGTCAGAAAAAAACAAATACCATATGATATCACTTATATGTAGAATCTAAAACACAAAACAGAAAAAAAAGATAGTCTTGAAAACAATACTTCTTTTATGTAGTCAGTGTTCAAATTTCCCTTATTGTCTCATTATTTTTTAAAATTCAGTGGACTTTCAAAAATTGTGGTAAAAATATACATAACATAAAATTTACCATTTTAATCATTTCAAGTGTACAGTTCAGTGGCATTAGTATATTCACACTGTTGTGCAACCATCAGCATCATTCATCTCCAGAATTTTTCATCTTCCCAAATTGAAACTGCATACTCAGTAAACATTAACTTTTAATTCTTCTCCCCTTCTTCCCCGAATGAAGTATGACAACCATCATTCAACTTTCTGTCTCTATGAATTTGATTACTCTAGGTACCTCATATAAATTGAGTTATGTAATATCTATCCTTTTGTGATAGCTTATTTCATGTAGTATAATGGCTTCAAGGTTTAGCTATGTTGTAGTTTGTGTCAGAACTTCATTCCTTTTCAAAACCGAAGAATATTTCATTGTATGTATATATCACATATTGCTTAGCTAATTGTCTCATAATTCTTTTTAACTGATTTATTACAGTCTTTGCTTGCAAATTCACTAAATTTTTGGAGGGCACATCTGCACATAAAATATGTGGTAGTGATAATTTCCAAAATCCAATAGATAAGGAATCTAAGACTCCAATGACAGAAGTTAAACACTTTGTAAGATGTATGTAGGAGCTCCAACGATCCAAAGTTAACCATTTTTAAAATAAAAAACAAACTGCCCTCCACAGTTCCAGGGCCAGCCTGTTCTTCTATTTAGTAGATATAGTATTTGTCATATGGTAAGACATCATTGCAGAGGGCCCAGACCCAGCAAAGTTGGCTCCATATACCCAGCTTGGCAGGTTGGGAAAGAGGACTATGCTCTGGCACGTTGATTCAGTGCCCCTGGCAAAGACACTGCCAGGGTTGATTCCCACACAGAATTTCCCAATACACCTGAAGTCAGCTTCTCTGTAGAGGAACACGATGCAATGCATCATCATCAAGTCACTTCTCATGCAGTCTCTTGAAAGAATAGGTTAATGTCAGAAAGACCAATGTGAATAGATAATTTGATTATTGATGTCAAGTAGGAAGTGAAAATCTGCAGAATCTGAATTTATTACAGTTCATTATATATTGATGGCGTCTTAAAATTACAGTTCTAACTTTTTCCAACTTCTTTTGAACTTCCTCTTTAAAAACATATTAAAGTCAGCATCATGATTGTATAGTGATAACATGGTATAAAATCCTTCTCAACACATATTAATTTTAAATATTTTAATGAGATCTATTAAACTAGCAAATTTCTAATTCCTGTCTAATTTCACAGAATGGCAAAATTTTCATCATCGACATGAAATATACTAGGTGGTTAACTATTTTACTAAGTTTTCTGCATTTTGTAGCTCTTGTGTATGCATACATATACAAATCCCTCCTGTAGCAAAATTCCTTATAGATGAAAGAGGAAATGACGTTTACGTCACATTGGTGCCTGGCCTCACCAACTTCAAGTCTGAGTAAAGCTAATATGGTATAAAATAAAGTTCTTTAATAACGTAAAGCACTACCCAAAATATGCAGAAATGGAGAATCATAGAATATTAAAGTCGAGTGATGTTTAAAGATTACATAATACAGGGGCCATAATTTCTTTGGATTCATGAATTAGGAACCTGATAAAAGCTATGAATCTTCTCACTAGGGGGATAAAAAAAGCACATAAATTTGCTTATAATTTCACATGTTCATTGACTTTCTGATACCTATTGTCAGATTCCAAATGAAGCATCAGGTATAATTCAACTCCTTCCTTTTATGGTTAATGGAATTGAGACTCATGGTAGCTATGTGATATATTTCTAACCACAGAGTGAGGCAGGGTAGAGAGTTCATTCTAGTTGCAAAGTGATTTTTATTGTCACTTGGTTATGAAACTTCTAAGTCAGAGTTCACCTAACTTAGGTGAGAAGCCCCATTGGCCTAAATGTATTTTCCCACCCAACCTCTCACAATGCCTTAAATTCCCATATGGGGGCTATTCTCGTAGCATATTTGCGTTAATGTGAACAAGACATCAAGCACTATCCTCCATTTAAATGCCAGCTGAAGGCAAACTAGAGTATATGATACGGGTCATTAGCCCCGTTCTTTCTCTCATGCTGAATTCTCCTTTGGAACTCTGGGTCTCCTTACCTGCTATTGACCTATTTCTCCAAGACCAGCTTAGTGGAACAAGAAGGAGGGGATGGAAAAAGCCGGTGTTAATAAAAGGGGAGTGGGGCAGAAAATTCTCTTTAGCAAGATTAAAGTTAAGCAAAGGTAGCATTTTCAGAACTTCATCTGGTTCAAATATTTTTTGCAGCTAGAGGTGAGAGTTCTGGAAATGTTTGGAATTGTAATATTAGGCAACCATACTCTCAACATTGTTGGAAAGTACTTAAAACTCCCCAATTTTATGAGTCTCATGCAATTAAGTTGGAGAAAGTGCACGTGTTGGCTAAGTGTTATGTCAAGACCAAGGAGGAAGCTTAGATTGATATTCCAGGAAAGACGGGGATTTCCTTATGAATATATTTGCTCTCAAACAAATCACAAATTGAAATATAAAAATATAACATTAAATGTATCAAGTGCCTTTTTTGATTGCTTGAATAAAATATACGTACTCTTTTGCACAACTTTCTTTTGAAATACAATTTATTCTCATGATAAAGATAATACCTGTTATAGAAAACTTGGAAAACAAAAAAGAAAGGAAAGAAAACTGTTGTTAATTCCAGCAAGCAGAGATAACAACTACTGACTATTTAAAGCATATGTTTTCAGGCTTTTTTCTATGAATGTACATTTGGAACACAGACACAGCCCCCCCCCCCACACACACACACATGCACATACCTAGGCTTGTATCTATTTACATCAAAGGAGGGTCATGCTTTATATGAAGAACTGTATCTTGAGATTTTCATTACATGTTACAACATAGGTATTTTTTTAAGTTATTAAATTTTCTTGGAATACAATTTCTAATAATTACATGGATTCTATCACGTATGCAGGCCAACATTTACTTAACCATTACTCTACTGTTGGAAATCCAGAGTGTTTTCAATTTTCCCCATTAAATATCCTTGTATGTGGATATTTCAGTGCATCTCTATTTCTTTAGAACAATTCCTAGGAGTAAAACATTTCTTTAGGACTTTGCTACATATTAATTGTTATATGCCTTATACAAAGTTGTACCAATGCACTCCTAGTTGTCACACCTGGGAGTACTCTTTTCCTTATTCTTCTATCAATATTATATGTTTATTTCTTCTGCTAGAAACTATTTTCCTTGCCTGTTTTTTTTTTAATTGTGGTACTTATCATTTGCAAACTGATTTGTAGGAATTCTTTATGTAACAAATACAAACCCCATGTTGTATGTATTGAAAATATTTCCTCTGTCATTTTCTTTAGCTTCTGATGACAGTTTTTCCTCTAATGTATCATGAAAGGTCACTTGTGCCCCCGAGTTGATTTGAACTGAACTGCTTTGGGGCAGGCCTCATCACATTTACCCAGTGGGAACACATATGAAGGGTTTGGGGTGTTAAAGTTGAAGTTCTGGAGTTAATGTCCTCAGCACCTCGGGTTTCTCCCAGATAGTTCTATCTGATTGCTGAGATTAAGCGTTTTCTCAACAAAAACCACTTTCAGTTTCAAAAATGGTTGCAATACAGAATCTGGTTGTGTTGACTTGGTGTCTTTTTCGATGCTTTTTAGACTCACTTTCAGCAGGCTTAGGAGGCTGGCTACAGTTAAAAAGCTCCTGGTACATGATTGTATTCTTCCTCTGCTTTTCTCTCTCTAGGCAACCTCGGCCTAAAGCCATTCTCCTTCTTGCTCTCACTTTCTTGAAAAGCTATGAAAACCGAACACACTTTAACCTACTCTTCTTTTTGGTTTCAAAGAAGACAAAGCAATTCAAGGGTGCTCTAGCAAAAGCAGGGGATTTATTATAAGTCTTTAGGGGCTGTGCCTAAGACTCAAGAATACCAGGCAAAAAATCAAAATGATGTTGGAATTCCAGGAAATACACTCTCACCCTCATAGCTGTTATCATTTCATAGCTACCTTTATCTTTCTAGGTGAACTGGATTTCCTCAGCTGCCAAGTCCCTCTGATAATCTAGAGATAGCTACTTATGGTTTCCAATTTAACATCTGGGCCCACAGAAAGACTTTCCTGAAGGGTAGCAGAATACACCACCCCAGAATATGCCACTTTAGTATAAGGATTATTTTGAGCTGAAGGCAATAGAGAAGAAGCAGAAGAAAAGCACCTGCTTTCCTCTTATTTGCCTAAAAGCAGGACATAAATTTGCAAAGTTGTCCCTTCTCCTTCTCTACCAGGAAGAACAAAATTTAATCCCTGGAGAGAACTTTAGACCCTTAACAATGGAGAAAGAACTTTAGACCCTTAACAACTTAAATGTGGGTAACAACCCCTCACCCCTCTCCAAGACTGGCCTCCCCAACACCTTTCTTATGTTTTCCCTTGGTTATCGCCCATGTATACTTGAGGTATGCATGTCAATAAACTTCTGTTTGTTTTTCTCTTATAAATCTGTCTTTTATTACATGAGTCTCAGACAAGAACTCAGAAGGTTAGAGGGGAAATTATTTTCTTTCCCTACAATCCCAAATCCAAAATTCTAACATAGGGACTTTGTCCCAGTTTCAATTAAGTGCCTAACTTGGGTCTAATTAACTGTGGGCAAGAGGGTGGGGGGTCACACTGTAAAAATGGCTGTTGGGAACCCACTGCTTGGGTGAATGGGGGCAGTTAAAGGGACTGTTGTGAATTAACACAGATGCAAAAATGTCGTGTTTCATATTAATTATATTTTTTTAAATTATGCCCTATAACTTCTATCAGATTTAACATCATATAATGGGAAATTTAAAAATAAACTAAAACTATCAATTTTAAGAATATTATCTGCAAGAAAGTAAATACTGAAATGTAAGAAAAAACCTGAGAGTTTGGTCCTAGTTCAATTCAGCTGTTTTGCAGAGAGAAAGCCTTTGATCCAACAATGAAAATCAGAAGCGGGTATGTGAGTAGTCAAGTGCAGCATGGAACCTGAAGGGTAGCAGAATATGCCACCCCAAAATATGCCACTTTGGCATATTAGTTGCTTTGAGTTGTAGGCACCTGAAAAACAGCAAATGCAGGGAGAAGCTTTCTCTGAGTTCCCCTTATTGGCCTAAAGTAAGTTCCTCCAAAAGGATAAATCCCCTACCCAGGCGTGTCATTAACCAGAGAGGATTGACTTATTATAGAAGACTAGAAGTTGCCATCACACCAGACACACTCTGTCACAAATTATCATACTCCGCTTGTCTTCTAAGGACCCTTCGTCTTCCCTAAAAATCATTTACTCTCCCCTATGAAGTCTACACCCTCTCTACCCTTCCCATATTAATGTGGCATTTAACCTGAATTCTAAGTCACCTCGGGGAGTTAGTCATTTTTCCCTGGGTATCTCCCATGTGTACATGAGGTATACATGATAATAAACTTTGTTTTACTCTTGTTAATCTGTCTTTTGTTATAGAGCTCTCAGCCAAGAATTCAAAAGGGTAGACGGAAAATTATTTTTTCTTCTCTATAAACCTAAACTTCTAGTATAAGTCTTCCATAATTTTTGCAGTTTACTTTGGGGCATATTTTCATGTAATTGGTACATCATGTTAAAGGTTGTTGTTGTTTTTTTAATGTATTTTTTAAAAGCCAAAGGAAGTAAAAAGAGTAATAAATTTAATATTCTGTACTAGAACAATACCCAAACTCCTAATATATAAACTTAACTCTTAGTTTTGAAAATGTAAACTAAATGTTACTATAATTGTATTCAAGGGCAGCCGCAACCATGGAACCCTATTACCTTACAGAGGAAGGGAAGGGCTTCCTCAAATTGTTCTTTAACACCTGAAGAGCTATTGTAGTTAGGAAACAAAGGGACAAAGGTGAGTAGTCTGCGCTACTTCATCGGGACCACCATTAAATCTGCTCTGAGAATTTTGAAATGGTATCTTTTTAACTTATGAGAGGGCCACAGCTTATGAAGACTGTCTTCATTGACATCAGACAAGTGCTTTATTTTTATACCTTGAAGAAGAGAACAGAGACAGACACCTTCTCAAGTAATCTTGTATTCAAGCACCCTGCACAGGGCCTTATATAAATATGTATTGGGTTAATAATGAAGTTATGACCAACTGTGATCCTTATATAACAGCACACCATACTCCCTTATTATTTCAAGACATCTCACCATCTCATAGATTGAAGTATAGTAGGTAGGGAATCCAGTTTCGTTGTTCTGTGCTACAGAACAATAAACAGAAGCTATTTTGTTTCTCTTTCTGCTACAAGAGTAATGAATATCAGGAAGAACATAAATGGTTAACTTGGTGTCGTGCAGGGTGTCAGGCGGGGTCTCTGCTCCCACTCCCCACATAAGAACGCAGGACATGGTGAGGCCAAAAAGGAACACCCACGGAGCCATAGATAGGGGAGTCACACCACTACACTCTCGCTGGCGGCTGGGTTGGAGACACAGGAAGCAGGAGCCACACGATCTGCAACCTGCTGTCCACTTCTCTCTGCATCCAATCTCACTTGCTAACTGCAATCCGCTCTTGCTAGCTCAGCCACCATCTTCTTGCTAGCCCCCATCTTTCTGCTAGCGTAGCCACAGCAGTTATATTAGTGGCCAATGGCTCACTGGTTACAGCTGACGGCCAACTAGCCACAACTGATGGCCACTCGATCACAGCTATGGCCATTTACTACCTGAGCCAGCACCTTTCCACGTGAGGCCGAGAGCCTGGAAACTGCACTCCTGGCTCTGTCCCCACACCTGGGCTTTCCTGTCTTTTAATAAATACATGGCTTTATAATAATAATTCTCATCAAAATTATAGTTCTTTAGGAGGACTTCACATTTTTGATGCCATGCTTTATGATGGATGTTATACTACGTCACAGAAGACTTTGTTTTCGTTTTAGAAATTACTTACTCAAGGTTCTGTTTTTATTTTAGACAGGAGGATGCAATATCCCTGTGTCATTAGTTAAAAGCCAACAGTTACCTACATTTGTTTTTAAGAATGGGAAATACTTTTCAAAACAGTACAGATAGAAGGAAAGTCTGAAAACAGTTGTTTCACTGTCATCAAATCTCATGAACAAATATTACATTTCAGAATTGTGGGGACAGAGCCAAGAGTGCAGTTTCCAGGCTCTCGGCCTCATGTGGAAAGGTGCTGGCTCAGGTAGTAAATGTCCATTAGCTGGGGCTAGTTGGCCGTCAGCTGTAACCAGTGAGCCTTTGGCCACTAATATAACTGCCATGGCTTCAAGCGACAAATGGTGCAGTGAGCAGGGTCTCCGCATGACACCCTGCACGACACATGGCGCAGCGAGCAGGGTACGGTGCCGGCCAAAGCTCTCCAAAAGGCAGTGGAGCAGTTTGTGCGAATGAACACTCAATCCCAGGAAGACCAGGAGGAGCAGCTGCCTGAGAGCTGCACCCCCCGTGGAGGGGTGGGAAGACGTGGACGGTTCCCCAACCAGCAGAGGCCAGAGAAAGCGAAGGTTGTTGTGGCCCTGCGGGCTGGGAAGTGCTTGCTGAGGCAGCCCGGATGCAGGATTTACAGTCCCAGGAGGAAACACTTGCTGAGTTTTCCTTGGGAGATGAGGGTGAGGTCAAGGTCGTCCCTCACTGTCAGGACAGCCCTGGCGAATGACTATGGACAGTGGGGAATTGCCTTCTATCCCTAATTTAATGGACAGCTTGACTATTTGGGAACATACCACCATGTAGTGGAACTGGTGGATGTTTGCTTTTGTGTCTTGACCGGCCGCCATCGAGAATATATAAGCACCTTGACTGTGAGCCACTGTTGTTACAGCACGGTGCCCTGAGAGGCCCAGAGAGAGTGGCAGTGCCCTGAGGGCCCTGGCTGAGTCCAGGAAGTCTGGCTGTGCCCAGAGAGAGTGGCAGTGCCTGAGAGCCTTGGCTGTGTCCAGGAAGTCTGGCTGAGCCCAGAGAGAATGGCAGTGCCCTGAGAACCCTGGCTGAGCCCAGGAAGCCTGGCTGTGCCCGGAGAGACTAATGGTACCCTAAGAAACCCAGGAAGTCTGGCCATGTCCAGAAGTACTGGTGGTGCCGAGAAACCCTGGCTGTGCCCAGAAGAGACTGGCTGTGTCCAGGATATTGTATTCACCTCTAGGCTCCTCGCACAGGGCCCCTCGCGGAAGACGCTTGTCCCATAGATTGTGAGGCGAGAGCCTGTAGGGGTGGAGTGTGGGGACAGAGCCAGGAGTGCAGTTTCCAGGTTCTCGGCCTTACATAGAAAGGTGCTGGCTCAGGTAGTAAATGGCCATCAACTGTGATTGGATGGCCATCAGCTGTAACCAGTGAGCCATTGGGCACTAATGTAACTGCCATGGCTTCGCTAGCAGAAAATGGGGGCTTAGCAAGAAGATGGTGGCTGAGCCTGCAAGAGGTACAGTGAGGGTTGCGAACATTGTGAATCCTGCTTCCTGTTTCTCCAACCCAGCCGCCAGCGAGACTATAGTGGTGTGACTCCCCTACCTATGGCTCCATGGGTGTTCCTTTTTGGCCTCACCATATCTGCGTTCTTATGTGGGGAGCGGGACCAGAGACCCTGCACGACACCCTCCCTGCATGACAAGACTAGTGACTAAAAGTCTGCTGCCAGGGCTGCACAGTTTGGGCATGGCATACACCACCCCTGGAGGGTAAAACTACCTGAGCGCCGTTCAGCCTGCCGTGGAGCAGCCTGGTCTGCTGGAGTGGTGCCTCATTCTGCCTTTCACAAAGGCACTCACGGGCACCTTTCACAAAGGCACACCAGGTGGTGGATCCCTGTCTGTGGCTTATGTCCAGCATTAGGCACAAAGGGGTGGAGGCATCCTCTCGGCTCCTCACCCTCCCTGTTCCCTCCTGAACGTGCTTCATCTTGAAGTGCCAAGTGAGCTATAGTTAGCTTCATTTGTTATAACTATTGCACAGATGTTTTCCATTTATGTTTCACTGGAATGATTATCCTTTTTTTTTTTTTCCCAGAAAAAGGATGTTTGCATCAGGATTGGGACTGAGAATGGTCGAGAGTGAGGTGGGGGGCTGAGGGACACTGCTACTTATATACCCCTGGGCAAGTTCTGGAATTCTAGGTAACATTGCGGCCAATCCTTTGGCCTGAAGTGAAATAGCTGGGATCCTGTGGAATAGCTTCAGCTGAAAGTACTTCAATGGATGCTAAAAATACATTGCAGTTTATTTTCCTCAGTAGGGAGCATATGTGTTCCCACTTGACCTGGAAACACAAAGAGATCCAATGTTAAATTTAATGCTGCCCATTCCAACATAAATTTGTTTCCTGTAGAGCAAGGGAAAGCAAAAACAAAAAACAAGAAAACAGACATATTGGTATGATTTTGCCTTTGTTCTCAGAGGGAGTCAGTATCTTGAGCACATTTTTTATGCTCCCTGCTGATAGTTAGTGACCACTCTCAGACTTCTTAGCCAATGCTAATATGAACTGTCTCTTATTCAAATCAGACAGTGAGTCCAAGGCAGATTTATTAAATTTGGGGGACAAAGAGTAAGGAAAGCTTAATTTTTTTGTTTTTCATTCAAACAAAATTATATTATTTGTACCTAATCTTAGTGTGGGGACAGAGCCAGGAGTGCAGTTTCTGGGCTCTCGCCCTCACGTGGAAAGGTGCTCACTCAGGTAGTAAATGGCCATCAACTGATTGTATGACCATCAGCTGTGGCTAGTTGGCCGTCAGCTGTAACCAGTGAGCTATTGGCCACTAATATAACTGCCGTGGCTACACTAGCAGAAAATGGGGGCTGGCGAGAAGATGGTGGCTGAGCTAGCAAGCGCAGATTGCAGTTAGCACGGCGGATTGCAGCTAGCAAGTAAAGCTGGTTGGTTGGCAGAGAAGCGGATGGCAGGTTGCAGATCGTGTGGGTCCTATTTCCTGTGTTTCCAACCCAGCCACCAGTGAGACCATAGTGGTATGACTTCCCTATCTATGGCTTCATGCGTGTTCCTTTTTGGCCTCACCATGTCCTGTGTTCTTATGTGGGGAGCGGGACTAGAGGCCCCGCATGACATCCTGCATGACACTTAGCTTGATAGTTTAGTCTTCCATCTTTTCCTTTTTCATTTTTAATGCTCTTCTTATAAGACAGACTCTGAAATAGCCTCTAACTGAAGTATAGATTTTATGGACACTGTATTTAATCCTTTCTCTGTAAAACAAGTAAACAGAGAAACAAATCAAACACAACTGATCTATAAATGACAGAAAAATTCCATTTCTTTCTGCAACTTTTACTAATAGATGTTAAACCCAGTTGTTGTAGTTTGGGGTATTGTTTCTTTAGAGCTTTTAGTCGCCCAGTATGACATTCTTCAGTATGTATTGTAAGAGCAAAGTTCACTTTCTACTGAAGGCAGGGTGTCAGCCCAGCTCTCCAGTTGGTACCACTTCTCTACAGGTTAAAATCCATCATCTGCTTACGGTGAGCTAAGACCCACCACCCCTTACCCCACCTCCAAGAAACTGCACAATGATTAAAATATGAGCTTTGGACTCTGCCTCGTTTTGAGTCTGGATTCTGCCACGCAATAGTTCTGCCTTCATTCTTCTCCATCCGTAAAATGAGGATATTAATGGAACCTGCTATTGAGAAGAGTAAATGAAATACCGAATGAAAAGCATACAGCACAGTGCCTGCATGCGTAGGAAATCTTTAATACATGTTAGCTACTATTATTGGTGATTGTTCTTAGATACCTCAGTCATCTCCAGTATCAAGCGTTTAGATGACATGACCTTGAAGATCCCCCATGGTTAAACTCTCCTATGTCAAATATTAAGGCTGAATTTCTAATCCTCTTCTTTGGAACAAGCCTAAAACCTTTTAGAGGGATGTCCCTTCCTTCTCCTCTTTTTGTCTTTCCCCTGAGTCCCTCCATTTCTATCTCCAACAAAACCAGGCCAAGAAGGATGTGGCCTGATTAAAATCATGGAGGTAACATTTTTCTCTACTTACCTTTAGTCAGATAGGAAGGAACATTTTTGTTATTATTTACTTAAAGCAAAATATTAGCTGGATCTAAAATTACAAGAAAGGGGAAATGTGGGAATCCCTTTCCCTCTTTTCATGATAAAGGCAGCACATACTCGGCCTCTCCAGACTTCATGGAGAGAACTAAGTAAATTTTCCCATGACATGCTGTAAACCAGCTTTTGGTCTCATGTGCACTGAAGGTGTGGGGGATAGCTACATTTCCTTTCAAGACTAGACAGGTGGTTTCCATACTCCAAGTTAGAACCTTAAGCCCATGCATGTTGTCTCTGGTAAGTAGGTAAGCACTTACTACGTAAATAAAATTCAAACTATTTGGAAAGTCTAAAGCAGCTGAAATAAGAAAGAGTGCTGCATTTCTGGGAAGATGTGCTTTGCTGAACTCCTGAGAGTAAATGGAAAGCAAAATAAAGGGCTCGTTTTAAAGACCAAGGTTAACTAACTGTACTCATTTCCTAAGATGATTGCCCTGGTTTTAAGCTCAAAATGTCTCCTACCCTGGAAAACCCGTTTTATACACACTGGGACATTTGGTCACTCTAAAATAGAGACTTGATTAAGTTGTGGTTGATAAAATAATTCAGTGGGAAAGCATACTCATATGAATTCCCAAATTATGCATCTTTAATATAAATACAATAATATAAATCTAAGTAGAAAAACCATAACGACTAAATGCTTTCATGAGAAGCTATCCATTTCTAGGCAATTTCTGGCCAGTTTGTGTAGTTACAGTGATTCATTTCGTAGCACTTATTCTGATTGCAAACTTGATTCCTACAAGGAAATAATTAGCCTTTGAGGGCTCTTTTGCAAAACACAAACCTTAACGTGATACCAAATATCCTATGGGCCAAGAAAGGAGAAGTTTTCCAAAGGAAGTTGCTTAACATTTTCAATGATGGGAGGTCAAGGAAGGAGAAAGTGTGAGTGGACCTTCTTTTAGACAGCAAGGCTGCTTGCATTGTGGAAATGGAAGCCAGATTACTGGGTCCAAGAAGGGAACCAGTGGAAAGGAACCAGACCGGGCCCACACCATTTATATAAGATATTTGACAGAGAAAGGAATTAAAACCATGAGATAGTAGCTAAAGGGTTAGCAAGGTCAAGAAAAAAAAATCTATTGAGATGAGGAAACTCGAGTATGTTGAAGACAGAGCAAAAGAAATCAGGGATGAAAACTTCCTTGGAGCTTGTTTCTTGCTAGTCTAGCAAGGGGTAAGAGCAGTGTACCCCTGCTGCCTGGGCCATTCAGACTGTATTGACAGATATTTAAGAGGAAAACTCTTTCCCAGAGTGCCCAGGATCCTCCCTTCTTACTAGTCACATCTTTTAAGGCCTAGTTCAAGACTCAGACTCTTAGCCACGTTCTCTCCCATTCTGCTAAGTGACATGTGCCCTAGCAGAGGGTCTGCACTCTGGGAAAAGTCTAAGGTGCATGGAATGTTATTACAATGGTATGGCAGGAGCTAAAACAAAAACAGTCTCAGGGGAAGAAAAACAGGATCAATGAAAAGGTTTGGGAAAGTTTATAGATTAAGTCCATGGCATTGGATAAACATCCAAGG
This sequence comes from Rhinolophus hipposideros, assembly GCF_964194185.1. NCBI lineage: Eukaryota > Metazoa > Chordata > Mammalia > Chiroptera > Rhinolophidae > Rhinolophus > Rhinolophus hipposideros. Next base: position 38,514,269 of record NC_138050.1, on the reverse strand, counting down.
CAAAAAAACTTGGAATAATCAGAATCCCTCTCCTCCAAACTGAGAGGATCGGTGTTTTGCTTTTAGGAATACGCTGACATGTACTGGGCCACCTCTAAAATTTGCAGGGCCTGAAGCAAGAGTATGAATGAAGGCCCATTTATCATATGCCTAAATATTTAAATGTGCTACATCAGGCTAACACATGTGGTACACCCACGATCCCTCTTATCCTAACCTGGGCTCCATCTAGCACAGTGAGGAGCCTGTGGGCACAGAGAGACAGTCAAACTCCATCCACACTCTGGAGGCCTGGAACGTGCACATCAGTAACTCCTGAATAACTGTGATGCCCACCTTTCCAAAACAGGCTTGAGGCTGTTGGCACAAGGATTTCAGGGTCCTTCACACCAACCACGGTCTATCTAGAAGACTGAGGGGGCCCATCCACTCTGCCCCTTGGCCTCTCAGAAACTTTACTACAAGGGGTGGGGTGTGGCAAGAGGAGGACCAGGTTGGCTGTCCAGGGCAGAATCCTTCTTGTCTGGGTTTAAGAGCTACTTTGGACACAATTCTTTTCCTGGACTTTTATTTTATCATTGCATTCTCCTGACCTGCCTTTCAAAGAATTCTTGGACAAAACTTTTTCCAAGGCTTTCTTCAATATTGACTGCAACAGCACATAGCAAGCTGAGGGGATCAAAATGTTCCTGCTGAGCAAACTCATTCACACCAGGCTTTGCTGCTTCATTGAGGGCCAAGAGGCCTCAGATAGGGTGTTGTCTGGTCTTATCCAGCTCTCTCTATCAGATACAGCAAATTACAGATTATCTCCTGACAAAGGAAGAGCACAATTTTCAGACACTTAAAACGGAAGTATAATTTTCTGAGCTCCTAAAGGGGAACAGTTTAGCACAGGTTATTTAGATCTAATCTAAACCACTTTAGGACTTCAGGTTAGCCATTTACTATAGGGTCTTCTCCAGTCTCCTTTCCCAGGCTGAGGTTCAGATTTTGGTTACAAGTAGATGAAGGAGGAAGGATTTGGGGTCTGACCGACCATGAAGGTGATGCCCAAAGGGGAATAACCCCACATGGGGAGTTGGCACACCTGGCTCTACCCTTTATCTGGCTGGCTGGCTGGGAAGTTGCTTAATATTTTTGGTCCGTTTCCTCCTCTATGAAAAAAACGGGTCAGCCTAGATGATTTAGAATTTTTCTTGGGATAGGAGGCCAGGGAACCAACCCTTCAACAATTTGATTTCCCAGGAAGTCTTTCAAGGTGAACACAGCTCAGCTCTCCCTGTTAACATACTCACATTTCACCCCAGGACCCACCTGGGGTTTCGGAGGAGGGAGCAACCTCCAAAGACAGGATGTACTCCCAGGCTTGATAACCATCACTGGGGCAGATTTCCAGCTGAGATGTTCACTCGCTTTTTTTGAAGAGACAAACTATTACTACTGAAATAACTGCAGGGAATATGGGCCCCCAAATAACAGTATAGTCATACGTGGGGGAGAGCCACCATGTGTTAAGTGATGCATTTAACCAATTCCGTTTTGTGTCTCTGCAACCTATTCGCTTCATTGTTAACGAATGTGGAGGCGGTGGTCGGGGAGACTTAATAGGTTTTAAGGTTCTGGTAAATTCTGAAGAAATTATTTACTGAGCATAGATGTGATCTCAAGGAAAACTTCCTCAGAGGAAACAGCTGCCATTTTATTGAACCTACAGCATAACAAGTATTGTACAATTAGGATGTGGTATTTGTTTCACGGTGTTGTTGTGAGGCTACATGGGACATCCCAGATAAAACAGTATGCTTCACCTTGTCCCCCCCACCCCCGCCACCCCCGCCCACTGTCCACCCTCCTTCCCCCAATTAGGCCGGCTGTGAGCCTGCTCAAAAAGCCTTCCCCAGAGGCGCTGAGAACGTGTCTCAGCTGGTCTGGCACAAAATAGGGCCTCAATAAATATTTATCAAATGAATGAATGGTTGTCTGCATTTATCCTTTTGTGTAATCACCCTCTGGCTCTAAGCTCCCACAGTGAAACCTAGGTCCCCGCATCCTGCGCTTTTCCAGTTCCGTTACGGTGTAGATGTAGGGGGAGTCGAAAGGGGAAGGGAGATAAAGAACGGGCAGGGGAAGACCGCGGATCCAACGCACCGGGGAAGAAAAAGAAATCCTTGGAGGCGCCGGCCAACAAAGAGCCAGACGCAGACGAGCCAATCCGGGGAGCCGCAGGTCGGAAGTCAGTACCCACTTCGCCCGCGCCTCCCGCCGAGCGCGGTGCACGGCTCCCGCCCGCACCAGGCGAGGAGCCTCCCGCTCCGCACCCAGCGCCCGCCCCCGGGGCGGTGCCAGGGACACGCGGCGCCTCCGCGGGTCACGTGGGGGCCGCTCCGCCGGGCGGCGCTGCAGCTTCCCGATCGCGCCCTCGCAGCGCCGAGGACGCGGCACTCGCGCTCCCGCCCGGGCCCCGGGAAGCGGAGACAAGGAGGCGCCGCCGCGCCGCCGCCCCCTCCTCCGGGCTGCGCCCGGGCCCTGTGCCCGCAGCATGCCCGCCGCCGAGCCGAGCGCCGCCGTCCTCCCGGAGCTCGCGGAGGCGACGCCGCTGTCCGCCACGGAGCCGCCGCTGCGAGGGTAGCGGGGCCAGAGGTGCGGCGAGGCGGGTGGAGCGGGAGGAGGAGCAGCAGGCATCCTCCGCGGAGCGGCGGGCGGCGGCCCTGCTGCTCGGGCGCGCCCATGGCCCCGGAGGAAGGAGAATGCGAGCCGTCCTCGCCGCCGGCCGCAGCCGCCTACCTCCGCGCCGCGGGCTCGGCGGCCCCCGGAGCTGCTCCAGTCGCCGCCGCCCCCCAGCTGCGGGCGCCTGGCCGCTGGCTGCGCTAGGACGCACCGCCGCTGGTGGCCTGGGGCTAGTGGCGAAGGCGGAGCGACAGGGAGCCGGAGACTGGCGCTCGCCCGGGCGGCACGCGGCATGTAGCGGGGGGCTCCCGCGCCCTCGTGAAGGTGTCGGGCCGCGGCCCCGCCATGGCTGGGAAGGACAGTGGGAACCTGAAGACGGTGAGGCTGTGGCGGGACGCCGCCTTGCGCGCCAGGAAGCTGCGGAGCAACCTGCGCCAGCTCACCCTTAGCGCGGCCGGGGGCTGCCCCGGGGCCGGAGCCGATCAGATCGACGCCTCCGACGCCCCCCAGCTCGTGCTGCCGGCCAACATCGGGGACATTGAGGTGCTGAACCTGGGGAACAACAGCCTGGAGGAGGTGCCCGACGGGCTGGGGTCGGCGCTGGGCAGCCTGCGCGTCCTGGTCCTGCGCAGGAACCGCTTTGCCCGGCTGCCCCCGGCGGTGGCTGACCTGGGCCACCACCTCACCGAGCTGGACGTGAGCCACAACCGACTGACTGCCCTGGGCACGGAGGTGGTGAGCGCCCTGCACGAGCTGCGCAAGCTAAACCTCAGCCACAACCAGCTGCCCGCCCTGCCCGCCCAGCTGGGCGCTCTCGCCCAGCTGGAGGAGCTGGATGTCAGCTTTAATCGGCTGGCGCACCTGCCCGACTCCCTCTCCTGCCTCTACCGCCTGCGCACCCTCGACGTGGACCACAACCAGCTCACTGCTTTTCCCCAGCAGCTGCTGCAGCTGACGGCCCTGGAGGAGCTGGACGTGTCCAGCAACCGGCTGCGGGGCCTGCCTGAGGATATCAGCGCCCTGCGTGCCCTTAAGATCCTCTGGCTGAGTGGGGCCGAGCTTGGCACCTTGCCCGAGGGCTTCTGTGAGCTGGCCAGCCTGGAGAGCCTCATGCTAGATAACAACGGGCTTCAGGCTCTGCCCGCCCAGTTCAGCCGTCTGCAGCGGCTCAAAATGCTCAACCTCTCCTCCAACCACTTTGAGGAGTTCCCTGCTGCGCTGCTGCCCCTGGCTGGTCTGGAGGAGCTCTACCTTAGTCGCAACCAACTCACCTCAGTGCCATCTCTGATCTCGGGCCTGGGCCGGCTCCTCACTCTGTGGCTGGATAATAACCGGATCCGCTACCTGCCGGATTCCATTGTGGAGCTCACCGGCCTGGAGGAGCTAGTGCTGCAAGGGAACCAGATCGCTGTGCTGCCGGACAACTTCGGTCAGCTCTCCCGGGTGGGCCTGTGGAAGATCAAGGACAATCCACTGATCCAGCCCCCTTACGAAGTCTGCATGAAGGGGGTCCCCTACATCGCGGCCTACCAGAAGGAGCTGGCCCATTCCCAGCCTGCGGTGCAGCCCCGCCTCAAGCTGCTCCTGATGGGTCATAAGGCTGCAGGGAAGACCTTGCTCCGTCACTGTCTCACTGAGGACAGAGTGGAGGGAAACGAAGGAGGGGACAAGGAAAAGAACCACCCACCTTCATCTCCTCCCATGAGCAAGGGCATCGAGGTGACCAGCTGGACAGCTGATGCTTCTCGGGGCCTGCGGTTCATTGTGTACGACTTAGCTGGAGATGAAAGTTATGAGGTGATCCAGCCCTTCTTCCTCTCCCCAGGGGCCCTTTATGTGCTGGTGGTGAACTTGGCCACCTATGAGCCACTGCACTTTCCCTCCACAGTGGGCTCCTTCTTGCACCGGGTTGGGGCCCGGGTGCCTCATGCTGTGGTGTGTATTGTGGGCACTCATGCAGACCTGTGTGGGGAGCGGGAGCTGGAGGAGAAATGTCTGGACATTCACCGCCAGATCGCCCTGCAGGAGAAGCATGACGCCGAGGGGCTGAGCCACCTGGCTCAGGTGGTGGATGAGGCGCTGGCCCAAGACTTTGAACTTCGCTCTGCCAGCCCCCATGCAGCCTACTATGGTGTTTCGGACAAGAACCTGCGGCGACGCAAGGCCCATTTTCAGTACCTGCTCAACCACCGGCTGCAGATCCTATCCCCTGTGTTGCCTGTGAGCTGCAGGGATCCCCGCCAGTTGCAGCGTCTTCGGGACAAACTGCTCTCTGTCGCTGAGCACCGGGAAATCTTCCCTAACTTACATAGAGTACTGCCTCGGTCCTGGCAGGTGCTGGAGGAACTGCACTTCCAGCCACCTCAGGCACAACGGCTTTGGCTAAGCTGGTGGGACTCGGCACGCCTGGGCCTGCAGGCGGGTCTCACTGAGGACCGGCTACAGAGCGCCCTTTCCTACCTGCACGAGAGTGGCAAGCTGCTCTACTTTGAGGATAGCCCGGCCCTCAAGGAGCATGTCTTCCACAACCTCACCCGCCTCATTGACATCCTTAATGTCTTTTTCCAGAGGGATCCTGCCTTGTTGCTGCATAAGCTGCTCCTAGGGACCAGCGGAGAGGGCGAGGGGGAGGGGGATAGCTCCCTCATGATGGCACTGCCCACACCGAGCCAGGACCTGCTCCGAGCCACCCAGCTCCATCATTATGTGGAGGGCTTTCTGCTTCATGGGCTCTTGCCGGCCCATGTCATTCGGTTGCTGCTTAAGCCTCATGTCCAGGCCCAGCAAGACTTGCAACTGCTGCTTGAGCTGCTGGAGAAGATGGGACTCTGCTACTGTCTCAATAAACCCAAGGGCAAGCTTTTGAATGGGTCCACGGCCTGGTACAAGTTCCCATGCTATGTGCAGAACGAGGTGCCCCATGCAGAGGCCTGGATTAATGGGACCAACCTAGCTGGACAGTCTTTTGTGGCTGAACAGTTGCAGATTGAATATAGTTTTCCCTTTACCTTTCCACCTGGATTGTTTGCACGTTACAGTGTCCAGATCAACAGCCACGTGGTGCATAGGTCGGATGGGAAACTTCAGATCTTTGCATACAGAGGGAAAGTTCCTGTGGTGGTGAGTTACAGACCGGCCAAGGGGGTCCTGCAGCCAGATACTCTGTCTATTGCCAGCCATGCTTCATTACCAAATATATGGACGGCATGGCAAGCCATAACGCCCTTGGTAGAGGAACTGAATGTCCTACTTCAAGAATGGCCTGGACTGCACTACACCGTGCACATTCTCTGTTCTAAGTGCCTTAAAAGAGGGTCGCCCAATCCACATGCTTTCCCAGGTGAGTTGCGAGAAGGGTGGAATGGGTGACTCTTCTGTATTTATTTTTTCTTTTTCTTTTTTTTTTTTTGTTGAAGATTTTTGTTTCTGATTTGTAATATTATTTGCTTAACCTCACAGGCTCCCCAGGAAAGCTTCTCAAGGTAAATACAGGGGGAATTTGAGGACAAGCAAAAGGCAACAAATACATGAGCAATAGGAAATACGGGCCCCAGTATCACACTCTCCCACAAGAAAGACTCAGACTTCCAAAATGGGTTCCAGTCAAAACATGTGGATCTCCTTTTCCCTCTTCCCAAGTTAGCCCACCTTTCAGGGAAGGACAGTTCAGGGATGTGCATATTAGTCACATCTTGAAGGGCTGGAGGTGCTCTGAGTTTGATATGTCTGTTGTCACATTCTGTCACATGTTTAAATTCAAAGTGTAGTCAGAAAGTAAAACTTATTGCTCACTTTTGTTAAGAAATTCCAGAGAAGAATGTCTTGCAATCGGGATTGGATTAGTCAAGACAATGTTCTTTACTAATGATGGATTAGTAAAGACAAAACTTTCAGTCTGTAATGCGTGACTAAATCCTAAGATCACTGTTCACACTCCTGGGGATAAACGAGAAATTACTGACATCTCTGAGGGGAGTTTTCTCGGGTGCTTTCCTCGGGTACTTCCTGGCCATTTTGTGCTTTAGAGATATGTCTCAAGGTTTGTTTTTGTGATGTTAGAGAGTGGAGCTTTTTGGAAGTACCTTGTGAGAGATGGAAGGGACAAAACTGGCAAAAAAGGTTCCCCCCCCTCTTTTGGGGAGTGTTATGCAACAGACTTTATTTTTTCCTTTTTCTTTCCCCCTTTTTAAACCATTGTAGATGAGTGGATTAATTCTCGGACTAATTGTCTGGGACTTTTTGAGCCTGCTTAATTAGTATCCTGAGTCTTCAGTTTGGAGTATGTTTCCCACACGTGAATGCACTTTTTGAAGCAGTTCTTTAAACTACTCAGATATTGGTGAAGCAGGTTTGGTTAACACCATTCCAAGGGTCCTAGGGACAAACCTAATGATAGTTTTTCATTGCCAGTTTCTCCCGCTGTCCCCCACCCCCAGGGCACCTTGAGGGGTGATGAAATGGAAGACTGCATGCCCCTCTGATCTTTGTCAGAGTCTGAATGCAGCTCGTCAGAGTATCAGGAAGGAATCAGACACCAATGTTTCCGATGGTAACATCTTCCCGTTGCCCTAGATCTAGGCTGAGTTTAATTCTTCAGCTTGAAAAAAGCCACCCTATTCAGTTACCAGTAAACTGAGCCATCCACTCTGTATAATTATCTGGTGTCTTGTCACAGTCTGAGACTTGATAGACTCTTCAGTTCATTTTATATTTGTCATTGTATTTTCTTCATGAAAGCAAATGCTTTTTTATTGTTACTAAGTTGAATAAAGTGGTTGCGAGTTACAGAGTAACTGATTGAAGGAGCTACTTAAAGCTAATTCTTAATCCAGATGGAGCATTAATAAAACTGATGTTATTGACAACAAAGGGAAAGACACAGGTTATTGAACAATTGAAGATCTGTGTAGAGCAATTCCAAGAACTTGGAGTAGTAAACAATGAGGCTGGGGTTCTTTTTTCCTAACCTCAGCTCTTTATTTTTTTAAACAGTCATAAATTGCACAAACAAGCCCATTCTCTTGTTATTGTTTGGCCTATTTACCTGTTAAAGGAAGCTACCTGATTTGCAATCCAGGCTGTAAGGAAGAGAGGATTTCTTGCATGGTAAAAAACAAATGGCTAAAAATGGTAAAATTATCTCATATATTGAATAGGAATAAATCATCAGGTGTTTTGATAATATAGACTGTATATTTCTGTCTATGGTCAGAGAAAGGAGTTATCTTTTTTTGCTTTGTTTAGGATTGTATTTGTTTGAAAAAGTAGCAGGGGACACAAAAGTAGTGGGAAAAGATGATTATAGTATTCATCACATTAAGACAACAAGAAAAAAATGCATTTTCCTCTTTTATAGTTTTCTGTGGTGGCCATCATCTGTTAGTATTTCCCACATTTCTGAAAGATTTGAGAAGAGCTAAAATAAATTAAAAAATCAAGATGATGTAGGAGCAGAATTATGTAGGGTGTTTAATTAGGACATGCGTTTAAAAATATGTTCATTGAGTCCCTAAATTATTAAAATATGTTTTACCTTGGCAGAAATCTTTGAATCTGTTTTTAGGAAGTCATTTTGCTTTTTAGAAACATTTAAAACGTTGTACTTAGTTTTACATTTTATCAAAGTGTCCAATTCCCCGGTAAACTAATGATTTTGGTACAATGTGAAAAAACTGGAATTTAAATTTTTTTCAGTTTTGGGACATTAAAAGTAAATAGCAAATTACTGTCTCCTTTGATTTTATACAGAAGAAATGTAAAGTTGCATTAATATTTTTAAACCTTATTTTGTGAAAAGTCTGTTTTGGCCCTGTCGTTGTCAATGGGCCAAAGAGTTACTGGAATTTTCTTGCCTGAGCTGCACTAATGTAGTTGGCTTGGGGAAGTACAGTGCTAGATTTCTCTTCTTTGATTTTGATGTATGAAAGAAATGCCATGTTTTGGAAAATCCTCAGCCAACAACCACTTGGTTTTTAAAGTTCTTGTAAAAAAGATCAATTCTATTGTCAGAGAGATTACCTATTTGTCTCATTTAAGACGGGTGGGTTGAGTGACAGCAGATGCTTTTGAAATTCGAAGGCAGCCTGTGATGGAGCCTGAATGTCAGGTGTGTGAGTCTTCACCTCCTCTCTGCAGGTACTTCGGAAGCCAGGCTCTCCATGTTACTTGTTTGGATGTTCTAGAGTAAGTTTCTTCTTGTGTGATATTTATTATGCTTTCGTTCTTTTCTACCACTATGACATCTAAACCAGAAAAGCTGACAACTCCTTAGTTTGGATGTGTGGTCTGTGGAATAAGACGTAGTGGCCAGGTCATAGGTCTACAGCAAGATTGTAGTGCTTTGCTGTTCCATTTAAGCGGTTGAACAAATGCTGTGTGTTTTTAAATTGGAAGAGTGTGTCATAGTGAGTAATTGAACTTGGGTTCAATGTAATTTTTCACCAAAGATCCTACTCTCCAAATTCTTAAAGGTCATTTTTTAGGATAATTGCAAAGCAGTCCAAAGGTGTAGACAGAATTGGTACGTGGTATTTCTACTTGGTTTCTTTCATTTGCTAAGTAACTTGATGCCTTTCCACGTTGCCCGTCGAGTGCCTTTTGCACATGTTCAATTTCTTGCACACCTTGTACCTCTCTGAGAGACTCAGCACATTTTCCCTTGTTCTGCTGGTGTTTGTGTATGTTATAGTATCTCTTTGATTAGGTTGTTCACTTCCTCTGAGCAGGACACATGCCTAAGGCTTTCTGGCTTCTTTGAATTTCTATCGTGTTTCTTGGAAAATAAGACTTAGCCAGACCATCAGCTCTAATGTGTCTTTTGGAGCAAAAATTAATATGACTCATTTATTTTACTATATGACCAGGTATAATATAATATAACATAATACCGGGTCTTATATTAACTTTTGCTCCAAAAGACGCATTAGAGCTGATGGTCTGGCTAGGTCTTATTTTCGGGGAAACGGTAGATGTTTGCTGAATGATTGTTTGGTCTTTTGTGAGGGATGACTTTTTTTATTCACATATTTGGTCAAATTCCCAGGTGGTAATCTAGTGATCATCTTGCTTTGTCCTGTGTCCCAACTTTCTTCCCCTGTGCCCCAAATGTCCCTATAGTGTTCCCATTGTCACTGTATTTACTGGTCTTTCCTTTAAATGGGTCCTTCATTTTGACCACTGAAGCAAAGCAAAATTCTTGCCCTATTATAGCACAGTTTTAGAGTTACTGGAATTTGAGCATGACCTAGTTGTTTGGGTTCAATTAGTCATTGTTTTTAATTCCACAAAGGTTATTGAATATCTTTTTAGTTGAGCTTTATTAATGTTGATGCCTCTTGGCTTTTATTTTTCTGAACAGTCCTCTTTGAACTCTCCTGGGCTTTGTTTCACATAAAAATCAAAACCTTAATCATGCAGTAGGAGAAAGAAATACCATGCATGATAGAATTCAAGGCCTAGAAAGGCCTTTGGAAAATAAATTATATTAAATATTAGGTGCCTCTTTTTTAAATTTTAGAGTAGAATCTCAAGTCCATCCCTGAGCAAGTAGCTTAGAATTTCGTAGAGAAAATATTTTTATTTGTTAACAGACATTTTATGCCATACTCTGCCGCCTGCCTATCTTATTTCCAAGTAAGTAAATTTCACCCGACTGTTCTTGCTCATTTATGTCATTTTAACACCTAAAACATTTATAGTGTGCACTTCACAGGGTTGTTTTGGGGATTAGGTGAGAGAATGTATTGAGAAAAACAGTACCCCTGTCTGTAAAGAAGTGAGGGATTTTTGCTTCATTATATGGGGGTGAGGGATGGGAGTTGGGAGCTATTGGAATGAACACTTCTGTTTGCTGTCTCCATCCATCCATCCATCCATCCATCCATCCATCCATCCATCCATCCATCCATCCATCCACTTGCTTCTCTCCATGAGAGCCTATTATAATTAAGGACCTGACCATTAAGGTGCCTTTTGTTTTTTTTTAAAAAAGATTTAAGGGCCATCTTAATCTCTTGCCCTCTCCTATCTCCTGCAGTCTTGGCACTCCTGTACCTGGGAAAAAGAGGAGAGTTGCTTTGTGTTTCCAAGCTCTGAGGAAAGCACACGAATCGGGGTCTGCTTGAGGCAGGCCCAGCCAAGTCTGTTCTCCCTGGTTCAGCTGCTCTGATTGCAAAACCCAGCTGTTGAGTGGGTTTTGTCAGGTTTGCCTTCCTTTGGGTGCTGGTTTCCTTCACTTCAGCGGGGAGGGATGAGGAGGCCCCATGTTGGCCTGCATTCTCCAACCCTGCTCTCGCATTAATGAAGCTGACCCTCCTAGCCCCTTTTGGCTCCTCATGTCTGCACAGCCTGTAGAAACTAGAATGATTGACAGGCATCTCAGATAGCCACAGAATACATATGATGACATGTGTTTGTCAAGCCATTAAGACCTTCTCCTATACAAGGTATGGCAGTATTGCTGTACGGTTATAAACGCTCTTCTCCGAGTTCCGATGTTTCATGGGATGGCAGGACGCTGGCTGGATAGTGCCTGGTGTAGGGCTGAGCAGGTAGAAGGGCTCAAAGTGGACTGGTTATTTTTAAAGAACTCAAGAAACTCTAATGTTTCTTAACTGATTCCTCGGCAGAGTGCTTCTTTGGGTCGTTTATGGTGTTCTTTGTCTTACAGTGTGTACTTTAAGGTAAGCATTTGTAATTTTCCCATGTGATTTTTTTGGGTACATATAATCCTGCCCTCTATATCCATCTCCTGACTCTTCCAGAAACGGGGTGAGGTGGGGGGAGAGTGGGCTAAGGACAGTGTATAGGGATGCCGAGGTGACTGAAGTGCAAGGAGCTGGCTCCAGAAAGCCTTCCCCCTTCTGATCTCACCTTCGCTCTCTTTGGGGTGCTGAACACTCCATTCCCCAGAGCCCGACGTTCCATTGCTCTTTCTTTCTAACTAACCCCAACCCAACCTTGACATTGGCCTCTCGAAGACGGAAGCTATAAATGGTGAGGAGAGTGAAGGTGTGGTGGTGGCGGTGCAGGAAAGATGTTTTTCATGGTGTGTACCAGCTGTTTTCCTTTCTTCCATGTGCTGTTGCTTTCCAGAAGCACCATACAGAGTGAAGGGTGCTGGTTTGAGATCATGGAAGACCCTGCACGAGTGGCTGGCTGTAACGAAGGCAGAGATGGTTCCATGTGTGCTATATACTATGGATAATCACTCCCAGACGCCATTGCCAGCAGGCTGACTGACTTGTGGAGACGGAAGGGGGGACATTTTTAGTTATTATTTTTTGGCACTGAATGCTTGAAAATATTTTCTCATTTTTCCTTCCTCTTAATCTCTTAGCTGAACGTAATCTCTTAGCTGAAAATATTGATGCTTTGTTTCTCAAAGAGTAAATTAGTAAAAAAAAATCAGCAATTTTTTTCTCTTTAGCTGTAGATTTACAGAAGGCAGAGACTACAAAGGCAGAAGGAAAGTTGCAGTGGGGAATTGGAGCAGGATAGGGGTACAGGGGTACTGGGGGGGGGCGGATGGGGAGTTTCCCATGGGCATTGTGAGCCCGAGGCCGGTTCAATGGCCTCAAGAAGGAACTTCCTGTTCTAAACAGGCAGCCTTCGGCACCCAGGCTGTTCCAGCTGTTTCCTTTTGCAAATCTGTGCACTAGGGCACTTGGGAGAAGGGCAAAGAGGAAGGGAAAACTGGCATTGTGTCAGGATTGCTCTTTGGGGTGTGTATACCTTTCTGCTTCTGGGTGGGGTGGCTGACGGAGTCAAGGCTGCTGCGTCTGCTGCTTCTCGCTCTTCCTCCTCCTTGTACGGAAATTCACACAACATGAAATGAACCATTTCTAAGTGAACAGTTCTGTGGCATTTAGTGCAGACACGATGTTGTGCAACCACACCATGAAGTCAAGTGCTTCTCGAGGCAAGGAGCAGATTGGGTTTGTGGCTTCCTGCTTGGGGTGAGGCGACTGGGAATTCTTTGGCAAGGTCTTTGTGACTCCTTGACTTCTAAGGCATGACGTAAGGAGAGAAGGGCTTTTTAGGCTAGGCCTTGAGATACCACATTGATGTACATCTTTTAACCTGGCTGCGGTGGGGATCCTTTTAATGTTGGTGAGAGGACAGGAAGTAGGACATGGGACCTTCTGGTCTATTCTGTGGCATGTGATTTAATGGGGGACTGACACATAAAGAACACACAGAAGAGAAGCACACATCACTGCTGTGTAATTACTACCTTCTGTACAGAGCTTTCCCCAACCCCCCCATGAATTTGAGTAGAGATCTCTAATGATAGGCAAAGCCATAGGCAGATGTGAGGGGTAAGGTGATAGGGTTACAATGATACAAAATTAGGTCATTGCCAAATTAGACCACAAGTGTACGGGATGTTTCTTAGCTGGATTCTGGCATCACTCACTGTTAAATACCTGCTGTATACAAAAGTCTGTACTGAACTGGGTGTTTTAGGAGAATAAAATAAAATACATGGCCTTGGCCTTGGGGAGCTAACTAGAGACTGGTTGATGTAATTGTTGATTCTTATATATATGGAATCTGACCACATATAGAGAAATTCACTTGCATGTGTGAGTAATTACTGAAACAAAATTGACTTTTGATTTTTCCAGAGAAAAATCAGGATCACACTGAGAAAAACTGGCTACAGCTTTGCATTTGCTTGACGTAGACAAGTAGGTGGAAAGCAACGCACAGGTCATGCTTGTCTGTTGATTTTCAGTTGGCATCATTGGTTTGTAAGAAACCCCAGGCAGATCTGAAGAGGATGCTGACAAAGGGAAAATGCATTGTATCTGAGGAGTCATAAAAACTTTTAAAACTACCCAGCTTTTTGAGGGGAGAAACAATGCCTCCTCTTCAGGAATCTTCACATTTCTCTGAGTCGTTTATGGATTTGCTTCCACTTTGAGAGGGATTGAAATCATCAGTGATTTATAAACACCAAAGACTAAGTGAACACAGACTCCGAAGACAGTATAAATTAAACTGGATACTGTCGTCATAAAAAGTACATGGCTGCTACTTACAGAGTTCTTTGTTGAAGGACGTGTTATTGAGGTGGTCAGATGCATGTCAGATGTTGAGAGAATTAAAGAGTTAATTTTCTTAGATCCTCCCCACTGCTAAAATGAAGCATATAAAGTAACATTGCATTAATACAATGTTATAATACTAGTGAATTTTGGGGTAGTAGAACAAGCCTCTCTCCCTTCCTTCCTTTCTTTTCTTTCTTTTTTATTTTTGAAGAGGAAGTTTAAAAAAAGGTAATGGAGAAGGAAGAGATAAAATCAGAAAAATGATGTTTCTGCTAGGTACTGTTGTTTGACTTATCAACTTTATTATTATTTCAGTAAGATTCTTATTTTTCGTGCCATAGAGGTTATTATTGTATTAACCGTCATATCAGTCTTTCTGAGAGTATAGGGTTGGGGAAACATATGCGAATCGGTCGCTCTGTTGAGTTACAATGTCCTAGAGACAGTGCTAAGTGGTCGCTCTGTTGAGTTACAATGTCCTAGAGACAGTGCTAAGTGCTTCTTAAGGGAAATCTCTTTTAATCCTCCAAGCAACCTAGGAGGTAGGTCCTCAATTACCATTGTCCTCATTTCCAGGTGGAGAAATTGAGGTTTAGAAACTTAAGTGAATTCCCCTGAGTTAGAGCGCTGTGGGACTTCAGCCCAGACTCTCTGTTCCTACTAGAGTTTCCAGTGGGAATGCCCGCCCATTCTCAGGAATTTTTTTCGCTTTCCTCTTCCCGAATCCTGAGATATAAACTGTTTTCTGTTCTCCATGATGAATCGTTTCTACAAAGCGATGGCCGATGCTACCAACCACCTGGGTTCAAGGAGCTGATTTTCCTGATTTCCCCACCAACTTTTCTTGGGATTCGGGAACAGGAAAGTGAAAAAAATTCCCAAGAACAGGCAGGAATTCCCGCCTGGAAACCCTAGGTCCTACCCACAGTCCTGCCCTGCCCCTCAGTGGTAGGTTGCCCACTGCTTTCCTGCATAACAAACTCACCTCTTTGTCCTGTCTTTCCCAGATGTCCATTGCATGTCACTAAGTACTGGGCACTGAGGTTGCTGCTGGGCATCCAGGGTGTGGTAAAACATGTGGAGGTCAGTGGCGGTCAGGTGTCGGGAGAAGTGGGGGCTCAGAGAGGGCTTCCAGAAAGGGCCGCCCTGTCGCTGAGTGTTAGGAGTGATTTCCAGTGAACTGCATGGAGAAGTGAGGAAGCGTATTTCAAATTAGAAGCTTTTAAAAGGGCAGGGGGGATACAGGTAGTTCAACATGCGCTGCAGGGGGTGGGCGTGTGTGTGCATAAAAGCATGTCGAATTTAGCAATTTAATAAGCATTTAAGTTACATTTATGGACTGGTAAAAGTTTGCCAGCGACCACTGCTGGCCCATGAACTAGAGTTTTGCAAGCACTGTCCTACCCCATTCCTTTTCCTTTAGGCTAGGGGCTCTGTGGAGACCGTGGGAGAGATTTTCGGCTGGGAAAAACAGAAGGGTCATGTCAAATAATGTGCTCAGACTCCCAGTGAAGTTATTATTGGGCTGACAGCACACCTGTCCTGTAGCTCCACGTCTAAGTGTGCCGCTGGTCACTTACCCCATGTCTGAGATGGAGAGAAAAGGAGTGTCGGTTATTCTACCAGCCAGGTGGCCACATGCCTCTGTAATCCCCGGGAATGGATTGAGAACATCACTTTTCCTTCCTCTAAATCTGAACCATAACAGATCATGAGAAAAGGCGAATTTGGCTATAACACAATTAGCATGTTATTGTGGACTAAGTTTCACTTTCCCCTGTGCTTTTTTGTGATACCACAGCCTGACTGAAAATACTGTTTTTTAAAATTCATTTTACACTAACAGTGCACCATGTTTTATGCATTCCGTTTGTTTGGACACTACTTACTACCATATCAGAGGGTTTTCTTGCATCATCTTATCTTCACTTGGGTTTGTCTTCCCTTGCCTCTCAATTTATCAAAATATACTTAGTTACATTGTCATTGAAATTCTAGGAGTTGGAAGACATTGTTAAATTTTAGTTTATATTTTATTTTACTTTGTATTTCATTTGAAACATTTGGAATTTTGTGTTGCATTTTCAAATGGAAGAATTACTATGTAGTTGTTGCAAGGGCTCTTGAGGGAGGCTGCTGGGGTTTAAATCCCTGTTCCATCACTTGTTAGCAATGTGACTTGGGGCATCACAATAGTTTCTATCTCATAGGGTGTCCTGAGGATTGTGTTAATATATGTAAAATGCTTAGAACAATGGCAAGAGCTCAATAGATGTTAGCTGCTGCTGCTGCAGTTACTACACTTATTCCACAAAGCGTAAGTCTAAACATGTATTTGGAAATCTGATAAGTTTATGGACAAAACTTTATTTTTCATAGGAGTGTAACAGAGTGTGATCCCTATTCATAAACACCTTTCCTCTTATTAAAAATGCCTTTCCTCTTATTAAAACACACGAATTTGGAAAGAGAGAAAAAATAAAGAAAAAACCACTCATAGCTGGTATCTAACATAATTACACATTTGCTCTATTTATTTTCAAATTTTCTTCTTAAGCTTAGATTTATTAAAATATATAGCTGTAATCATTGTATAAATAATTAAATATTTTTAGCCTAAACTGTCATGAATATGGTTTCATGTTGTTAGTCTCTACACAGTAATTATAAATGCTTACAAAATAGTACATCAAGGAGATTTTGACCTTTGTTTTTTTAACCATTGGACACTTGAGTTGCTTGACGTTTTTGTTGGTGTGAGTGCTTCCGTGATGACTGCGTTTCTTTATAAAAGCTCTTTCTTATTTGGGCCAATATCCCTGAAATGTAATCACTGAGTCAAAGGCAAAGCCTGTCTAAGGTCCAACACGTGTGTGTTGCTTTCCACGACAAGGACACAGTTCATACACCCACCTTCCGAGGATGCAGGGTGGATTTCACTGCCCTTCCTCAGTACTGGGTATCATCTTAAAAATGCACTAACGATGAATGGAAAACAATATCTCACTGATGGTTCAAATTTTAATTAGGGCATGTGAATGCTTTCCTCTGTGAATATTGCCTAATTGTGTTGCTTCTTTTGTGAATTGTCTGATCAGGTCTTTTGACATGATCATGTTAGTGGTATCTTTTTTTTTAATCACAGTGATTTCTTAAAACCACAGATTTCAGTTTACATGAACACTTTACGTGTTAATGGTGATAACCTTTTGTCTGTCATATTTAAGGTGTTTATTTTCTAGCCTGTCTGCCTTTTTGACGTTTAAAAGACGTTAAATGTTTTGACATTTTATATTTCATTCGATACAATTTATCGGTAGCTTCCTTTGTGATTAAACAAAATACCGTTATTATTTTTCCAAATACAGAGATGTAACAGAAGGGTCACAGTGTACCATAATCACTCTACGCATATAACCTTGACTGACAATAAAAAAGTAATATCTGTATGTGGATGGTATATTCAAAATCAAAGCTCCTATCTCATAGCTCCCTCCCTCCCTAAGTCTCTTTCTCCTCTGTAAAATGTTTCTTGTGAATTTCTTTTAAGGAAAAGAAAACATAGTTGCATATATTTTAATCTGAAAGAGATCATGCATAGTCATTGTTCTGCACGGTGCTGTTGAACTCTTCAAATATGCTTTGGAGATGCTTCCATATGTGTATACACACATGAATATGTACATATAGCGTTATATTCTACCAGCGGATGTACTGCTTAATTAGTTCTGTATTGACAGACCTTTGATTCTTTGCAGATTCTTTTACAGATTTAAGCTAAGTAAATTCTCCACCTTCCAGCATCTTAAATACTCAATTTTATTTCCTTCAGTGTTGATAATCCCTCTTTGTGCTCAGACCACTGTTGAGATGCAATTAGAAAAAGACAAATCTCTGAGTCAGAATGGGGGGGGGACTTAGAAGGGGGTTTGGGAATGATAAAAGCTTAAGTTTGTGATTTCAAATAGGGGTAATGTTTTTAATTGGCTTTTGTGGTGCATATTGGGGAACCATTGTTTTCAGCATAATTATGCATTTCACAGCTTAATTCATCCATTATAATGTGATGTAATGTGTAGACATAGTAATAATTACAAATCTTACATGTCTGCAAATAAATAGACCACTGATTAAAATAAGACAGTGGCAGGCAGATAGAATAATGCTGTGTCTCTGTGAGAAATTAATGAAAAATAACTGATAATGAACTATGCTTCACTGTCCGAAAATACTGCTTCTGCTTTTCTACCCCAACTGCCATGTAAAGGAAAGTCTGCCCTGGAACCAGCCTCCAGATTCCCACATGACTATGTCTTGGATGGATCCCGGTACCAGTAGGGGTTCAAAATTTAAGAGTTTATCTGCACCGTTTGCTCTTCTATTTGTATCATGAATAAAGGACAATTCTAACCCAGGACACGTAGATGTGTGTGACCTGTAAAAACAGTAAACAATTAAATCCTATGAGAGTGCCTTTTGTGACGAAAAGATACTTAATTGTATATTTTGTTTAAAGCTAACAAAATCATCAATCAGGTTCTTAGAGAAAGAGATTTTTTTCACAGGGCTCATTGAAGTGTTTGGTCTTTAAAATCTTCCATCTCATCCTGAATGTCCAGATTGATGCCGGCAGTGGGGAGGAAAAGAACAAGCCACCTTTCTTGAACGTGTTATTAAAAATATGCATTCGCTTCACCTCAGCCGCACGTCGGAATGGCGTAGCTGCAGGGCTTTTCGTTCAGGGGGCTTGTTGCTCATGAATTGCATGGGGAAGAACTAAAAAGAGAAATGTGACTTTTCCAGAACACCACAAGGCCAAAAACGGCTCATGGTCTGCTGAGCGCTGGGCTGTTTGGTGCCTAGGGTATGGTAACAAAAAATGGGATTCACAGCCCCTGTAGGATGGCATCTGTCCCCTTCGCTGACACTGCTCACCTCCAGATGGCCCGGCCCTGGTTGCGTCCCTCTCTAGATTGGGGCAGGTGTTCTTTTGATTTTTTTTTTTCTTTTGTTAAGCCTCTGCAGCTATGTATGCCTTTTCCCCTCCCCAAGAAATACACCCATGTGCAAGTCCTCTGGTTACTCTAATGTAACGTGCATTCTTTCTGGTTCCAGTATTTCCTTTTTTTTTTTTTCTTGGTGAGAGAAAAGGAAACTTCACTTGTTTTCTGACGGTCATTTCAGGAATTTGCCTTCCAGGCTGTTTGGCCAGGCTTTACTGCAGCCAGACAGAGCTTCTTAGGGCTGCTCAGCCTCTCGACCACTTCTTGAGAGCTGCTGCTGCATGTGTGACATGGGGCAGCAGGCAGAGCTTCCCCAAATAGCAGGGGTGATGGCGTCTTGCTGATTACCAGGGCTGTTAAAATTCTTTTCCTGAGCCAAAACAAACAGGTACTGTTTCCAGGAAGCGATAAGGTGCTGCCTAGCAGGCACCAGGTGTTCACCGGAAGGTGGGAATACACCCGCCATCCCTTTCACAGTCCATAAATCTCCTGATTTATCGTGCCGTTTGTGATTCAAGACACAAGACACGTTGATTCAGCAGGGGGGATTTCCACTGAAGTCAGAGCCCACTGGAAGCCAGGAGGAAGAATCAGGAATTAGAACGGTGTACATTGTTCTTTGTTAGAAGAGAAGGCTGCTGCTTCGGTTGTAGACGAACAGTTGCTTTTGAAGAATCTGGTTGTGTGTCAGTGGCTGTGTTCACAGCTGTGCACAGACTCGTGCGCTCTCACCTTGGAAGCATGCAGGTACAGGCATTACACAGATAAGTTTATAATGCTTGGAATCTGGGTGTGTGCTCCTGAACGTATGAATTACTTCCTGCTTCATCCTCCTCCTCTGACTTAGCTCATTTCTGTAATGGGACAAATCTTCATCCCAAGGAGTCTACACTGTTTCAAGGGACAGAGGACAAGTGTCCTTTGAAATACAGCTAGAGATAAATACTGCCATTCTGCCTATGCTAAACCAGCCTCAGAGAAAGAGGCCTTACCTCTTTTATCTTTCCAAGCCAGTGGATTAGGGAGTACAGAAGCTTGGGCCTCTGGGAAGCCACTCTGAGCCTCAGTTTCTTCATCTGTAACCGAGAAGAAATAATTCTGACAGTTCCTAAGCACTTGCTCCTGCTATCACAGCCTCCTTAGATTTGTGAGGACGGAATGAAGGAATGGATGCCAAGTGTCCAGAGTAGTTTATACCATGTAGTAAGTGTTCAACACATGTTAGCTCTGAATACCATGTTCCCAGTTTACAGGTGAGAACGCTGAGGCACAGGAGGGCTGAGTACCTTGGCCCAGGGCACACAGTACATGGCAGCGCCCAGCCATCCTCCTTCAGAACCTACACACTCTGCCACTACCTTGTACTGCTTGTCAGGAAAATGATAGCTTTCCACCTGTCAAAAATGGGTGGTTAGTTGAATGAAAAACAGAATAGCCTATGTGAAAGGCATGTGTAAGTCTGTGTAAACATGAACTAGGAATCTGCAATGACAAGGTACTAGGCAGGCGTTGGAGAGTCGGGTGAACAGGCCCTGGTCCCAGGAAGCTGCATTCGAGGGAAGTAGAACTAGCAGTAAACAGACAATTGCAGGGCTGGGTAATAAATGCTGAGATAAAAAGATCTTCAGGGGCCAGGAGACGCTTGAGGAGGGTAGCCCTCTGGAGCCAGGTTGTTGGGGTTGGATGGATAGGAGCAGGTCTCCAGCAGAGTGGAGGTGATACCAGGGGACTTTCTGCAAACCACAGGGCCATTGAAGTTCTGTAGTCTAGGAGTAGGGGGAAGAGGGTTGTACAGATTACTGGGAGCCAGCTATTTTACTTAAGTGCGCATTCCATGTAAATATCTTAGCTTATCTACCTCATCAGCTAACTTTTTTTTTCTCCACCAGAATAGAACGTTTGGCAGCTCAGTATAAAGCTGAAATGTTTTTATTTGATTTGATAATTTCTTTTTCTAACGTGAGAGGGGAAATGTCAAGTTTACATTTTGTAAGAACACTCTGGGAGATAGCATGGAAGATGGACTTGAATGAGTCTGGGGGGGACCACTCGGAGGTAATTCAGATGGAACATGATACCGGCCCCCAGGCAGGTCCTGAGGAATGAAGGAAACAGTCCAGGATGTTAATGAGGTGGAGACCTGGGCCTCTCTGCTTGGCTGTGAGCTTAGACATGCCAGGCAGCCTCTCTGGGCTTCAGGGTCCTCCTCTGTGAGACTGAAAGCATGTCTTTTTGATTTGGGTGTATGGGATGGGATGAATTTTAACCACAGGGGGAAGAAAACTGTGGTGTTTATTTTTAAAACACAAAGCAGAAGTGATTCGATAAGACTGATTTCAACAAGGCTGATATGTATTGCCTGCAGACTTAATTGGTTTATTAGGGTTGCTTAGACACCCTCCTATGATGGATGGCAAGTGAATTCTGGTAGATTTATAGTCTTAACGTTTGTAAGTAATGTCATTTGCAGGAGAATAAAGTCCCCCATTTGTTCTTAAATTTGGAAGGGTTGCATAGAAATAAGAGACTTTGTAAATACCTAGTTACCTTTCACCACTTTAAAATATCGAAAGGATAAACGATGCTGATGGCAGCTTGCTTTGCATCATGAATTATGTATGCACTGTGCCCTGGAGTTCTTTATGGCTGTGCATATCGAATCATCTTTTGTTCTAGCTTATTTTCAGTGGTGGTGCTTGTAAAAGAAGAGGTCAGAGCAAATACATGAAAGAAATCTGTTTGGTGCAGAATGATTGTTTTTTTGCTGTCCTATTCTGTTAGTTACTTTTGTTTGTGCTTTGTTTATTATCAAATTGGTCCACAGTAGGGTGGGATTGGGGGACAGTGGGAGGAGAAGCCCCTGTGGTGTTAACAGCTGTGGGTTGGGCTAATGACTGAGCCTAGTGCCAGCACACCTCTTCTTGGCTCACTTGCATGTCTAAAAGCAGTTCTCTTCTTGCCCTCTTCCTCTTCCACCCTGCAACCTCTTTCAATTCGTCAAGGCAGTGGGTTCCCATGAAGATCTTTATGCTCTGTGTAAAAGCAGGTTAAGCCTTAACTACTTTATAATCTAATAATATAATAAAATAATTTGGAATAAATTACTAACAATATGTCCATGATCTTTCCTCCCACTAGTTTTCTCTAGACTCTAGCTGTAATTGGGATTAAAAAACATGAAATGCAGCGGAGAATTAGTTTGTAGTTTTGGTCCCCTTTCCCCCTTCCTCAGCAAAGATTCCTTTAGGATCTCCGTGTTTCCCCGAAAATAAGACCTAGCCGGACCATCAGCTCTAATGTGTCTTTTGGAGCAAACATTAATAAAAGACCCGGTCTTAATATAACATAAGCCCAGTATAATATAATATAGTATAGTATAATATAATATAATATAATATAATATAATATAATATAATATAATATAATATAATACCGGGTCTCATGTTAATGTTTGCTCCAAAAGACGCATTAGAGCTGATGGTCTGGCTCGGTCTTATTTTCGGGGAAACAGTGAGTATGATACCAAAGGTACTGTTTAAATTTAATGCATGAAGTAATGGTGACTCTTAAGTGGAAGTCACTTGTAACATTGCTTGTTTTAGTCACTCACAACATTGCTCATTTCTATTGTGACAGTGACTACCTAGTTTCTGAGAGAGGAGCCTCCCAGACAGTTGTCACGCCTGGCTCATTCGGGTTAGTTAGAAAGGGCGTGCACTGTGGGTTGGTGAATTGTCTCCTCTTTCCTAAGAGGATTGTTTGTGGGAATGATTGGAGGCAAAGATCCCAGCAATTGAGAGTGGCTCTAGATCGAGGGGAATCCAAGGCCAATGGCCCCGTCTGTTTGGAAGTGCGTGTCGGTGGAGGACTGCTTCCCATGTAGGAATTAGTCAGGGTTCCAGCTTACAGCCAGTTGAAAATTGTTGTGGCTGTCCTTCTCAGTGGCTACTACGGTTTTAGCTCATAGTAGATTAAAAGAATCTTTGCAAGAAAAATCGTTTAAGTTAGTCTGTCTATATTATTAACTAAAAGATACTACAGAGTGTTCGTGCAATATGGAGAAAGGGGATGATATTTAGTGTTAACACAGGAAAACATTAGTTAGGATATTTATTCACTGAATCCTGTCGTCATTCAACAGGAATTTACTGAGGCCTCCCAGCAAGGTATGGGCACCATGGGAGGTCCCGCAGGACTCTCCCTCCGAGCCTGGCCTCCGAGCCTGCGTCCAGAAAGGGAGATGAGGCTTGTGTGTAGCTGCGGGACATTGTAAAATGAATCTGGACGAAATTCCATGAGAGTTCAGAGAAGAGAGAGACATTCCTTCTCACTGAGTGGATCTTGGAGAAACTAGAATTCCATTTATTAGTGGTGGGAAAGTCATGTTGTGAATCAAGGAAGTTAGAAATAGTCTTGTTTCTTCTAGAGCCTTCATCAAATCCCTGGGCTTTTAACCTTGTTAACTTTAAAAAAAAAAGTGCTCTAATTCATAATTTTTGAATGACCATGAGGCACAGTAAGAGATTAACAACAATAACTAATAATAAAATAGGACAACTATAACAATATACTGTAATAAAAGGTATGTGAATGTGGTCTCTCTCTCTCTAAATAGCTTACCGTACGGTACTCACCTTTTCACTTCAAGGAAGCACTTTATGCCGCCTCTTCGGCATGACTGCATAGCCAGCATCCCTACTCTTGTGCTTTGGGGTCGTTATTAAGTAAAACAAGGGTGACTTGGATACCAGCACAGTGATACCTCAGAGATGAGGGCGCTACTAAGTCACTCGTTGGCGGCAGCATGTAAAGCGTGGATGCTCTACACAAAGGGGTGATTCATGTCCCACGCGGGGTGGAACAGGACGCCGCCCTGAAATTTCATCACACTCCTCAGAAGGGCGTGCAATTGAAAACGTATGAGTTGTTCATTTCTGGAGTTTTCCATTTAATATTTTTGAACCATGACTGACTGCAGGTAACTGAAACTACGGAAAGCTGAACCTAGGCTGGGGGACAGGGGGAGCTACCGTAAACATGTATGTTCTTACTTATACATTACTTATATGTACTGTTAAGTGTGGTGGGGATGACTAGACCATTTGTGGCTGGATGAAAGGAAGATGAAAGTACCTCAGCCCAGAAAGCTCACATATTTATGTCAAAGCAGAAATAGTTGGCATATTTTGGCTTTGAAGATACCTCACTGTGGAGTCAGAGATCTGATAGGGATCTTGAACTAGAAGCAAACCTGCGCTGTATTGGATTGACTGCTTAATAGTTAAACAGCGGGGCCATATCTGGAATTTATTCATTAATCTTTCATGAACTTTCTGTTAAACCTTTATTGCCTTAAATTGAAACAGCGGTGTTTTTTTTGTGTGTTTGTTTCTGTTTTGTTTAATGAGCTGAATTTGGTTTTGGCTTTTTACAATTTTTACAATTTTTTTTTAAGATTTGGCAGTGCTTTCAAAATGTTTCCTTCTGCACTGCCTCCAAAATAAAATTATAAACACGTTGGCTTTTATTCTTTTTTTTTTCTTTTTGCTATATTATGAAAGTGCTTTTACTCTTCTGACTTGTGAAAAGTGTCTTGTTTTGAGTAAGTTTTAATGTTGAGCCTTGAAAGATGAGAATTTGAGGATACTTATTTCACTTTATCTCCTGGAGAATCATGTTGGCTGTTTTGCAAGTGTATAAACAAAACCAGGTGACTGTGAAGTCTTCTGGGTGCAGTAATAAGCTAATGAGGCCCATGGTAGGGAATCTGGCTCATAGGATTGAAACTTCATGGACACCACCCATTAACTCCCCAATTAATCAGACATCATGAGGTGTCTGCTAAGTGCCATGACGGTCCTCAGCGCTGGGGGTGCAAATGTGAAAAGGCTAGGAATGGAGGGACAATTTTATTTTTCAGAGTGGTAGTATTTTAAATACTGGAAAATGAGACCTTGTAAATAAACTATTAAGCTAATTACCCAATTTTAAGTCTTTGAATTATTGTCTTTGATATGCAATATGTTCTAGGTTTCCCACCAGTGGGTCCCACAGCCTTACCTAATGAACTTGGCAATCATCATGCCCTCTTTTCGGTGGCCTAAGGCAATCCCAGTGGGAAATAGAGATGTACCACCTATTTCTTAGCCTCCTTGCTTCCTTTTCGTCCTGCCCTCCTTTTGCTTTCTCTCCTTTGATCTTGAAATCATGGGGAAATGAAGTAGCCCTTCATGAGAAGGTGCAGGTGACGTTTAGGCTAGAGCCGTTTCTGTGCCAGGCTGTACGCATCACGCCTGGCTGAGCACCATGAGGAGAGAAGAACGTGAGCCTGGGGCAGGTCTCTCGGGCACTGGCCTGGCGTGACCCCACCTTTCCAGTCTACTCCGTGCCTTGCCCAGTTCCCTTGGCTGCTGGCTCAAAAAAGGGCTCCAGATATAAAAGGAGAGTTAGTTGTCCAAATATGGGCCCCAAAATCTTACTTTCAGAGCTGTGCACAGGAGCAGTATGTGGGGAATCTCTCCTCTCAGCAGAAATGGTGGACTGTCCTCTAAATTGTGTCAGCAACAGACAAACCTACTTGCTCTCAAAGCATGCAAGTGATGATGTTTATTTGGCAGTGTACACAACTCAGTTTCTTTTCTAACCTGCCTTTTCAAATCTGTTTTATGGCCAGTATTCTCTGACTCCTTTCAGATTACCCTAACAGCCCCTTGCTTCAGATGCAAATAATGACAGAAAGCATAATGAATGTTCTTCACGATGGTTCAGTTTTGGGGGCTACACGTGAACATGGTGTGGCCTTAGTAAAGTTCAGTTTTCTTATCCAGATGACCCTCACTGGATCCTTGCACCCACGGCATGCAAGCCACATTGCTCTCTGCTTTTTATGTGGGTTCTTGTGAGGCGACCAGCATCGCTCTAGGTGAAGGAGAGAGCTCCCTAATGCCCAGAAGTTTCAGAAAAATGCTTCTGCTGTGGAACTTACTCCTGAAGGGGGATTGGTGGATGAGGTCCAGTCGGGGACGAGCACTTAGATCTCTTAGGAAGTGCATGAATCAGGATTCTAAAATCTGGAATATAGAGAATTCTAGAATAAGAAGTTAAATAATGTTGATTTTCATTGTGAAGGATGGAGACGTTAGTGTGCTAAATTAGGATTTGATGGCTCCTTTGCTTGTGTTTTCAAAAACACTGGCACGCACCTCTAATCCTCCAGTGTAACCTGTACTGTTCTTGTTCGCGTCTGGTTTGCACCGAAGAATGAGTTCCTGGGGGTCAGATGCCACATCTTACTCGTCTTTGTTCTCCCAGGTCCTATTGCAGTGTTAGCGTTGCCAGGTGAAATATAGGGTGCTCAGTTACACTGGAATTTCAGATAAACAACTAAGTTTGTGTACATATATTTTTACATTTCAGATAAGCAACAAATAATTTTTTAGTACAAATATGCCCCATGCAATATTCAGATTTAAATGGTTGTCCTGCATTTTTATTTGCTGAAGCAAATAAAGTCCACTCCCTAGAAACTGGTTTTTTTTTAATCCAAATAGGTATAATTCTGTAATATGACCACAACTAAGACAAACCGAGGTTTTCTCTGGGCTTGGTCTCTTCTAGGAAATGTAGGCTAGGAATTGCAAATAGGGGTAATTATCTTCCTTTTACAAACAGTATTAGTGAAGCTGGACCATTTCACCTACAAGGAGATAGTCTTTACAATAGAAATATGCAGAGGACCTGAATCGATGGGTTTGATGGGTTTGCTAGTACTTCTTGCCATCTCTGAGCCAGGCACGCCAAATACACATTTTTCATGTTACTGAGCAGCCATCTTGGGCAACTGTGCATTATTACCTAATAAAATAGTTGCCTGGGACGATGGAACTGTGGCTAAGTCAGGTACTGGCCCTCTTCTCCCATTCCGCTGTTTCTGTTCCTCTCTATACAGTTCTCCGCTGCCCCCTCTCCTTCCTAAAAGGTGAGCAGGGGCAGGCAGGATGGGTCTGCCATCTGCTGAACGAGGAGATAGCTTTAGAGCAAGCGATGGCAGTGTGAGGTTTTTAAAGCCTTTGCTTTTCTGTGGGGTGTATGGGTGTGTATGTGTGGGTCATTGTGTGCACACAGTATAACTAATAAGCATGAGTGAATGGTAATGTCCCCATTTTTATAGTAGGAGGAAATGGAGCAGGTAGGGGTGAAATTGGGGGCTTGAGAGCAGACACACAGGCTGAGGTACACGTCGTGGCTGCTGCTGAGAATAGACTCAGGACCAACCCTCCTTTGGGGTACATTGGTTGGTCATCTTCCCATCCAGAAAGTATTTGGAAGTGAGAACACCTGCCCTTTTCCCAGAACGTAAATTTGACTCATTAGGGCTAACAGCAATTATGGCCTAATTCAAGAAACCATTTAATAGACTTGGTCTGATGTCAGCCAGATTAGAGCTTTGCATGGTGGGGTGCACTCTGTTGGTTGTACCCTGTTAGGGAAAACAAAAATAGAAAGCTTTTTCTCTACACTTGAGAACCAAATCGATGAATGGTTATTAAGAGCATCAGTGGCAAATGGCTACAAAAATTGGAATCTCAGCCTTAGTGAAGGGAGATGGTGTCTCAGCAACAGAGAATATAAAAGAAAGAAAGCGTTTCCATTGGTATTGAAGCCATTGCAACCAGCAGATGCTAGGTATACAACCTCGTGAGGTATGTTTTAAGGAGCATGTTAATGACATGTGGAATGTTCTCGGCACTCCTGAAACCTCAGCTACCCAGAGGAGCGGATATCTGGTAGGGGGTGTTTTGCCCGGAGCTGGAGCTGGTTCTCCTTGAGAAGAAGCTGGTTTCCCATCCCCACTTCTTGCGCCTCTTAAACTGGGCTCTGCAGAGGTTTTTTTGATGAGCTTTCAGTCCTTCACAGGGATGCACTAGGTGACCT
The DNA here is from genome assembly GCF_964194185.1 of Rhinolophus hipposideros. Lineage (NCBI taxonomy): Eukaryota > Metazoa > Chordata > Mammalia > Chiroptera > Rhinolophidae > Rhinolophus > Rhinolophus hipposideros. Next base: position 38,486,608 of record NC_138050.1, on the reverse strand, counting down.
AGAATTTACACGGAAGCTTCAGCTGTGCCCAGAGAAAATATTTTCTCTCTATCCGTGAGGACTTACTGAGAATGAAGGGCATGATGAGTCCTGAAGTCTCACTTGCCAGAAAACCTTTGTTTTAGGGGAGGCATCCAAATGTCCTATTTCCCATTTACCTTAGTTCAACATCACTGCTAGCATTTCATTCAGATTAACTTCCTATATTTGTTTTTGCTCTAACTGCATTCTTTGGTGAAAGTGTTCCTTAGTGAATAGAAAGAGAAAAGGAAGGCAAGAAGGAGGGGTAGAATATTAAAGGATTTGTTTCCGTCCGTTTTGCAACAGTAGATTGATACTGTCAACTTTCCATTCCCTGGTCATTTAACAAGACATTAAAACTCCATTTTGTGGTATTACATGATAGTACGAATCTGGTTACACTGCCAAGCAAAGTAGTCGTCTTGTTGCGATAGTAACTGCAGATGTGGAGTTTGCAGAGGCCCTTCTGTGGATTGCAGACCTTTCTCCGGCACGGTTCCTGGGGTGGCTGTCTGCTGATGTCATTGGCCCATGTGAGACTCCAGGTTCTCCCCACTCGCCAGTGTGCTACTCATGTAAATGACAGAAGCTTTGCCGATATGAAGCACTGGATGAGTATTACATATCCATATTAGGGATCGGACCATGCATTACAGTTCCCATTAATCAGACACGCAAGTCTAAATCACAGCACAAATGAAAAGTGTAGACACTTTTTGGCAGAGTTGGGCATCCTGAAAAGAACCGAAGCTTATTAAAAAAAGGGAGAGCAAACTTCGTACTTTTTAATTTTCTGTAATTCATCTAGCCCTGGAAGTTCCTCCTAAGCCCTTGAGGGAAACATACACACATAACTTAGGTAAGACTTCTGGATTATGAAGAAGAGGTTCACTTGAGGAAAAGCTGATTGGCTGTAGGGGATGAGTTCCAAGGGTGGTACAACCATTGAAGGAGCTGTTGGGGTATACATGGAACTCGCCAGAAGAGGGGGTGGCTAGTATGGAAACAGGGAGAGAGAAGGTTCTGTGGACATTACATGAGTGGTGAAGGGTTAGGTAGATTGGTGTTTAGTGCGGTGGCCTGGGAATTCAGGGTCTTCTGATATTATTTCTACTAATAGACACTGTGACTTTAGACATTTCAATTCTCTGGTCCTGTTGCTAATCTTTCAAGTAAGGGGCTGAATTAAGTGATCTCTAAAGTCTCTTCAGTTTAGAAATCCGGCTATAATTTGGAGATACACTTTTAGGAAGATATCAGCACCACAGTCTACCTCCCTGACATGGGAAGTGTTTTCAGGTTACGTATCCCTGAGAGTTACTATTGCTATTAACATTTTATAAAAAGTGGGAAATTATTAGTGTGTATTACTACATCTATGTTAAGCTGTTTGCATTTCAATTATTGAAAGAGAACTTTGTGAACATTTATCAAGGGGTGTAGCTGAGAGTAGTTTGTGAGTGCTAACTAGTTTAATAGCTGGTAGTTGCCACTGGATTTAAAAGTTTACAGTCTGATGTTTAGTTTTTGTTGCCTCAAACCTAGTCAAGTATAGATGACTCACATAAAACTGTTTATTACAACAAGCATAGCTGTCAGGATTGCTCAAGGTAAGGATTACAGATTTTCTGCTGGTTTAAGTAATTTAATTTCCTTTGCATTTCTAAAAATTTCTGCCATCCTGAGAAAGTCCAGTGGCTTCTCCAGAGACCAGGCTGCTTTCTGTCTTAGAGTATTTAAGGAAAGTACATTTTCTCAAAATGGAATTTTCCCTGGGTCATGCCAGGCAATCAGGCTTTGAGCTATAAACTACTTCCCAGGGTTTGGTGCCCTTTGAGATATGGGGAAAAGAGATAACTTTTGCTCTTGCTAGAAAGTAAAGCTTATCTACCCCTACCTGTTTGCAGTTTAAAGAAAGCGTAGTTTATTTACACAAAAGCATGTTTCCCTTGCTCACAGTAAAGGAGCCATTGAGGCTGCTCACTCCTGTCCAGGAGACACAGATGCATTTTCAGCTCATGGGAGGCTCTTTTGGTACCAGATTTGGGCTGAATTCTCAGGGAACTGTATACGGTATAAGTGTGCGACTGGATAAATATCTTTATAATAACCACACATTCTTCTTACTGACAGGAATATATATGTATACTATTTAGCAATGTGTGTTGCTAAGTATATTACTATTACTTTACTATATTACTGTATCATTATAGTAATAAATATTACTGACAGAATATATATACACATCTGTATGTATGTATATACACATACATATGTGGGTGGAGAAGAAATGAAAGTCAGTGAACTGTTAACTTTCAGAATTATTTCAGAGTACCGTACTTTGAGCTATATACCTTTACTATGATATTCGGGGGGAAATGGCAAATTCAGTCAGTTAGCAATTTAAGAGGAAAGTAAGTATAATGGTGGTTTGAAATCAGAAGTAAATCTCCCTCCCACCTTCAGAAATAAAAAGTAAATAAAAAAAGATTGTTTGATTTAACTAGTTTATTCCAAACCAGTTTTGTGTGTGGAAGCCAACATTGCACTGTGTTTGATCAAAGTAATTCTGTGGGCATTTAATTCTAAGTTAATACTTAACGTTGCCTGTGGGCTGGTACAGTAGTCTGCATTTTTCATTTGTTGGCTTTTTAAAAAAGTAAGTTCTGATATAAGGACAAAAAGCTTTCTTAGTTCTCTGTTGAATATTTTACTATTGTTTCAAAATGATTATCCAGCTCTGTTATTAGTCAGAGGGCTTCTTTCATCTCATGAAATATTTTAATATTTCAGTTAAAGATTTAACAATGAGAGGATTTTGAGTTTCCCCTGAGTTCCATTTGCTATTATATTTGTGTCTGTTTATATAATGGCTTTCACTTTATTCTTTGCTTGAGATGGAGAAGGAAATGTAATTGGATGACTTTTTTTTTTCTTTCATTTTAAGCCTGACTGGCTCTTTATAAAATGACGAGTAGAGTCACTCCCTCAAAATGGCTCATGCTCAGCCGTGTGTAAATTGGGGTCATAATCCTTTCTTTGAAGAATAGGAGGAGTGCTGTTATGATAAATGTGCTGGAAATGATTAAAGATAAGAGGACAGCAGGACACAAGTGGCCGTTCAAGCCTTTTGGTATCCGGTGGGACACTCTCTGAGTCCAGCTAAAGAAGACTGAGAAGCAATGGGATTAGCCATTGTGTCACATAGTACGTGTCCCCAGGTGAATTTTTGAGCAGTCCAGTTAAATCCGTGTCTAGGTTGTGCTTTGTCTTTTCTCATCCTTTGTTTTGGGATGGGGGGGAGGAATATCCCAAATAAGAAGGGATCAAAGTATATACTGCTTTATATCTTACCTGCATGTGCCGTAGCAAATATACTCCCCTTCCTAATGTCGGCAGATTTGTTTCTTAAGCACGAATGTGGTGGGAAATTGAGGTTATTCAGCTGTAGGGGCTACCCCAAGTTTTGCTCTACTTAGTATGCTCAGTACACCAAGCACGACATGCCCTCAAAGCGTGATTTGACTTTAGACACCTGCTATTTGACGTGGTTGGGAATGGAAATGTTCCTTTCACTGTTTATGAGAAGATAGAATTGTAGTCAATACATGTTTTCTGAAGGTCTAGAATGTGCAGGGAATTGACTGCAAAACTGGTTATGCATATGCAATAAGTTGTCTCCCTTCAGGTGGTTAATACATGACAATTTTAAATATAGGTTGCTTTTATTTCTTAGTGTAGAACTACTAGCTGTCTTATTAATAATGAATTCCTATCGTAGTCCATGTTTTCTTTCTACAGTTTAAGTGAATTTTGTCTACTTCTGAGAATCTTTATGTCAAGACATTTCTAACAAGTTTATTGGGGGGGAAAAACCAAAAACCCTTTGGCTGTCCCTTCCAGGGGTGATAAAATATGGTTATTGCCAGTGCATAAAAGTAGAAAGAAGAAAATAAGAATCCCTTGTAATCTGACCAACTCGGTGAGAGTTGGAAAGCCAATGTGAGTTTTTGAGCTAAGAAAATTTGAAGCTAAATATTTTTAAAAGCCCCTGAGTGGTGTGTGGTGACTAGGCAAGGGGAAAGTGGAAAGGAGAGGGGTCGGATTTGTGCAGTAATCCAGGCAAGAAACAATGGCCCGTTGGCTGCATACTTGCAGTGGAGCTGGTGAAAAGTTATATCCTAGATCTGTTTGGAAGATAGAACTACAGGGTTTTTTGAAGGATTGGCTCTGGTTTGTGGGAGAAAGGAGGAAAGGAAGACATAAAGGTATTTGGCCTAAGTAACCAGAATGATGGAGTTGCCTTTTACTGAGCTGGCAAAGACAGGGAGAGGAGATTTTGAGGAAAAACTCAAATGCTGAGTGTGGGAACTGTTTAGTTTTTTATTATGATAGTTATTAAAAGCTTTTATTGTCTCTGTTCATCTTCACCAACCCACCCCCCAATGCTTTTCCGTATGGATCAATGTGCTTTTATTAATAAATCTCAGGGCAATACTAACTTTAGATATGGAAACATTAAGTGATGGAAAGAAAAATTCAGGATAAAAACCAGAAAAGGCTAGTTAGGGGAATGTGTTCCCAGGAGGATGATTTGGGCCCCAGCAGAAGGGTCTTTTCCAAGACAATTTAATTAAACTGTAGGTTTCTGAGAATCTTTTTCCAGACAGCCTCATAGGTGTCACTTGCGACCTTTTGTTCCTGCATCTGGCTCTAACTAGGTATGCACCCAGGTTTGGACTTGGCTACCTGATGTGCTGTATGATGACGCTAATACTATTAAAAAGGAATATGATTTTCTGGTGCGTCATAGATAGATTAGTTGTAATCTTGCCAATGTTGGTATTCACTATGAAAGAAACTTTTTTCTTCTCTCTCTCTCTTTTTGTTTTGTGTGGAAATGATTCTGCCTTTCATACAAACTAACCTAGAAAACTTCATTTTTTGTTCAGTTGATTGAGCCTGAGAAAGAATGACAATCGAGACATAATGTTAAAAAAAAAAAATCCACTCTGTTTTCTTTGCCTATGGATGAAAGCAATCAGTTTAAACCTCTGTCCCTAGTTTTAAGGAAAAGGAACATGCCTGTTTTCAAGATACGGAGGGAGGTTAGAGCTCAGTCTATTTTGATAGTCTTCCTCTTATTCCAACTAAAATGAGTTTCTTTTTTTTCTCTCTCTCTTTTCATCTTCATCTTTTGCAGTGGTGGTTGTTCATAATTTTATCCAAGCATTGCTTTGTTCTATTAATAGTATTTGGGTCTTCTTTGTAAACTGAAGCAACAACCTAAGTGACCAGTATTAGAACTTAAATTTGCTTATTTAGCAGTGTTTGTGGAGTGCTTCTAGTGCCAGGCACTATTTGAGGGGCTGGGAATGCAGTAGTGACAGGCAATACCGCTGCTGCCCAGGCGATGAAAATCTAGTGGGGTGGAGACTCAGGGCATCGAGAGTGATGGGCTGTGCATGGGGCTGTCTGAGAAGGAGGCATCTGAAGGTGACATCTGACCTTGCACCAGCCTCCTGGATTATGACAGAGAAGGTGGAGGTCTCTGCAGAACTATAACATCTAAATTGTGTAGTTTTAGATCTTTTCATATAAAAATCTGGTGCAAGAGTCATGCTGATTTTAGACAATGACAGAAGTGATGTATGTGCCTATGCATATTTTATTTGTATTTTCGTAAGGAGACCTGGGTAAGTGTGAATAGTCATATTTTGAAGAAGGCTGTACTGTTTCCTAACGTGAACAAAGAACACATTAGAAACTTGCATCTGGTGAGAAGGTCTGTGGGTTATTTTTTCCATTTTTAAGAGAGGTAGTATAGTAATATTGGGACAGTGATTATATGACTTAGAGTCACACTGTTTTTAGGGCTAAGATGGAGGGACCTTTGGAAATTATCGAGTCTGATTTCTCCCATTTCTTTAAATGACGAAACTGAGGCTGACAATCTAGGCCCAGGGTTTCCCTGCCGGTGAGTGGAAGGGCTGACACAGGCTTTCTGACTTCAGGGTTCTTTTCCTCTGCATCTATCATCCTTTTCCAAATGATTAGAATCTGTGCCTGTATGTCTTTCAGTATGACGTCCAGGCAGTAGAGTCCCAGAGAAGAGCAGATTTTTATTAAATTGATCCTACAATCATTTATAAACTAGGTTCCTGCTATTTATATTTTGTCCTCTTTAGGCAGGTAATTCTGCCCCAGATAATGATAAAACAGAGATAATTCTTCAGTTTCTACCTTTCCATTTTTGGTTCATTATCAGTGACCTTAGTGTAAAAAGCTAAATTCAGGAGGAATGGTAGTCTTTCATTTTCAGTCTGTTCAATATGGATGGATTTGCTAGTGTTTATCGGGAGGGTGAAGTCCAGGGGGTATGGAATCACCACACCTCTATCCTTTTCTCTCTCTCCTCTTTCCCTTCCCTCTTTTCCCTTCCTGCCTTGTTCCATCTACTCTCCACCTACCTTTTGCTTTTTTCTCTCTCACACAGATCCCCCTCTCTTTCTCTCTTACATTCTTACGTGCAAACCAGGCACCTACTCTCTTGTTTTCATATTGGTTAAAACCATCTTAATTTGTAAATCAAAATTTCCAAAATATGAAAGAGAAAGTTGAGAGATAATATAGAATGATACCAGCATCTCTATGTCCTGAAGTGCCAGTTGAGAATAAACAAATACGGGGCAGCATCTTGGAATTTCTTTGAGAAAAGCACCTCGTTACCAGAATAATTCAGTGCTTCTCAGACTTCAGCGTGCACACGGATCACTTGGGTATCTTGTTCCAGTGGCTGCTGCTTCTGCAGGAGGCCCGGGGCAATGCTGAGGGTTCTGCATTCCTCGCAAGCTGCTGGTTCAGACCACACTTGTCAGCAAGGCTGGAGGAGATGGGCTTCGAGTAGGATTTGCACTTCTCTCCCGAGTCATTTTGAAGTTAAATGATTGTGTACTGAGGAAGTGCTAGGATTCAAATCTGATACCTGAGATTACAGTTTCTCACAAAGTGTGGAGGGTGGGCAGTGCTTCTTCCAAGGCAGCCTTTAAAACCTACGTCAGGCAGTCCTGTTACTCAGATCAGGTTATTAAAAGAGAAAAGCCTGTTCACACTCACCTCTCACATTGCTTTGCTCTTCATTTCCTTCTTTCATTGGAGAATCAAGCCCTGATTATTTTTAACTGCACGCCTTGCTGAGACAGAGGAGGGGTTTTAGTTCTAGTACTGATACAGAATACATGGTCGTCTTTCTTTAAGTTCAGGAAATCTTACATAGAGTTGCCAAAATAAGATGGCATGTCGCCCAAAATTATGGAGCAATAGAAGGATATAGTCTAGGGAGAGAGGAGTAAGAGCAAGGCTTTAGTGCTGTTCGCATACAGACTACAAGGTGACCTGGTGTAGTTGGGGTCAGGGAGACTTCGGGGAGCAGTGACAAACAGGACCAGTGACTTCCTACCCCTGTTCAGTCTGCAGCCTAGAGCGAGCTACTTAAAACCCTTTGGGCCTTAGTGTTATTACCATTTCTAAAATAAGGGTTCTCAACTTGACTATCTGACAAAGTCATTGCTAGCTCACGCTGTGTCTTGCATTAGGTGTGTGTGCTTTAGGGGAGTGAGTTAGTGTTTTGTATGTGGTGGGTTCATTCCCACGAAACAAGTATCTGCATGCAGACGTCATTAGTACTTGTTATCAAGTATCCTTAAGGAGATGTTACACATTTAGTTTGATGATCTTTATTAGGGAGCTTTGCTTTGTAATTGCCCTTCATTTTGTTGTTATTACTCTTTGTTATTTAGGGTTAAATTAAGACATTTAAAAGACTACATACAAAAACTATTATATACAATTAAACTTTTTTATTATTGAAGTTTGTGTATAATTTTACCGTCTTCACGCTTTGCTTAAAACCAACCCAGTAAGAAAATACATGTGTACAAGGAGTGGATCAGGTCACACTTCTTGGTGCCATGTAGATGCAGGACCTTGTATCGAAGCCTGAGGATGGTCAGTCAGGGAAGTGGTGAGATGGTGGCTGGGGAGACCAGGACATGTTTGTTTGGCCTATTTAAGGGATTATTCTACATCATGCTGAAATTTGCAAGGCGTTTCACTTGAGAAGCCTAGAAAATTCAGGAGAAAATACATTTTCACAGTATGTTAAGGCGGAACAGACTATGTTGAGCTGAACAGATCCTGGAGATAAACCAGTTCAGCTTCTTCTTTTTGCTGCCGAAGGTTGGAGGCCCAGAGGAGTCAGGGTTTGTTAGGACATTGCGAGAAGTTAGTGCAGCCTGGGGACTAGAACCCGGGACTCAGTGCCTGGTCTTTGCCCTCTCCCTTCCAGCAGGAATACTCATCTGGCCTTTGCATACAGAGAAATAGTTTGTCACTTTTAAAGCCAAGGTTTCAATTTGCTTTTATAATGATGTATTAGCACTACATAAATCATCATTTACAGTCAATGAAAAAAATGGATATGCTCAATAAAAGCCAATTTTTAATCATGTTCTAGTCAGAACTAATTTAAGGGGGGAAAAGCAGGGTTATAGCATGTGGAGAGCAATCTCCAGAATCCAAGGAAAGCAAACCAAGTACAGGTTTCCTTACAGGAATGGGGACTTGGGACTGGTCTATGTCTCGCTCTCCCTCTGGCCCAGGCTCTCTCTGTGACTCCTGCCCCAGATCAGGGGTCTGAGGGTATTCCCCCCGCCAAATCTGTTGATACCTCCTGTCCTGTCTGTCATTCTATTTGTTAGTCACCCTGATTCTCATCTCCATCTGCCTAACTTGATCCCCATTCTCTGTCTCTTGGTCCCCAGTCCCCACCTCAGTCCCTTGTCTCCCATCTTTTGTCCTCCTTCCTCAGAAGTGGTCACCTCTCAGTTCCATCTCTGTCTCTCCCTAAGCACTGGCCCAATTTTTCTTCTCCCCTCAGACCAGCCTCTTTCTGTTTCAGTCACTCCCACAGACTAATTCTGTCTCTCACCCCATTTCCAATTCCAGAGAGCCTTCTGATCTGCCTACTTCAGCTTTTCTCACCAGGCTTTTGTTGCTGCCACACTTAAGAATTGGCTGCTCGTGGCCAGGCGGTTAGCCCTGGTGGTCTCGTTGGGGACCAGGGGTCTCAGGAGTGCTGGGTAAGGCAGCTCGCCATGTGTGGAATGTTGGTGTAATGATATCATTCAGTCCTCACGACGACCCTCTGAGGTGTGCAGCGTCGTCCCCCACAGGGATGTGGGGACTCAGGCCGAGCCCCAGGAAAGTCATTTGCTCCGCATCCCACTGCCAGGAGGTGCTCGAGCTGGGAGCCCGTGTCCGACGTCAGCACTACACCATCCTCCTCCTGAGGTCGAGCTTTCCTGAAGTTAGTCATTCCTAATAAGTCAAAATACTCTGATGCTGAGGGGACTCACCTGTCTTTGACAGGTGTGTGGAAGTTACTGTTGCCGCACCTGGGCTATCAGTACAGACGTGGTATCAATAGGATTTTATGGAAACCTTGTTTGGAACCCTGCATGGTATCTACTAACAGCTTCACATGCTTGGGTTCTGAGGAGGCTCTCTTTGATCTAGGTCAAGTTCATGTAGAAACAGCAAAGGAAGGTTTAACATCGTAGCTAGTTTTAGGGATTAAAAAAATAAAACCCTCCACCCCTTGTAAAGAAAATGTAATGCTCTGGCAGAAATCAAATTTTGATTAATCAGTGGTGATTGACGTATATTTTCATAAGCCCTTGGTGTCAGTAACGATTTTCTATGGACATAAGAAGTGTAACCATATTTGGGAGGGAAGTGATCATTCCTGCGCGACCCTCCTTGCGAACACAGATTGTAAGTACTTTTTTGCATTCCGTGAAATTGGCCGCGCTGAAATCTAAGAACCAAGAAATTCAGCATGGAAATGGGCTTAGTAATCGGTGACCTTCCTTTTCCATTCCCTCCTCCTCATTTTTTGACCTCCTGCCACAGGGGCCTCGCAGGCATACCGTAAGCTTTGCACAGAAGCCGCTAATCCCCTGGCAGTTCATTCTGGCTGCACCCACAGCTGTTCGCCATCACTGCCAAGGCCAGGCCGTGAGTGGCCTCAGACCCCAGTGGGCAGCCTGTGTGAAGGTCTGTGTATCGGAGACCCAGATACTGTCCTGTCTGACTGATGTGCTCTCTCGTTTTTTGCTGGCTTTTAAAGGAAGGGGGTAGGGAAGGATATCAAAACGAGAAGACTTGACTGGCTGGTGAGCTTTTTTTCTCTGTCACTTATGCTATTTTTTTCTTAATCAAGTGTGTGGTGTGTGATTTGGGTTTGTGAAAAGCTTCCAGGGGCTTCTCCTTTTAGATCATTTAATTCTATGATGCAGATGGCACCTGGTCTTGAGTCTGGAATCACATTCGCACTTAGCCAGAGCCCAGTTTCACTGACCGGCCAGCTGGCTACAGTTTGCCCCACAGCATCCCTTGCTCTCAGATGCCCTCGGAGGGCCCCTGGAGGACCAACAGGTCAGGCCAGGAAGTGAGCATTAGACTCACCCTCTCAGAGGACGTGAGGTTGTTGAGGAAATGGGGATGGTAGTAGCAAAAACTAAACAAATACATGGCCTCCATTAAACAAAAAATGAATGTGTGACGTGAGTCCATTTATATAAAATTGTTTGTGTGGGGGTGTGGTTGGGACAGGGAAGAGCAAGTAATTGAGATTAGATGAATAAAGAAATTAGGAACAAATATGGTTCTCACTCTAACATGACTATCAGATAATATACTGTCAGATGAAAGAAAAGACGGCTGCACTTACGCTTGCGGTATGAATCTGCCTGGTAGAAGAGAAATAAAAAAACTGGTATGCATATGTGCTTTCTTAGTATGTCTGAGCAGGAGAAAGGTAAAGAAGGGTACACCAGCTCAACCGTGGACTCTTGGGAGGAGGTAAAGGGGGAAAGTGATTATACCCTCTTCTTTCCACATTTTATATTAATTTACTTGTTAAAATGAGCACACGTTAACTTTTATAATTAAAAAAATAAATTTAAGGTAAGATTAAAAAACAAGAAGGCTTTTCTAGGGAGAAAAAAGGAAAAAAATTGAAATTTACACTGAGGTAGATTATTTTAAGTTTTATATTTAAGAGGTAGTCTATATGAATGGTACAAAATTCAGAAGGTACAAAAGGCTCTAAGGGTAAAAGAAAGACTTCTCTCTGTCCACGGCCATTCATCTTTCTTCCTGGAGGCAGTCAATTTTGCCAGATTCTTGGGTGTCCTTACAGAGATGCTCTATGTTTTAATAAATATATATTTTTATGTATAAACAGAAGAGAGTTTCCTCCCGCCCCCCCCCCCCCAAAATGATAGCGTGATAGAAACACTGTTTTGTATCTTTTTGAAATTGAAAATATATTCTGGTCCTGATATATAGAGAGCTGTCTAGTTCTTTTTTTATTAGTTGTATGATATTCTGTTGCATAAATTGATTTTATTTAACCAGCCTTTTATTGATGAGCATTTGAGTTGTTTGCGGTCTTTTGCTTTAGAAACAATACTGAAGTCAATATTTGCAACTATATCCGTTGACATCTATGGGTGGTAATATCCATAGAATACATATCTTGAAGTGGAATTACCAAATTTCTCTCCAGAGAGGAGGTAAAATTTACACTTCCTTCAGAAATGTATGAAAGTGCTAGTTATTCTTTAGAGAACAGTGCCGCCTTGGCGGTGGGATATAATGTCGTGGTAGTAGCGGGGATTTTAGAGAGCGCATTAGGAATGTCACAGCCTTTTCATTGAGGCACTTCTCTTTCGAGAAGTTACTTTTGTCCTAACCTTGGTTTTTATGTTTCCGATTAACAAGGATGTGAAGAAGAAATTAACATTTAGTGAGCTGCTATTAATACTATGTGCCAAGTGTAGGTCAATTACAAATATCATTTAATTCTTGTGACATTCCTATGGAATGAATAAATATGTACCGTGTTTCCCTGAAAATAAGACCTACTCCAAAAATAAGCTCTAGTTAAGATCATCAGCCAGGCAGACGCATTTAGTACGTTATGACAATGTTCCAGAAGAAGATGACATAACTATATTTGAGTAAATGTAGACTGTTGTACATGAAAAAATAAGACATCCCCTGAAAATACGCCCTAATTCATCTTTTGGGGCAAAAATTAATATAAAACCTGGTCTTATTTTCGGGAAACACAGTACTGTCCACAATTCAAGATGAGAAAAATGCGGCTCAGACTGACTAGGTAACTTCTGCAAGGTCACACAGTGGATAGATGGAGAACCAGATTTCAAACTTTGTCAGAGTACTCGTGTTCTTTGTGACCCCCCCCCCCCCCCACCAGAACCTTAGAAATCTCTGTAGGTCTTGCATTGCAGAAAATCTGGGCCTGGGCCTGGGATGGAACATTTTTCTTCTTGGGCCCTGCCCACAGATCCGAGGATACCCTCCGTCCAGTGTCCTGTCTTCCTCAGTGGCGGGCCCACTCAACCCTGGCCTCACCCACCCTGACCCACCCACCCGAGCCTCACCTTCCTGACCCCTATGTAAATATTGTTCTGCCATCTGGGGGCCCCCACCTAGGTGCCCCTGATGGCAGGCTGCTCTTTAAATAATAAAGATGGTTTTGATTAAAAAAAAAAAAAAAAACAGCAATGAACTAGGTATAAAAGACTGATGTCACCTATGGTTGACCTATAATGTGGGACATTGCTTGTGTCTCAAAAGTCCCCTTTAAACATTTGCAGGGTATCAAGAGAAAATTTGCAATGGGTTTATAAGGATTATTCTGAACCTACAAAGGACTGAATTTCAAGAATTCCTTTTTTGTCTATTGACTGTAAAGGAGAAGACACAGCCCTGAATCAGTGATGCTTTGATTGCTGGTTTGCTTCCAGGCCAAACCACCAAAGCCCATGTAACCTACAGCGTTCTGAAAGAGTACTGGTGGCTGTAACTCTTTGGCACTCTCAGTCCAGAGTGGAATGCATAGGTGAGGAAGTCTGGTTAGAAAAGGGAGCCACAGTGAGGAGGAAAGCTGGAGAGGCCTAAGAGCTCTCATGTGCCTTTAGGTAAATATCTAGGAGTAAGTAAATAGCTGGATCACATGGTAGGTATATGTTTTCAAGAAATGTACCAGCAGTGTATGAGAGTTCCAGTTCCTCCACATCCTCGCCAACACTTGGTGAGGTCAGCTTGTTGCATTTAGACATCAGGGCATGGATGCAGTCAGGAACAAAGATATAGGACAACAGTGGGCTTGCTTAGGTGTCACAAAACATCACTGTTAAGAGGAATGGGGCCATTTATTATTTTTGAAAGTTAGATGTTAGTAGGTTGGCAATTGCCTCTACTTTTTGTTTCAGATGGCTTTATAAAACTAATAACCTCTGATATGAGTAGGCTTCAATTAAAGAGCTTGGATATAATTTGGTATAATTTCTCAGTTCAAGAAATAAGGAGCTTCCCTCCTCCCCGCCATAAAAGCTAGGACAGATTTTCTCATAGAGGATAAGGATTATTATGATAGTTTTCCTTTTTTTTGTTCATTTATATCAGAAGTCAGGCAGTTTCCATTCTACATGGAGAGAAGATGGTGCTATTTTGAGTTAATTTTGTGAGTGGGCCACTAGATTACTTTGTGCTTCTAGACTGCAAGGAACCAGTATCCTTATCTGTTCTCACCCTTAGCCTTGTCTTCTCCTGGAAGTTTGTTAGGATACTGTTGGAAGAACTAAAACTTATCTCTAAGCTCTGAACCTTGCAATAGGCAGAGAGTACTTTCCTGAGGTGGAAGAGGAGGCGGAAGAAGCCAAGCTTACACGTCTCTAGTTGATTAGAGGTGGGTGGGAGTATGTTTACCTTGACTTTCCCTACCACGTGTGTTAACTTGACCTACCCAATATGTCGGCGTTAACATGCCCTTCGTCAGTTAGTTATTGGTGTGTTTAGATGTTATTGCTCATCCTGGAAAGTTCATAACCATCAATTATCTTGACCTACTTTGACCTACTAATTTAGCAGCTATTGGTAGGTAGTGTCACCTACCAATAGTTATTAATTTTAGACAGTATCTAGTATTATTAATATTGGAAGTTTCTACATGATCAAGTATAGCTTCAGCTCGAATTTCATCTAATACATATAGTTTTCTTTTTGTAAATGTCACAGTGGGGCACAAATGAAATAATCATAAGTATAAGCTGAAAAAAAGAATCTTAGTAAAAGATACATGCTTATATAGCGTTTCTGCCCTGTATGGATTGATCTGTGAGATTCCCTGATTTTTTAGCTTGAAGCTCACAGGATGTGGTAAATGAAATTTGTCTTTCCCGAATATCTGTCAAACCTTTCATTTCTTGGGAAGAGTGATCATGCTATAACACCAGTTGGTGTTTCTCAGTAATAGTTTAGGTTTTTGGTTAACAATAGGGTATTATTTTTAATTGAGATATAATTGAGATGTAGTTGAAATATAATTGGAATACGGTAAAATGCACAATTTAAAATTACATAATTTGATGTTTTGACATATGTGCATACCCATGAAACCATCGCCACAATCAAGATAATGGACAAATCTATCTCCCTCAGGAGTTTCCTCTTGTTCACTCCTGTCCCTTCGTACTCCCCACCGTTACCCCAGGCAACCACTGATCTGCTTTCTATCACTATAGCTTAGTTTGCATTTCCTCAAGTTGTATCTAATGAAATCATACAATATGGACCCTTTTTTGCTCTGTCTTCATTTGCTCAACATAATAATTTTCAGATTCATCTATGGTGCATATATTTATGATTCATCCTTTGTATTGCTGAGTAGTATTTCATTGTGTGGATATACCACAATTTATCTGCTCACCTTTAATGGACATTTGGGTTGCTTCTAGTTTTTGGCCACTACAAATGAAGCTGGTATGAACATTCATGTATAAGTCTTTATGTCAGTTAATGCTTTCTTTTGGGTATTTAGGAGTAAATAACTGAATCACATGGTAAGTGTATGTTTCAACTTTTCAGGAAATGCTCCCAGCAGTGTATGAGAGTTCTAGTTTCTCCACTTCCTCACGAACACTTGGTGAGGTCAGCCTTTTCCATTTAGACATCCTCATGGGGTGAAGTGGCAACTCATTGTGGTTTTGTTTGCATTTCCCTAATGATTCATGATGTAGAATATTTTTTCATGTGCTTATTTACCATTGTCATACCTTCTTTGGTGAAATGTCTCTTCAAACTTTTGCCCATCTTTTTTTTTTAATTGGGTTATTTTTTCCTTCTCATTGAGTTTTGAGAATTCGTTGTATATTCTGGCTATCATCCTTTATCCAGTATGTGCTTTGTAAATAGTTCCTCCCAGCCTGTGTCTTGTCTTTTCATTTAGTGTCTTTAAAAGAGTATTAAGTTTTTAACTTTGTTGATGGGCTTACCATTTAGAAAGAAACTATTTTATTCACAGTATGAAAAGTACTTCAAAACCTATAGCGACTCTTCTACTTTCAGCTAAGATAGACTGTATTTACTCTTGCACCTGAAAACGAACAAAACAGCCAAATATATAAAACATTGACTTTCAAGACCCTGAGCACCAGGCAACAAAAGACAATGATCGTGAGCTACAGAAAGCAAATGATCTGAGCCCCACCATGGCCCCAACTCCGTGCCTGGAAAGTGTCCAGGCTGTGGTGCGGAGAAGGGGAAATGAGGCAGAGCCCAGCAGAAGCCCTGGTTAAGGAGACCAAGGTGACTAGTTTGCAAGGCACAGGACTGGAGAGGAGAGAGAACTCCAGAGATCTTCACAGGGTCCCCTGGAGAACCCAGCAGACTGGTGATCAGTGCATGACTGTGAGCAAAACTCCGAGACTGAGGAAAGAAGTGTGTGTGTGTGTGTGGGGGAGGGGTGGGTAAGGGGGGAGTGCTAAGATATTATTTCAGCTGTAATCTACCCCATACCCAGAGCACTAAATAGTCTGTGGTACCTCTGCTTCCCCTACCCCCACCACTGCCACCACCACCACTCTCCAAATAACCCATTTTTAACTGTAATTCAGAAGAGGGCTACATTTGCAGGTTTTCCTAAAGAGTGTCTGAGCCAGGTAATCGTCAAAACTTAAAAAACATTTCAAGATGTTTGCATTAGAATCTCCCCAAATGCATCTTGATTTTCATGTGACTTTCTCTTTAGCTTGTCAAAGATGGAAGGATCAAGTCAGACCGAATAGCATGGTGACTTCCTGCAGTGCTTCTGGTTTTTGTGCTTGGTCTAGTATGTGGGGGAGGCAGTGCTGTGCAGGGGTGTTTGGGAACCTCCCCTGGCTGGGCATTGTGTCCTCTTCAGAAGAAGAGGCTGTAGAGTTTGTCCCTAATGACCTGACTGCGTCCCACACCAGTGTCAGGTTTGGAACCCCAGACCTGAGAGAACCTGAGAGGCCGCCTTGCACAGGTATGGATTCATCGAGTGATGGATCCAGTTATTTGCCATGTCGTAGGGCCTGCTGTGTGCCAGGCATAGTTCTGGGTGCTTGGGATCCAGCAGTGAACAAGAGAAATCCCCGCATCCGAGCTTGTATCCCAGTAGCAGAGACACACTGTTGAGCAATCTATGCCAGGCGGACACATAAACACTGTGAAGAAAACTAAAGCGCGTGACCTGGAGATGGGGGTGCTATTTTGTAGGTGATCAGGGAAGTGTTGTTTGAGGTGATATTTGAGCAGAGACCCGAATGAAATGTGTATGGGGGGTGGGGGCTCGGGTTAGGAGAGGGTCCTGAGGCAGGAGTGTGCTGTGCAAGGAGGCCAGTGAGGCTACAGCAAAACGAAGAAGAAGAGAGGGCGGAAGGTAAGACAGGAACACATCACACAGGACCCTGTGCACTGTTGGCGGTGTCGTTCTGAATGACAAAGGGGGTATTGGAGGGTTCTAACATGAGCCGATCTGCGTTCTACTAGGACCCCTCTGGCTTCAGTGGGGAAGAGACGGGGGCAAGGGATCAGCTAGAAGCAGTTGGTGCTGGTGTAGACTTGGGAGCTGAGGAAGTGGTCAGATGCTGGATGGGTTTGAAGGTAGAGCGACAGATGTGCTGATGGATTCAGTGTGTGTGTGAGAGAAAAAGGGCGGGACACATGACTCCACGTTGTTTTGTCCAAAGTAACCGGAAGAACAGAGGGACATTAATGGGTATGGGGAGCCTGGGAAAGGAGTAACTTTGGGGGATGGGCCAGTTGGGCATCAAGAGTTTGATTTTGGACACATCAGTATCCAAGTGGTGATGTTTAATAGATAGTTCAGTCTTGGTCCGATAGTCAGGCAGGAGCTCGGGACTGGAGGTACACCGAGGCCTTAGCGAGGCAAGTGGCCTAGTTCAGGGGTGGTTTGTTTCCCTGTGGCTTCCAGAAGTGGCTTCTGCACGGTGCTGCTCTTGCCTGTGATGAGGCTGGTTCTATTTGGCGATCCCATACTTTCTAACTAGCTTTAGTGCTGTCATGGTTGTTTTCCTCTTTGTTTATCTGTGTGTAAGCTTCAGTGTGGAAGCCAGCTATATCAGCTTGCAGGTGGAGTGCAACTGAAATATGAAGAATTCTTTCTTGTCTGCAATTACAACTTTTTAAGAGGGTGCAGAGGCTAAGGAGTACTGAGTTTTGATTGTTCGTGCGGTTTAATGCTTTTCAAGTTATCATAGATGCGTTTTGTGTGTTTAAAGTGTCCTCAAGTCCAGGCTGGGGCTTCTGGGAATGAAACTTGGGTAGGGGGAGTAGATAAAGAAAAGCTCTGTTGGGAGAAGACCCAGCTGGAACACATTGACTGGTACAGCTTGTTTATGCATGTGGGAGATATTATTCATGTGCAAAAGAAAGAAGTTGAACCAAGTCAAGATTCTGTCTGGCCTGCAGGCTCTGGGGTCCTGTCCAACTCTTAAGTCTGTGGGATTTCTCTGTCTCCCAGACCCTGCAGGGGCGCCTCAGATCCCCCTTCCCAGCCCGACATTACTCCTCCTTCTTCCCTTCCTCAGAGAAAAATGAATTTGCAGAAATTCTTCTCTTCCTTGTTAGGAGATGAGGAGTCAATCGATGGTTTCTGATCATTTCTAAGGACTTCACATGGTGCCTGGAGTATTTCAGAATCAGGTAGATTTTGATAAGGCTTCTGGGCCAGCATTTCAGATTTCAGTTCAAGTCATAAAAGTTCCTCCCATATTCAGTTGAAAGAAAAACGAATGTGGGAGGGAGACACTTTGAGTCTGGATGCTTTTATGCTGTCTGCATTAACTTCTCTGAGCCGGGAACCATTTCCAGTAAGAAATAGGTGACAGACTATCTAAATAAAGAGTAGCCTTTGGAAAGCACTTCAGTCCAGCAGTGAGGGCTTTTTATAATCCTGACTTGCATTTTGAGAGAGGGAAGGCAGTTGGGTTTGGGCTCTGATCTTCCCTCCTTCTCTCTCCCCCAAACACACTTTGATCTGTGAAGTATGTCTAATCCTCAGCCAAGTCTGCTGGAACTTTATCCAGAGCAGGAAAACGGGAAATATTTTTCCTTTCTTGGGTGGATTTATGTTTATATAAACCCTTAGCAGTGAAAATGGAGCCAAATGGCAGGCACACGAGTCTGAGGGGAGGCGAGGTGGGATGAATGAATGACGGGAAGAGGCTGAGCAGTCTGTCTCTCTGCCCCCACGCAGCTTTGGCTGGGGTCATATTGCATCGGACCTTTTAAGAGTCAGTGAGGAGAGGATGGTAGAAGTTCTCACTTGCATTTTCCTAAGGATGTGCTTGAATATAAAGCCATTATGGAATAGCTTGGGCTGAACCAGCAGCCAATCAATTAACTCCAGATCATGACTCCAGTGAAATATATGTATGTATATGAATGATTCATTCACTTCATGTCTTGGTCATGACTAAGAGAATAGTGTTGTAGAAAGCCTCGCCTGCCCGCCCAGACTCAGCCTCTGACACAAAGCTTGACTTTCTCACAGTATGTCCCACTATGGATTTACTTGCCTGCATTTGTCAACACTTTTTTAGACCAGCCCTTGCCACTTCTCATGGGTAGTGAGTTTTGAAAGTGTGCTTGCCATTGGTACGAATGCTTTCTTGTCCTGAAACCTCATGTAAGCTTCAAGTGGTGTGCCTTGTAGCTCTTTGTTTCTAGCATACAACAGGGTGCTTCATTTTTAGACATTCTAGGGAAATCTGATACAGAATCTGAAGACAGGATCTCTTGTATTTTATGGCAATTTGTGTATTATCTGGGCTAATATGGAACTGACAAAGATGCTGAGAACGGCAAGTATAACGGCAAGTATAAAGAACTATAAAACACTCTTTTATTTTGTTGCTGTTGACTTTTTCTTAGAACCCAAAACAAAGCCCTTCCTGATAGGCAGCTCAGCTTCCTGCGGCTTCCCTGGAATAATTTCTCCTACATATTAATATTAATAGTAATAAATGCCGCATGAGCCAGGTTCACCTGCGGTCCTGGATGTTTATTCTGGCCCCCAGGAATATTCATTTTGTGTCTGTTGGAGCCTCACACTTCAAAGTGGAATCTTCCTGAAGTTTCTACTTGGCATCTTATCTCAATGCTGTGAAGAACACTTGTGAAAGGAGACTTCTCAGGGACCTGAACATTTGGAGACCCTGAGGCTTTTTCAGCAGATGGAGAGAGTCTAGGCAGAAGAGCAGCCTGGAGGAGGTGGCTGGAGCTCTTGTTCCACTGCAGGTGATGGAATGGAGGCTGAAGGGAGGCAATTTCAATGAGGAAGTCGTAGGAAAGGATGGTGCAGAGGATTGGCTGTGTGTATGAATTTTTAAAAAAGAAAGAAAAAGAGACATGAAGAAAGGGAAGTGTCCACTTGTAATGTGAGGGACGTGACTAAACTCAGGCAGAGGTTTGAAAAGAAATTTTGTTAGATTTTTTTTTTTCTTGCTTGAACTTTCGCCAAAGGCTTTGGAAGAGGTGCTGTGATCTGAGGTCATAACTCTTTTAATCCAGAAGACACCTGATGGTTATCTACCAGGGAGGGACCCCATGAGCCAAATGCCGCTCCTCTTGGCATAGCATACCTGAGATACTCAGTCACCTCCTTCTGTCCCTGAAACAAACAAACAAAAAAGCTTTATGTAATTATAAGCAAACATTACCATTAGAACAATCATCTTCTGTCAGGAATTGGGCTAAACAAGGAAAAGCTCAGTTTGTTTGCTCCAGATGCTGTAAAAGGAAAAATTAAAGGTCTCAGTCACTTGTGCCCAGTATGGGGCCTGCCTGGGGCTTCAGTTGCATTATTCATCAGGTGAGTCTGAGGACTTCACAGGTTAGCACCATGGTGTAAGCCACAGAAGTACGTAATCACGAGTGTGATTTTTCATTTCCCTTCCTACCTGTACCTGTCACCACTCCCACAGCTTTGGGGGATGTTGGGAAGAAGTTGAAAAGTACTGAAATTTAGTTTGTTTAGTGCAGTCTGATGACTGGCCATGCCAACTTGCTGAAGATGGGTACTGAGTCGCACCCCTCTTTCAAGGGCAACTCTAAGAACCTTATCGGCCTGCTTCTGATTGTACTGTCACTGGTAAGACTTTACAAATTGTCGCCAAAGCTTCAAGGCACAGAAAGGCATTTCTGAATGTTTTTTAAAAAAGAAGTCCCGGTATTCAGAATTAAAACTAGACTTGAGAATTCAATAAATGGCTGAAGATGGAAATGTCTTTACATTGTTAAATTGCCTAGACCTCAGTGGATTCTCACATTTTGAAGAATTGCAGGGCTATATGGTGAAAATGAAAACACAATTCTAGAAGAGGCTCACAATTTCTGATGGTGTCAGTTTTTGCAGCTGCCTCTGGAATTCATACCTTAGGATGTATCTAGTTATTAATTGGCCGTATCAGTTTGACTCACTTCCAAGAGAAACTAATTGAGCCAAAGCAAATTCTGCTGTCAGGGAGAGTGCAGCAACCCTGCAATTTTGGGGGACCACTCTCTGAATCTTAGAATTTCCTAAGAGTATATATGGCCAAGCGGCCACCCCAGCTGACTTCCCAGTGGCCCAGCAGGAAGATTCCTGCTGAATCTGTGGGTACCCTATCCAGCATCCTGGGGAATGTTGTTGGCACCCAGGGAGGACAGTTCCCTGCTAGCTTCAGTCAGCTAACTGTGCACTGGTGTGGCCTGGAGCAACCCTGCCGACCTCTCCACCATCCAGGCAGCTGCACTATACGCTATCCAACCAGGTCTGACTCTCCCAGCCTTGGGGAGGGCTCCTCCCACATCCAAGTTTTTCTTCCTTAGATAATCTCCCTCTGCTTTCGGTGTTCTTTAGAGTTCTCTTTCCTCTTGGTAGTAAATTCCCTGTAAAAAGTCAATTGTTTATGTGAAACCTCACTCTTGGTTTCTGTTTCTTGACTAGACCCTGAGTGATCATTGCAACCTGTAAATCTTAGCCAGGATTGTAACTACGGTTGTCTGACTCCAGAGGCAAACTACTTTTTATTGTTTCTCTAGGACCAGCAGTTTCATATACATTAAGTTGATTAGTGTGGTTATAGCATTTTTGCCTGCTTTTACATTTTTTGATAAAAATCTATTTTAAAGAGCAAACAGATGTTATTTCACTGTTACTGTTATTTTTTTAATGGAGATATTTACCACACAAATGACTTTCTAATCATGGAGTCCATCACAGAAGAGACTTGCACATTTCCTGTTTATCTTTCCAAAACAGCAGTTCATTGCACGGCGCTCCAGGGCTCCTTTTAAGCCTGTGATCTTTCATTCATTCTTCTGTCCTTTCACTCACTCACTCCTTTGTCTATCCACCCATTCATTTTGGCAGTTCAGACACGGAGCCCTGGAGCTGGAGAAAACTCAGATGAACAAGTCTAGTTCCCTAACTGTTTTCTTGAGATGTGGTGTAACCAGCTCAGAGAGTACAAATGACAGGTACAGCATAATTCACAACTTCTTGAAAAGTTATCTCTGGTTATGGTCTCCACTTCTTCACCTCCCATTCTTTACTCAGGCAAAGACTTCAGTCAGACATCCATCCCCATGTTTCTGCTGAGGGTGCTTCTATCGAAGCCTCTAGGAACCTCCAAGCCCAGCGGTCCCTTCTCTGTTGTTTTCTTGCTTGTCCACTCGACAGAATTTGGCATAGCTGATCACTGCCTTTTCTTGAAGGAGTTTGTTTTCTTTTGTGAGGACACGTTCTTCTCGTTCTCCTTCTGCCTTCTGGGAGTTTCTAACTGGTCTCTCTTGTTCCTTTCAGCCTCTAAATTTTGAGCACCCCAGGACTTTGTCTCTGGTTCCTTTCTCCATCTACTTACTTTCCTTAGTCATGTCATACATTTTTCTGCCTTTGAGTATCACCTATTTGCTCATTACTTTCAAATCTCTATTTCTAGCCTTAACCTTTTACTGCAAATCCAGAATTTCTGTGTTTCCCCGAACATAAGACCTAGCCGGACCATCAGCTCTAATGCGTCTTTTGGAGCAAAACTTAATATAAGACCTGGGTCTTACATTAAAATAAAACCGGGTTGGGTCTTACATTAATTTTTGCTCCAAAAGACGCATTAGAGTTGATGGTCCGGCTAGGTCTTATTTTTGTGGAAACATGATGTATATGTAATTATTAACTTAATATCTATCACCATGTTTATCTTAACAGTCGAAAGTCTAACTTGGCTAGGTCAGAACTCTTGATTTCTCGCCTTCCTACAAGCCACATTTTTAGTCTTGCAAGTAGTACCACCATCCTCCAGTTTCTCCAAGATTTGGAAGTATCCTTAGCTCTTCTCTGCCTCTTACCCCCATATCCAGTTCATTGGCAAGTCCTGTGGACTGTGAACGGGATATGGGGGTAAACACAGTCCAGACTCTCCAGCTCCACCGTCACCTCTTCAGACGAGGTCTCCACCATCTCTTGCCTGGGCTCCTGCATGAACCTCCTAATGGTCTCCCAGTCTCCTTCTTGCCTCCCTATCCAGCAGCCAGAGTGATCTTAAAACAGATCAGATGTCATTACTCCATTTAAAAACCTAGCGCATGGCTCCCTACCACTTAGAATGAAAACCAGATGGTTTTCCCTGGCCTACCAAGTGCCGACGATCTGGCCCTCGCTGCCTTGCTTCCTCTCCTTGTCCCCTTTCCTCTTCACCCATGATCCAGCCATGCCATGCTTTTCGCCGGGCAGCCAAGCATCCTCCTACTTTCAGAACTATGCATTAGTGATTGATTCCCTCTGTCTGGAATGTTTTCCCCATGGCTCACTCCTCCTTATCGTTCACATTTCAGCTTAAATGTCACCTGCTCAGAGAGACCTCCTGTTCTGGACATCCCAGTGTAAGAAGACACCCAGTCACTCTCCATCTTGTTAGCCTATTTTAATGATCTGGGTAACAAGTTTTCATTAGTTATGCGGTTGGTTTCTTACTCTTCCTTCTAGTCCATAAGCTCCGTGAAATCAGGGATCTTTGTGTACTTACTACTTGCTGTTCTCCCAGAGTCTGTGGGGTGCCTATCCAGCACTACTCGGTGGTTGGCTTGCATCTATTGAATGACTGCGTGAACTCCGTGGCAGAGCCAGGCTTGGGAACATGGGATTTTCCTCTTTAGTTTCTCTTGACTTTATACCAGGATGACTTTTGCTGGCTCCGAGTTATTGATATCTCCTATTTACTTAAAGGTTAGGGTAGAATTTCCAAAGGCAACTCCAAAACTGCATTGCCTTTTATTTATTTTCGTTTTAATTTACTTTTAAACTTCACTTTAATTTAAATATGACACAAAATATGCTTAAATGACATTTTATGACCTATTTATTTAAAATTTTTTACACTTATTTCCAAATTGTGCATAGTTTTTACTTATGTTCTATGAAAAAGATGGCTGCCAGAGGTGGGCACAACCTTGGGCTCGGAGACAAAAGGCCCAGATCTGTTTCTGCTCTTTACACAAAGTTGTTCCACTACTTCCTGCACGTCACTTTCTCTTCTAAAAAAGTTATAATTCATAATCAAAGGGCCGAGACCAAAGCCATTTCACACAATGGAATATTTTTTTTTAAATCAAAGCTACCAAAAAGTATAACCCAGTCTATTTTATTTTATTTAGCCGTTGTCCTGAGGTTGGCACAGTGGTGATGGAGTGCAGGCATGGGGGACCCTCCCATGAAACTGGGGAGGAAGTCTACAAACAGTTGGTGATGTTGGAACCAACAAGTGTTGAGATTTCTGCCGCCTTTTCTCAGACTCTTAAGTGTGCACAGTAGCACATTTTTATTTTTATTTATTTTTCTTTTTTTATTAAATTTATTGGGGTGACAATTGTTAGTAAATTTACATAGATTTCAGGTGTACAATTCTGTATTACATCGTCTATAAATCTCATTGTGTGTTCACCACCCAGAGTCAGTTCTCCTTCCATCACCATATATTTGATCCCCTTTACCCTCACCACCCACCCCCCTTACCCTCTGGTAACCACTAAACTATTGTCTGTGTCTATGAGTTTTTCGTTCTCATTTGTTTGTCTTGTTGTTTTTGGTTTATATCAGTGAATTTTTATATCAGTTTTATATCAGTGAATATTTTTCACATATCAGTGAAATCATAGGGTTCTCTGCTTTTTCTGTCTGACTTATTTCACTTAGCATTATACTCTCAAGATCCATCCATGTTGTCACAAATGCTCCTATATCATCTTTCCTTAACGCCGAATAGTATTCCATTGTGTATATGTACCACAACTTCTTTATCCATTCATCTATTGAAGGACATTTTGGTTGTTTCCATGTCTTGGCCACCGTAAACAAAGCTGCAATGAACATTGGAGTACACGTGTCTCTATAGAGAAATGCTTTCAGATTTTTTTGGTAGATACCCAGGAGAGCGATTGCTGGGTCATATGATAATTCTATTCGTAATTTTTTGAGGAACCTCCACACTGCCTTCCATAGCGGCTGCACCAGTCTGCATTCCCACCAACAGTGTGTGAGGGTTCCTTTTTCTCCACAGCCTCTTCAACACTTGTTACTATTTGTCTTGTTGACGAAAGCCATTCTGACTGGGGTGAGGTGATATCTCATTGTGGTTTTCATTTAGTAGCACATTTTTAAATATAACATTTAGTGTTCAGTGTTTACTTCTTCTGTGTATATGCTTTCTGGGCTTTATTTTGTCTGAAGACAAGGTGTCCTTTTATCTCTACCTGGCTTTCCCCTTCCATATGAAAGTGACCAGGCAGTTCACCAATCTTTTCTTTCCCTGATAGTTTGGAGGGCTTGCAAAGTGGGGAACCCTCCTGCTCACTGGTTTCAGAGGCTGCTACCTTGGCCCCAAGGAGATGTGGGAAACATGCATTCATGGATCTCATTGCAGCTACATCCAGAGTCACACTTAACTAAAAGACAGCCGTGGACTGTGGGGCTGCAGGGGTGTGAATTTTAGAATATTAGAGCTGAAAGAGGCCTTGAAGATATCTAGATAATTCCTTCCTAGAACCTATGTAATTGTTTTCATTTCTAGACCACGTTTGCTGGATGTTGAGGGATGTTCATAATTTAGATCTTTATCCTAGATCAGGACGTGGGTTTTATTTGCACTGAAAGGAAATGTTTTGGGCTTCTAATGTGATTTGGCTTGTCAGTATGATAATTTTTTTTATTTTTTTATTTTTATTGGGGAACAATGTGATTTTTCAGGACCCATCAGCTCCGTGTCAAGTCGTTGTTTTCAATCTAGTTGTGGGGGCGCAGCTCACTGGCCCATGTGGGAATCGAACTGGTGACCTTGGTGTTATGCGTTATGCGCACTGATCTCTAACCATTGAGCAAACCAGCCCTACAAGTATGATAAATTTTTAGTATTTTCATTATGTGTCCAATATTTGAAAATTCCAACAATTAACAGAAAAAGTTGATCTCATTTCACTTCTGTTGTGTGTTGTTGTTTTTTTTAAATCATAATAAAACTTGGTATTCTGTTCTTCCACAGAGGGGTAAACAGTTGACAAGAGTTTGCTGCCATTTTAATGCCAGAAATCTTGAGTTAGAGTAATTAAGGATAGTTTTTCACAGCTTTAATGGGCACAAGGAGACAGTTCGTGGCCTGACACAGCTTCAGTAAATGTAGTGTTCTGTTTGTCAGGCCAAATTTCTGCATCTTCAGAAAAAATGAGCTGAAAGAGGCCTTGAAGATATCTAGATAATTCCTTCCAGTATACATTATAATTCCTTCTAGTATACATTATATACTGCAAATGAATGGAAAAATCTCCAGCAGAGGAGAAAGTGTCAGCATTTAGAGCTGGCATCTCCCTTCAGTGTGAGGCATGCTTTAGTTGTTTCTTTTCTTTTTCTTTCTTTCTTTTTTTTTTTTTATTAACTCAAACATAAAAATAAATAAACTGATAACCTCAGGACCCCTTAATCTTGAATGACCTGTTTCACTCTAAAGTCATTTGTGTTCTTTGTCAATTTATGTATCTAAGTAGAATGTACTTCCAAGTCTACATTTCCACATTGAAATGTCAGTCTCATAATTTTTAATGACTACAGATAA
This sequence comes from Rhinolophus hipposideros, assembly GCF_964194185.1. Classification (NCBI taxonomy): domain Eukaryota; kingdom Metazoa; phylum Chordata; class Mammalia; order Chiroptera; family Rhinolophidae; genus Rhinolophus; species Rhinolophus hipposideros. The sequence continues at coordinate 38,460,026 of NC_138050.1, read as the reverse complement.
TTCCTCTTATTAATGTGTCATAGTTTTTAATCATTTCCTCTTTGGTGGACATTTGAGAGAGTTACTAAGTTTTCACCATTTTATAAATAGTGTTGTATGAGTAATCATTGTATAATTTTTGTCAGAAAGCAAGACCTACTTCTCGAAGCAAGTTCCTAAAAAGGAAATATACCAGGTTTCATGTATATTTCTCCTTACTCTACCGATAAGATATTTTCTTTAATATAAAATAAAATTGAATGTCAACTATAAAATAATATATACAGAGAGTGCCAAAAAATATATACACATTTTAAGAAAGGAAAAAAAATGTTAAAATTACACTGATGGTAACCACTTTGAGCACCTCTTGTAATTGCAGAAGTCAAACGTGACTTGTATTCATCTTTTGTTATTGATATATATTGAGTATTACAATTTGAATACAGTTTTTTCCTTTCTTAAAATGTGTATACATCTTTTTGGCACCCACTGTATGTATAGTTACAGAGTGTAAAGTACAACATAGGGACTATAATCACTGGTATTGTAACAGTTATGTATGGAGTCAGATGGGTAGTAGACTTGTAGGGGTTATGATTTTGTGAGATATGTAAGTATATAATCATTATCTTGTTTCATACACCTGAAACTAATAAAAATAAATAAATTTTATAAAAACACATTTTCTGTAAATGTAACTTTTTTTTTTTTAGCTCCCACCAACTTTGGGATTTATCTTTTTTATTTGCTTTTACTAGTGATGACGTGTAATAAATCTAAATTTTTTTCATTTGGTAGTTTTCAAATTTCTGATGGGTGGGTATTTTGCACGTAGTTAATGGTCTAATCCTTGTGTATTGCTTTACTGTGGAGAACCTGGGTACTGTAAATTTTTTATGTATTTGGAAAAGTAAGCTTCTACAAAATTTTATCACTATAATAATAGTGTCAAGAACTTACTAGATGCCAGATACAATGTTGAGCACTTTTCATATGTTATCTAATTTAATCATGACAATATCCTGGCCAGAGGACTGTATTACACAAAGGTTAAAAGTGGAGTCAGGTAGTCCCGGGTTCAAATTCTGGCAATGCCATTTCCTCTTTGTGACTATTGATGAATCCTTAACTCCTCCGAGCCTCACTTCTCTATTATGAGGATGATAGTTGTACCTACTTCATAGGATTGTCCTGAGGACTAAGGGAGATAATAGTTATTGAGCACATAATAAATGTTCAATAAACGTTAGCTGCTTCTGTGATGATTATTTTTTCTTCTGAGGTTAATTTGTGTTTCTTTTGTAGCTTGCCATATATGACATCATGAGGGTAAGGTAGAGCTCATGTATTACTTCCCATTCTGATCATGAATATTACTGGGTCTTTTGAGTCAATGTTCCACACTCTTCAAGGTCTTTTCCAATTCTGCAAATTACTATTAGTCTGTCCTTCTCATTATTCCTGTAGCATCTCATATGACTTTCCTTGGGGGCACCCCTTATGCAGGACTGTGGCTCCGTTTTTGCACACTGGACTTTCTCAGATGCTGAGATCCTCCCCATCACAGGCCTTGCCTTAGGTTCCTATATCCCCTGCGTTCCCTGCAGCTCCTCACACATAGTAGCGTCTCCCTATTTCAATACTCAACTAATGGCTGTACTTTAAACTCAAATTTGTGTTAAAGAAATTTAAGACGATGAGCTTCTATTTTAGTAGGTAACACATGTTATGAACCACTCTTCGTATGTGTGATAAGATAGGTTTTGGGGGAGGAAAAAGCGATTTCTGTTATTTTCTTAATCTAGGATTGGGGCCCATTTCTTAAACCCTAAGCATACTGGCACTTGTTGGAGTGCACAGATGTACTGGAGACTTTGAACCCTACTTGTTGCTCACTTTTCTGTAGCATCAAGTGAATTTTTCGTACACATGAAACATCTCGGTACCCTCAACTATTGTGCTCTTTCAGTGGCTGGCAGTGCTGCTAGATACAAAACCCAGTTGTCTGGTCCTGCATGTTACTGGGAGTCTGATGCGTGGGGGACGGAGTAGTAAAACAGCTGGTTTAATGGCTATTGATAACCAATGCTTAGTAGTCTACTATAAATTGTTTCAAATTATCTGGCAAACTGAAGTTCTGCTCACAAAACCTACAACATACCCAGCAAGGAAGCCAGCTGTGCCAGGCTGATGCCAGGGATGGGTGCTTGGGGTGGGGTTTGCCATCTGCAGTTGTTATCTGGGCACGTAGGCAACTGAAAGCTGAGGCCTACGTGACATTCTAACCAGGAGAGAGTTCTCAGGGGAAACCAGAGTGGCCCAGTCTGTGTTCAACCCTTGTGGTTAATCTTGGGAAAGAAAGTACAAATTGAAATAGCAGGTGAGGGACCAGGGGAGGGCAGTCCAGGGCCAGGGGTGTTAAAGGCCTGGGTGTTCAGAGCACCCTCTTGTTGCAGTTCTAGCCCCGTGGTTCGTGGTGGATTCGTTGGTTGAAAGATGAACAGCTCTCTATGGGGCTTGGAGCAACTCTGTTGAACTGAAAGAGCTTCTGACTTGTAATTTGGACTGGTATTTGGACTGGAAGACTTCCAAGTGTCAGTCTAATTCTAACGTGCTGTTACTGTGGTTCTTTTTATTACGTTGATAACATTTAATGTTTACAGTTTTAACTTGCATTTTTACATTTTGGGCTCTTTTCCTACCTGGTGTCAGAGTATAGTTCTGATACCCAAGTATCTATAGCATAAGCTAATCATGCTACATTAAATTTTGCAGTGATTTGGTGTTTACAGTAGTTTAGCTAAGGAACTCAGAGTACATCCCGTTCCTATTGTGCAAAGGCATGGAAAAAAAGTTCAAACCAGGAAATAAATGTCTTTCATAAAAGTACAAATATGGCAATGCTTATATCCTTATTTCAAAATAGTGTTTTTAGATTGTTCTTCTAGGAGAGATGTGTTCTGGCATAAAGAAGTAGTCCCCACTTTGGGAGGTATTAGAAAGTGATGGTGAAGGGGGGTGCCCCAGAGATGGGTTCCCAAGGTCACATCCCAGGTCTCCCACTTGCCAGCTCTTGTCTTGGGGTATATGCCACAGAACCTCCCTGAGCATAAGCTTCCTCATTTGTAAAATGAGGATAAACTCAGAGGAACATTGTAAAGATGCAGTGCGAAGCACACTTAAAGCTGTTAGCTCGGGGGGCGGGGGGGCACGTGGATGTGCTCTGTCAGTGTGAGTGCTGCTGAAGGTGAGGCCATTAGAGACATGGTATTTGGAGGCAAAGGATTTTAGTCTTAGCTCATGTCGGCGTGTACTTTGGGGTTTTTAGAAAGTCAAATCAGTAACATGAGTGATGGCTACCATAGAGTTGACTTCATTTCAGTAGCATCTTTTCCCGGTTGGCATATGTATCGTGCTCTTGGTTTGGTTTATTAAAGAGGGGGATTTAGGCAAGTATGAGTACATGTACCATCATCAGCCAGGAGCTATGTGTTGAACTCTCTCTGAATGAGAGCACCATGCTGGCCATGGGAGCAGAGAAAGGGTGGGGTGCCACTGGACAAGGGGCAGGAAACGAAGGAATGGAAGTCATCACTGCGCTTAGGGATTTAATGATCTAGTTGGAGATAGATTATATCCAGGGCATGCAGAGTATGCAGATACCCTTGGGGTATTGTGATTATCCATTAAGTTAAATACCTGTTTTTACTGGACCCCATTACCCATAAGATTGTATTTTGTTGGCCTTTTCAAGTCTGTTTCAAACCTACCCAGGAAATCCTCTTGCCAGTATGAAGCTAGGCTCTTTACCTTGATAACACCTTTAGTCTGCTGCGTTTACAGGTCTTTTATGCAGGGCTTTGTTGAAAAATTGCCAAGCCTGCCTGCATTCGCATCTGCCTGCATTCTCATTATGAACACCTACCTTCTTGGTAGCCCCAGCGTCTCTGGGCTCTAGGGATCCTGGCTCAATTTGCTGCCACATGTAGATAAAGATCTCCCGAGTCAGTCTGAAAAGGAAGGGGATGAGAATAGTGGCAGATGCTGTTTTTGTCTGGAAGGGTGGCCTTCCTGCCGCAACCATCAGAACGCTCTCCACAGTGATGCAGATGAGAATTCAGCAGTGCGAGTGGGAGCAGAGCCAGTGCCGACGGTTCTGGTGGTGCTTTTGTTCTTGTCATCCATTCTCTGTGGATCCTTCTCACCTGCCCTTCTCCCTGCCTCCCCATTCCCAAGCAAGTGCTGTATTTCTCCGTCAAGTGGTCCCATCTTTGAAGGCAGATCACATTAATGCGTTTTCCTCTCTCCTGCAGGGGAGCTGCTGAGTCAGCCCAGACCAGAAGGAGTGGCAGAGATCATTTGCCCCAAGAACGGCAGCGAACGAGTGAATGTTGCCTTGGTTTACCCACCTACACCGACTGTGATCAGCCCCTGTTCTAAGTGAGTGCTGACGGGTTAGCCCCGCCCTCGGTTCTGGTCGCGCCTGTCACTGTGATCACAGAAGCTAAGTAAAAGCACATCTCAGCAGACCTCGAAAAGCACCTCGTTATCTGGGTGACATCAACACCATGGCTTATGAAGCAAACTAGGAATTTTTTTTTTCCTGTTTGTGATTATTTTTACACTGTTGTTGAAAAAAGTGAGAGCATTTTTAACAGCTTTACTGGGTTATCGTTCACATACCATACAGTTCACTTTCATTAAAAGTGTATAATTCATTGATTTTTAGTATATTTGCAGATATATGCAACCAAAAGGAACTTTTTTTTTTTTTAATGGATGGGCTTAATTCTGCCATTGCAGAATTAAGTAGGCCCTCACCTCAAAGAACAGCGAGGGCTCATTAAATAAGAAAAGCCTGTAGAAAATCTGTAGTAGATCATTTTTTTCTCTGTCAGTCCTTGATAATCAGAGGCTGTGCCTTTGTTCCCATCTTCCCCAAAACGAACTTAAAGACAGAGAATGCACGTATGTGAGCTAACTTGTGGGTATGACGTGAGCTTAGTAGTATAGCTAGAACTCACCCTGTTTGGGTGCTTTTCTTTGTTTGTTTTTGTGGGGGTTTTTGGTAGTAGTAGTAGTAGTATGAAGAACCAAATAGTGAAAACACTTCTAAACTGAGATGAAATACCTTCTTACTGCAAATCTTGAAAAGCTGCAGCCACGGGTCTTGGAGCAGATCTCGCATCTGGGTTCTTCAGCAAACATGACTGACGCAGCAAAGTACTCATGCAAGGAACTGTCATTTTTCCTTCCTAGTTGACCACATAGAATTTTTTTTGTTTATGTTAAGCTTTTCATAGAGAGGGTGGGAAGTTTGCATTTGAAAATGACCACCTGTCATCTCCTCTTGAGAAACCTGCTATCAGGCTGCATTGGAGAGAGCTGTGCGTGATAGCTCAGCCTCCATCCATGAAGCGTTGGCTTTCCTGCCTCTGGCCTGCTCTCTGCAGAGCGGTGTGTGTAGGGCAGGGGAGGGCGGTGGTGGTGGTGGGGTGGGGTGGGGGTGGTGAGGTGGGGTGGGGGTGGCGGCTCAGGGGCAGTCTCATTCATTAGCAGCTGCAGGAAAAGACTGCTGCCCCTTTTCTCCAAGCCGGGTGACTCAGACAGAACGTCCCTAGGCCCTCTTTGCTAGGAAATATCACTAAACACCCAAGGAAACTCTTATCTAATGCTATTATATTCAGAAAGCTATTTTAGCTAACATAAATATAGTGGAATTCCTCACTAATATAACCCTAAGACATTGTAAAATCTTGAAGTACTTCTTAAATATTAAAGTAGGATTACACAGTCACTTCATATTAACCGTAACATCCCCTGACCTGAACATATCAAACAGAAATGTACTGTTATTTGGGGTACATTGGTGCCTTTCTTTCAGATAACTCGTAGGGTAGGAATAAGGGGATATAGAAACAGCAGGGTATGGAACAGAGGGAACAGAGAGAAACAGTTGTTCAGTATATTTTGCATTGGTGTAGATTTTCCTGAGCCAGGAGAGATGTTAACCTGTTGTTTTGCCATAGCCACGTGGCATTAATAGGCAAGATAGAGATGGGGTTATAATATCCATTTGCACAAGAAACCACAGTGGCGTGGAGCCAGCTTTATCAGTGTTTTCCCATGGGCTTCTTGTTGTACTGCCATGGAAAGATATTTAACTCCAACCTGAACAAAATGTTATCGGCCCCTCTCTCTCACATAGTTTATTGTCCCAAAATGAATAAGTCTGTAAAGTCTCAGGTAATCAGAGCTACATAGCCTCAGATGTGTAGATGCTAGATGGAATACCTTTAGGGATTGAACTACTTTTGACTGAGCTATGTGAATAATTCTGTTTTGAAATGGGTTTTAAAAAGTGTCATCCAATGGATGGCAGGTTTGGAGTGTCAGTCTCAATTCTGAGTGAAGGAAGGAATATCTATGAAAACAAACACGTCCAGGCCAGGCCCAGTGGGAGGTCTAATTTACAAATGGATGTTAGCATATTGGAAGCAGGAGATTTAGGGGGCTGATGAGGAAAGTTGTCATAGGAGGTGGTTGTTACATCAGCACAGCTTAGGTCTGAGTCTGAGTGTAAGACTGGGGGGGGGGGTCCCAGCAGGCCCTGGAAATTGGGAGACTGGGGCTATTTCACTAGCTTTGCAACACCAGCCAACTTAACTTAAGCAGTCCACTGTAGAGTGATCTTTCACTTACCTTTTCAGTCATCCCGTAAAATGTAGGTGGTTGGTCAAGATTGGGCTTTCTTAATCAAGCATGTATATCAGAATTGCCATGTGGAGAGACCAGGCATGAGCCATTACAAAACAAAAATCGGGTGGCCTGTTTGCTCAGTGGTTAGAGCACCGTGCTCGTAACACCAAGGTCGCCGGTTCGAGTCCCCCATGGGCCAGTGAGCTGCGCCCTCCACCACTAGATTGAAAATGACGATTTGACATGGAGCTGATGGGTCTCAGAAAAACACACTGTTCCCCAATATTACCCAATAAGAAAAAAAAAGTCACCCAGATGATTCTAATGTATGTATGCTGGACTTTCTGACCTTTTAGATCTCTTCCAGAGCTCCAAGTGTGGGCTCTCTGGCCAGTGGACCTTCTCTTTGCCTGTGGAGCCTCTCTGGTCCATAACCAGCTGCTAGCACTGAGGCAAAACTCGTGCATGCTGCATGGATCAGCACAATCCATCCGCCCTCAATTCACATTTATAGCTAAACATATAATTTATTGTTCAAGGCAGGAAAGGATTGAGAATGACATGAGGGCTGTTCATAATTATTAACCCAGGACAGTAGGCATCTACCAGAACTGTCTCAGGCCTAACAGAATAATCACCCTCCTCGAAGGTCACTGATCGACATCTTATGGTGGTTGTTAAAAGGACTCTCCAAGCTCTTCTTTGCCCAGTTTACTCCTTTATGGGCCAAATCAGAGACTTGTCAATCAACTGCCTGCCTTGGACCATGTACACAAGAACAGTGCTCATCGTGCTTTATAAAGAAAAACCATTGATTGGATATTCCTTATGAATTCTGAGCTTTTCTAGTTCTCATTTAACATTTTCCCTAGGTGTTTCGTTTGCCTATGGAGAGAGACAGAATAAAGAGTAGGTAGTGATTTTTTTTAAAAGCTTGATTTACTCCCACCACTTATCTCAGTGGTTGGTGGCTGAGGTTTCTACCAGCATTCCTTTGGGAAGAGGTTCCATGTCCTGATGAAATGGCTCTCCTCCTGCACTTCCCCCTCCAGGGAGAAACCGAGGGGCTGAGTGCTTCTGGTCCCCTTTGCTGCTTTATCAAGAATGTGAGTCATTTCACACTTTGGCTATCTTGGGCTGATGTTCAAGGAGATTTACGTTGGAGATTAGATGAAAACTCCCCCAGCAGCAAATTTGCTGGGTTGCTCTGAACAATTCTGACCTTAAGGTTACGGATTCCATCTGATGCATTTTGAAAAGCTTTATTGAAGTATACGTGCATACCACAAAACTTGCCCATTTAATAATTATTAATACGTTTACAGAATTGTGCAACACAATCTACTTGTAGAACATTTTCATCACTCATTCCAAACAGAAACTTCCTGCCCATTTGCAGTCACTTGTGTTTACTACGACACCTAGTTCCCTAGAGTCAATAAATATTTTTAGCGTCACTTTCAGGAATGGTTTTGCTGCCTGCCTGGTGTGATAAACAGATTTGACAGTTTTAAAGAAATTCTTATAAGCACGTTATCCCTGGCCCAGTTCAGCCTAAAGGCAGTGAATTGACCCCCCCTCCCCCCAATTGCTAGCCCTCTGTTTACTGAACAATAGAGGGGAAGAGGAACTGCTTGGAGGGAGACCAACCTTCTCAGTTTTGTTTTGTTTAGTATAGGGAACAATTTTTAAAAATACTGGCTTTATTTTCTTAGAGCCGTTTAGGGTCACAACAAAATTGAGCTGAAGGTAGAGAGATCCCAACACCCTTTGCCTCTACACATGCACAGCCTCTGCCATCACCGACTCCCGCGTCATCAACAGGGCCCCCTCCCCCAACCCAGAGCGGTACATTGTTTACAATTGACGAACCTGCGCTTACCCATCATAATCACCAAATCCATGGTTACGTTTGGATTCACTCTTGGTGGTATACATTCTGTGGGTTTGGAAAAACGTATAATGACATACGTCATGCACATTGCAGTATCACATACTGTATTTTCATTGCCATAAAAGTCCTCCGTACTTCCCCTATTATCCTTCTTTCCCCACTTAACACCTGGCAGCCACTGGCCTTTTTTTTTCTTTCTTTTTTTGTTTTTTTGTTTACTGAGGTAATAATTGACAAATAAATACAATTGTAAGACGTTTAAAGTGTACATCCTAGTGATTTAATACCCATACACATTGTGAAAGGGTTCCCACCACCTAGTTAATTAACACAGCCGTCATCTCATACATTTATCCTTCAGAACTCAATGGCAGCCTGACAGACCCCTAAACGTTACAGGGATGCTGAGCTTTGGACGTAAGGAGTCATAAGGGGCAAAAAGATACATTCAGTGGAAAAAGTAAGGAACAAGTAGAAGGATCATTTTTAATTTTTGTTTAAAATTTTTAATTTGTGAATTCCTATCTTCATCCTGTTGCTTTGCAGGTTGAGACACTTACAACTCCAATTCAGAAGGCAAGCGAGAACTTCTCTGGGCTTGCGTTTCATTTTTAGCTACCCTATAGAATGTTTCTCTTTCTTATTTCCAAAGAGGTTTAAACCAAACCTACCTCTACAAATTAAGCATATATTCTGATAAACTTCCAGGTAACCCAACGTACCTATTGATTTTCATTTAAAAGAGAGAATTCAACAGGTTAGCGTATGAAAATGTTTTACCTTACGGCATCCTGGAATGCAACCCACATTCTTCCATGTGGTTTCTTACTGGACTGATCCTTGAACACACAGGACATGGGAATATATCATTTTTATTTCCTGACAGTTGCCATTTCTCTTGTGGGGGTTCCCTGTCTGTTTGCACTGCATCGTATGTGGGGCGCTGGGACTGAAAAAGGAACTTAATTCTGATTTTGACAGGTCATGTGTTAGAGAATTAGAAAAAAATGAACTGACTTGAAAATTGTTGGGCTAAGCTTTCTCCTTTAACAGAAAGTACTACTACTAATAAAAGGCAAGGCTGAATCACTGTGTTTCAAAACTACCTTTAAATTTGGGTATATACTGTAGTGTTCCCATTTGAGAAAGATCCCAGGAAAACTCCAGTTACTTATTGTTACAAGTGTTCTAAAAAATAATAGTGGTTATTTTGCATAGGGATTTTGGCAGTTGCATTGTTATGGCATAAGGATATTTAAGACCAATTGAAATACCGTTTTATAAAAAGTAGGATGTGGGCAGCCGGTTAGCTCAGTCAAGTAGAGCGCGGTGCTCTTAACAACAAGGTTACCAGTTCGGTCCCCACATGGACCACTGTGAGCTGCACCTTCCACAACTAGATTGAAACAACTACTTGACTTGGAGCTGATGGGTCTTGGAAAAACACACTTAAATAAAAGTTTTTTAAAAAAAGGTAGAATGAAGACTCTGCAGCCTTTATCTCACCAAATAAACAGGCAAATTATCTTTAACTGCACTCAGATTAGTTAATACAGACTTGACAAAAAAAATTTTTTTTAAAGCAATGGAGAAAGGTGAATTTGGCTTTATCGCAATGGAAAATTTTTCACTGACCACCGATTTTTAAAACATGGAAGGTCGGGAAGGCTACCCGTGGAGTTTGCCTGTGGGGTGTAGCACCGTTGATTTGTTTTGTTCTTTGCAAAGGGTGAGGCAGCTCATTGCCTTGCTACGTTTACAGGTGAGGAGGAATCGTGTTTCTTTGATTATTTAGTCTCCCATCAGCCACATTGATACTGGAATTTGTTCCCTCTCTGCTTAGGTATCTGCATACTTTCTTGGAAAATTAAGTGGAAAGGATAGTGCTTCTTTCCCTTATGCCATCACTTTTACTGTACTCAATCTGTGACTTTAGGAGCACCAATTTTTAAGGGTAAGTCTCTGGGAAGCAGAGAGGGTTTCTTAAATAGATAAGGGCTTCCTAAGGACTTGGAGAGTTTAGGGGGGGAAAGTGGGGTGGCGTTTGGGATGAAGGATTCTATAGAACAGGATATTTTAAGGTTACAAATATTTTCCTTATCCAGAATCAAAACTCATTTGGGAATTAAGAATAAGGAAGCTGCTTGATTCTTTCACCTAATTTACTCTAATATCACATATATCAGTAATCAGATCCTTGTTGGAAAAGAGACAGCATCTAAAAAAAATTTACAGGAATATCATGCAAGAATGCAAAATCAGTGAAAGCTCAAGTTGATTAGCACAGCAAATAGCTTTTTAAAAGCAGTGTTTGTGTTTATTTTCTCAAGGCAGTTTGATGGGCTCTGGAGTTTACTTCCTGAGTTTGAATCTTTCTGATTTGTTAGCGCTGTGAGGTAGACATCTGTCAGATCCAGGTTACAGAAACACTCATCTCATGGGGTTATTGTGAGTACTGAGACACTTACAGGGAAAACACGTAGCATTATTCCTTTCACTGAGTAAATAGCATTCAGCAAATTCAGTTGCTATTATTTCACTAGGAGTTACTAGTGGTGTACACTGTAGATGGCATATAAAGATAATAATAAAAAATAAAATTTCCAAGTGCAAATATAGATACTTGAATAGCTTATTGAGGGACCTGCCCAAGTGATTGCTGGGTAGGTAGGTGAGAATGTTGGCTCACCTTCCCCTCCACCAACACACGAAGATCTGTTGGTAAGGCCACCTGCAGTTACTCAGTAAACAGCATTAGCCCATCCTGGTCTTCACGAGATAGAGATGAGTGACATAATTCCTTTCATATTAGTCACAAATGCCTACTGTGCCTGGATAAACGCCTCAGAGAGAAGCCCCCTGACCCATTTGCTCCTTCCAACAAACCCTGGAAGTCCCATGGGGCCAGGAGCACTGAGTCCCCGACCAACCGTGTTCCCACCGTCAGTGACTGAATGCACAGCGGGGCCTGAAATCCACGTCGTGCCTCCCGGGCTCGGTGCTATTTTCACAGCAGGTTCTTCCACATTTGTTTTAAAATATGGAGTATTAATACAACGTCGGAAGTACAGTAAGGCCAACAGATCAGGAGACGACTGCCACTGAAAAGGTCATTTATTACATTTCCTTAGAGGAGGGGCACGCCATGCTGTGGAGGGCTACACTGGGGAACACCGGTCGTTGAGGCAGAAAGAGAGGGAGAAGCTGTGGGCCAGAGCCTGGATTGTGGTTTCTGTGGAAGGGGAGGGGAAAGGCAGGGTGAACAGACTTAGGACTGGCTGGTTTGAATAGTTGCAGCGGGCGCTTGGGCATCGGGACTGCCCCTAATTATCTGGTAGCAGGTCTCTGGGGGTGTTTGTTTAGGGCAGGTGACTAGTGGCCCAGAGTGTGAGAGCCGATAAAGGGGGTGGTTGGGGTGTGGGCTCTGGATCATTTGGCTTATTTTTGAGAAACATACTCACGTTTGAGTTATTAGTTATCTCTAGGAGCTAGCTAATGCTGGGAGGGGCAGTCCCTCCAGGTCAGCAAGGACCCAGATGTCCAAACATCAGAATATAGAAAATAAAAGATCTGGTTAATACAACATGGTATGACTTCAGTTTATAATAAATACCAGTTATAAATACCTTGAATAATTTTGCTCCCAGCACTCTATATGGCAGGCCCCTTGGGTGAGCTGTAGGCTTCGTAGGGTGTGAATTATTTTCTTCCTCCCACAAAGCTCTTCATCAGCCTGTGCTTTGCACCCATCTGTGAAGCTAGGAATCTGTCTGTTTCAACACTGTCCCTCTTCTCCATATGCAGTCTTGCCCTGAGACCTGTTAGCCTGTCTTATCAGTGTGTCTTGACATGAGTGCATTTGGCCCTATGACTTTCTCTTAGGCCCATGTTTTCGTCTATGCCCACCAGTCTGTGCCAAGACCCCTGTGGTTAGGTCTCAACTGGCCTCCTATTTATTCTCTAGTCTTTTTGTCCTTCAAACCAATTTTATCTTTCAACGTCAGACCCTGTCCCTTCTCTCCACTTAAAAGCCTCGCATGGCTTCCTAGTGATAATAGTCTCAAGTTCAAAATCTGGGGCATGACTCACAATCAGACCCCAGCCACACTGCTAACGTACATGACACTCCCTTACTGTGGGAGGGGTCAGCCACACTGTACCCCTGGCTGGCGCTCAGCCCTTAGCTGGCTGCCACTCCTTCTCTCCTACCAGATGAAGGCTCATCATCCGTAAGGCCAAGGTCATGTACCATCCTGAGAAGCCATCCCATCCCTTTTAACTGTAATCAGTCACTTTTTTTAAAAATTAAATTTTATTGGGTGACAATGGTTAGTTAAGTTGTATAGGTTTCAAGTGTACAACTCTGTAATACATCATTTATATATCACATTGAAGTCACTCTTTGCCTCACATTTCCTTAATACTTCTCGCACACCTCCGTTATAGTAATGAGCTCATAATAGCTTGGATATTTTTTACCTGTGCCTTTTTCATCACATCTTATTCATCATTCATTCAGCAGATCTTTGTTGTGTATTTGCCCTCTACTAGGCATTGTGCCAGGTGTTGAGGATGCAGAAATAATTAAGACTATAATAGCCTCCTTGGGGAGAATGGGAATCAAAGATACAACAAGACAATCTTGTGAGTGTCTAATTACAACTAAAATCTGATACCTGCTGTCAACAAAGCTCAGTAGGCACAGAGAAGAAAGAACGCTATCAGCCAGAATTGAGAAAAGTTCTAGGAACTTGACATGGATTTTGAGCGATAGATAAGAAGTTTATGAGATGGGGAAGCAGGGAGAGGTGAGGGAAGGTTGGTGATTTGATGGATTTTTTTTCTCTCTAAGAGCCCAAACATGAAGAGTGCTGTTAATGTGGAGAAATGGTCATACCGGTTTCCCTTTCACTTCCTTCAACACTGGAACATTCCTCGTAGGTGCCCTTGATTAGGTATTCTTGTGTTTCTCAGTCTTAGGTGTGGCCCAGACATAACTGTGTGCATTTCTGAAGGTTCGTTAGATTCAGTGAGAAAAACATCTCCCACGCAAACCCACGTCTCACAGCACCAAAGTTAACTGCTTGGTTGAGACCTGTGTTTTCACACTGTCATCCTCTTTACAGTTAGATGTATTATATGATTACTTGAATTTGAGGCCGTCTCCCAAACTTTACTGGGAAGTTTCCTGTAATAATAGGCCTTCAAAGAGTCCTCATGGTTGAATACCTAGAAACAGGAAACTACTCTTAGGGCCCCAAATATTCCTGTCAAGCATGCTTTGGAGTCAGATAACCCTTTTGGAGTCAAGGGCCTGGCTCTGCAGCTCTCTGGTGTGTACCCTGGGGGAAGTTACATAACTTCTTGGAATCTTGATTTCCTTCTTAATAAAATGCAGGGTGGGATGGGTTGAGGATTCATGAAATAACGTCCTACAGTGAAGGGTGCTATTCCCGGTGTATAGTAAGTAACTCATTAGTAAATGGAAGGTGCATATTTTTGGTGATGTTATTAATATTATGCTCGGCTGTTTCTTGTATAAGCTGGTGAGATGTCTTAGGTAGATACTCATTAGTTCCCATAAAACCAAGTAACATTAGGAGAGATAAGGGGACAGAGAATGAGGGAAGTGGATCATAAGCCTTTCTGTCTTTGTGTGTTTTGTTAAATTGTTGCTACAACTTTTTAAAACATCACACTGCATGTTACAGAAAAGCTGAAATAAGGGATGGGGACATTTGACATTTTTTTCCTCCTACCATTTTTCCTGACTTGAATACCACTTTGTTTAGCTAAAGATGCAGCCGTTTCTTCATTTTTATATTCATCCAACTCCAGATTTTAGTTTGACAGCCTTGCTTACAACACTTTAAGTAAAAGCATGCCTTTTAGTCCAGATAGGCAGCTGTTCTCACTTTTTACTATGGATTCCTACTTCCAGAGGGTTTAGTGTGTATGTACGTGTGTCTGTGTGTTTCATAAAAGGAAGCAGTGCTGGGTGTAGAGTTTGAGGTTCTTAAATAGAAGTCTAGTTAAGCTGTGAGATTATAGTGGAATAATAGGTGGTTATATGTAATTGGTGTAGTCCCCTCTTTAAGTCTGAACTTAATGTCACAAATTGAAATGTTTGGCTAGTTTTCTAGTAAAAGGACTCTTTCCTTTGTAGGAATATTAGTTGCCTGACATTTACATTTTTATAAGGCATTCTAGAAATAGAAATGAAAATTTGTGCAAAACATAGATTTATAATATCGCTTCCTGTTCTTATAATTGAGAGTATCACTACCTCTTGTCATTTCTGTGCTTTCTTCTCATCTATCCGTATAGGAAGAACGTTGGCGAAAAGCACAGAAACCAGTGACTTTTACGGCTGTGGAGTTTCCATGGAGAAAAGAGAGCATCAGAACTCACCTGGACCATCTTTTGTACCTGGTAAACCCTCCTCTCTCCCAAGTGAAGTCCATGCACTTGAGTGCATAGGTGTTTGGGGTGCTTTTCAGTACGACGCCTGGCCTGCAGATGAGGTGGGGAAGGGTGGGGGGAGGATGGGAGAGAATATGGAGCAAATGTTTTACAACCTGAACCTCAGAACTGTGATCCTCCAAGGAGAGCGCTACTTGAAGAAAAGAAAAAAAAAAAGAAAAAAAGTCGAATGGCTTCTCAGGGATTTTGTTTTCTGTGCACATATAAGCCATAGTTCCAGTACAGGTGGCAGTATTGAGAGCACTCAGATTTCAGTTCTATTAAATGTGAAAGAGGGATCGATTGACCATTCATTGCTGTTCCGTAACTAGTGTAAAATATGTATATGTTTATCTTTATTTTTGTAATTGCAAATACATTTAAATTTATACAGTTTGAAGCTTCTAGCGTTAGTTAACACTGGGTGCAATATTCTGCATGAGAACTGTGCCAAGATGGGGCGATTTCTTATTTTAGCATAAGACCTTTTTGTTCATTTCATTCTTTATTCTTTAATCCTTCTCAGATTAAAAAAAAAAAAAAGATATCTATCTGCCCATGAATTAAGTGTTGGTTCGTGAAGATGGTCAGTAATCTGTAAGAACTTTCGGGCAATGTCCCCTCTCCTTCTAATTAAAGTCCCCTGCCTATAAGTGTTGGGCAGGGTGGTGGGATTATTCCCTTCCTTTGTCCATATATCACTAGTGCGAGGCACGGTGCCCTTGCTGCAGGCTTCCATGCCAACTGGGGGTTGTCAGTGGGTGAAGCACTGATGGAGGTCTGGTGTTAGGATTCTTCAGCGGAGCAGGACGGAGGGTTCGACCGGTCCCCGGACAACCTGAGCCTTCCAATAGCTTGAGATAATCTAGTCAATTTGGAAACATGCAAAGAACTCTGTTAATGAGTCCTTTTTTTTTTCTCTCTCTCTTTTCCTAGAACAGTCTGTAAAATTTAGCAGAGCGCTTTGAAAGCCTCCCACATCTGGCTGTCAGGCCTGAAGATAGTAAATGGCCTAATTGGAGAGCATAATCCCACATTATTTATTAATACAGAGCCTCTGATTGCCAGGAACTAGTAAAACTCTTGTTTTAAAGTCTCCAAGAAGCAAAATTTGAAAAGCAAACCAAACAAATTGCTTTCTCTTCTCCTAATTGGGGCCACACAGCTGCAATAGTAAAACATTCTAGTCTTTGAAGAATGGAAAGGACTCTGTCTACATCTGCCGCCTCTGCCTGTTGAGTGGAAATGTGTAAGACTATTTCTCACCAGTGTAAGACAGGAACAGTGAGTCAGCTGGTATCATTCTTTTCCTTCTTTTATAAAGTACTGACTCTTGGAATGCCACAGTGTAGAAAGTCTTGACACATGTTTTAAAAGAAATAACAATCAAGCAAGTGGCTGCATTGCAAAAAATCTATTTTTGTAGAATATTTTGTGCCCCAGGAGTTAACTTTACTAATTGCAGAACCTCCAATTAAACAAGTATGATTTCTTATGATCATAAAATCAAGTGGGATCAGACCATTTCTGCATTTTTAAATAGTCTAATATGATACCTCAAATTTGAGATTTCATTTTCTTTTAGAATACAGTCACAAAGTTAATCCGGTTGATCCTTTTGTCACAGTTCTCATGTGTATGCATGTGTGTGGGGGCGTGTGAGTAAGTGTAAGCTGAATGCTGACATGGCATTGCTTTACGGATCATTGAATCATTGGGCATAAGAGTTTTTCAGTTGGCATGAGACAGTTCCTACACTGTCAGATTAACTGATTTTGATTTTGAAAAGACTCTAGCTTACTCTCCAGGGGACCATATTAAATGGAAAAAAAAAATACTCTTTGGGGTGACATACCCTGCAAAGTGTGTGCTGTTACTATCAACATAAATGCCCAC
This sequence comes from Rhinolophus hipposideros, assembly GCF_964194185.1. Classification (NCBI taxonomy): domain Eukaryota; kingdom Metazoa; phylum Chordata; class Mammalia; order Chiroptera; family Rhinolophidae; genus Rhinolophus; species Rhinolophus hipposideros. The sequence continues at coordinate 38,443,093 of NC_138050.1, read as the reverse complement.
ATTCTTAATATCTTGCTATTTTTTGACAAGTGATGTTTTGTGCTGTCATCTGAACCCTAGAGAAGCAGTGTAAGAAGAAATCTTGGTGTCACATATGGTTAAGTAAAAAGGTCATGGTGATAGAGGGTCATGTGACCCAGAGCAGCTCCAGAAAAGCTTGAGAACTTGCTGCAGGGTGAGGGGAGGGTGAGAGACACAGAAAACACTCTGCTCTACAGGAATTTTCGCTGTCCGTGCAGGAAAGTCCATTTCTTCTTTCGCCACCTGGGAAGGCTCGGCCAGCCAGGGCTGACAGGCACTGCACTAAGCACAAGGGGAACCTTCCAGCCAACGAGTCCCTGGCGTCGCAAAAAACACGCCCTCCAAGTTTGTTATGGTTTCTATTCCTGCAACTTGTGGTATCAAAACCACTTCCTGGAATTGTAAAAGTGCTACCAGAATAAATGTTTTTCCCCTTCCAAGAAAAAAATGACAGTGCTCAGATTTGACGCTTGTGCTGTGAACACTTTTGAATGAATAAAATGGAAAGGGTTTGGTGTCACTCCTGGTGGAGCGTGTGTTCTTTTTCATGCCACTGTTTGTGAATTGTAATTGCGGTTTCCCATTTAATTGTCATAACCGGGCAGAAAATTTAAAAAAAAAACTTCAAAAAAGTTCAATAAAAATGCAAATGGTGAAACAGTTACTATTACCAGAGTTTAGTTATTTCTGTTTGAATTTTTTTTTTCAGTTTCAATTGTATCAGTTAATGAATAACTATTGCATCTTTTTAGCTAAGTCACTTTTGAGCGGTGGGAGGTGGGTGGTGGCAGCTCTGTTGGGGATTTAGTCCCCAAGAAGAAAACTGAAGTAGTCTATTAAAACTCTGCCTGTTTTCAGGCTGGAGATTCAACTCTTGACTATCAGCTCTGGTCTCTTAATCAAATCATTTTTTCGATGATCTGCTAACCTCCTAAATCAAAGCTTACGAGTTTGTGATAGGTCTGCAAGTTTCCTTACCCTGATCTCTCTTTTAAGGGCTCTTGGCAGAAGTCCTTGCCACCGCTTTGTAACTATTGTCCAGGGGGCGTCTGTGTCTTCAGGCTGAAAGACTGACCCTGAAGGACCTGGGTCAGAGGTTCTATTCTCCCTGTTGTTTTGTGTGTGTGTGTGTGTGTGTGTGTGTGTGTTGTTTTTTTTAAGGACAGTTGAGAAGATAAGGAAAGGAAAGGAATGTGGTTGCTTCATGCAGAAGCCACAGCCTCTAGGGAAGGACCAAGAGCAGAAAAGCCCTGCCCTGCAATGCTGGGGCACTGGGGGGCACAGGGAAGAAAGAAAGGACCCCCTTAGCCAGACGCCTCCCTGGGAAGGTAGGTTGCCCAGAATTCAAATGTACCCTGCCAGCGGAAAAGCTGAAACCCTGTAATGGTCAGAATTTTCGAAAGAAGAGCTTGGACGGACTTGCTGATACCGCTGAATCCAGGTAAGGCCGCGTGCCCAGTCCTGCTGCCCCTCCTGGTGAACAGAGCAGAGGAGCAGAAGGCATCACTGGGGTCTGCTGTTGCTTTACCAAGAACCTCGGAGTTCTTTAAACTTGGTGAGCAGGTAGCCATGGTGACAACTACAAGTGCCTGATTTATCACGTATATCACTCTCTCCCAACCCTATTTTTTCTACTTAATTGTGAGCTTTTGAAGTAGATTCCAGGGTTGCTTTGAATACACAGGCAGTTGCTCACTCAGGTGCTGAATTCCAAAGCCCAGGGCTTCCTTTGCCCATGGCCACTTATGTCACCCATTGGTGCTTGGAACCAGGAGGGACATCACCTGGTAGAATGTGCTACTGTTGGCAGCGCGTAGGGAGGGGACATGGAGTTACTGGAAGCGCTTTTATAAAGCAGATGCGCCTTTGAAGGTAGTCTGAGTTTGACAGCATGAGAAAATTCACCTGGTAACAGAAACCCTATTTGGATATATAAGCACAAGTAAGAAATACCTTCTTCATCTTTATATACAAGAATTATTGAATGAAATGAATTGCATTCTAGACGCTGAGACTAAGTGTTTCCCAAACTGCTCCATGAAACACTCATGGGTCCTAAGATACTAATACTTGTTCCTCTGTAAAAGGCTTCTGAGATCAAGTAAGTCTGAGAAATGCTGCATTAAAGCTTAGGAAAGTTTTTGCTGCAGAACTCGGAACCTATTAGATGTTGATATAAATTGTGGGGATTGAATGTGCAGCATTTTCACGTGGATCAGAGTGTGGAAGGAAACTTCCCAAGAGTCGTCTGTGGACGTCCTCTGAGACCAGTGTTTCCAAAGTACAGGACACGCCCCGCAGTGCAACGCGAGAGGCAGGCATAGCATCAAATGATAGAGAATCACTTACTTCTCTCTGCAGGGCTTTTATGTTTCCATAAAAACATAAATTGCAGGGTGGTTAAGAACACTCACTCCAGACTGCCTTTGTTTGAAGCCTGGCTATGTCACCTATTTGCCTTGTGCCTCAGTTTCCAGAGTATAAAATGGAGAAAATCGGTCTTATACAGTTATTTGAATATTAAATGGCACACTCTGTGTAAAGTGCTCATGACAGCCTAGCACCGGGAAGCACTGGTCAAATGCAGCTAATCGTATTCTATTTATTTGCGTAGTTCTCTTTTTAACCTAGAAAGCAAACCTCAGGCTCTGAGTCTTGAACAATATCTAGCTACAATTTTTAAGATTTTTGTTTTCATCACGTATGCTTAACTGGTGATTTGCACTGGCGATAAAATGTTTGGTTTAAAAATGAATGTATTTAGAATGAAATCCTTAAAATGTATTCCAAAGAAAAATATTAAGTGAATAAATGCAGGTGGTACACAGAGAAAAAAAATGGTGACTGTATGGCAAAAATTATGAAAATGGTATGTGAATGGGTAATATAATGGAAGTACATACTCTAATGCAACCTACGGAGAGACCAGGCGGTTTCCCTATAAGCCAAAAAGACTCCAAAGCTTTTAAAGTTGCTTCCCCCAGTTCTAAAATTTCTGCCAGAAAAATTTATTGGAAGATTACAAAAGAATTATTATATTATTAGGAAATGATTTTTCTCTTACATTCGAAATTTAAAATAAGCTTTGCATTCTTAAATGTTTTCTTAGTGCAATCTTAGACTTTTCATATAAATGCAATTCTGAAATTGGAGTGGGAAAGCTGATTTGATTTGCGAAGATTTTAATTTTTTGGAAGACCCTTATAGATATAACACTTTTTCTCTGAATCTTTTAGTGAAGCCAGACTTAAAAAGTGAACTCATGTTTCATTCATCAGAAACAAAATCAAAATCTCACTAACTGCTTTGGTACACATAGAACAGAACAAATGGTTTGGCTTTATTTTACAGTCACTCAGTACTTGAGGAATCATGGCATGAAATTAAGTTGGGTACAGGCCACATGCCTGGGGTGTTCCAAGGGGTTGATGTCATGCCCAGCAAACTAGTGATACACTTCCTCTTTTCTCTCCTATCCAAAAAGTATCCCGAGATGGCAGATGAGAGGACTTCCAGAGTAATGGAGTAAAGAGCTTAGTGAAAGTCACCCCAACAAAACAAAACAGGGAAAATTATTTTTAAAAAAAAAAAAAACACAATCATTTAAAATCTCTGGAAATTGTTCTAAGGATATAGCAAATGGAGAAAATCTAGTGAGTATAAGATCAGCCCAGTCTGACATTTGATCCATATCCTTCTCCCCTATGCCCTCCATTTGATTCACACCCCCTCCTTCCCCACAGCTTCATGTTCCGGAAGTGCTGTCATGGGCCCTCTCCTCTGGGCAGAGGCGGCCAAGACGATAAAGATTCTCTCTCTCCTCAGCTCCCTGTTTCATGTTGGGAGAGACAATATCCCCCCCAGCCCTTTATGGCAGAAGTTCTATTCAGGCAAGAGTGGCTTAGAGGACTAGAGCCTCCTTCCACTTCCAGGGCCAAAGCTCCACCACAGGCAGGGTTGGCCAAGAAGAGGGGGCTCGATCGTCCATGCCCCAACTCTCAAATAGGGTGGACATTCCATCCCAGGAGAAGCAAGTCAGAAAGACCAGGGGCACCACTTCTTCCTCCCTCGGTGCCCACTTGTAGAGCAGGGGTGTCATTCTCAGAAAAAAGGGGTCCCCACCCACAGTTTCAGTGCAGGGGCACAGTGGCTTGTCCAGAAGAAAGGCAGACTGTAAGGATGAAGATCTCCCCAGCTCTGCCTGAGGAGAACAGACTTTATTTGGAACAGAACCTAGAGAACTGCATGCCTAAGGGTGTGGTGAAAATAATGGAGATCTCGGTGGAGAGCAAGAGAGAGGAGGCTGGTCGCCTTGTGAGGCAAGTCAAACAGCAGAGCAGCCAGCAGTGAACAGAACAAGAAGAACCCTCCTCTGATCACACTCAATTCTGGGGGTGCTCTAGTCTGCACCCACTCAAGAGTATTCAGAGCAGAACACAGGGCATCCTTAAAAGCATCCACACAACACACACAGACCCCTCATCCCAGGGCAGAAGCCTCACAGCCTGGGGCTCAAACACAACCTGTGAGCAAACACTGAACAGTAAGCTCCTCCTATCCACTTAATGTAAAAGTAAGCAGTAAGGGAGAAATAGAGGAACAAAACGTATGAGCCATATAGAGAACAAGCAATATGGCCAATGTAAATCTAACCACCTCATTAAATGTGAATGGGTTAAACAACTCAATCAAAAGACAGAGATTATGTGATTGGATTTAAAAATTATGCTCTCTATAGGAAGCAGGTTTTAATGTAAAGATACAAATAGGTGGAAAGTAATAGGATGGACAAAGGTATGCCAGGCAAAATACAACCATAACAGATCTGCAGTGGCTGTACTTCTGTCAGACAAAATAGACATTAAAATCAAAAATGTGGCTGGAGATAAAGAAAGACTTCATTATGAAAAAGGGTCAACCCATCAGGAAGGGAAGGAAATTTGGGACATGCACAAAAATACGAGATTCAATGACACGATACTGAATCACCCATGGGTCAAAGAAGAGAACACAAGAATAATTAGAAAATAGGAGGGAAATGTAAATCAATACCTCAGTGAGGTACCACTTTGCACCTATAATGGCTATCATAGAGAATAACAAGCATTGACAAGGAGAAATTGGAACTCTCCTACGCTGCCAGTAAAATGGTAAAGACACTTTGACAGTTTGGCAGTTCTTCCAAATGTTAAAGAAAATGTTACCCATGGCTGGGCAATTCCATTCCTCCAATCCAAGTTTGTACCCAAGAAAAGTAAAAACACATCCATCCAAAAACTTGTCAACAAATGTTTATGGCAGCACAATTCCTAGTAACCAAAAAGTGGAAACAACCCAAGTATGCATCTACTGATGAATGGATAACTAAAATGTGGTATATTCATACAATGCAATATTGTCTGGCAATAAAAAGAAATGAAGTACTGAAGTATCCTATCACTGGAGAAACCGTAAAAACACACTAGGTAAAAGAAGCCAGTCACGGGAGACCACATACTGTGTGCTTCCGTTTGTATGAAATATCCAGTATAGGCAAAGATATAGTGTTTTTTTAGGACTGCCGGGAGGAGAGATAGGGAATGACTGCTAAGGGGTACAAGGCTGCTTTTAGGGAGTGTATTACGATTCTCCAGAGAAACAGAACCAATAGCATACATCAGAAAGAGACTTATAAGAAATTGGCTCAATGATTTTGGCTGACAAGTCCAAAATCTGCAAAGCTGATATCCCAGTTTGCAGGCTATTGGGCAGGAGAATTTTCTTTTACTGGGGGGAAGGGTCAGCCTTTTGTTCTGTTCAGGCTTGTAAAGGATTGGATGAGGCCCACCCATATTATGGAGGGCAATCTGCCATTACAAAAGCTGAGGGCACAGGCATCTATGAGAAAGCCCCAGAGAACAATGACAGAGAGATGGAGCCAAATTGAGATTGGAGTAATGAGTCTTTCAAGTGAAGACACAAAATTGATAGGAAATATTTGGGGACAATGAGTTGTTAGGCTGCTGCCCAGCACTGGTATGGTGGGGTCGGAGGACATGGCAGGACATAGAGCCACAGCCTGTGCCTGGTAAAAGCCTTCCACAACGTGTGCCTATTGCATACCGGTCAAATTCCTTGGTCACTTGGCCTAAATCAAACTTAACTCTGTCCCCTCTACAGGTGTACTTGAGACTATCAGTGCAGCCACATAAAGTTCTAAGGGTAACACCCTTGCCCACAGCTCCCACTGCCCCTCCACCAGTCCAGCATTGCTGGTTGAAGTAGGCGTGTGCATTTGGGTGGCCTGGTATGCAAAAATTGTCCAGGCCAAAAAGTGTCCTGCTCCCAGGACTAGAAATAGGAAAGACCGAGCCAAGCAACAACAGAAGCAGGGGTGACGCTGTGATAGGGAGAGAGGGGTCAGAGTGGCCATCATGGCGACTACTAGACCGAAGTTAAAATGGATCAGAGCCCTGGATAAAGCCGAGGAAGCTGGCAGAAACAGAGTAGAATGTCACAATGCAGAAAAGCAAGCCAGAGACCACACCCCTGGGAGTGGGTCTGGAGACAATCAGGGTCCCTAGCTCTGGTGCTGCCTCCATTGTTCCAGTCCAAATATATTCTTAAAATAACCCAGTTCCCCTGAGTTCCACCCATTGAATGGATCCCTGCATTTGCATCAAAAATACTCCTTGAAGCAGACCTCTTTCCTAGAAGTCCTGCATTCAATTACTGGGGACTCATTATATGCTAAGTGCTGTTTGGGCACTGGAGATTCAGCACTAGATAAGGCAGACGACCTCTGCTGAGAGCTGCTTTTCCTGTGGTCACAGACCACAATGTTCATTCCTCACACTGGATTATTCAGCCCCATGCCCTGCACTTGCACACCCCTAGCCATGTGCCTTTGACTCACACTGTTCAGAATGGTTCCTCTTCATAGAATTCTCTTTACCTGCTACTGTGTTTCCCCGAAAATAAGACCTCGCTGAACCATCAGCTCTAATGTGTCTTTTGGAGCAAAAATTAATATAAGACCCGGTCTTATTTTAATATAATTTAATATAATATTATTTTAATATAAGGCCGGATCTTATATAAGACCAGGTATAATATATAATATAATTAATATAATATAAATCTAATACCAGGTCTTATATTAATTTTTGCTCCAAAAGACGCATTAGAGCTGATGGTCCGGCTGGGGCTTATTTTCAGGGAAACAGGGTAAATACTATCCTCCTTCCAGACGCAGTTCAAATACTGTTTCTTCCGTGCAACCTCTCAGAACCTCTCAGACAAAATTAATTTCCCTCTTTCTTGTGCCAGTTAGCACTTCTGTCACTTTGGCTCAGAGTGTACCGTTCTTTATACACCTAGCTCACCTTCAGGAATTTGAATTGCTTGGGAACAGAAAATGGGCCTCTGCCTAGGGCCTGTTAATGGAACCTTCCACAGGGCCTCCTTTTAATGATATTGGTTCAGCTGAATTAAATTCAACCTATGAGGAGCTAGGGAGGGAGAAATGAGGATATTCCCCCCTTTTCCTTATTCCTGACTCCCACATCCAAGCACATGGTTGTAAGTCCTTCATTTTCACCCTGTCTTCCAGAGTAACATTGAAATGGTGATTTCTATCTAAAATCTTTAGCCCAGCTGCCTTCTTACAGATCCAAATCATCACTAGCTGATGGACAAGCTAGTTATTTTTTTTCAGCCTTGGCATGTGGTCAGTATTAACCATCTAGGAAGAAGGCATAATGAAATGCTTCTAAGTGCTTTGAACTGGCAAAACTGTGTTTATACAATTACGTGCAAACCAGCTAACTTGATGGCATTGCTGAGGTTTAACGATGCTGGGTCAGGGAATTACAGTTCTCTGGTTATATATTTCGCTGCAAACTGGTTTCCCTCTCATTGGAAAAGAATCTTGATTTGGAGCTATTCCTTCATGCATAAGGAGTTTGCTATAAATAAGGGGATGAGGAAATTAATTCTTAAATGAATTTTATTTCTTCCTCCTGAGATATACAGACAAAGATAAGTAGATGACTGTCAGTGGCTGGGCTACACCAGAAAATTCCACTACTTCGGTGCAGGTGGCCGCAACATGAAGAATGTATGTCCAGGCTTCTCTCTCCACGTTTTGCCAAGCCCCCCCTGACCTTGCCGAGACTCCATGGACATGAGCCAGCGATGCAGTTAATGCCATACTGACCTTGCAATCAGAAGACCTGGGTAACGAGCCAGATCGCCACTAACTGGCCAAGGGATCTTGTGCATGTCACTGGACTTCTTTAGGCCTCGGATTGCTCATCTTTATACACAGTGATTGGTGAAGGTCCCTTCCACAGTTTGAATTGAATCTGTGCCAGTGCATAAGGCTATTGTCCCACATCTACAGAATTACTGGAGCTGACCCATCAACATTAGGCTTATTTTTCTAATTGCGCTGATCCGCAGACATGTTCTGACCTGGTTCTCCTGGTGACTCACCCTGCGTCTGTCACACAGTGGCCTCAGGTAATGGGATTTGGCTGGGGCTGTGACACTTTTTCTCTTACTTATACATGGTATTAGGGGACCGGCCGCTAGGACTGCTTGTCTTTGATGCAGAGACAAACAGACCGACTTATGTGGACACTAACCTTCAACAATTTTATCACAGGGTTATTTTTAAACTCAAGTGAAAAGAACTAAATGTTCAAGTTCTGAAGTGGATAGGTTGGATGAGTGATACAATTTCTGTGCAAAGGTGAACCCTTGTAAAAATGAGGAGGACATTCAACAGAGCTAAAGGAAAAGAGTAAATCCGGTTTCACCAGAGGTCTTTGTACTCTGGGTCGCCTGTAGAACACTGTCCTTGGAACCATGTTTTCCTTTATTTATATAAGTTTTATTTTTGTTTGTTTGTTTGTTTATTGGAACCATGTTTTTAAAACATGGACTGACCAGACTATAATGTAAGGCATTGCTAAAGCCAAACTGCCCGGATAGAATCCAAAATGGAATTGTATTTTATTGTTAGGATTGTAAAATAAAGATGCCAAGAGAGAGATGTCAGGAAGCCACCTTGTTTTTGATGTCTTGTGCCATCTAGTGCTCCGACTATTCCCAAACAATGTGCCTTTCAAGTGTTCCTGTTGCACTCCTATGCTGTGGAGGCCATGGCAGTGGAGGGGGGACCACTCCAGGAAGCAGTTAGGAATATCTGTCAATGTGTCCAAATGCAATCCCACTCTCAGGAACATATCTCAATATCATAAAGATATGGTCAAAGGTATATGTATAAGGATGTTTCTGGCAAAAATTTAAAGCAACAAAGAGAACATGATTCACTTCAAGTGTTAAGTATATGATGGGAAATGTCATTAGTGGTGCTTCTGAAGAATGTTGGATAACACACACAAGCTTTTGCTACAATTTTAAGTGGAAAAGTGAGGTTGCAAGTTTTATATATATTTTTAACATATGTGAAAACAGACGCACAGAATGAGACTGTCCCTGAGCCATCACCACCGCCCTCCCCTGCCCTACACACACCGCTCTGCAGAGAGCAGGCCAGAGGCAGGAAAGCCGACGCTTCATGGATGGAGGCTGAGCTATCACGCACAGCTCTCTCCAATGCAGCCTGATAGCAGGTTTCTCAAGAGGAGATGACAGGTGGTCATTCTCAAATGCAAACTTCCCACCCTCCCTGTGAAAAGCTTAAACATGAAAAAAGGAAAATTCTATGTGATCAACTAGGAAGGAAAAATGACAGTTCCTTGCATGAATACATTGCTGCGTCAGTCATGTTTGCTGAAATACCCAGCTGCGAGATCTGCTCCAAGACCCGTGGCTGCAGCTTTTCAAGATTTGCAGTAAGAAGGTATTTCGTCTCAGTTTAGAAGTGTTTTCACCATATGATTCTTAACAATACAAAAACGCCAAAATGCTAACAGAGAGTACTTTAGATTTGGGAGAACGAGTGACTTTTATTTCCTCTCCTTCTTTATTCACTGTTTTCCAAATTGTCCAAAATAAGCTTTACCTTGAAAAAAAAAAGTCATTACCCCAAACTGATGCATGTCCCTTAGATGATCACCACCTCCCTTCCTTGGGGTGGTGTGGGCACAGAGCCAGGAATGCAGTTTCCAGGCTCTCGGCCTGGCATGGGGAGGTGCTGGCTCAGGTAGTAGATGGCCATCAACTGTGATTGCATGGCCATCAGCTGTAGCCGGTTAGCCAATTGGCCACTGATATAAATGCCGCGGCTGCGTTGGTTACTGAGTCGAGAGTCGTCGGTTGGTTGGCAGCAAAGCGGACAGCAAGTTGCACGTCGTGTGAATCCAGCCTCCAGTGAGACTATAGTGGTATGACTCCCCTACCTATGGCTCTGTGAGTGTTCCTTTTTGGCCTGACCATGTCCTGTGTTCTTATGTGGGGAGCGGGAGAAGAGAACCCACAGGCAGCCCCGCATGACAGGTGGCCTTGTCTCCCTGTCCTTTACTGCCATTCCCTTGTCCCTAAAGACACACTACAAATGAGAAAATCAAAGCCACAGAATTCACTTCTGCTGGTGGTGATTACAAATGTCACTAATAACATCAGCACAATTAGCCCCTGCAGAGACTCTTCCAAGTGTAGGCATGGGAGGAAGAAAAGGATCAATATTCACAAGGCGGGAAATGCTAATAAAGCTAATGATGTTGAGTAGAGCCTTTGCTACGGTGCAGTGACCCGATTTAATGACTGTTTTATATGTGCATAATGTAAGCAGTGGCTTGCCCAAGCCTGTGATCATAAAGTGTTATAAAGGGTTGCTATGTTATTAAAATAGTAAGGCCACTTACCAAATGCTTTGTGAATGAAGGTCCAAAACATGATCACAGTGCTCCCTGGGAGGAAATTCAGCTGTGTAGAGACTAAAAGCCAAACAGAATGCCATGAGCTTCATTTTCTGCACCCATGCACACTGTACTTCGTCATCTGGGCCAGAGTTTGCGTGCACCAAGGACTCTAACTCTTTAAAAACATCCATAGAGGAGATCATTTTGCAGTAACATACTTTCTAATTTATAGTTTGCATAAACTTGGTATTTTGCATATTAGATGTTAAGGGTTAGATTTACAATATTGACTATAATAAGTCTGTAAAGGTGAGAGTCAGTATATCACTACATCAATTTTTGGGGGGGTCTTAAATGTGGTTAAGGAATAAATAGGAGAATAGCGTATAGAGGGAAAAATCTGGAGTCAAATTCATGCAGGTGAAATTATTTGTAAATTTCTCTTTTAATCTGGTGAATTTTACTACCTACTTCCTTCCTTCTTTCCCTCTCCTTGCCTTGCAGCTGACCAGAGTTATCTTCCTCTGTATCTGATGAGTGGTCCATTTAAGGATTGGGTAAAAAGAGGAAAACAAGATGCTCAGGAATAACATTGAGAATGCCATCAGGGCGAGTATTTCCCCCAAAGTGCTTCCTTTGGGCTCCAGATGGGTTACCGATATAATGAATTTAAGCCCTCCTAGGTGCATTAATCCAGGGCATCAGGGTTACATATCCTCTTTTCAAAAAGCTTATCTTGCATTGGGAAACTAACTAGCATGGTAGGACATCGGCTAATGTTTTCTATGTGTGATGAAATAATGAGGTGGAAATCATTATACCTACTTTACAGATAGGAAAAGTAGAACAATATAGAAATTCTTATCTTTTAATGGCCGTCTATTCATTAGAAATATCACCAAAATGGTTCTGGGAAACATGTTTTAGTACTTGTAGGGTGAAAAGGTTAGATATTTTTTCTTAGCATACACCTAAATTCCAGAGGGGAATTATGAGATTCAATGTGAACACTGAAATGAAAATGAAACAAACACTAAGAAAAATAGAGTGAACATTTACTTGATTTCGGAATAGGTTGGATTTTCTAACAAGAGCCATGAAGGAAATCACCGCATTTCATTTTATGTATCTTTTAAAAGTTCTATCAGAAAATACCATAGACGAAATAAGAAAGTAAAAGACAAATTTAAATATTTGCAACATACACAAAGAGATAGCATACTGTAAAAAGAAACCTTAAAAGTTAAATTTAGCAAAATGATCAATGAACCCAGACAATTCACATAAGAAGAAATAAAAGTAGCAAGTACACATATAAAAATGTTGGACTACATTATTAATAAAAGGCATGTTAGAACAATCTTATGATTGTGTATACCAAACTAACAAAGATTTTTAAAGGTGCAAAATTCCTGTTAATGACTGTGGAGAAGTGGTTATACACCTGTACTATAGAAAGTATACGATGATGGTACAGCTGACCTGCTGGGCAATTGGCAGTATGAATGGCCTAAATGTGCCTTTAGTCTTTTTCTTCCTGGTCCACTTGGCCATATAGCTTTTTGGTTTTACAATTTTATTGAGGTACAATTGACATAAAATAAACTGCACATATTTGAAGTGCACAATTTGATAAGTTTAACATACATATACACCCATGAAACTACCATCACAATATAAAAAATGACCCCCAATATGTCTGTCCCTTTATAAATCGTCTTTCTACCTTCATCCCCAAGTAACCACTGCTGCGCTTTCTTTCACTATAAATTTACATTTTTTGGCATTTTATATAAATTAAATAATATAGTATATCCCCTTATTTTTGGTCTCTATTTCTTCACTCACCATAATTATTGTGAGATTTATCCATATCGTTACATGTATCTAATGAATTTCTGTTTATTGCTGAGTCGTATTCCATGGTTTGGGTGTACCATCATCTACTTATCCATTCATCTGTCAATTGGCATAAAATTGCCCACTCTTTTTCTAGACATTTATTCTAAGGAAATAATCAGAGATTTGTGTATAAAGATGTACATTACAGCATTATTTACATTATCAAAAATTAGAAGGTATCTATATATCCAACAATAAGAGATAAATCAAGCAATTATATTCAATCCACCAAAGAAAATGCAACATTTCAAAACCATATTTTAAAAGAATTTTTATCAACACAGGAAAGCCTTCATATATGTTACCTTTAAAAAAGGGGGAAACAAAATTCAGATAATGAATTTCGTAAAAACAAAATCATAGAAGTACTAGAAGAAAGCAAGGGTGAATTCTATTATAACATGTTTATGAAGAAAGGTTTTCTAAAACTAAACATCCAGATGCAAAAACAAATTTGCCAAAAAAAAACCTGAACAAAATGAAAATAGAACTGATAAAATGGGAGAAAATATTTGCAACATTTTTCCGACAAAGGGCAAAGGGATAATGTCTCTCTCTCTCTCTCTCTACATATATATGTGTGTGTGTGCACACACACACACACACACACACACACATATGCTTTTTAAAATTAAAGGAAGACCAAAAACTAGGTAGAAAAAAACTAGGTGTAAAAATACTAAGAAGCAATTCATTTCAAAAAATCTAAAAATAGCCTGAACATGTGACAAATGTTCAATCCCACTCATAATTAAGGAAGTGCAAATTACAACTTCATTGAGATGTCATTTCTCACCTGTCAGATTGGTGAAAATTTAAAAGTATGACAACACATTCTCTTACAGAAATTGTGGGAAATAGGCATTTTCATACATTGTTGGGAATGGAAATTGGTACAGAAACTTTGGAGGCGATTTTGGCAATAAATAATAGCTACATATCTATTTAAAGCTACCTTTGGACCCAGCAATTCCACTTCAGAGAATTTACTCTGAAAATATAACTCTAGCAAAACAAAAATATATACACACAAGGTTATTCATTGCATCATCATTTGTAATTTCAAAATATTGGAAATAACCTAAGTACCTATACATAAGAGAAGTTGAATAAATTATGGCATAGCCACATAATGGAATACTATGCAGCTATGAAAAAGAATGAAGACGGTCTTAGTATAAACTAATATGGAAGGATTTTTCAGGATATATTGTTAAATGAAAAAGCAGTGTGCAAAGGAGTATCTATTTTATACCACCTTTTGTGTAACAAAGTGGAGAAATAAGAAAATACTCAATATCTTCTTACCTTTGCAAAAAGAATCACGGGAAGAATAGACTAGAAATAAATGAAATTGGTTACCTTCCGGGTAGGTGGATGGGAATCGGGTAAGACAGTCCAGAGGAGTGACATTCCCTTCAATAAACTTTTTGTGTAGTTTTGACTTTTACAACCATTTTTATGTTTCACATACTCAAAGAATAAGTTAAAAAGCACATTAATTAATAAATAGAATCAATGAGGAAGTGGGATGAAAATTGCAAATAGAACATAAACAGAAACAAAGAATCCTAATAGTACTTAAATAACAACCATAAACAAAGGGAGCATAGGGAACCAGTCAGGTACTTTTTAAATACAATAATTTGATTTTATACCCTCAGGCTAAAGATAAAAACTGTAGGCAATTATTGTAGTTAGTAAGTTTCTTTTTCACAGTAGTATATGTTAGCAATTCTGAAACTGTTTTATGGATACTCTCAGACTGAGCAAAAAGTGGGATCTAGGTTTTTCATTATCATAGAAGAGACTTACAAACGCACGGAGGGAGAAGGCGAAAATGCACCCTGTGGTGTTGTACTGGAATTGGAGTATCAGTATAAACACATGATTTTTAAATATTTAGATAGAGAAGTCAATATACATCTCAGGACACAAACATATTCCTGACTCTGTTTATTGAGAGTGCCGAAAAGCAACGATATGGTTTTTTAAATACTGTGCTCCACTAAAAAGAACTAGAGTTCCCTGGAGGATTGGCTGATTCCAGGGCTGGAGCATGTCGCTGTGTAAGTAAGTAAAGGGTATCCAAAGTAAGTAAAGATGTATCCAAAGACAGAGGAGTCAGATTGTTGGGATTCCTGCTCACCAAGTCTGGGACAGTTTGAGCATCAAAATAGGGAAAGAGAGCAATAGATTTAACTCACACTGAAAAGGAGAATCCATGAGTATCAACACTGCTATAAATAAGTGAATAAAAAAAATGAGGAGGAGAAGCACTTCCTTACAGTAGAATGCAAACCCATAAATGAGGAGTGATGGCATTAGAAAATCCCCACTTAGTAACCATCATAATAATAATTGATTCAGGCAAAAATCATCAAGGATGGTAAAAATCATAGGTAAAAATTGGAAGATACATAGTATTAATGTTATCTCCCCACAAGCTAGTTTTTGAATTACAAAGGATAAAATAGTATTGTTTACAGTGGAGCGTGTTGGCAGACACTCCTTTAACCAACTGTTCAAAGGTAACATCCCCAGTAATGCGTCAAAACCATGGCATGTGCCCTTGGTACAAAGCCCTGAGGAGAACTTGCTGCAAAAGATGCAACATGAATCTCTCATGAAAAAACATCAACAAACTCAAAATTCTCTTACAAGGTAATTGGTCCATACTGTTTAAAAATGTCCAGGCCAGACAAGAAAGACGGAAGAGCTACCCAGAGTAAAGGATACCAAAGAGGCTAAATGCCATAAATGATGTTGGATTGGATCCTGGATCAGAATTGGTTTTCTTTTGCTAAAAGAGCAATAAGGAGACAATTAGTGAAATTAAGTAAATTCTGTTGGTTAAATAATACAATAGTATCATTATTAATTTCCTGATTTTGTTGTCTAGTAAGACTGGTCTTATTTTTAGGGAGTACATGCAGTATTTAGAGGCAAGGGGTAATCAGTTTGCAATTTACTATCAGATGGTTCAGAAATAATATACATGAGAGAGAGAGAGCTATATATCTATATCTATATATCTATATCTATACTTATACCTATATCTATATATCTATATCTATATGTATGTATCTAGCTATAATGGAGTATACTTAGCCTTACACAAGAAGGAAATCCTGCCTTTTGTGACAACGTGGATGGACCTACAGGATATTATGCTAAGTGAAATAAGTCAGAGAAAGACAAATACTGTATGTTCTCACTTATAAATGGAACCTGAAAAAAAGGAACTCATAGAAACAGAGAGTATAATAGTGGTTGTCAGGGGAATAGGGGAAATGGGGAGATGTTTGTCAAAGGGTACAAACTTTCAGTTATAAGGTGAATAAGTTCTTAGGATCTAATGTACAGCATGGAGACTGTAATTAACAACACTGTGTTGTATACTTGATAATTGCTAAGAGAGTAGATCTTAAATGTTTTCATTATAACAGCAACAAGAAAAGGTAATAATTATGGGAGGTGAAGGATGTGTTAACTATCCTAATTCGGTAACCATCTATACTGAATCAAATCATCATGTTGCACACCTTAAACTTACACAATGTAATGTCAATTATATCTCACTAAAGCTGGAGGGGAAATAAAAAATAAAATTAATTGTTTTGCTTTTATATTTTACACAGATTCAACAATAAGCATGTATTTTTATAACACACATGTATTTAAAAATTTTTAAGGCACTAACAAGGCCTGTGGCTCTTGATCTGTCATGATGGCTCTTTGTCAGCGTCAGTTGTCTTGTTCATATCACTACTCTCCTCATGCGTGGTTACACCCATCTGGGCTCTCCCAGCAGCTGTACCAGAACCAAAATAGTTCTGAATGGGATCATGACAGTAAGACAGCTGTAGTCTCAAATGACTTACAGTGTCACATGCTTTTCCCCTGAGGCGATGAGTAGATCGCATAACAGAAGGAATTCTAAAAATGGCAATGTGCATAGTCTGCTGAGGAAACACCCTGTCATTGTCTGGTGGCGTCAGAGTTCCAGAGCGATGAACTTGGAGTGTGTCTGCATTGTTGAAGTGTCATTGATTTTTTTTTTTAAAGCAAATTATTATGTATTACGGATTTATAGAACATCTTGGGTGCCTTGGAAAAGTATTCTTTTTCTTTTAGGTATAGTTCTTAAAATACATTTTGAAATAGCACTGCTCACAGTGTTGGGCATAAATAGTAGAGCCAATAAATACTCGTCCGATTAGCTAATCGAAAAATGAATAAAAAGTATGCGAATGACTGATGTGAGTAGAAAACTCTGCAGTTCGGGTGTGGAAGTTTAGATTGTGCAATGGGTTTGACAGTCTCTTTGGACAATTTATTTCACAATTTTTCAGTTTCTGCCAGTTGGAAATGACTTCAGTGGGTCACTGAATTTTCCTCTGGCGTCAGGCAGGAAGTGTTAGCAGGTGAGGATCTCGGATTGTAGGCTGTACTCCAACATTCTTCAAAACTTCCAGAAAGGGCTTTCACAACTTTATGCCAGCAGACATCCTAAGTTTTGTATCGCTCATAACCCCGACCTAACTGATCAAGCTCTCCATTTCACAAAGCTGGGCATTTAATTTGTGATTTTTGAAGAGAGAATGACATCTATTTATTCTAGATGTTTCTCATTCCCTTCTGTCACTATGAGAGACCATGCTCTGTATTTATTCTCAAAGGCTGCCATCATTCAATATGGAGAAAAATTCTTAACGTCATTAGGGGAATGAGACATGAAGTTTCTATGAACTCAGTTTCTGAGAAACCTCTCAGTTTGACTCAGACAACGCAAGATATACTCATCCATCAAATGGCTCTTTGGGAATACCCAACCTATTTTCTGATATTTATAAAATATTTAAGAAAGCAAGATAAAATTTTTTAAAACTAAATTTTTTAAAACCTGGGAATTTTAAAGTTAATTTTTTAGCTACTGCATTTTGCTGTGTCTGAATTATTATCAGAGACAAGTTGTTATGCAAAACTCCTTTCCCTCTGCCTCCCAGCATAATTTATGGGTGGTCTCCCCTTTTCCTCACCTATTGGTAGTTAGTAAATATTTAACCAGCAGCCCCTGAAGAGCTGATTTGTAGCATCTGCCAATTTCCATGGTCAATCGCCAAGTGGCCAATTTCAGATTATCAATTTAGTGCCACTGAACGCAGAGTTGGGAAGAGATATAGTAGCAACCCATTACATAGGATTTATATCATATAGATACAGTAGATGTATAAATGACTTCAAGAGCACAGAAAACAGTAAAACGTAATAAAAATAATTAGATAAGTGAGATTTGAGTATTATCTTTGTTTAAAATATAATCTAGTTAATTGTAAATTTATATAATCTGAAAAAATTTTCTTAGTTCTTGAAAATGTAACAATTGGCTCTCAAGAGCCAGTTCTATCAGAGAATACATTTCCTGGAAGTACTTTTTAGTGTAAAACTGAGAAAAGGGTGAAATTAAGGTATTGAATTACTCTCTCAACGGGGTCTGATTCTGAACTGTCCTCCAGGCAAATTTCTGGGGTTACCAAACTCCTCTTTCAAAACAGCCCAAGGAATGGGTTTGCCCTCTGCCGCTGAGAGTTTTGCGTTCTGTTGCGCCACCTGGTGGTTGCAATTAGCAATCGCTACATTTCCTGCGGCTGTCTTGCACTCGTGCTTCAGGGCTCTTCTCGGATGGGACGCATTCTTTACTGTACCAACCAGCATTTTCAGCTACTAATAGGACTTCCAATGGATAATTTTAACTCTTGTTAGTTTACAGTCTCTTATACTAAGGCCTTTAAGATAAAGTCCCAGGCATTGGGCCAAAGAGCCCTTGACTAATAAATTAGTAGGATTTTTGTCCTCCTCTAAGCTCACCACCCCAGCTCCAGAGTAATGGGGAGGATCTCCAGGTTTGGCTTCTAAATGTGAATCAGAATATCCAATGTCCTAATAGCCACTCAGTCTAATGAATATGCAATAGTCTATTTCTTGGCTATGCCATCCTTAATTTTTCTCTAATATAATAATATGTATATTAAGTTTCTAAATTTTCATTATATATAAAGTGCCCCACATCTCAAAAGTCTTTCTATAAGTCTTATTTATTTAAAAATGTTTTATTGATATCTGTTATGTGTAAGTCACTGGCCTGAGTAATTTAGAGGGTCCAAAAATGAATCATGATTAGACACTGCCCCCAAGTTTTAGATTTAGTATTCTCTGGATGGAAGTTATGCTTCATTTTACCTTCAGGAGGACCCTGTGAGATGGTCAAGGTGGATGTTACTTCTCTATTGCTTTTATAGTGGGAACACGAGGTTCAGAGAGGTTATGACGCTTGCCTGAGGCCACACAGAATATGTCTTTAGTCTATTAGGTTGGTACAAAAGTAATTGCGGTTTAAAAGGGTGAAAATAATTGCAAAAACCGCAATTACTTTTGCACCACCTAATAGTTTCATGATTGACAGTTTGGCTGGTCTTGATTTCTGCTTAAAAATCACTTTCATTCAGAATTTTAAAGGCATTGTTCCAGTGTTTTGTTGCTTCCAGCATTGCTGTTAAGAAGTTTGATGCCATTTGATTCCTGTTTTTATTTTGTGTGTCCTGGTTGTTCTGGAAAAGTTTAATTTTTTTTTTATCTCCAGTTCTGAAGGTCATGGGGATGTGTCGTGTTGTGAGTCTTTATTGTCATAGGCTCTCAGTGGGTCCAGGATCTGGAGAACTGTGTCTTTAGTTTAGTGAAATTTTCTTCTGTCTGTTACTGATCACTTTGCAGTAATTTCTCCATTCTCTCCTTTTGGAATTATGATTATTTTGTTGTTGCAGCTTCTGCAATGATCTTCTAATTTATTTATCTTTTGCCTCCTATTGTCTTAAAAATATACATATATGATTGATTTTTTTCAACTTTATTTTCAACACTTTTACTTACTGATTTTTTTAATTGAAGTTTATTGGGGTGACAATTGTAAGTAAAGTTACATAGATTTCAGGTGTACAATTCTGTATTACATCATCTATAAATCCCATTGTGTGTTCACCACCCAGAGTCAGTTCTCCTTCCATCACCATATATTTGATCCCCTTTACCCTCTTCTACCACCCCTCTCCCCCCTTACCCTCTGGTAACCACTAAATTATTGTCTGTGTCTATGAGTTTTTGTTTCTCATTTGTTTATCTTGTTCTTTTGTTGTTTTCGGTTTATATACCACATATCAGTGAAATCATATGGTTCTCTACTTTTTCTGTCTTATTTATTTCGCTTAGCATTATAATCTCAAGGTCCATCCATGTTGTCCCAAATGATACTATTTCATATTTTCTTATGGCAGAATAGTATTCCGTTGTGTATATATACCACAACTTCTTTACCCATTCATCTATCAAAGGACATTGGTTGTTTCCATGTCTTGGCCACCGTAAATAAAGCTGCAATGAACATTAGAGCACATGTGCTGTCACGCGGGGTGTCATGCGGGGTCTCAGCTCCCGCTCCCCACACAAGAACACAGGATGTGGCTAGGCCAAAAAGGAAAACCCACGGAGCCATAGGTAGGGGAGTCATACCACTATAGTCTCACTGGAGGCTGGATTCACACGACTTGCGATCTGCCGTCCGCTTTTCTGCCAACCGACCAACTCTCTCTCTCCACCACAGCCATGGCATTTATATCAATGGCTAATTGGCTAACCGGCTACAGCTGATGGCCAACTAGCCACAGCTGACGACCATCTACTACCTGAGCCAGCACCTTTCCACGTGAGGCTGAGAGCCTGGAAACTGTTCTCTGGGGCTCTGTCCCCACACGTGCCTTTATGAATAAATGTTTTCAGATTTTTGGGGTAGATGCCCAGTTTTACTTACTGATTTTTAAAATGTATCGGCTAGCAGATTTTTAATTTCCAAAGCTTTTCTTGCTCTTTGTTCTTTTAAAAGACTTACACTATTCTTGTTTTATAGATGCCATATTTGCTTCTTTCTCTGAACATAGTCATCATTTTTTCTTCTGCTCCCTGCATAATCTCTGTTTCTTTGAAATTTTTGGTTTCCATGTGTTTGTTTTGGTCTCTTTTGCTTTACTTTTATTTTACCTCTACTCCTCAAATATCTGGCAAGCTGTGCCTGACCGTTTAGAGTGGGGCGTACTGTGTCTTAGGAGGCTGGTGTCTGGTGGGGGTTACTGTAGCATGACTGGGAAGGGCCCCCACTGCTTTAGTGGGCAACCTCTAAACATGAACATCTTCCTGAGAAGGGTGCACACCTCCCGTTTCCTGTCAGACGGTGTAAGTCTGGCTGCAGATGTACGGAGCTGGGCAGAGGAAGGGGCTGGGTAGGGTGAGTTTCTGCGTTTAATATGTAGACGTTCACTTTTATTTTTTGATTTGGTATCTCATGCTACCCACCTGGGAGATCTTGCTAATCATCTCTAAAGAAGCTTGTGGCTGTTTTGAGGGTGTTTTGATGACTTACTGGGAAATCAGTCTAAACCTGTTTGCGTCGGTGCCCTTTATTCCCTCATAATCCTCTTCACGGAAGCATCAGAGGGAAAACTGCTGATTCTGTGACCTATCATCAAGGAGCTGAGTTATGGTTCAATTATATTTATACTCTGAGCTACTTAAATTTCAGTCATGATATACAAGGCAAAAAATCAATAAAATGGTCATCTCACTGACAGCTGCTCAAACACTTGTCGGTATAAACTGTCAACAGCTATTATTTATAACTGATGAAATGGAGAGTCTCATGTCACAAATATGTTTATAAATCTTTTTCGGGGATGTGATGTCCAGAATTGGCCAATAAAGTTAGCCCGGCGTCTCCTAGTATTGAAATGAAAGTTTGAAATGATGCCACCACTCATAGTTCAATAACTGAAAAGCATAGGTGAGTAGAGCTACAATGGATCTCAGAGTCCACCTGGTCTCTTTTCCTTTATTTAGCTTCGATTCCCTAACCTAAGGCTCAATGTGGTAATATAATATGGCTATTCTCACCAATTAAACCTTACATACTTTGTACAATATAGATTTTTTCCCCTAAGTTGGGCCTCTCTGCAGCACTTACACTTTGTGTGTCTAGGATTAGCCGTACATTATATGGTGCAATGAGATAGCTTTCCTCGAATACTTGCTGAAGCTTAGAATTCATGTGGCAGAAAGCAGGGTTTTGCGTTCCGCAGTGAAAGATAAAGCTTGCAGAGCAAAATGGCTGAGTTGCCCTCAATTCCTTCACCCTTGTCCTCCCTCTGAAAAAAGCCCTCCAACCGGCACCCCACGGACTGCTCCAGTTAAGCCCAGCCTCTCTGACAGGGTCTGCAATTTGACCCCCACTTGAGCCAATGGTGCAGAGCCCATGCCCACGCCTGCTCTGGAGATCACTCTCTGACTCAGCCCGGCCACATCTAATTCCTTTTGGAACCCAGTCTGACTTCTTCCCTGAAGTCATCTATGTCCTTTCGGACCCACAGCGACTGTAGGATCGGGCTTCTTATAGTAGCTGAGGTCCTCCGAGAAGTAGATAGAATTTGATGTGCAAGAGTTATTGGGGGGCCAGATGCTGTGAAAGATGATGGGGAGTGGGCAAGGGAGCCTGCAGGCCAGATACAGCCCTGACTCCAAAGGGCAGAGGAGGAAGGAGGGGGTGAGGAGGAGGGGCTTCAGACACAGCCCAGCTCCAAGGGCACTTTGCCAGGATGGAGAGGAGTTCCTGAGCCAAGGGCTGTGAGAGGGGTCGTGGTCCCGCTGGCATTGTTCCTTGGCCAGGAGCAGACCTAGAATGGAGACACTGGCTTCTGCTCACCTTGCTGCCTGCAGCAGGGCGTCTGGGCTGTGCATTTCCATGGCTGCCAGGCTTCTGAACCTTTTGTCATTTACTTTCTCATCTTGCCTCACTGAATTGGTATTTAAGCTTCTATTATTATTAATGATCGTCATTAACGTTTATGAAGGATTTATAACAGCCAAGTCCCGTGCTGAGTACTTTAGTGTGAAACTAATTGCTCAGGTCTCAAACACAAACGTATGTCATTAGCTGCTTTATCAATTTTTTTTTACACCTGAATTTATATTTTGGGCCCACGTTCCTCTGATGATAGGAATTAATCTTAGCCAACTTAGGGTTTTTCCTGTATTCACAGGGGTTCTCACTTCCCTCCTTTCGCCTCAGCATTGCATCTGACTTCCAAGGGGGTTTAGAGTGAAGGCACAGGGTGGGGGTGTCTCATCCCTCATGTTTGTGTGTCCACGTGGCATGTCCACTGGCCTCTGAACTTCTCAGAGGAAGCATGAAATAAATACTGGTGTTTACTATGATTATCATTATTATTTCCGTGTGGAGTGACAGTGTGGTCTGGGTGAGGGCTCATCTCAGTCTCTCATCAACTCAGGAGGAAGAAGCATGGTTGACTATTGACTAAGTTGAATTTTCAGACTAGGAAAATTGTGTGACCCTGGGATTCCACACTCAGTGGTCATCACAGGGCCTGGCAAAGGAAACCGTTCCTGGTATGAATTAATCACGTCATTTTCCTCCCTGACGTGTACAAGCTATATGTCTGCAGGTCCTGGATCGGATACTCACCGTATTTGTGGAGGTTTCATATTTGTATTCATTGTGCAACATGTACAACATTGAAGGGACCTTTGGCAAGTGTGAAAATAGCCTTACGGGAACAATGCTGTGCCCAGACTGAGACGGTAGGTGGCAGCAAAAACTCAGGCATGGAAAATAGAGCCAGTTAGCAAAGCAGAAGCTGTACTGCCATGGGTCGTCTACTTAGTTTTAGTGACTTACAAAAAAAAAGCCTGGGAAATTTTAACAGTTATAATTTTGGTGGATTCAACAGACTATTTGAAGCCATCCTATCTGTTCTTCAGCGTGAATGAAGATATCTGAGGTCACTAGTATAAACTCTAAAGGATATATATTCAGGTTCATATATACGCATATATGTGTATGATTTTTACATAAAGGAACATTTTTACATAAAGGATCACATATATGTATATACATACATATATATGATGTTTACATAAAGGAACATGTAAAAATAATTTGAAAACAATTTTACACATATATAATTAGAATATCATTCTCAGCATTAGGGCATTATTGTTATTCAAATTTAATGAGAGATATCTTCGAAATTATGGCCTCTGATAGACAGCAGTAATCATTAATGTTATTTATGCTGGAACAAATTCACCCCTTTGGACTGGGTTGCTAAGGAAACAGTGCAGATCCTAAACAGAAGATAGGGCGATATAAAATGTTTCTTCATTTGTAAACCCAGATGGTTCACCTATAGATGATTTCAAAATTACCGCTTTCGAATTTCATTTCATTGGATATGATTTGGTTTGCATAAGCCTGATTTACTTTTACCTATCCCTTAATGTTCAAACTTTCTGTGAATATGCTTTCTGTAGAGAGTGTATAGCTTGATATTGTTCCTTAATCCAGCCTGAGAGTCCTTGTTATCTGATACTGGAGTGGAACCTGTTCACATATCTTCTGATAGGTTTGATTTCCTACCTTCCTTCTTCCTTTAATATTTACTATTTATTGTATCTGTTATTGTTCATGTTTTTCCTCTTTTCCAATTTCTTCTAGATTAATCAGGACATTAATTTTTTAAATTCTTCCCCCTGCCTTCCTTCTCAAGCGATACACATTCTACTATACCTCTCTTATATTGTAACTCGTGTTTAAAGTTAGAAGTCTCTATCAATATACTAAAATCACAGTCACTTTGACTCTCTAAAGATTTAACATCATCAACCCTACTCTCTCCACCAAACTGAGACTTAGGAATGCTTTGGCTTTCTCACTTATTTATTCTCCCCTTCCTAATACCCATATTGTGTTTATAAAATTAGAATTTGTAGTTATGGATTTAAAATTTTTTGAAAACAATTTTATAATTAGAAAAATAATACAGGAACATTTGTAGTGCCCTTAACTCAGATTTACCTATTATTAGTATTATACCCCAATTCACTCTGTCATTTGCTTTCTCTCTCTGTACACACACACACACACACACACACACACACACACACGCACACACACAATTATTTTCTAAACCACTTGTGGGTAAGTTACACATATACCCTTATGTTACTCTGATCCTTTGTTTAGTGTTTTAAGAAGAATGATATTCCCTTACATATCTATAGCATAGTTATCAATTTAATAAGTTTATATTGCTATGATAGTTTAATCTAATGTATAGTCCATACTCATGTTTTGTCAGTTGACTTAATACCTTTTATAGTGTTTTTCACCCCTCTCTAGTACAGGATCCAGTCTAGGGTTAGGTAACACATTTAGTTGTGTTAGCCTCTTTTAGCCCGGAACTCTCCCCAGCCTTTCTCAGTATTTTATGACATTTAACGTGTTTTAATAATTCAGATCCCCTGATATTCTAAAAATAAAATGTTTATTTTGTGTTTTTCAGATTAGTCCACCATAATTAGATTCAGCTTATGTATGCATTCTCAGCTCATTTTTGTCAATGAGGCTGTGTTTTCCTCAGGATATCTCATCTGCCCTCACACACTATCTCCCAGCACTCCATCGTGATGCTCATGTTGAACCTATGCAGGCTGTTGTCTTGTTCTCCACTCTATAATTACGGTTTTGTTTTTCTCCCTTGAAACTAATAAGCAGTCTGTAATGATATACCTTACTGCCTTGCAACTATCTTTCTCCTTCTCAAAACTCCCCCCAGATTTATCATCTATTGATGATTCTTGCCTGATCCAATCATTACTTAAAATGTTTGCTAAATAGTGATTTGCCAGCTCTATCACTCCCTGCATATTCGCCAATTACCTGTTGATACTCTGCTGTAAACAAGAACCCTCCCTTGTTATCTGTCTATCTATCTAATTTACAGGCATGGCTCATTAATCCCTAGATTTTCAAAGGTTTGTAATTCAGTACTCAACTATTTTGGTGCTCAAATTGTCCCAGATTTGGCAGTGAAAGTCATATTTGTATGTCTCTTCTTCCTCAATAAGAATTTAGCTCCCAACAATATCAACATGCTTAGTCATTTGCTCAATCCTTTAATACATCTAAAGTAGTTTCATAATTATTTTGTCTTTGCTGCTACTACTATAAGCAAACCACTAAAAAGAGTGCAGGGTTTGTTTCCAATTCTTTCCCCATCTCAATGACCCTCACTTTTCTCCCAAAATGGGGCTACATAGGCCAATACTGTGTTCAGACATTACTTGGATTAATTTCTCCCTCCTTCCTTTTATCCAGCTCTCTCATTCTCTCCTCCCTTCCTTTCCCTGCCCTTCTTTCCTGTCTCCCTCCTTAATTTGAAATACAGTTAGGTGTTTTAGTTTCAGTTAGCTTTCAGTTTCTGGTGGGGTTTTGTTGTTGTTGTTATTGTTGCTCTTGTTTCTTCTTTCTCCCCATTCCTCTGGGAGAGATTATGTAGAATCGATAACAAATTCTTAAATATTTGGTAGACTTCACCAGTGAGTACATCTGAGCCTGGAGGTTTTTTTGCTGGGAAGTTTTTAACTACGAAGCCCATCTCTTTATAGATATAGGATGATTCTAATCATCTGGTTTGTTTTTTTTTTTTGAGTGAGTTCTATAGTTTGCGTCTTTTAAGGAATTTGTCCATTTCATCTAAAACATCTTTTTAATGTATGTGAGGCCTACAGGGACTCCCTTCTTCATTCCTGATGTTGGTAATTCGTGTCCTCTTTTTTTTTTCTTGACGAGTCTGGCTAGAATTTTATTATTTTGATGTTGCTGAGCTTTTCAAAGAACCAACTTTTAGTTTCATTGATTTTTCTCTATTATTTTTCCTATTTCCTATTTAATTGATTTATGATCTTCTCTATTATTTTCTTCCTTATGCTTGTTTTGGGTTTAGTTTGCTTTCCTTTCTCTGGTTTGATATAGAAGGTGAGGTATTAACTTGACACCTTTCTTCTTTTCTAAAATAGGCATTTAGTACTATATTTTTTTTCTTAGTGCTATTATTTTCCATCTGAGTACTGTTTCTGACGCATCACACACATTTTGACATGTCATTTTTTCATTTTCAATCAGTTCAAAATATTTTTAAATTTTCCTTTTAATTTCATCTTTAACCCATGGGGTATTTAGAAGTGTGCTGTTTAGTTTCCAAATATGTGGTGTTATATCTTGGTTGTTGTGTGGTCCTAACACGGAGGGGGAAGGTGGAAGGCCCAAAAATGTAGGCTTAACCTGATATTTTCTCAGAATCCCTTTAATATAGGCTTTCAAGAGTGTTTTTAGATGTTTGTACTCTATGTTTTCAGATTTATATGCATAGAATGCTGAAGTTTGAAAGGATCTGAAAGAAGAACAGTTTCCTCCATCTGATTTTATATATAAAGTCTAGAGAGACTAAAAAGCTTCATACATGTCATGGAACTAATAAGCAGCAGGGCAAGAAAAAGAACTCAGGTCTCCTCATTTCTAGATCCCTGCTTTCTTTCTCCTCTTCACTGCTCAGAGCTCAGTGGGAAGTCATTTTTGTTATTGTTATATAAACAAATGAGGACTGATCTTCAAATATTACCAGGACAAACCGAAATCAGAACCAAATCAAAATAACGAAAACAAACACCCCCCAAAATAAATAGAACAGAGGAAGATGAAAAGAAAGGGGCGTGAGCAGGGGCAAGAAGAAATCTGGTAAATGAACTATCCAGCCTTATTTTTAAAAATCTGGTAATATCAGATACCTCTATCTGTTTCTTAGTCACAATCTTGCAGTACTTGGTAAAAAGAAGCAGAGAAGGAAAATTGCTGAGTAGACCAAGATCTATCTTTAATTAGGTGACAGGGAATATAAGAGTACTTGTAGCCATATCAGACAGAAAGCAGCCTGCTGAGGAGAAATAAATGGCTCACAACACTTTGGTGCCAACTGCTGAGAAGGGCATGTGAGAAGCTCTGAGGGGAGGAACTGGGATGGGGCCATGGGCTTAAGGAGGAGGGAGCAATGGGAGGGAGAGAGAGAGAGCTGGTAGGAAAGGCGGGATTATAGGGCCGGGTGAACACCTGATGGAACAAATATAGCGGTTAGTTCAGTACACAGGACATTCATTAAATGCTGTTTTTCTTGTAAGCAACTTACTATGTAAACAGAACACACTGACACAGTCGCTGTCCCCAATCACTTGGCTGCAGCTCTGAAGTCTTTCTATATCTGTACTATTTACGGTCCCTGCCTGCGATGAGTCCGTGCCGACATTTGCCACTACTCTTTTTAAGATAAAGATCAACAATGCTATAAATGAACTACCAATAAGGTTCTCACTATTTTCTCCTGCGCTATAATTTCAAGATCTTTGACTCTCAGGTTGAGTCACCGGGATACACTCTGGAGAAACACAGCAAAAGGAGCTAAGATGAGTCATTTTTACCAGTGACAATAACATTTGAATGGCTTTTTCAAAATGGAGAGTGCAACATTTTAAAATTGAAATCATAAATGACACAAATTTGGGCAAGGAGTGAAATCAAATGGACACATGGAATGGAGATTCCCCAAGACACATGGCTGCAGTCATTGGTGAAGAAGCAGGGTGTCACTTACAATGGGACAAGCGGCGCGGTCTTCAAAGTGTTTCCTGTCACACCAGATTATATGAGCAATCTGTTCATCAGATGGCTCAGATGGACACTTGCAGGGAGGCTTGCAAAAGGTGATTCTCTGGTACTGATACTCCAACAGATGGGTTCTTCCACAGTGATTCAGGTTGCGCCACTCCCAAATTAGCAGCTAGGACATTAACAGAGATTTGACTTGCTATGTAAAATGGTCCTCTGCGGCATTTTTCTTTTTTCTTTCAAATTGCTGCTTAAATTTCACCTCTTCCATGAAATCTTTCCAGACTAATATCTCTTAGCATGTAATCATTTAACATGTATTCCCTTCAGCTCTTCGGCATACACATGGACACCACACAGCTCTCAGCTCTCCAGCCTGACAGAGTACAAGGTGTTGGTGAAGCAACTCGCTGACGGAGACTCACTATGCTTCAACACACATAAATTAGACAACTTCACAGAGTTAGAAAGTAAAATACATATGACACCAAATAAATAATTTTAGTAGCTATCATTGGCATAACACTTTATCGCCAGTTACCTTATCATTTGCTATTAATTTATTCTTAATTGCGCACTTCTGAATTTCTGGTCATTTCACAATGACCAGTGTTCATTAGATTATTGTTTAGATGGACGCATATGCAATGTGCTAACTATATGCTTATGTTCTCATGAGTCCATTTTTGTGTGTATTCTGTTAACCATGCTATTTTTCTTTAGTACAAATTTATGTTTATGGCCACGTGGGATGGATTTATCTCAGGAATGTAAAGTTGGCTGTAAACTCCTGACAATTAGCTTTTTTGCTTGTAAGTGCCTGACATTAAGCTTTTGATTGCTGAGGTATCCACTTCAAAGACATCCATTTTGAATAAACACATTGCTAGCTACGCAGCTAGATAAATAGCTGGGCTGCCCCATCCATGAAGTTCCCCGTTCTATAAAGCTCTGGTTGACCAAGACAACTGACCATTTGACTGCTTGCTTTTTCCTTCCTGTGCTAATTCCTGTTCTTATGTTTTAAATTCACCGATAAAGAGTGAACCCTAGAAACCCTACCCTTGGTCCCAATAAAGGCAGAACCCCAGATCCATTCTTTTTGTCTCCCTGTGAGCCCAAGTCTGGAAGTTGCCTCCAGGCAGAAAGTCTGGGCAATGCTAGGGCTCGTCTCATTTGGTTCCCTTTGCTCAGTGTCAGGACTGGTTTCCAATGTCTGAAAATAATTGTTTTTTTTATATTTTGTTCAATTTTTTTTTGTAGTTTACTTTGGGTGGGTATTTCCAAATCCAGTTACTCCCTCATGATCAGAGTCAAAGGTTTTCTCTTGTCTTCTTTAAACTTTTTCTCAAATGATAGCTTCTCAGTGAGGTGTCGCATGACAACCATCCGAAACTGAAACTCTTCCCCACACCCTCACCAGCACTCCATGTTCCTATTCTCTGTTTTATGTTTCTCTCTAAGAATTCCTTATTCATGAGAGTTAATCACTTTATTACAAACTATCAAATGTACTAGTTTATTTCATGTATTGCTTGTGCTCCCCCACTCCCTCCTCAACAACCACTACTAGAATGAAAGCTCTGTTAAGGTACGAAGTTTTACCTGTTTTGCTCACTGATGTATCCTCAGTGCCTGAAACAGTGCTTAGAACATAGCGGGTGTTTCATGATTTGTTGAGTGAATTCAAGGAAGGTGCGAATTTTTATGTTTGTCACCAGAGGACCTGCATCAAGACATTTGATTAAGAAAATATAAGAAATACAAAAGGGGTATACGATACCGTTCCTACATTCAAGAAATTTCAGGTAAGAAATAAACAGATTCATTTTTGTTAAGCCAAGATTCTCGAGGCAAAGTCTAATTAAGTGCTGAGATGTGTCATGCAGGCAATACCTGTTGAGGAGGTCGCCATGGAGGAGGCAAGATGGGCCAGGTCAAATACAAATGTCATTTAAATTAGTTATTATTTATATCACTTCTGTCTGTGGCTTCCCCAGGTGGTGTGGGTTTTTAAGAACTGATGCTAACTGGTTATAACAATAATACAGCTGCCATCTCTATGTATA
The DNA here is from genome assembly GCF_964194185.1 of Rhinolophus hipposideros. NCBI lineage: Eukaryota > Metazoa > Chordata > Mammalia > Chiroptera > Rhinolophidae > Rhinolophus > Rhinolophus hipposideros. The sequence goes on along the minus strand of NC_138050.1, from coordinate 38,412,674 downwards.
TATAATCTCATTTAGCTGTGACTTAAACCCAGGTCTATCATACTCAGTTCCAGCTACCGTGTTTCCCCGAAAAGAAGACCTAGCCGGACAATCAGCTCTAATGCATCTTTTGGAGCAAAAATGAATATAAGACCGGGTATTATATTATATTATATTATACCCAGTCTTATATTATAGTAAAATAAGACCAGGTCTTATATTCATTTTTGCTCCAAAAGACGCATTAGAGCTGATTGTCCGGCTAAGTCTTATTTTCAGGGAAACACGGTACTTAGCACTAGCTTCAGTGACTTCCTGTGTGGAAAACTTGTCTATATTCTTATAACCCTGAGTTGCTCTATTTGTGTCACTGAATACCATTAAGCATTTGAAGAGATATGGTTCCAAAGAAGCATTATTTCAGCAGAAATCAATATGACATCTCAGGAGCTTTTTGTTAAAAGTAGAAGGCTTATGCAATCATAGCATACAACAAATTTAAAGAAAACTTCAGAGCATATGGCATTCTGCCTTCTTCCAAGTGCGGTTTGATGGGACCAGCAGTGAACATGAAGAGGAGGTATGATTTTTAAAAAGCTGATGGAATATTGTGTTGCAAATAAAATCTAAGAAGGCACTTTGCAATTCACTTCTTCGTTTCTATTTTTTCCTGGTGTTTCATTGCTGCCTTTCATTCCCAAACACTATAAATGTTCTTTGCCAGTTTTACATTCTAAATTATAACTCCATCGTGTTCTCTCCAAGAATCTGAGACTTATTTCTCCTTGAGTATGGGAAGGAAGGAATCTCACAGCTTAGCTAAGTAAGGAGGTGGGAGGGTGGTCTGTGCTTGTGGGAATGTGTCACAAACTCTCATTTTTATTCATCATTTCCTCCCTAAACAGCAAAATTTGGATAAAATGACCTCTAAATTCTTCCAGTCCTATAAATCCACAACCGACCAGCATTATGTTTGACTCTGGTTTGGACCCATCAAATTCAATTCATTCCATGTCCAATTGTTGATTAAAGCATTCCACTCCTGGCAGTGATTCAGACTCAAAGGGAAATGGTGTTTTTCAGGGTTTTGTGCTGTTACCTTTCTTTTGTACAGTTTGCTGATCACCAACCAAAGAAGATTGACATCTTAGAGCTGTCATTACAGACCCAGGGTCATGAAAACCTAATTCTGCCTAGGTGTGCTAGGGAGGCAGAGCGGGAGTCCTCTCCAGAGAACAGCCCCAAAGACCAGTAGTCACAGCGTTGCCCTTAGTTTGGAAGCTACTGAACACCTGCTTTGCAACGGGAGGTCTGAAAGCCAGCAACAAAGACATCACCTGTGAGTTTGTTAAAATCTCACACCCTGTCCCAGACCTGCAGAAGCCGAGTCTGCCTATTAAGGAGATATCAAGTGATTGTCGGACAAATAAAAGTTTGAAAAGATTTTAGTTAAGTGTCGCTGACCACCCAACCTTGTCCCCAAGTGTAGCAAGGGCCCTCAACTAGCTGGGTGTCTGCTGTTTCACTGCAGGAGGGGCCCGGCGTCCTGGCCATTCCTCGCCACCGAGGAGCTGGAGAGAGACGGACACAAGGCGCAGCGATGTCCCCCAGCCTCCGCTCCTACCTGGGCGGCACTCCCCCACCGGGCGACGGCGCCAATTCTTCCCAGGCCCTCGCCCCCCACCCAGGCGTCCCCAACGAGGGCGGGAGCGGGAATAAAGCCCGCCTCGGGCGCCCCCGCCCTCCTCCCTCCTGGGGTTTCCTCCGGCGAGCGCGGCTCCATCCTGGAGGCATCGCACGCGGCGCGGGCCCCCGCGCTCAGTCCCCTGCCTGTCCATGGGTCGCCGGGCGTTCCTTCCGTTTCTGCTGCGGGTGCTGGCCGCGCTAGGCGGCCTCGGGGGCTGCGGGGCCGGTGAGTGGGGCTCGCGGGCGCGCTGGGGAGGAACTGCACCCGGCTCTGCAGGGAGCAGGGGCGCGGGCTGCGGGGCGCTGCAGGGGCGGGGGCAAAGGAGAGCTTGGGAGCCTTGCTCGTCGTGCACCCACACCTTCCAGACATTGTGCAGTGACCGTTTATCTAGGAGGGCGAGGCTGGCCTTCTGAAGGGACCGCCAGGTGAGCCTCTGGCGGTTCTCCGGTACACGCCTGCCCGGCGGGTGGGAGGGTAGGGGGACTGGGCGGGAGAATTCGGTGTCTTTCCTTCTGTGGTCCTCAAGCGGGTGGGAAAGAAGCTCTCGCCACACCTGAGGGCAGGGCTCACCTTTCTGTCCCCAACGTCCAAGCCGAGTGGGATTCGCTTTCTAGCCGGTCTCTGATGCGCGCGCCGCTCGGGGTTTACTAGGTAGAAAACTGAGCCACTTCGATGCCAGGCACCTGGAGAAGCGGTGCCTCACTCCAGAAAACCCTCGGGGAAATGGGACTTGGGTCTGAGGTGCAGTTAGGAAGCCTCTTCCGGCTGCAATAGGTACCACTCAGGTTTCCGCAGTCCCCAAGGCATAGGAGAGCTGAGTTGCAATGCCAGGGTGACTGAGACACCCACAGTTCTGAAAGGTTGGTGCCTGGCGACCTAGCCAGGTGTGGTAGGTGCCCAGCATTTGTCAAACCACCTGGCCTGCAGGCTTGCCTATCCTTCCTGACAGGTGACTCTGAATGGCCCCCATGGATAAAAGGCAGGCTTTACATCACCTTAACTTGTGCAGACCCTTTCTTGGTCAAGGTGCTGTTAAGTAGCTTGGAGGAGGAGCCACTTAACACCTGAGTGGTTTGTGTTCCAGGAGGGATGCTAACAATTCCGATTTTTGCCTCACCCGGTGGAGCAGCTCTGCTGTGGCGGTAAGCCCTTGCTCTGTGGGGTGTTTGCACTACTCCTGAAATAGGATTAAAGTTATTTGTGTTCTTTACTAAGCCATGCTTCCCAACACCTTCTGGTATGGAGACATCGTTATAATGTCTGATTTGGAACAGCACACGATCTTTGTGCTTTGTAGATTGACAGACTGTGAGAAAGCTACCATAAATTTAATGCATAAATAATTATGTTAACGAATAAATTTCTTGTTTATTCACAGCAAGCATTTACCTAAATTTGGAAAATAATGTTTGAGACCCATCTGCCGATAACATGTAGAATCTATACGCACATTTAGTCTCCAGACTGAGAATCACCAGGGCCAAGTATTTTTCAAGGTGTGACTCATTTAGTAGTGTGAGTCTTTGAGGGCTGACTGCAACCTGAATTGGGATCCTTTTGGAAGGATCTGCCGGAAGAGAGAGCAAAAGAATTAATGCCATATGAGCATTTATGTGGTGGGTACTGTGCTAAGTAGCTTTGTGATCATTTACTCCCTGAATCTTCTTAGGATTACTTATTTACTAGCCTCATTTTATAGACAAGAACACCGAGGTCCAGAGAAAGGAAGTAGCACTCCCAAGGTTGTGTTGTTAGTAAGTGGTCTAACCAAAACCCCGACGTGGGTAGCCTGATGACGAAGCCTCCGCTCCCATATTAGTGGTTGATAACATCACCTGCTCTCAATTTCATGGTTTTGGGTGAGTTAAGTGAGATTACCTGGATGGTATGTGAGTAGATGGCAAAGTTATTACCTATTCATTAATAACCAGTACTTCCTGGATATTTTATTTAAAATAGCTTTTATAAGCTAGCCTTAAGAGAATCAAACATTGAGTAACTGCTAACAGCATTATCTTAGAGGTATACAAGTATAAGACTAAGACATGGTGCCAAGAAGGTATATTAATACAATGACCTCCCATTGTGTAATGTCCATTACGTAGTTTTCTGTACTGCTTTCCACTCCATGTGCCTGAATTGTCCCTGCGAGTAGGACTGCTGGGTCTTGCAGAGACCTCTACTAGTAGAGATCATGTGGATTATGTTTAATAGGAACCAAGCATTGGCTTTTTCTCTTTGAAAGTTAGAACGGTATTGTAAATTAATTACAGTCAGCCTTCCTGGAGCTTCCCTCTGAGAACCACATTACACAACAGGCTTATTTTTGACCACTAATCATTCAAGGTTGATAAACACATGTTCATGACTTAAATAAAACTGGTAGTATAGACCAATCTCTTACAAATAACTGAAAACTTTCAAATATTTGTAACCAGGCTATTTAGAGACATTTTTATAAAGATGGTGTGTAGGACCAAACACCCAATCTCATTTGAAGATGTGTCTCCACATGTCTAAAAGTAAACAAGAATCAAGTACTTTGAACCTAGATCTCTAAACTATTCACACCTCGAGTCTTTAAGACCAAACCAGAGCTGGAAGAAGTATGCATGTTGCTTTAAACACAAATGTTAAGTCTGCCCCGTTCCAATAGGAAAACAGGGAGACAAATGGCAGTACTCAAGCAACAACTCCACAACATTAGAAAGAATCCTTCCCAAGGGTTGTCACTGGCTCACTAGCATGGGTTTTTATGGTAATGAACTCCCTAGTGTTCCCTAGTGTTGGAGGAAGGTCTATCAAAATGACCACTGATGGCAGCTTATCATGAAAAGGTGCTCTCTTGTACCCAAGGAAGCCAGGAACCCTCATGGCTTTGCCTCTTTGTCGTTCAATGCAGATGAAGTACACTGTAACATGACGAGGCAAGTTGCATGTGGAGAGAGATGCATTCCTGTGGCCTGGCTGTGCAATGGAGAGCAAGAGTGCCCTGATGGGACAGATGAGCAGTGTGGTAAGCACTTCTCATTCTTGCATCACACACTTGTCCATGTCTGGCCCTTACTGCTATGCACTCAACCGGTACTGTCAGTTCTTACGGTTTTCACCCTCCTGGGGAGTATTCAGAAATACTGGGTGTTCTGTGCTGCTGCAGTCTTCCAGTGGGTGCTTTTTTAAGCGTTGGTAGCAGTGCTATCAACACAAGTAGAAGACAAGTCGGGATGGAACATCCAGCAAAAGTCTGGCTCCTTACCTTAAAGTCAGGCACAAACCCCTGCGGCAGGTACTCAAACCGGAATAAAACAGAAATTCCTTTATAGGAAACTCTTGCCGACCCCAGTGAACACAATTACTTTTATATGAAATAACCTAGTTCAACTTTTATGTACTCAGAGATTTTATATGGCTAAAACACAGCTTTGCAAGTTGAGTTCAAAGAAAGCTACAAAACCAGAGAAGCCAAGTTAGCCGTTTGGGAAATGTCTTGCTGAAATAAAGCTTAACTACTTCCGTGCTAAAAGTGCTCAAAGCCCCAGAAGGGACACATGAGCGCCTGTATATGAGGAAAGCCTCTTAACAGATGCCTCGCATCCTTGTGCAGTGAATATGGAAGGGGAAAAATTCCTCATTAAAGGAGGAAAACCCCCAAAGTACTTGGTGAGTACTACATTCTTTTTCTATACCCCACATCCACATTCATGGTGGTCATTTACTGTAGCTAATTTGACATGAAACCTTTGCTATTAAAATGAGTAATATTATAGGTTAAAAGTGCATACTTGCAGAAATGCCTTGTGCTATGCCCCCCATAAACTTCAACCCGGTTCCCCAAGTTTATATGCTTCTGCCAGTAGGCATACTTTGGTGGAAATACTTGAAGGTCTAATTAAACCAACAACTAACAGTTCCCAGGTTGTCCTAGATCTTAATATAGTCTCAAACGCCTAAGGAGTTTAAAAAAGTCAACCTATAAACCTGTACTCTCCAATACAGTGGCCACTAGCCACATGTGATGATTTAAATTGAAATAAAATAAAATATTAAAGTGTTTTTTTTTGTCATGCTAGCCACATTTCAAACACTCAATAGCCACATGTGATAATTCTTGACAATGCAGATATATACACATATCTGCATTATAACCATTATAACCGAAAGTTTTACTGGGCAGTAGTGTTCTAGAAGAATAGTGGGGAGGATAAGCTTTGTTGTTCTGCTAGGTGATTGCCCCTCGGTAGGGTAAGGGTACTATGATATCGTCGGGGTAACATGTAAAGGACAGGCAAGTTTTGGGTTGATTCCACTAGCAAATCAGGAAATAATTATTCCATAGCTGATGAAAATAGTTCATCTGAAACCCAAATTGTGTCCTGATAAACACCTCTTCCTTTCTGCCTCTTCTTGAACATGGCTCCTGGCCCACAGAAGAAATCTGTCGTGGACATCAACGAGCCTGGCAGTGTGATGATGGGAAATGTATTTCTCTGAGCTGGCGTTGTGATGGTGTTGGTGACTGCTTAGATGGCTCCGATGAGGTTAATTGTGGTGTGTACCACTTATTATTTTTTTCTCTAATCATATTCTCTGTTTATTAACAGCATTGATTAATATCAATAGTAAAAGTGAAACAACCAAGTCACTAAATAGCCTTATGCCATATGTGTTAAACCCAGATGTTAAATTGGTTCTGGTGTCACAGGTGACTTTTTTACCGACTTCTCCATTTTTCAGAATTACTAAAATAGATTGTTAGCTTTACTGAGGTTTGTTGGTGTGTTTTTTTCTAACTTCTTTGGGGTGAAACTTCACTGCACAAAGTTGTGGCTATGTCTCCAATGACTACCATACCTCTCAATTCTTGGTTTTCTATAGACGAAGTCCATGACCAAACCACAAATCCCTAAGTAAACAAGTCTGAAGTATAGTGTGTCTAGCTTACTGAACCAACTCCTGTCTTTTAGAGATAATGACAGCATGTCCAGACCAAAAAATCCAGTGTCCAGGAAATTCTCAGTGTAGTGATGCTTGGGAACTCTGTAATGGCCGTATGGACTGTGAAGACGGGTTTGACGACGCACACTGCCCCTGGCACCATTGCCTGGCTGGGCAGTGGCAGTGCAAAAACAAGGTGTGTGTCATGGAGAGCTGGAAGTGCGATGGCAGGAATGACTGCGGCGACTCCTCGGATGAGGAAGTCTGTGGTGAGTCTCGCCCTCCCCCTTCTGTTTCAAGGGAACGTTGTTCCTGGTGGGTTGCTTTTTGCAAATTGCATTTTAATTCCTGTGACTGAGACTAACATCCTATATCTAAAAACAGGATGTTTCCTAGCAATAAGCAAGATTTAGTTATCCATGGAAACATAAAGCAGTGCTTGAATAGTAACTCAAAGCATTTGAATGGACACTCAAAGCATTGCCTAGAATGTTTCCACAATTCAGTTATGGCCAATGGCCAGAACACCTGAGCACCAATGTGTGAAGGAAACCTCCTAACAGATGCTTTGCATTCTGTGCAGTGAATTATAGAAGGGGAAAATTCCTCATTAAAGGGGGAAACCCCCAAAGAACTTGGCAAGTACCACATTCCTTTTCTTTAGCCCATGTGCACAATGATGATGGAACCTCCAACTGGTCGGTGAGCCTCAATCCTATTCAGTCTTACCTTTCTATGGTTAAATCTGCAATATTGAATACATTTAGATTCTAACATTTTTATAGTAAGATATAAACCTGGTTTCTTTTTTTACCTTCTTCTGCCGTGCCCCCCCCCCCACTCCAGTTCAAGCCGTTGTTTTCTCAGGCTAGTTGCCAATCTCCCACGGCAGCTCACTCTGACCTTGGGCTACTCACGGCAACCCAGCTCCAGGGAGAGCCGTTGTTCACAATCTTAGCTGTACAGGGTGAAGCTCACTGGGTCATGGGAGAATCAAACTGGTGGCCTCGGCATTAGGAGCACGGCGCTCCAACCACGTGAGCCACCTGGACAGCCCTAAATCCGGTTTCTTAAGAGAATATGTCTTTTAGGGCTAGTGTTAACTGACTTTAATACCATTTTAATTAGAAAAATTTAATACTAGTTCAGTTGAGTTTTAGTGCTGTTTTAACCTGATGTTCAGATGTCTTAACATCTTTGTTTTTAAGTCTTAAGTTCCAGTTCCCTGAAAACTCTGCTTAAAAAGGTAAAACATTCTTTCCTACATAGACTTCCTTGGGTTATAGAAAGATTGCCACCTTACCCACTGTAAGATTTGTCTATTTCTACTCCCACCCCCTAATTATTAGTGAACAAGAACGCTTAATTGCCTGTACAGCTTCCTGTCCAGAAGGCATGGTTAGATGTGATAAAGAGAAATGCATCCTAGAATCCTTGATGTGTGATGGGAAAGCAGACTGTGCAGATGGTGCTGATGAGCCCACTACATGTGGTGAGAACCCAATTGCTTGGCTTTATGTGGGAGAGGGGAGAAGGAGATTAAATAACTTGGTGCCTTACTTATCATTGCGGGGGGAGGGGTCTACACTCTGAGAGAACCCTGGGACTAGAAGTCCTACACAAGCAATTATTTTTCAGTGATGGATCCCTTACATTTTAGAAGGTCCACTCCTTGGCTTTGTTCCTGAGGGTGAGCAAATGTTCCCTGAGCTGTAAAACTTTGAGAGTTATTTTCATGGTGTAGCTTTAGGGAAACAGACTAGCTAAATACCTCAAGTTATACTGCTCCTAAAAAGAACACAGATTTCACCACTGGTAAGCAAATCATTTGTTCCAGACAAAGTGGCAAATTCTCTAAGGATTTAACAGAGGAAGGACTGCGGTGAGGAGGGAGACTACTGAGCAAGCAGCTCTAGCCTGTACAGCCTGCGGTTCTCACTAAAAATCACCATTGCTTCGAGTTGAGGCAGAGGGAGAATGGACATCTGTCTCCACGTCATTTTGTCATTTTTCTCTTATTTCCCTCCCAAATTTTGTCTTAGATGTACGATGAAACCTTTTTAGTACTGCTAAAGGCCACAAAAAAGCTTTTCACTTTTTAGGGGAACAAAATGATACCAAGAACATAAACAATGGGACAAAGTACAGGTTTCTGGTTCCATAGAGATAAATCATTGGAAAGAGTAAGTTATTGTATCACTTCCTAAAGTAAGGGTCCGAGTGGCCCATACGTTCTAAAGAAAATAGAGAAGAGGTTGCGAGGTTGCTGGTTCTTGCAGGAATAAATATACCAACACTGGAAATAGTCCAGACTGTCCACCTAGAAAGAAATTCTTTTCCCCTGCTCCATGATTCCTAACTTTCCCCAAAGCCTCCACATTCCTAGGAAACAGGTCAGGGTCAAAAGGCATTTTTTAAAAAATTTTTTATTTGGGAATATGGGGGAACAGTGTGTTTCTCCAGGGCCCATCAGATCCAAGTCGTTGTCCTTCAATCTAGTTGTGGAGGGCGCAGCTCAGCTCCAAGTCCAGTCGCTGTTTTCAGTCTTTAGTTGCAGGGGACACAGCCCACCATCCCATGGGGGAATTGAACCGGCAACCTTGTTGTTGAGAGCTCGCACTCTAACCAGCTGAGCCATCTGGACGTCCCTCAAATGTCATTCTTAACTAGTCATCCATTCCTCATGAAGTATAGAGGGTTGTGACACAACATAGTTTATAAAACACTTGACCTTTACTATGTTCAACTTTACTGATCACTGTTCTGTCTTTACCAGGTAAAAACTGCTCTCTGGCCAATGGAGGCTGTGAGGGTCAGTGCAGTGACACAAACTGGGGTGTCCAGTGTTCATGTGAAACTGGATGGCAATTACAGCCAGATGGGCAGAGCTGTGGAGGTCAGAATTCATTCGGCTCATCTTTTTTAAAAAAGTTTTATTGTAGTAAAATATGCATAACATAAAACTTACCATTTTAATCATTGTTAAGTGTACAATTCAGAGGTATCAACTACATTCACAATGTTGTGCAACCATCCCCAATATTCATTTCCAGAACTTTTTCATCATCCCCAATAGAAACTCTACCCAATAAACCATAATTCCCGAGGCTCCCTCCCCCATGCCCTGGTAACTTCAATGAACTTTCTGTTTCTATGCATTTGCTTATTCTAGTACTGTAAATAAGTGGAATCATACAATATTTATCCTATTGTGTCTGGCTTATTTCACTTAGCATGTCTTTAAGATTCATCCATGTTGTAGCATGTATCAGAATTTCCTGTCTTTTAAAAGCCAAATAATATTCCATTGTATGAATGCACCACATTTTATTTACTGATTCATCTGTTGATGGACTCTTGGGTTGTCTCCACCTTTTGGCTGTTGTGGATAATACTGCTGTGAATATTGGTTTACAAGTATCTGTTTGAGTCCCTGCTTTCAAATCCACTGGGTATATACCAGAAGTGGGACTGCTGTATCATATGGTAAATTCTGTGTTTAACTTTTTGAGGGACTATCAAACTATTTTCCACAGTTACTGTGGAAAATTTGACATTCCCACCATCAGTGCATAAGGGTTCCAGTTTCTCCATTCTTGCCAACGTTTGTTATCATCTTTTGTGGGAATTGCGGTCAACTGTTGACTAATAAGAAAATATTAAATTTAGCATCTTTATGGGATTTAACAGTTTCTGTCATGGAATAAATACACTTGTCACTTCACGGACATCTCTAAGATCTATGGCATGGGTGGCAGGACAAATTCTGAAGTTAGAGCCCATTGTGTGTTTATGCCTGCTTGGTCTTCCTAGCTGACTTTCTTTAAGTCAGAGTCCAGTCTCATTTCTCCCCTTTGTAGAATGGGATTATGATGCCAGAATGACTAAAATAAATTTCAAATATCTTCACCATTTAGTAATAATCTGTAAAGGTTATGGCTGTTACTTTGTTACTTTGTAGCACTTGTCCTCAAAAATATAGAACAGTATTTTAGGTTAAAATGTGATTAGGAGGGTAGAAGATTTATTGTCTCGATGTTTTGTCCTAAAGGATAGATTGGCCCTGCCACCCTGAGCCTCATCAGTGACCCCTATTCAATAGCTCCCCCTCTCTTCATGGGTTCCACCTGTAGCCCTACCCACTTAGGAGGGAAGGATATAAGAGAAAAGGCCCTGGTGTATCAGATAGCATCAGAGTTAAATTCAGTAGTGACTGTTTTTTAAATTGTTTGTCTCGGTGTGGCTTGTTCTTTATATCCTTAGCTATAAAACTTCTGTTCGGCTAGACTCCAGGTAATTCTCCAGGTTGATTGTTCTATAATTTAGTTGTAATTTCAATGTGGTCACTGGAGGAGGCAAGCACAGCGTTTATCTACTCTGCCATCTTGGATCCTCCAACAGTGACTTTTATATTGAGAATTCAACAAAAAGTACAATGAGCCTGTTTTGGGTAAGATACCTAAACTTATTAATTTTTCGTTAGAAGTATGAAGTCAATATCTGGTCATGGTGTTGGCGGGGTCTGGGTTTTATGCCCACGACAAGGCTCCTGAAGCGTGCTTCCTGAGTTACAGCTCCTTGTAGTGATTGACCGGCCGCTGAGATTCACTTGTAGCCATATCGTGATAATTCTTCTCCTGGCCTGGGAAGACATTATTCTACTTTAGGCCCCTGTGGTTTTGGAGGAATAGTATTTTCCTGGCAATGCCCCCAAGAAATCATATTCTTTCCTGCTAAAAAACAAAGCAAAACAAAAAAACAACTCTCCTAGTCCTATGACTCATACTCTAAAGAGTCCCTGCCATCTGGCTTTCAGAAATGATAGTACCTAATCTAAATTCTGCCAGTTATACCTGTAAGGCTTAAACTATTTCTGTTATCTTGGATGAGCTGTCCCATGGCACAGCAGTAAACCCTAGCCCGTAGCATTTGTCACTCTGAATTAGGCTCTGGCTAGCTTGACAAGTGACACATTCCCAAGGGTATGTGGGAATACATAGGGTAACATAGATAGGTATTCTGTACCAACCAAATATGTAGGGTCCCTATATTGACATTTCTGCTGAATTATACTCAAAGGCATGGGAATTCCATGGAAGCAGAGACTGTCTATTCCAGCACCTAGCACAGTGACTTCCACACAAAACATGTCCAGTGAGCATCTAAAAGTGGCCCAAAAGAACAAAGATACTCAGTTGGGTACCCGGGCCTTCTCTAACTTTTGGCTCTCTGTCATTAGATGTAGATGAGTGCTCTATGGCATACAGTCCTTGTGGCCAGCTATGTCATAATACACCAGGCTCTTACTCTTGTGGGTGTGTTCAAGGTCACCAGCTCTACAATGGAACTGACTGTCGAGTCACAGGTGAGTTCCAGTATCCAAAACACAGCATATCTCCAGCTCTCTTCTTAGCAGTAATTGTAGCTGAAATGGATATATACGAGATCTGACAATTAAGTTTGCGAACTTGTTGCAATAATGTTGCTAACCTTTTTTTTAATATCAGAGGGACTATTCATTATGAATTTGTACCAACTGGACAAACAGTTAACCAAGTTTGCTATTTGGAAGTGCTAAAAAGGCTGTGTGAAAAAGTTAGATGACCTGAACTTTTTGCCAACAATTCATGGCTCTTGCATCACGACAATGCACCAGCTCACACCGCACTGTCTGTGAGGGAGTTTTTAGCCAGTAAACAAATAACTGTACTGGAACACCCTCCCTATTCACCTGATCTGGCCCCCAATGACTTCTTTCTTTACCCGAAGATAAAGGAAATATTGAAAAGAAGACATTTTGATGACATTCAGGACATCAGGGGTAATATGACAACAGCTCTGATGGCCATTCCAGAAAAAGAGTTCCAAAATTGCTTTGAAGGGTGGACTAGGCACTGGTGTCAGTGCACAGCTTCCCAAGGGGAGTACTTCGAAGGTGACGGTAGTGATATTTAGCAATGAGGTATGTAGCACTTTTTCTAGGATGAGTTTGCGAACTTAATTGTCCAACCTCATATTATAGATAAAATGGATAAAAGACTAAGCACTTTAAGGTCTGGTATTAAAGATGACATTATTCTTTCCATAAATGAGCTGCTATTATAACATTCCTTAGGCAATTTGAGTGTCGGTTCCTAGTAAACGTCTTTAAAATGACATAGTTACTCTATCAGCTGTACAACCGAGTGCTTCAGAAACCCAGTCAATATCATCTTAACTTGGCCTGTACTTTTTTAATGATGGGATACTTAATTACATTTCAATGCTATGTATGAGGCTTGGAGAACACATCTGTGTAGGTGGGAAGAAGGGTTGAATCTGCAATCCAATAAGGCAAAGAAGTTCCAAAGATTATAAGGTGCTGGGATTCAGGGCCGGAGTTGAGACTTATGGTGGCACCTAGATCTCCTCTGGATACACCTTAGTCCAGACTTCAGGAGTAAGTAGATGTTGGCATGGGAGATGGGACCACATCTTTAGTTAAAGAGAATGGTGTGAAAGAAAGTTTCAAGGTAATGTGTCACTGATTCTCTTCTACTTTTGTAGACGATGCTGTTAAAATTCTTATAGCAGCAGATCGAGAGCTTGGCATCCTGGATCGAAGAACAGGCGTCTACAAGACTCTGATACCTACAAAGTCAATGCCTACTTATGTTGCATATGATCTTCAGAGAAGCATGTACTTTTGGGTAGATGAAGTGTTAAATGTGTTTGTCCTTGGAAAGCCAGGCTCTGTTTCTCTCTATCCAGGTACATTTCTTGATGTTAAGAGCCCCCGCTTCTTAAAGGTACTTAAACATAGTATAAGAAGCATATGTATTTATCCAGACACCTTCCTCTGTGACTCACTTATCATGAATCATGAGAGTACATAAAATCCCGATTTGAGATTAGACTATGTAGTTTGTATGCTCTACAGGAGCTTTAGAGAGTATAACCTGAGAATTAAATCACGAGTAAGCAGTACAGAAAGTTTGGGGACATGAGCTCAGGCCAAGGTTAGTCTTAGACCCATACTAGGTATGTGACCTTGAGCAAGCTGTTAACTCCTTTGAATCACCCTCTATAAGGTGAGAGTACTAGCATTTTCCTCATTGTGTGAGTGGGGGGATTATACTGGCCAGTACATGCAAAGAAGTGTTTAGCATAGTCCTGAGCACATAGAAATCCTCTGATAGCAGTGAAGAGGTAGAGTTCATAACGATTCACCTGAGACTTCTGCAATAAATATTGCCCCAAACCGGCCCCACATTCTCTTGGATTCCTTGGTGATACTTCTGCTAAGGTCTTTCCATAGTGCCCACTGTGTATTGGAAACACCTTAGCAGGTACTCCCTGTGTCCTGTTTGCCTCGTATAGTTTGAACTCAGAAGCTGTAGAAAAGTTTTGTCCAAGTCTCTTTTTTCAAGATAAGATGGGTGTAGAAGAATACAGGAGCATAATACAATTTCCTATGTCCCCAGAACTTAAAACAGTGAACAGTGTCTCTTTGGACTGGTTCACGGGACAGTTGTATTGGGCTAGCAGCTTTGCAAGGGTCATCTGTGCTGGTTTAAGTGATGGCAGAGGCTACGTCAAAATCCTGGAAAAGGATCTTGTGCCAGAGCAGCTAATCGTGTTTCCGGCAAAAAAGTAAGTAGTGTTTCTTTTGGAATATATCCAAATCATTGGTAATCTTAGATAGCTACATTGATAAGAGAACACTTTAACCCTTTCAACCTAGGTCTCATTTGCTCCAAGAAAAGTCTTAATTTTGAAGTCTAAATTCAATATTATGGAGCCAAACTTTTCAAAGTCTGCTGAGCCTAAGAGCAGAAATCTCCAGCATTCTTAGTGCAATGATCTGAGGCCTGTATGAGAGAACTGAGGGAGCCCGGCTCTTCAGAACAATGTACATACAACCGGAGGCATTCTCAAACACGTTGTACTTTTGCTTTCCTCAGGTACTTGTATTGGGTCAATCGAGGTCAGAAAGGCATGAGGACTATTGAAACTGCAGGGATGGATGGCTCTGATAGGAAGGTGCTTGTGGTTATAAACATGGAGGAACCTGTAGGACTGACACTTGACCACGTGACTGGCAGACTCTACTGGATCAGTAAATATAAACAGGTACTGCAGAGAGGTCAGAAGGCAAAGGTAAACTCTTTTAGTTGGGGTTTGGGATGACTATGGGTAAGTACAAATTTCTCTTAAGTGAAGCATCTTTTGGCTGTGAAAACTGAGAAAAGCAACCTATAATTGCCCAGTATCTTTAGGTAGAGCCAGACTGGATCAACATAGGTTGGGAGACTTAGTGTGACTTTCTTAAACACTCTCCAGTCAAACTTAGCATTGGGATTTCCTGGTAGAATAGGTCATGTTGTATGTTGTGCCTAGGATACAAAATCTCTTAAGATGGTGGAACACTTCCCTGAAAGCATACAGATACTTAGGTACCTCACTGTTTCTAGTTCTTAATATTACAGTTCGTATCATCTCATTTTTGAAAGCACAAACTGAAATACCAGTCTGACATGGTGGCTAAAAGCGTAGGCTTGGGAGTCACGTTTTTAAGCCTATTACTTCCAGCTGTAATTTTGGCTACTTATGATGCCTCTTTGAGCTCCCATTGATTGCCCTTTCTGAAAAGAGATAGAATGCCTACCTCAGAAGGCACTTGAGAAGGTAGCAGAAAGACCTAAGTACAATGTCTGGATGCAGACGATAAGTTATAGTAGCTTCTTGTACAACATGTCTGTGGCCCCGTTTTGCACAAGAAGCAGTCCAATCCACTGGTTTGGGCACTTGCTTCCATGAATCCTAGGATGAGTTCATCTCTATCATGTTGCTGTCACGTGAAGATATTTAATCAGTGTCCAAGAAACAGAGGTGCACTAACATTGTCATTGCCTCTTGCTAATGTTTCCATGCTCTCATGAGACTCTCTAACCCTTCAGTCCATAGAGATGGTGAACGTGGATGGCAGTGGGAGGTACACCTTTCTTGAGATCTTCTTGGAAGATGAAGATCCAGTAGGGCTAGCTGTGTTTGAGAACTCTTTCTTCTGGGCAAATAAAATACAGCTGTTTTATGCTTCATCCCACACCCCAAAGGAGAGAGTGGTGCTGCTAAATGCTTCCATATCTGCTTTCTCAGTCCTCCACAAATCCCAGCAGCCTAAGGGTAAGTCCAAGACTTGTTTGGAAATGCTTATGAAAAGCAGAACGCTCAATGGAAACTACCTAAATTACTGCCTCAGTCTGTTGTTGGAACTTGTTATTTTGAGGCAGAGGAAATGGTCTGGATATAATTCCAGACTTACGTAGGACTTCTAAGTAAGATGAACTGAACAAAGATACCTATTGGGAAACTTATTCCAAGCATGCACCTTGTGCTTGTCCAGTGTAGTTAACAGTTAAAAAAAAAAACAAAAAACTTTTATTTATTTTAAGTATGTTTTTCCAGGACCCATCAGCTCCAAGTCAAGTCGCTGTTTCAATCTAGTTGTGGAGGGCTCAGCTCACACTGGCCCATGTGGGGATGGAACCGGCAACCCTGGTGTTACGAACTGAGTTAACTGGTGCTCCTAGTTCCTAGGTTTTTAATGTCTTAAATACACAGAACAGAGTAGTAAGATATTCACAGAAGAGTTAGAATAACTTACTTATGGACACTATCCATTGATAACAGAAAATTAAATCAAGTCTAGCATTCTTATATTCCTTCCTTATAGAAGGAAGTCAAATATCCATTGTCTGGGAGTTGAAAGCTTTTGTTCATCTGAAACTGTATGTCAGATTCCACTCAGATGTTGCTTCGTAAATGGGTCCGAGAAATTAACCAAAGTAGAGAGCCTAGACCACTATTTGCTTATAAGGGAGTCTTCCCGTAAGCAACTTGGACAGTCACTTTACTTTAACTCTGAGGGAGAAGATGCTATTGGTTGAGGCATTACTGGCCCAAGCTTAATATAGATAAGTAATTGTCACTATCTGAAAGATAGGAGTTCAAAGGTCAGCATGCCTAAACTATAAGATATCAAGTACATGGGGATTCCTCTTTAGGCAAACATGACTTAACCTCCCTTTAGTATTAAATTTTGAACTAATATGCATAAATAAACATGAAATTGTATCTAACCTATTTCTATTTTAAAATAGGCAGATACCCGGCATGTGTTCCAGGTTCTTGTAGCCACTTATGTCTCCTGTCCCCCATCCTTCCCAAGGGCTATAAATGTGTTTGTCCAGAAGGGATGTTTCTTTTACCTTCTGGTATATGTAGTGGTAAGTATGCTGGGTGAAATGGGCTTGGCTCAAGGCGGCATATTCCAGGTAGGCCTGGAAATAATGTAGCTTCCATTTTTGGATAAATCACATTTATACTGACAACCTACTTTGATAACCCCCTAATTGAGGTCTTTTGATAACAAGTTTTGTTATCAAAAGACCTCAATTAGGGATTTTTTTTGTGTGCTAAAATATACATAACAAAATTTACCACTTTAACCATTTTCAAATGTACAGTTTAGTGTACTAAGTTCATTCACATTGTTTTGCAACCATCACCACCATCCATTTCCAGAATTTTTCATCTTCCCAAACTGAAATTCTATACCCATTAAAGAGTAACTCCCCATTTTTCTCTCCCCCAACCTCTGGCAACCATCCATTTTACTTTCTGTCTCTATGAATTTACTACTCTAGGTACTTCATGTAAGTGGAACCATACAGTATTTGTCTTTTTGTGACTGGCTTATTTCACTTAGCATCATGTCTTCAAGGTTCATCTACATTGTAACATAGAATTTCCTTTCTTTTTAAGGCTGAATAATATTCATACACACACACACTCACACTCACACTCATATATATGAAATATATACACACACACCATACACACTACATTTTGTTTATTTATCCATCAGTGGATATTTGGGTTTGATTAGTTTTAAAACAGGAAAACATAGCTTATATTACTCAGTGTCTGTCATGTGAAAATTTAATGACTAAGTTGGTACAAGAAAGAAATTCTTTATAGTCTCAGGATTATTGTGTGTTCTGACTTATGTTTGTAAACAGTGTGTACTTCAATATTGTTAGCATGAACCCTTCATGCTGCTGCTCCATCTTTGAAATATTAAAGGCTATATATATATAAAATCACTGAATATCTCTATCCAAATTACTTGACTTTTGTCTACAGAACGTTGAGGTTTTAAGAAGAATAAATGACGTAAATATGTTCAGGTTATAACTACCTCTAAAAACCGTACTTCACAGGGTAAGCCACGGGATACAGTCAAGTAGAGTTTAAAATTCTTTGTGCTGAGACTTACGTGCTGTAAACGAGGATTTGATGACATCACTGAATCAAATGGACGAGCGCTCCAGCCCTAACCCTCGTGATTCTGTGTTAACCTTTCGACAGAAATTCAGAAGACTTAGTGCTTTGGGAAAGCTGAGCAACACTTTATACTTTCATTTGCACAAGTGACTCCCTTCTCTAAGGAAGACAGGGCTTTCATGTGTGCTTAAGGAATTCCCTTAATAAAGGGAACTTTAGTTAAAGTTCCCTTTCCAGGGGTGCCTCAGCTTGAGACAGGAGCATTGCTCAACAAGGGAGTGTGGGGCTTATCTGACAAATGGTCAAACAGTAAATCTCTCCTTTTCCTATGTAGAGTTAAAACTAGTGTTTTCTTCTGGCAAACGTCTCTATTTGTTGAAAGTTGGTTTTATGGGAACTGCGATAGAGAGAACCCTAGTTCAAGAGCATCGTAGGAACATCTGTCTACTGGATATTGACTGGAAAAGAAACCTCATCTACTGGACAAATGCCCAGGGACATCTGTTCTGCTCAACTGGCTATTCAGGAGAAAAGCAAAAGATTTGGATGGAGCATACAGGTAAGTTGGGGTGGCTGGTTTTGATTTTTCCTTTATTTTCTGGCTCTAAAATTAACTAGGGCCCAAACAACTTACTTACCTGTTCCTGATCTGAATCAACCTTAATGCCAATGAGTGGTTTTTAACTAATTTAAATATTGAGTGTCTCTGGTTTAGCTTATCAGGGATGTACCGACTATTAAAAGGCTACCATGATTTGGGAAATCCCAGGGTCAATGGTAAGGATTTTACAATTCTATTTTTCTGGCCTTAAGTCTGGGTAGAATAGAAATGGACCTTGAATACTTCAATTTTGCATTGCAGATTTTGTTACACTAATTTAGAAGTACTTTGCAATGCAGATTTTAAAGAGAACTCGCAAGATATTTTCTTAATATGGTAATCTATACTTTCGCTCCCCTCCTACACACCTAAATGCCACACCTCACTCTTAGCTCCTTGCACTCAGCCTACTGCAAACATCTCCTTCATAAAGAATAGACTTGAGCTCTCCAGTTTCTGAATGTCTGTGCCCTGTGTACTCTAAGTACCAAAGATATACTTTACTACAAAAAGTGCTGTATTGAAATACATGTTCTGAGATGTTCTGCAGAGCAGTAGATTTTACCCAGGGTCCTGTGGGCAAGCACAGTGCCTGGCACATAGGGGTTCTAGTACCTGTCCTAGAGAACTTTCAGAAGAAACTGAAATGGGCAGTGGTCTTTGTGATACAGCTGATGGCCATCTAGGAAACTTCTGATGGTGAATTTCTTCCCACTTAATTAAACTGTTACCTTTCCCCAGCTGGCTAATCCTTGCTAATTGGTTTCTGAATGACAATTATTATATCAGGGATATGTAAGAGGATGACAATTTGATTTGAGCTTCCTCTAGTATTGAATATTCAGTCCCTGTGGTAGGTGGCTGTGAAATTATGTAAAAAAAAATATATATATATATATATACGCGCACACACACACACACACACACACACACACACACACACACATATATATATATATATATATATATATATATATATATATATATTTGTCTCTGCCCCAAGTTTCTGGCACAGAATTCTTAAGACCTTTGTAATTTCCTGAGTGATAGGAGCATCTTTTATTCTAGTGAGGTGACTGTTGGTGGCTCCTGCAAGGGGGTCAGTCATCAGAAAGACCACGCAATGATTAGAAGCATAGAAATTTCAGCCCCACTCCCCATTCTCTGGAGAGGAAGAGGGGGTGGAAATGGAGTTAATAATCAATCACACAAGTGTGATGAAGCCTCCACAAAAATCCCCAAAATACGGGGTTCAGGGAGCTCCTGGGTTAGGGACCACTTCCATGTGCTGGGAGGATGGTGCACACCAACTCCATGGGGACAGAAGCTCCTGAGCTTGGGACCCTCTGGACATTCCCTTGTGTATCTCTTCATCTAGCTGTTCATCTGTATCCTTTATGTAATAAACTAGCAATGTAAATAACTGTTTCCCTGAGTTCTGTGAGCCATTCTAGCAAATTATGAAACACAAGCAGGGGGTTCTGGGAACCCTGATTTAGAGCTCGTCAGTCAGAGTGCAGGTGACAACCTGGGACTTGTGATTGGTGTCTGAAGTGAGGGACTGAGCTCTTAACCTGTGGGGTCTCTGGGCTTCCTTAAAACCCATGAGCATTAGCTTTCAGCTTATTCTTTCATCAAAGCATACTGACATCTGTGTTGTTTTCTCTTGGGTGTATTCATCTTGGCCTCATATTGAAAATTGAGACTGGAAAATACAGATGAAATTCCTAATCAAAAATGATAGGGCTTCAAAATTCTGTTTTAGGAAAGAGTGCATGTCTTTGAGAACCTGTGTAGAATTGCTCAAAAACATTCTGCGACCCTGGCAACTGGACTTTCAACCTTGAATCTGTGTAGTACCAAGATTAAATCTAACTCCAGAGAAAGCGCGTGCTCTCTGCAGATGGCAGAGCCCAACAAAGAAGAGAAAAGCTGAACCGAGTGTGGCCAGTCTATTCTTAATAACTTGCCAATCTTAAGTCACTTCTTTCCTGGGCAGGAGTGAGTTGAGGAATGAGGGGAGAATTCGGAAGTACAATTCTAGGCAAGTTCCTCCATATGAAAATGTGAGGGAGAATAAAGAAGTGCTTCCACCCTAACACCCAGGAGATAGGAAGAACTTACAGCACATTAAGCCCTGTGTGTACTGGCTTCTCTGTTCTGTCACTGTGCCCCACTTCTGTATCTTGCCTGCTTGTCAACATACCCTGGAGTTAATGTATAGGTTCTTAATACCCACAGGTATACTGAGATATATTTAACAACCACTCTCTGGGGGGAAAGTGCGCGTATTCCCACCTACATATGTTTATAATAAAGCTTACTGATACAGGATGTGTAATACAACTTACAAATAATAAGATATACAAGCATTCTTTATTGTAAATTTTATACAGCCAACTGATTTTCATAGATTGCTTTTTTATTCTGAATTCTTAGATTGGTAGCCCATCTATAGTCGCAATTCAATCAAGATGTAATACAATCCAACTATGAATAATTGCTCGACTGCTATCTGCTATAACAAGGAAGTAGATGCTATTGTTGAGTGAATGTAGTCTGGATGTGAATGTTGTTTGACACTTTCTATAAACAAGATGAAAGTGAAGCAATGAAGACGATTTGGAATTAGTTCGTCAATGACATGAATTACACTTGTGGAATTGGATAATAGTTTTCAAATACTAGAACAATATTTCCTCATTTTTTTGTGGTATTTAAAATGTAATGAGTATAGACAGGACACATGTAACTGTCCAATCTACAATATTAACATGTTCTCTAGCCTAAACGAGGGGTTGTAAAGCTCTTTCTGTAAAAGACCGGACAGAAATATTTTAGGCTTGTTGGGCACTCTGCCATTGTGTCTGAATAGCAGGCATAGACAATATGGAAGTGAGTGGCCTTGGCTGTGTTCCACTAAAACTTTCAGACCATAGCTGGATTTGGCCCAAGAGCCATCATTTGCCAGTCCCTGATTTAGAAAACAAAACCAAAGCCAAATCAAACCCTTGTAGTGTTTGCTTATTTCTGTGGTGTAAAAATCCCCACAGTGCCAGATTTCAAGCTATGAATGTACCATCACTAAACATGGAGTTGGGAGGTATGCAGTAGCAGTCATTAATGTAGTTTATCCACCATACAGACACCATAGACATTAGTAACCACGAGCATAGCTAGCAGTAAGATTTAAGAAAATAATTAAGCGATGGTTTAAGCATTTTAATTTTGTTTCACATATGATTTAATTTGATGGAATTTAGTTTTTAATAATGGCTGTGTTAAACACCAAGCTGACAGAATTCCTGAATTTACCGATTGGCTGTTATGAGCTCATGTAAGCCAGCTCCAGCACACTGCTTTAAAATAATGGACATTATGCTAAGCTTTTCCTATGTACTAACTCTAATCCTCAGAACAGCTCTATGAGACAAGCACTATTCCTCTCATGCATTTGTAGAAACGGAGGCTCAGAAATCGACACCTTATTTTGGAGCAGTGTTTCAAACAAGGCAGTCTGATTTGCTATCCTAATACTGCTCTTAACCTGCATGCTATACTGCATGCCAGAGAAGGCGACACCTAGCTTAGAACCGATTGCGTAGCTACAGCGGTAGGGTTGGGAGGAGGGGGCAGTCTTTGTATGTTGGTGCCTATCTCTGTTCTATCCAAAAACCAACACTTGATGGTTTTTATATATTTGGTCCCTATCCTATCTGTATCTTCTAGTTGTAGATCTCCTCACTAACCATTCTGCTGATGACCTTTCACACCACTGGCGGGTGTCACTTTGGCTCAATCTCTGCTTTCCTATAGCAATTTTAGTCCTAGTCAGTCGATGTGTAATTGACTGATTTTTATACTTAGCTTATGAAGAAGAAGGAATGTGAATCCAAAGTTGTAGACCTACATTCCAGTGCAAGTCTTGCAACTTAGATATCTAACTTATAAAATGCAGTGAATTGCAGAGGTCAAATGAACCCCTACGACGGACATGGTGCTGGATCCAAAGTAGACATGATGGAAGTCATCATGCAAACCAGTGTGTAGGCTCGTTAGG
Source organism: Rhinolophus hipposideros (assembly GCF_964194185.1). Classification (NCBI taxonomy): domain Eukaryota; kingdom Metazoa; phylum Chordata; class Mammalia; order Chiroptera; family Rhinolophidae; genus Rhinolophus; species Rhinolophus hipposideros. The sequence continues at coordinate 38,390,084 of NC_138050.1, read as the reverse complement.
GATTGGTCTTTGTGTCTCTCAGTTGTCTCCCTTCCACCCTTGACCCAAAGCTTAGGGGCATGGACATATTTGAGTGCCCTTTCTAATGGGAGTTACTTTTCCTCCTTACAGTCTGCTCAGCAAGTGTGGACATATCAACTGGGAACTTGTACTGGCTGCCCTGTGACAGAAGTGCTATTCAGAAGACTAGAATTACTGGCCCAGACACACATACCCTCTACAGAACGGACAGCATTATACTTCATCTTCTTCTCGATTGGCCGAAGAGGGTGCTCTACTGGGTAGAAAGTGGGAAGCACTTGCAAAGAATGACCCTTGATGGCAAAAACAAACAGGAAGTCTGGACAGGCACCTGGACGCCAGACACCCACATGGCTTTAGACCTTGGCTCATCTAGCATCCTCTGGACTACCAAAGGGTTAGGTAAGCATGGCATGACCAGTATGATTAGAGAAAGCTTGAGGGGATGAGTGAGAGTCTTGCTTTTAGTATAATCATATCAGTCATTCTTAGAACCATGTAGACATAAACTCAAGTTCTGATTTTTACAAAGTTTGGGCACGAGTCACTTACCTCAAACTCAGTTCTCATCTATAAGTCTAGACTTATGAGTTAAAAGAGAAAACTTTAGAAATAACATATTTAGTAGCTTTTTGCAGTGTTCAGCATTTGTTTCTATTTCTATTAGAAGAAGTAATGGAACCAAACTTCCACTGCAAATGAAATAAAGGTGCTTCCATTATAACCTGATAACAGGTACAAGTTGTACCTTGGAGCCAGATTTAATAGTCTTCTCACCGACGAGCTGTCCTTGAGGCCCAGCAGCTAGCTATACCAGTTGTTTTAGTGTAAAGATGGTAAAGTCATATCTGATGTGCCCACATGGCCAACCTAAGCCCCTGGCTTTCCTGAAGCTTTAAACATTTCAGTGGACTATTTTAACTATACAACTAAAACCGACAAAACTTGATAGGAAGAACCTGTGTTTATTTTCAGTGTGAGGTCATTGAACCTCAATCAAATGGTACTCTCTGTCACATGTTATTCTATATCGGCTTGTAAGAACTTGATTCTTCCTTAGGGTTGCAAAGTCTGAGTCTCCTAAAAAATAGAACATATACTTTGAACAAGACCTGGAGTGACGGCATTGTAGCGGCCCATGAGCCCTACCTGGTGACTATGAATGGAGCCGCTGTTGTGCTGTGGAACAGAAGGATACTGGAGCCCTTCTCAGTGTCAAAAGAACCATACATAAGGAAAATTATCATCCTGGCAGAGAACCTAGAGGTTCCAGGCGAGTCTTCCTCTGTGGGGTTATTCGTTAAGATCTATGTTCCCTGGCTCTCTTCAGTGTGTTTTTATAGGATAAAAACCTGGGTATCTTTATGTTTGTATTGGCTATTATCCCAACCCACAGCACAGCAGACCTTATCCCTAACTTGTCCAAGTCCTGGAAGAGTAAGAATCTACCACAGTTCTCAAAGTTGCTAAATGGCACACATCCCTGAGCAATACCCTGAGATGTCTGCACGGCATGGCCCCTTCTGAGAATCATCTTGTCCATTAGCATATCAAAGCTCTTGGTCTGGTCATAGAGAGATCCACCAGATTTGCTCTAAAGCAGCTTCCCAAAATGATTTTACTGAGGAAACCCCTTTGCTCATAGTAGTAAGATCCTGTGGAAGACCCTTTGCGAAGCGGCTCTGGAGCTGTAGATGCCAGGAAGGGCAGTGCTCTCCTATAGAAGCTTCACTTTTTCATCCAGATTAACTTACTTAAGGCAGGCTTACTTTTTTTTTTTGTATAAGCCTTTGGCACATAGTCCAAAATCTGATTTTGGATCAGGAGGCAGAAAAAAAAAAAAAGAAATCCTATCACAGGATTTAGGGGACTTTGTCAGCAGAAGTGGCTGGAAATCCCAAGGGAGAGTAGGAACAAAGAGGGACAAAAACATTCCTCTTTTATGTACCCAACCTGCAGAGGTCTCTCATTTCCCTCTTCTGTATAAATTACCTTACTTTTTGAGTCATTGGTTAAGTTTAAACTGATCTTAAGGGTTCAGAAGCATTCGGCATAGGAGGTAAAGTATGCCAAGAAACAGTTAACTTTTTGGTAACAAACCCAGTTTTGATGATTCTGCTAACACATCTGTTAGGTTGTGGCAATACTTGCTGAAGAATATTAATTGGTAACTTTTTGTATTGTAACTTCAACATCTCAACAAATGTGTGTCCACGTTATGCTGGCCCCTATCCTAGATCATAAGATGCTGTAGCAGGGAACCAGACAGAACAAGTCCCTTCCTTCAGAAACTACCAGAATATAGCATCAGGTGGTGAAAAAACTAAAGTTAAAGTGAATAGACTTGAAGGGAGAAAACAATTTGCCCAGATTCAAAGCCATTAAATGATGGGTCAATGTACCACACTTAGTCTAAATAGTAGGCTTTTGGTCAGTTGCACTTTTTCTTCCTATGAGGTAGGAAGATGTAGCTACCTAGCCATGACCTGGTTTTCTGGAGGAGGAAGACACTAGAAGCGTATCTCCATTGATGAAATCTAATGGAATGACTTGCTGAAGCAACTTCTTATTCTAGATCCTGGGGTTGAAGGAGCAGCCACAACCTCCCCTCCTACTTTTCCCCCACCACCCCCTCTTCTTTGCACCCGATCCTCTGTCCCCTGTCGGAATGGGAAGGAATGTATTTCTCGGGAGTATCTCTGCAATGGCAGGCGCGACTGTCAGGATGGCTCCGATGAAGAGAACTGTTCCCAGTTCTGCAACAGACCAGGTCTGTTACCATCTCCTCTTTTGTGCCAGGTATACTGAGTCAGTTTTGGCTGCATGGTATGAATTGCCAGAGTGTTTATTATAATCATACTTGCTTTCCCTAGATAAATGATCATGGATGAATAAATTATCATAGAAGTTATAGTCTGTCAGACCACTTATTTTGTGAGCGTCCGTTTTATTCCTCGCTCTCTCATATTTGCCTTTGTATAAGCTGAGCCATAGAGTGACTTAAATGGACCACTTGGTAATGTTCTAACAAGTCATTAAAGTAACCAAACAAATATGAGACCATATTTAAACAGCTCAGTTCAGCTTCCTAACAGACTTGACCCAAGCACTTGATTAAAGCTTGCTTATAGATGAACTAAGATATAGAGCTCAAATAATGTGCAGTCGATTTACTCCTCAAACTCCAGAATGAGGGTGAGTTCATCTAATCTTGAACCTTCAGTATTACTGAGTATATGGTGCTAGCTTTTGGCCCTTTCCATTTAAGGGGTCTTCCAGTGTCTGGATGGAAGCAAGTGCATTGAGGAGAAATACCATTGTGATGGGGCTCAGCAGTGCTTGGATGGGTCTGACGAGTTGGACTGCTGGAAGCCCGTCGAAGATTGTTCTCTGCGTTGTGACAACAAGACACGCTGTATCCCGAAGAGCTGGCTATGTGATGGCAACCCAGACTGTTCTGATAAAAAAGATGAACAAGGATGTAGTAAGTTTCATGAAACTGCCTGGGAGTATTTTAAACTGAATTTCAGTTGATTCTCATTCATGGTAGTTATCTTCTATAGTTGCTATGAACACTGAATTAGCAGATATTGAATCATTGCTCCCAGCAAAAAATACAGGGCAAGGTTTCTATGAGTCTCTGGTCGCAACATTTTTGTCAGCCAATCAATATATAACTTGGTTTTATGTGTTTCTGTTTAAAGACAACTGAGTGTACATTGTTGGCTTAGTGACATTAAAGTCACAGGTAACAACACTCTATATCATGCCTGAAAAAGCTTATCTAGCACTCATTTTTTTCCTCCACCATGCACATCATAGACTTCTTGCACTTAGGAACGCTAGACTGCACTTCAGCACTGTAATTGGGGGCCATTTTAAATAGCAAAATCACCGAAAAGTACAAAACTGAGAAGTGTGGCCCTAGAGAGACCGCAAAAAGGACTCCTATTTACAATATGAAACATGAAACAAGAAGGCAGAACATTGCCTTGTTCAACCTCAAGTGGGAACACATGTATTAGGCAACTCATTTTTTTGCTGCTTTGCACATCTCGGCAAATGACCATGAAAGTGTGAGCAGATTGATTTTGGGGGTTACAAATAAATTTTAGCAAGGAGGTGAACGTACAAATGCTGGATTCACAAATAAGGACTGCCTGTAGTTACTACAGAGTTAACAAACTAACATGAAAGTTTCTGAGTTAGAAGCGCCTCAAAGATCATGCTGTAATAGTCTCCTTTCCACGACGAGAAGATTTCTATTAGTGGAACACCAGTCTACTAGCAAAATAAAGTATTATTTCTTGTTGACCTAAAATCTGCCTCCTTGAGGATTTTAATTTCGGTCCTATGCCTTCTCATGGGATGGGCCATCTCCTTTAGAGGTGTCATTGCTTTCCCCTGATTTTTATGGGCTACACAATCATTATTTTTATTCTGCCTAATGACGTGTTGCAAAGACCTTACTCACATTGTGTGATTCAGGTAGAAGAGAGAATGTGGAGAACTGATGTGGGAAAAAGAAGAGGCTGGGTAAGTAACCATGACAGATTTGGATATACTAGAGGCAACTGGGCAGCTAGAGGATATGACTGCACTTGGGCTTATGAGAACAACATCGGGGAAAGAGATGAAGGAAGGAACTAGGGAAAAACCCAAGGTGTAATTTACTTTTCAATACAGATTTATAGTTTTGCAGAGGACCTGACCCCTTTTCTTGAACCAAGTCAAGCCACTTCTATCTGTAAGAATTGAGTCCAAGAACATAAATTGTAGGGTATTTTGGATATTGTGGGGTAATTTCTTTTTTCATGGGTGACATTAAGGTCCCAGAGGGAAATCCTACTATCCTGCCTATCCCAATGTTCTTCCATCCCTGTCCCTCAGCCTTTGTTCTCCAGGACAGAAAATATTTTCTGGGATAGCTTAGTAGGTCTATTCTGCCTACTCCTTGGAGCACCTCTCTGCCCTAATACCTGCTGAGGCTTAGTTCCCAAGGTGACAACAGAAAACCAGGGAGTCTTTAAAACACTTTGACATCAAATCACTTCTACATCTAGCTGAGTTCTTACCTAATGCTTTATTTTTCAGTTCATGAAAAATGCAGTTCATCTGAATTTAGATGTGAGAATGGCCAATGCATATCGTATTCTCTGCATTGTGATGGGAACCGAGACTGCCTGGACCACTCAGATGAAGCAGGCTGTCCTGTTACCTGGTCCCTGCCGTGCCCTTCAGGGGAGGTGAAGTGCCCCAGGAGTGGAGAATGTGTGCTGGCAGAGTGGTTATGTGACCGTGACTTAGACTGCAAAGATGGAAGTGATGAGAAGGTAGTCCAATCTTCTTTCAGAAAAATAAACTAGATTTCAAATCACAACAGTAACACACACTTCCCTGTAGAAAACTTGGGAAACAAGAACAGAGACATCTCCCATAATCACTGCCTGGGAAGCCAGTCTTAACTATATCAAAGTGTTAATATCCTCCTGTTGGAAGTCAAACTTTCAAGGGATTTTTTTTTATTGTAGGTTTGCAAGTGTTAGGCCTTGATGGCCGTGGGTTTAATGTCCTACCCAGAGAGATGCTTACCTGTTACCATAAAGTACACTGAAGCTCCCACGTTGTATGAGATGCAGCCTGGGCTTGAATCTTCTTGCTTGAATTTGACCTTAAGAAAGTAATGACTCCCCAATGCTCTTTTGCTCTTTAGTGAGATGGGTATAAGATATGCCTTGTAGGTCTGAGGGGTCAAGAGTGGATCTAAAGGCGCTGAGGTATAGCAGGTACACAGATGTCCCCTCCCTCTTATACGTCCTGCACGACACCTGAGTATCCAACTCAGATTAGGTACAAAATATTGTGTAAATATTAATGTGCTGGGGTGTGTGTTAGACACGGTGGGAAGAATTCTAGAGAAGAGTTTCTAGAGCAGAGTGTTTTGCTTATGCTTCTTCAAGTAAGACTTCCTGTTTTGACAAAATAAGACATTTCTTCCCACTTCCCACTCACGTTTGTATCACCTAGACTCCTTGTGTAAACTCCAGCTACAGAAAGTTTCTCGTGATGTGTGTCACCTCCAAGTTTTTAGCCTCTACCCGGCCTGGTTCCAGAAGGATCTTGAGAGGTGTCTCATACACACAGGCAACCGCTTCCTCCGAGAAGCCCTTCCTGGGTGCTGAATTCAGGTGTCGCCAGCTGATCATTCACTGTCTCCTCAGGACTGTGACCCTAAGGCGCTTCGGTGTGGCTCCAGACAGTGGTCCTGTGCCAGTGGAGACCAGTGTGTGCCTGACTCGTGGCACTGTGATGGGCAGCATGACTGCAGGGATGGCAGTGATGAAGTGGGATGTAAGTGTGGGGGGCTCTCACTGAGGGGGAAGGCGAATGGCTTCAAGGGCCACCTGCCGCTTACTTCCGCTCTGCGTGAGAAACCACCTTAGCAAACAAAGGCTACAGGACCTGAAACCCATTCCTTTACCAGAATGGAGGCGTCTTATACACACGGAAGCCTTGCTGGGGGAGGCATGTTTGCAGGGTAGACTATAAAAGTAGAAAGTCATCCTCTCCAGGTCCCCCCAAGAGGTGCCAGAGGTCTGAATTCCAGTGCCGCTCCTACGGCTGCCTCAACTTCACGCTCGTGTGCAACGGGAAGGAAGACTGCGCCGACGGTTCTGATGAGGGTGGAAGATGCTCGTCAGCAGCATGCCACCAAGCGCGGTGTTCACACATCTGCTACCGGTCCCCACACGGGCCTGTGAGTTCTTCAGTTACTGTTCTCTGCAGCTCTGAGCTTGCTTTAGTGAAGCAGGGGCAACTTTCTCATTCAGGCTGTCCCTGACGGCTCCTAAGCTCCAAGTCGTACACGGCAGAGCTGACTCTCCCACGGATGGCCTTTCAGGGCTCCTGTCTGGTGCCTTCCTTAGTTTGTGTCTCTACCACCCAGCCTCCAGAAGCTCTGCTACCGTGGTCCTCCCCACCCCAGCTTGAGCTCTGGTTGACACTTAGGGCTGAGCAAGGAGTTTTTGTCAAAGTCCCTTCCATACAAGTATTTCGAATGTGACCTGCCCTTCCATTGAGGACTGCCTGTGCTTTAGTTTAGCATTATTGAGCCGCCAAACATCATGACCTTAATTCTAATGGGCGTGTAAAAGAAAATTATGTTCTGATGTCTGGTCATAGTAACATTTCTATTGGTAAACAACCAGTGCTGTTAAGTGTATGTACGTCTTCACTCACTGATTCTGCTGGGGGTCTGGGTACCTGAGTCTGAATTTGGACACCTCTGGTCACTCAGGAATCAAGGGTGTGAGGTGTGTGGCGGGGTTGGTAAGAAAAGAGAGTGACTGTATTCAAAATAAATTTGTCCTAAGAACCATTTGAGTTGCTGAAATATTGCCCTGGGCCTTTTGTAGCAAGGTTGAGGCCTTTTATCAATGTTGTACTGTCTTCAGAAAGTCTTCATGTTTCCCAACCTCTTTCAGGTATGTGCTTGTGAGCAAGGATTTGAGCTGAACAGTGGCGGTCAAATCTGCAAGGATGTGGATGAGTGCCAGAAGCTGGGCGGTCGGCCTTGCAGTCAGACCTGTATCAATACTGAGGGTTCCTATAGCTGTACCTGTCATCCTGGCTACTCGCTAGAGCCTGATGGCCATACCTGTAAAGCAACAGGTAAACGAGCAATGTCTCCTAAGCTCGGGAACACAAGATTCCAAGTCCGAAGTCTTCCAGGAAGACCAATGCAAATCTCTCTTTCTCAGGTCTTAAGTGCTCAGGCTTGCTTTATCCATCTTCAGAGAAAGCCTAGCACAATCCCAAAGCACCCTTTTTATACCTTGTACTGAATTTGAGTCTGAAAGTATCTACTGATAAGGCATTATTATAACAAAACCATAACTGTGGCCTCTGTATCCAGGGTCAGCCTCACCTGAAGTTAGAGTAAGTGTCGAGAGTCCTGACAAGCACTTCTTTCCTGCCTACCTACCCTCAAATATTTAGTTAGGAGTGTGGTTTTCAATTTAAGCTAACCATGCCTTTATTCTAAGTATCTGCAAACTGTGGATATTAGCTTAAGCATTACCTTAAGGGAAGAACTACTTAGATACCAGATTTCTGGTATCACGGCCCTGGCAATGAGAAGGCAAAGACCACTTTGTGCTCTGTTTCCTTAGCCAGTGCTAGGGTACACCATTCACACCTCTTAAGACCATACTGAAAACAGTTCTTATTCAATAGGTACTGAACCAATCCTGCTTGTGGCAATTCAGTTTAACCTACTTCTCTATGGATTGCGGAGCTTGAAAGAAGATATTCTGGCAACCACAGACAAGAACCTGATTATTTTCTCTATTGACTATGACTTAGTGGATCAGAAAGTCTTCTGGACAGACCTGGGTGCAGAAAGTATTAAGTGGATAAGCATGGACACACAGAAGAAAGGGACTGTGGTAAAAGGTGTGTCCCTTTGTGTAGAGAGCAGTTTTCCATCTGGCCCTCACTAAATACACATACATGGAAAATATAATGAGTGGTCATTAACGTTCTATTATAAACATTGGTTTAATTCCATCTCCTTAACTAAAAGGGATCAAGGCTTGCTGGTTGGTTACAAATGGAAAGATGCAATGTCATCTCAGTAGACACAGGAGTCAGCCAAACTATCAGCCAGTGGCTATTGTTTGTAATAGCCATCTTCCTCTACAAATAATACATTTTAAAGAAGACTGCTGTGGTGGAGATGCATATGCCAGTTGAAAAATGAGTTAATATGGCATGCTAGCTTCAGGCCCATGAGCTAAAACGTAGTAAAAGCTGTGATTTAACCTAAGTACACATGTTGAGTGGTTTCCTCTCTTCAGGAATAAAGTCAGACTGTATAGTGGTAGACTGGATTGGAAGGAATCTCTACTGGACGGATGGGACAGCTGGCCAGATTTTGGCGATTCCGCTGACTGCTGTCTGGAGAGGAAAATCTGAGTACACGATTGTCCTAGACGATGACTTGAATCAACCACTGTCTTTGGCTTTAGATCCTCTAAGTGGGTGAGTCCAGGCATCGCAGTGCCTGGTCAAATCCTTTATGTTTGTTTTTCTTCCTTAGTTCTTCTTTGATTGTGGTCATTCAACACAGAACAAATGAATAGCAACCTTATCTGACTTTACTTTAGATCTTATGGTGATGTGGGTCAGCCATACACATAGAGCGTCTGGAAAAAGTCCTTTATAAAAGCCCACTTATACTTGCCTTTGCCAAAATAGATATACCTCTGAATGGAGAATGTTATGGCTTTAAACTTATAAGAGAAGGGAGACTGGAACTAGAGATAGTGTTTAATTTACAATAATGTGCTTAGTGATGGTGGTGGGGGTGAATAATTGTGTGTGGTGGTTGAACCTCGGTTCTTCTGTCTAGAGTCCTTTCTCTCAGCAAAGGACCAGGAACTTAAGAGATAACACTTTTACTTGGCAGAGCCAAGGCCTCATTGGGATGGCCGTATGTATATCAAATGAAAGAATCAGAGCAAAACTCAGAATTCAAAGATAACCCAGACTGGGTACCCTCCTCCCTCTGCTTTTCTCACCTTTTCAATTCCTTCAACCAGGAATCTGTTAACATGGTCCTCAGGAAACTGGAAGTCGTTTCTGATGCATCTAATGGTTTGCGGCCAAGAATGAGGTCTGAGGCACATGTCTGCCCATGGAACTAGCCTACTTTCCAGCCCAGGAAAGCTTGTCAGCCTCCCTGGATATTTTCTATGGCTTAGGGAATAATGTATTTCTAGCCTTCTTGCACAACTGTCATGATATCTTACCCCCAAATGATGACTAAACAATCACTATAAGATATCAAGGGAAATCTTTTACTACTTCACAATTATGCTTACGGAATAGGCCAAGTTTAATTTTGAGGAAAAAATAACTGGGCTGCAAATCACTGTTTTAAAGAATGAATTGATGTTATTTTTTGTGAGGTAATACTCCATCTCAAAACTGACTTTTATCTTCATAGGTTAATGTACTGGTCTGAAATTGGTGGAGAACCTCACATAGAACAAGCTGGAATGGATGGTAGCAGCAGAAAAATTCTCATCAATCAAGGTCTTGGCAGACCAACTAGCATTGTTCTTGACCAGTTGAGTTGGAAGATATTCTGGTCTGATGACAAATTTCACTGTATTGGTTCTGCCAACCTTGATGGTACTGGTATTAGCGTGAGTGTCCTTTTGGTATTAGACTTGTGTGAAATGCTATGTGCCTTGTATAGAACTCATCTCAGGAACCTCCCCTTCACCATTTTAGACGTTGCAGCTAACACAGATCAAGAGTCCCTTTTCGGTTGCTGTATTGGAAGACGAAGTCTTCTGGTCTGAAATGAAGACAAGAACAGTACAGCGTATGGAGAAGATGACAGGCAAGAACAGGGCTGTCCTCCTCAAGCGTTTTGAACAGCCTTATGGACTCAAGGTCTATCATGTCCTCTTCAAAATATTCCCTTAATTCTCCCTGAAAAGGCTCCATGTATGAGCAGCCCAAGTACAAACTGGAGTGACATCCATCTGTAATGATGAAAAAGCAAGATTTATTCACTTGCTATTTTTAAGGATTCAGTAACATGCGGTGACATGTAGCTGTTTTCTTTCAGATAATTCACGAAGTGCTACAGCCCAGGTCTTCTAATCCTTGTCTGGACACTGGATGTTCTCACTTGTGCCTTCTGAGTCCACGATCCAAGGGCAGCTGTCACTGCCCGATTGGACTCCTGCTTGCCGATGATGGGCTCAGCTGTGTTCCTATTAAGGAGTCTGCATTTCTGTTCCTTGTGCTGCCCACTGTTGTCATACAGGTACTGTCCCCTGGCTTCCTCACGTGTCTGTGCCTGGGGTATATTCTATTTCAGACTGAGTGATGTGAGTTCTCCATGCAGTTAGAAAGACTAGGGGCTCTTTCCCTTGCAATATTCTTCAAATACAACTTACATTTTAGTATTCTCTGTGTGCTAGGAACTATCATGACCAAAATAAAGTCGCTATGGAATGAATATCACTACTACTTAAATTCCCTTACGAAATGCTCAGTACATCAGAAAACAGTAAGGTTAGTTTAGTTTAGACAATGTTGCTTAGTTGTCCAAGCACCTAGCTGATGTTATGAGTAATTCTGGCTACAAGCAGCTTTGCTGGGTTCTAGCTTGGGGCCGGAGGGGAAGTACATTTTGTGAGGGAGCTTTTCTCAAATCGTAGGAAGATAAAAGGTACTGACAAGCAAATCACTCCTAACTTCTACCATCTAGATGACTTGTCAGTTTTGGCATTTTAAAATGACAAATTTTGGGGTGAAAGATCAACTTCAGTTTCAGTAAGATCTTAATAGTAGAGTCCCATTTAAAGGGGAGGACCTTTAACAAAGGAGTAAATCTTCAAAACACATGAATTCAAAGAATTTTAAGTGTTTGAAGCTTGAGGAAGGGAGAGAAATAATGCTACCTGCTTTTAGAAGATAGAATATGTGGAAATCTAAACTTAAGTATCTTAATATTAATGCAAAATCAAGATGACGCATTAAATTGGACTCAACTGGTACCATCCACCTGACTTTTTCCCATAGATTTATCTGAGAAATCTAGAAGCTTTACTAGGACAAGCAACTTTACCAGAACATAGGATTCTTCCCTTTACCAATGTGAACCAGCTGGCATCAGCGGACTACCTTGTCCAGGAAAAGATGCTCTACCTTTCAGAATTGGATCGTGATGATATTAGGCTACTAAGACTCAAAGAATCCGGGAAGCTGTCTTGGAAGAAACTTTTATCTGTGGAGGGGACAGTAATCGACTTTGCTGTGGACTGGTTGAGTGGAAACATATATTGGATTGACAGTGCAAATCCTCACATCAACATAGCTTCCTCAAAAGGCCAGTATTCCACTGTCTTGTTCAGTGAAAACCTTTACCGCCCAACCTCTGTTGTGCTCCATCTACCTACTGCAATCATGTGCTTTGTGGATCTGGGTTCCCAGGATGATGGGAAGCATGGTTCCAGCATTGAATGTGCCTCCATGGATGGCAGCAGGAGGAAGGTACTGTGGCAGAAATCCCAGGTCCCTGTGGGCCTGACCTTTTCGGACTCAGGGACCCGAGTGTACTGGGCTGATACTGGTAAGCAATTATTATCTACACCCTAAATGTGAGTGTGAGGAACCTTGGTCAGAGTGATGTCATTGATATTCTGCTTTCTGATCATCAGCCATAACTGCAAATAGCTTTTAGATCTGAGTTCACATTTTCTGCACTGCCTTGCAAACAAGTACCATCATTCCCCATCCTGAGTAGCGTATAACAGCCCACAGAGTCATGCAATAGTCCTATTGTGAGAAATAAAATTTTAAAAAACTTAACAAATATGCATGAGCAAATCTTTGCGCATCACTGTTAGAGTAGAATGATGGAAGAACTGGCTTTCAGAGAATGCATGGCAGATGGTGTCCCCCTGGACAGGAGGCAGGGTGAGACCTAAAGAGCTACAGGGTTGAGAGCATAACTGTTTGGGCAAAGTGAAATGAACCGAACTTCTCTTTCTAGGGAGAGGACTCATAGAAAGTATTCAACAAGATGGCACTAGATACAGAGTGGATCGCACGGGAATTCAGGGGCTTAACCTCTTTACATATGGCCAAGGCATGATGCTCTGGACAACAATTGATGATGGTAGGTCTTAATTCTACATCTGATTGTCTTTGTGATCTGAATTTACTCCTTAGTATCTAGTGCTACTGCTTAGCGCTGCTCTTTGGTGGTGTCTTTCTTTTGGAAGAATAGCTAAACAACTTACTTAATCGAACATGTATGTGTTACAGTGATTTTGTGACTTGGGGGAGCTTTAACTTATTTGGTTGTTCTTTATATCAATATACTTAGTCTTGTTCTGCCTGAGATTTCTGACATTATATGAGGTTCTGTGCTTTGGAGGATGGTAGAGAGGAAACTGGACCAGAAATTAGAACTAAGTTGTGTAACTATTTTGTTAGTTAGTAGCTAGTGCTATAACCGTACCAGTAAAATGAAGACAGTACCTGTTTCAGTGGAGTAAATGCACATGAAAGCACTAGGTGAATTATAGAACATTTTATACTTGCAGGGTATTTCTAGTATTAATATATTCAAAGACGTCCTAAACCACAGTGCTCTAGTATATTATTTCTGGCTAGAGTCTAGATTTGCTAAAATTAGAAAATGCTGCTTAAAATAAATCTGTTTCTATATATTTCCAAATGCTGGTCTTTGGGCTGGCCACGTCAGAATTGCAAAAACAAGCTGTCAGGTCCTACTCCCGAGGTGCTAATTTATTAGGTATGTAGTAAGACCTTAGCCATCTATTTTAAGATCCCCTGGTGACTCTTGTTGCACATAAGTCATTTTCAGAAATGTTCTAGAACAATGTTTAAAATTATTATCCATCAATTGTATGGGTTGCATTTAAAGTGTCACATATCTTAATTTTCTATCTTTAGATATCTGGACATAACATATATGAATATGCTCAACATAGCTTATTAACACCTGATTTTATTTTGGAAAAAGGTATAGAATGTCTTTTATTTATCTTGAAATTTCTTCTCGAAACAAGATTTAGAAAAATATATGTCTCTTCTGTAAAACTCTTGTTACTCAACTGGAGTTTATGCAAACAAGTGATAGTTTCATATTGAACAATGTTCTTTGCCCAGGAAGTTGTCTTAAAATAAAATCTCACTTTTGTTAATGATTGTTCACTGGCTTTCGTTTTAGCCGAAGTCACTAAAGTTTGGTACAGCAAGGCAGAACTTTCAGAAAACCGGTGGTTCCAAGTACATCAGAAGATTGTAGATTTAAAAGTTTACAGTAAACTTCGTCAACAGGGTAAGTAAGCAACATTGCAATGCTTGTGACAACACTGACGTCTACTGCATTTCCCCGGGGAGGGGATGCTCCATCCTGCAATATCTCTTTGAAATATCTTTGTGTTTTCCATTAAAATATTTCTCTGGCAAATCCCTGCATAACTCTCTTGTCTTTATGTGTTATATGTAGTACAGTTCTGGTATGTAACTAGTCGTGTTATGTATCTAGGAGACACAATAGTGGTAAGTGCATGGGCTGGGGTTTGGTAGACTTGGGTTCTATTTTCAGTTTTATTATTGTAGATTAATTACAACAGTGATATCATTGAAACCCCCTTTTAGCTCTAAATTGGAACTGGTCTGCATTCTACTTACTGTCACTTGTATCTACTTGTGATGTTAACTAATCCTTGAAATATCAACTTGGGGTGTTCTCAGAGGTTTTTCTCCACCCTTCTTATAGACACAAATGGAGTGCCTAACTGAAGGTTTGGGGAGGATGATGATGGGCATAGTTAAAGTAGTAATAGAAGAAATCTGTTCCTAGTGGAGAATAACACCAACAATGTAAGCTCAAATAGCTAACCATAGCTACCACTATCATGTGTGATGAGTATATTGGTTTTAAGGGGATGCTGCTCCATTGCTTTGTTTTTGAAAGCTAACATTTATACTGGTATTAGTCATGCTTAAACTCCTCAAGTCCTGGCTTTGTGAGGAGAGCCTTTTTAGAATTCTTCAGTGTGATAATGCACACAAATGATAATCTGTTGCTTAGATTCGCAAACCATGGGCAGGGTCTCTGTTACCCATAAAGTAGGTTTTATGTGCACTACATACATAACTATTCCACAATTCCTGGAATATGTCAAAAGGTGAAACCCTACTAGAAGTTAAAGTTTAAGCTATAAGCTTTGGAGAACTATGGGAAGCTATAAATGGCTGACTAAATCAGATTTTTCTTTTTCCATCTTCACCCGCACCTCTGGCAATCACAATCTATTCTCTGTAATTTTGTCTCTCAGAGGGATAATAGAGTCCACCATCCCCATGTTGCCATCTTAAGAGAGCTTTATTTCAAGGACCCTTTTACTTCTGGTCTTGGGTCCTTAGTGTGAGAGGAGAAGATAACTCATAATGGGGTCTTGGATGAGCCCAAGTTCACCTCAAGTTTTCTTAAGCCAGTCCTTTGTCTGAACTCCCAGATTTTTTAAAAGCCATCCTTATCCATGATGAAGAATCACCAATCACTTGGTACCTAGTTGACTAAAAGGAATTACATTGAAGAGCTGTCTCCTCTGGGGAAAACATCTGGGTCCTATAACTCTAATAGTCCATTTACTGAAAGTTTGCAGAAGACCCTTCTGAGAAAATCTAAATCAATGTATTTTTTGGGGGGTGAGGGGATCTACAGGTACTAACAGCTGCTCAAAAAACAATGGAGGATGTAGCCATATTTGTTTACCCAAACCTGAAGGACAGACTTGTAAATGTTCCAGTGGGTACTACTTGGATGACACAAACGAATGTATTGAAGCTGTCCGATGCTCTGCACCATCACAATCCTGTAAGGATGGTCAGAAATGCATTTCCATGGAACAAGTGTGTGATGGTCGTGCTGACTGTCTGGATGGATCTGATGAAATGGGCTGTGAGTAACTCCTAACCAGGACCCACTATTCATCACCATTAGTGACTTATTTTCGGTAATATCTAATTCCACAATATTCCTTACGTTGTTATCCTCTAAATTGTTACCTTGTTTTCACCTGGAAGGTATAGAATTGAAGAGGCAGTGGACTTGGTATTGAAAGTGGTCATAACTAGTAAAGAAAATAATTGCGGGGTGGGGGAATAAAAAGAAACTCTTACAGTGAAGAGTTCTCATTGACTTCTTAATTTAAATTCTCATCTTCCTAAAACCTGACTAGCTGGAAGACAAGTTATTACCTCTAATCACTTCTTCTTAAATAGGAAAGATAATGGATTTTCCCAGAGTTGATACTATGGTCTTGCAAATGAGGGTGGGTCTGTTGAAAGCCCCAGGTTGGCAGTGACTTGAGAAGGGGTGGGGGAATCCATGAGTGAAAAATTTAGCGACTTCACCACCTGGTTTTAAAACTAAATGAGAAACCTAACATACTTTCACTTTCCATTTCTGATGACCTATACACAAGAGTTGGCTTTGCTCCTTAATAATTTTTTACCCTGACTTACACATAACTTTTTGGAGGGAATGGTACTCGGTGTATAAAGCTAGACTGGCTTCCTCTGGATATATCTTACCATGAGAGACCCTAAACTGCCCAGGAGTGGAAACACTCCTGTGATACCATCTTAAAGCAGAGGCAGGAAGTAGTTTTATTGCTAATACTACTGTCTTCCCTCTCTGTAGTTTGGTCTTTAGTGTTCATGTGAGGAATAACAATGGTGCTCATAATAACGGAAAGTATGGTGAAATGCCTTAAACACAAGCTTAGCTTCAGATTACTCTTTGGTTAGAAGCACCCTGTTGCCTACTACTTGCCTAATGTGTGCCCCTCTCACCGTGGCCACAGAATCTGGTTCAATAATTGCAACTTAAGTTGTGATAAAAAAAAATATGGTGAATGCTTATATTTAAAAAAAATTATTATGGTAAAAGACACATTACCATTAATCCCCCTCAAAATACTCCCCCTTGCTTCGAACATACTTACCCCATTGTTCCTGCCACTTTCTGAAGGAGTTCTGGAAGTCATTTCGTGAGTGTCTTTAGATGTGCTGTTATGGCTGCCTCGATGTCATGAATTGATTCAAAACATATACCTTTCATGGTCATTTTGACTTTGGGGAAGAGCCAGAAGTCTCTCTGTGCCGGATCTGGTGAATAAGGTGGATGAGGACACACCGTAATGTTTTTATTTGACAGAAGTTGCTGTATACCAGAAGGGATGTATGACACGGAGCATTGTCATGATGGGGATGATTTATGGCACACTTTAAAACACACCTTCTCTCAACCATAGCTCACACCTGACTGATTGCACCAAACAAGTTGAAACTTGTCGCACACTGTTACTAAGCTTCAACTCGCTACTTCCCATATTAAAGATCCTTGCCTTTCTGTTGGTTGGCACGTGGTAGCAGCATTCCCCGTAGCTTTTTATTACACCTCATAGATCTTGCTAAACTTACAATTTATTTGGACTCAAAAAAGTTTTAAGTATTTATAGACAAACTTACATTTAAAAAGATCTTTCTAGTCTATACATTTAGTACTTAGATCTACGACACTAATCCTTATAGACTAAAACTGATGGAAACTACCGTGGCTAAAAACTATGTATATCATCATCTAAAAGTAGATTAGTATGATAAATAGACTGATCCTGAATCCAAACATTGTATGTGCTTTAAGATATGCAGCTGTTTTAATATAAATTTTAATAATTTTTTATTGAATCCAAAGTAATGGTAATGATTTATGATTTCATAAATTCAACCTTATCTTCTTAAGTTCATTGGAATTCTTATTTCTCTGAAATAGTTCTGAACTGACAAATATGTGTATATACCCACACTCATACCTACTGTTTTTGTAGGTACCTATCCAGATAAAATACATTCAATACCAACATCTGAAAAGGCAGAGGCTGGAAAAAGGGTGACTCCAAAAGCTGTCCCATCTCTCCAGGCTACCAAGCCCACCAACACTAGATATCTGGGTCCAGAAGGGATGAATTATCCTGTCAGAAAAACACTCATCCCTCCGATTCTTGCTAGAGGAAGCAAGACCTCAGAAATCAAGGAAAGTGGGGAGTCTGTTCAGCCCAAGGACTTACAGAGGACAAAACATCTGCTGTGTAGCAGCGATTTCTGTAATAGGAGGGGAATCTGTACAATAGAAGGAGAGCTGAGAAAATGCAGCTGTCTGATGGAATATGGTGGAGAGTTCTGCGAAGAGGAAGTGCATGGACCCGCCCCTGGCCATGTCGCCCTCAGTTTAACCATTGCTTTGTCAGTTGTTCTGGTAACTCTGGGAGCATTTGTATATTTCAGAAGAGAACATGAATTAAAAAGGTGAGCAGCTATTAATGTCCTCATAGGAGACTTTTATTCCAAAGGAGTCACTTATAAAATAAGATTAATGGGGTTGGAAGCATGAATCCACTCAAGAAACTTATCCTATAAGGAAAGATTTAGGTGATGAAACAGCCTCACCTGTTAGATGACCTGGAAAAATAATAGAGACTATCTTTTGAGTGAGACCTAGGGCAAACAATATTATTGTAAAGGGCAGATAAAATTTACCTCAACAGCAACCTGTGGCACCATCTCAGGGATAAAATGTGGAGATTCTCCACCAATGAGGCAGAGTTAGTGCCAATGATTATTTGGAGGAAAAATTAGGTGTATTAGTTTGCTAGGAATGCTATAACAAATACTACAGATTGGGTGTCTTAAACAACAGAAATTTATTTTCTCACAGTTCTGGAGGCTGAAAGTCTGAAATTATTGTTAGTGGGGTTGGTTTCTTCTGAGGCTATGGGTTGGTTTTTCCTTGAATTGTAGATGCAAACTTCTCCCTGTATCTTCTCATGGTCTTCCTTCTGTACGTGTCTACATTCTAAAATCTCCAGTTCTATCAGAACACCAGTCATATCGGATTTGGGCCCAAACTAATGACCTCATTTTAACATAATTAACCTCTTTAAAGACCTGTCTCTGCACATGGTCACATTCTGAGACAGTAGGGTTTGTGACTTCAACATATGAATTTAGAGGGGACACAATTCCACCCATAATAGAAAGTGAAATGAAGAAACTCAGGAAGGATTTAAAGCAAAAGCAGTAAGTTTGGTCAAAGAACAAGATTCATTGGATTGAAGAAACAAACAAAACAAAATAATGATTTAGAGTAGGAAGGATTTTTAATTTTTTAAAAATTTATTGGGGTGACATTGGTTAGTATAATTATATAGGTTTCAAGTGTACAATTTTATATAATATATCATTTAGAGTAGGAATAATGACAAAATAAGCTTTAGAGTAGGAAGATACAATAACTGAAGAAACTGATTAAATAAACATATTGGGAAGGGACATTAAAGAGCCAATGTATCAAGAAATATAGAGATGACAAATGTTTTAAAAGTTACATGTCTGTCCAGCCTTCACTTTACAGACTGAAGAAAAGGACAGGAGAAGTGATTTGTTTTTTCCCAAAGTAACACTGGTTAATAGCAAACTGTTAATATTAAGATGACTGAGATGCTGCCCTTTGGGTTCTGATTATCACCTCAGGTTTTTTTACCACATTAACTTGCTTTCCTAACTCACCTGTCCAGTTGCCTCTTACCTGTCCTTGGATTCATTGACTCCTATTACCTAGTTTTCTTCAATTGAGATGATGTGTCATTTTAGAAGTTAAGTGAATGCCTCGTGATAAATCATAACTGACTCAAGTATTGTCCATTTTAGGTCATTTGCTTTGTGAAAGAAACTATTAAAATGGCATAATTCCTATAAAAATAACCTTTGATAAGGGACGAGTTAGCCCTTTTTAACCATTCTCCCATCCCAGCTCCTATCTCAAGGAACAACTCTTTTGACTGTTTGGTTTCTAGAAATAGTACAGCCTCATCAAGAAATTCAACCAGCCATAAAGAAAACGACGCAGAAGAGAGTCTGCTGAACAGTGAGACTTTTGTCAATGAAGCCTATGAGGAGCAGGTATGCCTGAAAGTCTCTGTAAAAAACAGATTGTGGGAGACAGTTAAAGGATGCCCTCCTGAAAAATCCTAGCTGGGTGAAAGTAGACACTGCTAACTAGTGAATGAGGCTGCTATGTGTATGCTTAGGAACTTTCTTACCTTTAGACTGTTCAGTCTTTAGTTGTCCAAACCAAAGTGAAACGTGCACCATATAACAATCAAGAAATTCAGCTTTGGGGACTTCCACAAAGGGGCCCACTACTACTGTGGGGTGTTTTTAGGGTTAGTTGCAGTTACCCCTATGATTCACAGTCTCCCTGTTACCTCGGCTAACTTCTGTATAGCTCAACCATCTCTGTGTTTTTGTTTTAATGTACTGCATGTCCTCTAACTTCAGGTCTCTTTTCCTGCAGGAATTGTTAACCTCTTTGCAAACTGACTAACCTGATAAAAGAGGAGCTGAAACATCTCAATAACAATTGTTTATACGTTTCATTGTATACTGTTTTAATTTCTGGAACAGTTTGTGGTAAATGGTAACTTTCTATTAAAATAACTGCTTTTAAAATTGGAGGAGGTCATCTGGTTTTGTTAGTGTTAAAAAACTGACTATTCATAGGCAGGGTCAGATTTCAGTACAGTCTCCATGTACCTTAGGTTATGGCTTATCCACAGGAGCTTTCTAATCCTGATACTGGCCCAGAACTAGTTGGGAGTTCTGGATTTGAATATTGGCTCTGACACTAACTTTAAACTGGAGTTAATCTCTCTGAACCTGTTTTCCCATTTTACAAATGGGAATAATCTCTCTTGAATTTTTACCTTTTAGGGTAAAGGTCAAGTTTCTGCAGTGTAGTAAATGCTCAAGTGTTGTTAGCTCCCTACCGCTCTCTCTCTCTCAGTTACATTTTATTGCAAAACTAGTACTTAATTTTTCTGAAAATTTATAAAATCAGTGCTTTTCTTATGCTCTCGTTTGATTCTAAAACTAAATATATGTGAATCTGCTTTACAAATATAGAGACTCAGACAAATGATTTGTCTGACTTCTTTGAAGTAAAGTGGGTGGATACTGTGGGCAGCAAATACAGAGGTATAAGTGTGGGCCAGGACTCATCTCAGTTAGCTCTTGCTTGCTGGGGAAATACACAGATGCTACATAGATCCCAAAGCCCTTTTGACTGCTAGTACCTCTGCTTGTCTTCCTGGCTCCACTTTATTCGCACCCACATAAGGAATCAAGTGCATTGAATCTGTGGTGGAAGATAGGTAATGAAGCAAGACTAGGGTGATAAAATTTGATAATGGTAAACTTGGGCAAATTGCTTAATTATCAAATTGTTTCCCCAGGATAAAAATGGGATTAAAAGAACCTACAGCAGGTTAATTGGGCATTGAATGAAAACAGGAAATGCCTGTATGCTTAGCATAGTACCTGGGTCGCATGATAACATGAGCCCCGATTAAAATAAACACAACTTAACTTCGAAGACTTTTCTTGTTTGGATCTTTTCTAGACTATTTAGTTTCTTGCAGAATGATTTTGTATGGACTTCCAAGCATAAAGAGAAGTCCTAGGCTTATTATTGTGGGGTATAGTACATAAAGTAAACTGTGCTTTGCAATCAAGCATAAAAATTCCCAAGTACAGATCAACTTGACCTGAAGAACAAAATCTGGGGGCTCTGCCTTTCCTCAGGCTGAGACATGCAGTAATATCATTAAGTTGCCTCAGGAGTCAGCTGTATTTGAGGAACCATTCAGCACCAGAGTACCCTGGACCCCTCCCATCCACAGGGTGAATCTTGGGTTTCTCTTGCTACCCTCTCCCAAGAGCCATCCTCACTGCCAAGTTTGCCCTTGGCAAACCTCTGCCTCTATCTGTGCAGGAGTGCAAAAAAATAACAAAATAATCAGGCTCAAATGCATGTACCAATGATGTACAACACAATTACCATTTTCTCTGGACACGCTTAAGCAGCTGCCTTCATCTCCCTCAAACCTTAAGCCTTGACCGGACTTCCTGGGCTTTCGTTCTGGATAACTCACTAGCTCAGCCTACTTCCACAGGCACTGGTTTTAATACGTCAACTTCATAACCTTGTATATTTGGAGCAATGGCATGTTTCCCACTACAACAGCCTTCCATTGCGATAATCTCTATATAAGGTGTTAATTTCTTGCTTAATTTTTCTCCACCTACTAGATGGAGCAGTAAGCTTGTAGCAGACATAAAACTTGAATTTTCTTATAGAAACTGAACTTCCGTGACTTGTTAATAGGTTTGAGTTTTCTTCTGGAAGAACAAGGAGCTTTGGAAAAGTTAAAGGGTTCATGCTTTAGACTCGAAGAGCCCTACGCAAAACTTGACCTTTTGTGTCTATTGCTAGCAATTAAGAGTTAAATAAAGACACTTTATACTTATGGGGAATGGGTCGGGGATGATGGGAGGGATACACAAAGTTCCTGTGGTTTTAACTGCTGGGAGGCTTGTGAAATTCAGAGAAACCTAGAACTAGAACTTGAAGTTTGTTGCTATCAGATCAATCCCTGATTTTGCAGGGATATCAGCTTCCCCAGCCTTTACTGCTCAG
The DNA here is from genome assembly GCF_964194185.1 of Rhinolophus hipposideros. Classification (NCBI taxonomy): domain Eukaryota; kingdom Metazoa; phylum Chordata; class Mammalia; order Chiroptera; family Rhinolophidae; genus Rhinolophus; species Rhinolophus hipposideros. The sequence goes on along the minus strand of NC_138050.1, from coordinate 38,367,898 downwards.
ATTTCATGTCTCCTCTAATTCTTAACCTTCACTCTCAGAACACTAAATTTAGACAGGCCCTCAGATAACATCTAATGCAGTTGTACAGATGAGGAAACTGAAGTCCAGAAAGGGCAGAGCTTAGGCTATTGGGAAGCATATATCACCCAAGTTCTAGAAAGATTGCAGTGACTTGTTGAGTTTTCCTCAGCCTTTCATGTAATTGCCTCTCAGAGAGCTGCCACTCACCACAGGGTGTAAGCCAGTTCACAGATTTTCTCCAGTGGCCCATTCACCACCAGTGTCGGTGTCGGCACTCTGGTTTGGGGCCAGTCGCCTTGGGCCACAAATTGCTTTCTATGTACCTGACAAGGTGTGTATAAGTTGAGGAAGTATTTAGGTACAGACATAGCTTTTAGAGGTAACTTTAACTTATTAAATTGCTAGTAGGCACTGAAGAACTTTTAGTATTCAGTCCAGGGTTACAAAAATAAATAGAAACCATCCATGCCCTTACCTTCAATTTAGAGGTAAAATGGGGATGTATACCAAGAAAAATACATCTTGAATGTGTATATATGTTCAAATATGATCCCTTTAAGCTCCTGGGGGAAAGGAGTAATCGAGGATACCACGTGTGTGGGAGAGAGTAATGAGAGTGAAAATCTAGGCCTTGGCCAAATCCCGAATGGACTTTAAGCTAAGAGTGGATGACACACAGAAAGAGCCTAAGGGTGTTAAAGAGCTGAATGACAGACCTTCATTTTAGGAAGGTCAGAGTGAAGATGTGTGTGTGTGTGTTTTGGGGATGACAGGGGATTGTGATTATGAACCTTTTCCCAGCACTCTGGGGACGTGATGAGACTCTGAGGTTCAAATTTCTCTGCCTACTGCATTGTGGGGCGTTTATCCAATGGCAGACTGGAATGTTCCTCACCAGCTATTTGTATATCACATTGTTTATGTCTGATTCTGAAAACATTCTATAAAAAGATTGAATACGTTCCGGAGCGTATTCCTTCCTGAAGAAACTATTAGCCTGATAAAGGGTAGATGACAGGATTTCCCAGCCTCACTCAATTGTATGACCGCCTTCTTCCTGTCCTTACCACCCTGTTCTAGAGTGAAATAAAAGCAGAACATGCTGGAGCCAAGGCTGCTGTGCAGACCTGTTTTTACCAATATTTCTTTAGTGGGAACTTGGAGATTGCTGTTCTCTCTCCTGGAATGCTCTCATCTCCCTCCTTTAAGTTCTCTGCTCGAGTTTCACTTCCTTGCTGACCACCTTTCCTAAAATATCACCCTTTTATCTCCAGCCCTTAACCCCGGGTTTATTATTCTTCATTTTCCTTGTACATGTCTCTCACACTGAAGTATGTGAGTTGCACAAAGACAGGGCCTGGCATTGTTTTACTTTCCAAAGTGTCCACAAAATGCTGACAACATGACAGGTGCCCCAAAACTTACAGGAGGAAGGAGCTAGGCACTGAAGAGGAGGGTGGTGGCTGAAGCATCTTTGACAGCACCTCCCACAGCATGTGCCCTAAAAACCTCACCCCTCCCTAGTGAGGGCGTGCATCTCAATCACAGCCAGACTGGAACAGGTGGAGCAGGAGCTGCGTTAATGCCGTGTGGGCTCTACTTTCACAGATTCCTCAGTCCTCAAGGCATAACTTGAGTCATCTTGAAAAGATTTCGCCCATTAAATGAGAACACATACTTTCTTTGTAACTAGGATTATTAAAAATGTGTTGTGATGGCATATGATGGCATATTGCCGCAAGCCCTTAATATGCCATCTTATAGGTATATGATGGCATATTGAGGGCTTGCGGCAAGCCAGCCATGCTATTTCTCATCAGTATCTTCACTGAGTGAGTCTCAAGCCCATCCTCAGTGGGTGCCGCTGTGGCGGGGGTCGACCCTCAGGCCCAACACAGATTGGGCCTGATGCAGGAGCCTCTTTCCGTGCTGTCTTGAATATCTTTTTTTATAGCAGAAAGAAGTTTGTATTTTTCACTGGAGTTTGGGGTTTATATCTGTTAATAGGATAAAAATTGAGTTCTCTAGGCAACAAATCTTAATCACCAGAGAGGAAATGTTTTGAATATAAGCCAGTGGAGAATAATTAGGGAAGAAGGAAAACAAAAAACATAGAAAACACCATTTTGTTTGTTTTTGTTGTTTCCCTAGAAATATTTGGAATTGTGATGCAGAAAAAATGCAGTAGATTTGCTACTTGCCAGAAACCCAATATCTTTATGTTGTCTGCTAGGTCCTGTCTGTCAGGCGCCTAATCTCGGCTTTTTGAGATGTTAGCTGAAAAAAGCCGTGTTGCCTTTTTTCCATTCTGGCTCTGTTCCCTAGAGGAAGGCCCCTAACTCAGCGAGAGGGCAAGCTCTCAAAGGTCTGATTATACGCTGCCTGTTGGGGCTGAAATTTGAGTGAGACACCGGCCCAGTGAAAACCTGGCAGCCCCAAGTGGGGGCCATGAACCAGTTGGCATCTCCTGGGAGATCTTAGGAAATCAGTTTCAGGCCTCTCTCCAGACCCACTGAATCAGAATTTGCATTTGAAAAAGATGCCCAAGTGAAAAAGAAACAGGTAATTCCAGTACAAAATGGCAAAGGAAGTAAATCTGTATTACCCCTCCACTCCTGTTTAGTTACTTCTATAGCTCTGTTATCAGTATTCACCGAACTGATTGTTCCTACCTCTGAATTGGCTCCCAACAGCAGGTTTTAAAGATGAGGCTCCTTAAATGAAAGACACCTTGAAATCAACCACTTGGAATCAGAGCCAGTCCTGCTGGAGATTTAGTTCTGCTCGCGGGACACAGAGCTGCCTACCTAGGCACCACTGTCACAAGAGAAAAAGATTTCTAGTTTCACCTCATGTGAAAACTGGTGTTTCTAGTTTTTTCAACAATAGACCTAGCTTCGCACCGAAAACAGCATGAACCTGAAAATAAAGCAGTCAGGAATTTAAGTGGGGCCCACTGGCATCTTTTAGTAATGTTATGCTAAGAGGTGCAAAGATCTGAGTGCTAGATTTCAGGCACAGTGCCTAGGCAGCCAGGAAATTGTTGGTAATGAAGGCTTAAACTGCGGAAGGTTGTAGTGGAGACAAAAAAGCTTCTGTGGGTATACTGAAACTCGTCAAATTTTATTTCTAAATGAGATATATACACCTGTACTTCAACCAAATGGGATGAACAAGTTCCACTGTGCTCCAAATGTTTATACTCCTCTATGGGTAGGGTGAGGTAGCCAAGAAACGAAACCGTAGAGAATCTGTCCTTTCATCCTCCTTCTGGCTTTTTAGAGAAAACTCGGCGGTGACCTCAACTTTCACACCGAAAATAAGTGATAACAAAGATAAATCCTATCTACACATGAAGAAATGCAAATATGAATTAACCCGGTTATGTCATTCCATAAAAGCCACGGAAAGCTGCAGGTATTTGCATGGCTGTCTGTTTATTTTAAGAGCCTCATTCAAACATAGCCAGAAATACATTGGTCTCTGGAGAGTTTGCATGAAAATGTATTATACAGTAGGGAAAAATAATAATAATTATGTCGACAACGTTCATCAGCATTTCAGAGTATTGTTTCAAGGCGTTAAAACAGAGGTTTTGGAACCTCTCTTTGCTGATTTGGATTTTTTTGTTGTTGCTGTCCCGGGTCAACACGGGGCAAAGTCGTTCTCTCCTTCAGCCAACAGTATGAAAAGTCTGTCACTCTTTAAAAGGACCCTGACCCCTCTGGAGAGGAAAACTAACTTCTATAAAAAAGAAAAGCAAACCCAGCCTTAACTAATGGTCCAAGGAGTCTACCACACGAACGGAAGATTGCCCTCCAAAGCAGTTTCAGGACCAGGAGTGGTGTCCCGCGGTCCCAACTCCGAGCCACGTGTTTCCAGCGTAAAGGTAACAGACCACTTCAAAGCTGGACCGTGGCGGGGCGAGTCCTCCGACCAGACAGAGCCCGGGGAGGCGCAGTCTACAGGTCGGAGTCGCAGGGCAGGGAGCTGTGGCAAGGCCGGGTGCTGCGCGAGGAGGCGCCCTGGGAAGCGGCCGCCGCCTCGCCGTCCAGCACGTCGGCGGGGTTGCTGTAGGCCTTGGGCGGCGGCCGCGGCATGGGAAAGCCCACCTTGGGCTTGCCGGTGGCGCCCAGCTCGGCGGGCCGCGGCTGGTGCTGGCCGTCGCTGTAGTACTTGATGGCGGGCGTGAGTGCGGGCTCGGGCCAGTTGACGTACACGGTGCTGATGCTGGGCCGCCGCGGGCCGCCGGGGGACGCCTTGCGGCCGCGGCGGCAGCGCTGCTCGCACCAGGGCGCGAAGCTGAGCGCCAGCGCCGAGCCGCCCAGCAGCAGCAGGCAGCTGCCCAGGTAGCCCAGCACCAGGCTGTAGCCGACCTCCACCGTCACCGGGCTGTCCGGGGCGGGCAGGACGGAGCGCTCGGCCAGGTGGTGCGTGTACCAGCACAGCGGGATGAGGCTGAAGAGGCCGGCGGCGGCGAGGACGACGCCCGAGAGCCCCGCCAGCGCGAAGTGCGGCTCCTCCTGCCAGCAGCGCACGCCAAGCGACGCCAGCAGCAGCCCCAGGGCCGTGGTCGCCAGCGACGTGACCATGAGTCCCCGCGCCACGAGCACTGGCTCGGCGGCGAAGTAGCCCCACTCGTCGGGCTGGCCGCACTGGCGCTCGCGGCTGCTCTGCTCGCGGCACATGTCCCACAGCCCCTGGTGCAGCACCACGTCCACCGGCTGGTTGAGGAAGCCCTTCACCAGCCTCCAGCCGGGCGCCAGCGTGCCCGTCAGGTTGAGCAGCAGCCCGCAGGGCGCGAGCACCATGCCCAGCGTCATCACCACCGGCGTCCGCATCCCCGGCGCCGCGCCGCCCTCCCGCGGGACGGCGGACCTGTCGTCGCCCCCAGGGACGCCTGCTCGGCCGACGCCGCCTCGCGCACGCAGGCCCGGGCGCGCCCGGAGAGCCGCGGGCCCCGGGGCCCCGAGTCTGCACGCGCGCCGCCGCGGCCCGGAGACCTGCGCCCCGCTCCCGCCGTCCGCTCCCGGTCTCCGGCGTCCGACGGTCCCCACTCCGCGGCCCTCCCCGACTTCCCTCCCGGCGTCCCCGCCTCCCCGCCCTGCCGCCCGGCCTTCGTCCCCAATCGAAACCAGATCGCGGGCGGGTCTGACCGAAACCGCGAGCCGAGGTGCGGGCGCCCAGAAGCGGTGGCCGCCGCCAAGCTCGTCCCGGTGGGCGGGGCCAGCAGGCGGCAGCGCGATCCCGGCGGGCCCGGAGGAGCGCCAGCACCCTGCTCCGCGGCCTGGCTGCCCTGGGGACAGAGCAAAGGTCGCCCCGCCCCTGGCTCCTCGGGCCGCTCCACCGGTCGTGGGCGGGGAAGGAAAGAGGCGGCGCCTCGGTCGTGGAGCAGCTTTCCTGCTTCTCAGCGGATCTCGGTTGTCTTAAGTTTCTCTCCCGTGCCTGCCCGTGGGCCCCGGGGTGCTGCCTCTCCCCCCTCCACTCCCAGAGGGTCCCCGAAGGTCCCTCGAAGTTTCACGCTGTTGACTTGCAGCCACTCACAGCCGAGTGGGCGGCGCCTCCGCTCCCTGCGCTGCCGGAGATGCGCTGGGCAGGTGTGCAGCGGGGTCCGCCTGGTAGCGCCCCAGAACACTGCACTGGATAATTCTGTTGAATAAACCTTGTTTAATGTGCTTAATAAAGGCTCCATACTCCAGATGAAGTTTGACTCTAAAGAACGAAAAGTGAATGTGTTCTTGGAATGAGCGGTGACAGGATCTTTGTTTTCTTTTTCAGCTTTATGAAAGATTTTGAAGCGGACAAAAAAGGAGGACTGTTACTGGGTATCCACTTTTCAGTTTTACCTAACTATATAGGAACCTAGGGTCTTTTATTGTTTTTGAGCTATTTTACAACTCTGTAATTTGTAGAAAACCTGTAGTAGTGCAAGTGATTTTTGTCCATATAATGGAAATAAGTTTGTCGGTAGAATGTAAACAATTATTGTCCAGTTACTGACCAGTTTGGCATTGATTTGTAAATTCATTTTAGCACGCCTGTTTTCCTATAGGTTGCATCATACTGGTTTCATTATTTATGAGTGAAATTAAATCTTTGACACGTGTTCATTTTGTAGTGTGTCGTAATTTTACATTTTTCTAAAAATTATCCTTTAACAATGTTTTTCTCATATTCTGTATTTCTTAAAATGGAAATGTATTGGAACAAAAACTCATAGACCCGGACAATAGTTTAGTGGTTATCAGAGAGTAAGGGATGAGGGGGGTGATAGATGAGGGAAAAGGGGATCAAATACATGCTGATGGAAGGAGAACTGACTCTGGCTAGTGAACACACAATGGGATTTATAGATGATGTGTTACAAAATTGTACACCTGAAACCTATGTAACTTTACTAACAATGATCACCTCAATATACTTTAATAAAAAAGAGAAAAGAAAAAGAAACAATGGAAGTGTATTACCTTTATAATTAGTTAAAATCAAAACTTTCTAAAATATCGAAGTTAATTAAGCATTGGTTTGAAATAATTTTGAACATCTTAGGATAGATAATAAGAATCACTGCCTTTCATTTTGGAAAATTTTTTAGTTTAAAAAAATTATGGTAAAATAAGCATAACATAGAATGTACCATCTTAACCATCTGTAAGTGTACAACTCATCGGCATTAAGCTCATTGTTGTCTACCATCACCACCATGGTATCTCCAGAGTGTTTTCATCTTCCCAAACTGAAACTACCTATCAATAGCTCACCATTTCCACCACTACCCCTCACCCCCACAAAGCCCTTGGCAACTAGCATTCTACTTTCTGTCTCTGTAAATTTGAGTGTGCTAGATACTTCATGTTAAGTGAAATCATACAGTATTTATGACTGGCTTATTTCACTTAGCATAATATCCTCAAGGTTCATCCATGTTGTAGCATGTGTCAGAATTTCCTTCCTTTTAAGACTGAATAATATTTCATTGTAGGTATATACCACGTTTTCTTTATCCATCCTTGGATACATACTTTGCTTGCTTCCACCTTTTAGCTACTGCAAATAATGCTTCAGCGAACATGGGTGTACTAATGTCTCTTGGAATCTCCGTTGTCAGTGCCCGGGAAGTGGAACTGCTGGATCACACGGTAATTCTAGTTTTAATTTTTTGAAGAAACAGGCTACTGTTTTCCATAGCAGCTGCATGGGCACTATGATATAAATGAGTGTGTTAGTTTTCATCTATACACTTGTTAAAAAAATAAAATTTGACTGAGTAAATTTAAAGATCTAATTGGCTTTACTAAGTGATTCATGAATTGGGTAGCATCCCACCTAGCAACTAAAAGGGTACTCCGAGGGCTTATACCAAATGGAAGGTTTTTCTAGGAAGAAGGGTGGGGCCTGGGAGCTATTGTCAAAAGAAAAGAAAGGGTTATTTGGGGGCCAGGACCTCTTTTTCTGGGGGGAAGAGAAGAAGGGTGTTTATCTTAATCTGTCACGTGGGAAGTGGGCCCATGTGATGGATTATTTTACTGGTGCTGGATCAGAAAATTCCAGGCTGGTTGATTAAGATTATATTTCTGAGAGAGGTTGAAACTGCAATTATTAGTTTGGTGCAAAAGTAATTGCGGCTTTTGCAATTATTTTTAACTTTCTAAACTGCAGTTGCTTTTGCACCAAACTGATAGATCAGGTATTAAATCTAGGTTTGGTATCATGGGCTTTTAGCATGAGTGATGCCATTTTGGGTCTGTGGTGTTCTTTTTAACATTCTAGTAGAAGTTGGTTGCCCAGATTAGGTTTAGTTGCTCTGAAGGTGAGTAGCTGACATTTCTAAGACTCTACTCAAAAGCCGTACTCCAGAAGCAGAATCTACATGCTTCAACCATCTTTGTCTCCAACTAGTACCAGACACTTTGATAATTAACATAATAACCATTACTAATGCTCTTTCACTAATGAAAGTCATTGCTTCCAAAATTTGTGAATTGGCTAAAAATTGCAGGAAGGCATTTTTGCCCCTCACCCTCCAAAAAGGTGTTAGGATCTAGATAGCCCAATAATAATACCTATAAGGATGCTGCCCAGGCTTGATTTATAAATTGCCCTGTGTTTATTTGACCCCAACCAGAACGTTAGCTAATCTTGCTGCTAGAATATTGCCTCCAATGAACTTCCTGACAGATGCCTTTGGAGCTTCTAAATGGACAGAGAACTAACTGGACTTCATCCAATTTACAGAACAGGTTTAATTAATGTTTTTATGCCTGCTCACTTATAAATGGGTGAGTATGTTCTTAAATCTGGTCTAAGACTTTCTCTGAGACTGAGTATTGGAAGCTATTGCATATATACTTTTTATGGAGGTGTAAGTGATGTATAATTGTTAAAAAACAAAATACAACTGAGTAATTGGCTTTTTTTAAAGCAACTAGAAGAGCACTCCCAGGGGTTGTACAAAATGGAAGGTTTTATAGGCAAAAAGAGGGTAGGACTAGAAGTTAAGAGTGGATCATTTCAGGTAAGGTCACTTTTCCTTAGGGGAAAGCAAAGGGTCTTATCAGGAGGGTTTTTACAGGTGAAGGGTGGGACAAGGCAACTATTGGGTGGGGGGGGGAAGGATTATTTTTGAGCTGGGACATCTTTGCTTTTGGGGAAGAGAATGGGAAGGGTTTTTATCATGCAAATTGCCTCTTCTTTCTATAGGAGATGAAATGGGCCCATGTGACAGATTGTTTTCCTGGTGCTGGACCAAAAAATTCCAGACTGGTTGATTAAGATTATGTTTCTGGGAGAGGTTGAAACTGCAGTTATATCAGGTATTTAATCTAGGTTTGGTATCATGGACTTTTAGCATGAGTGATACCATTTTGGGCCTGTGGAGTTTTTCTTTAACACAATAACCTACACATAAATGAAGTATAACTGATATATAATACCTGCACATATTAAATTTGCTAAGGTTTGACATATCAATACACCATAATCAAAACAATAAACATATTCATTACCTATAAAAGTTTCCTTCTTCCCTTGGTAATCTCTTCTCTCATCTCTCCCTGCCATCGCTATTCCCAGGCAACTAACTACTGATCTCCTTTCTGTCCCTATAGTTAGTTTGTGTTTTCTAGAATTTTGTATAAATTGAATCATATAATATAGAGACCATATAATGTTATGGGAGTCTCTGTTCTTCTTGCTGATTCAGTGAAGAATCAAAGGTCCGCCAGCTGACTAATATGCAAGCAGGGTTTATTAACGATACTTTCTCCAGGAAGAGAACAGGCCTAGCTGAGGTTGGGGAGGATGGGAGGGAGAGAGAGAGAATGTGGGCAAGAGAGCTGGCGGGGGAAAAAAGGGCGAGAGCTCTTGTCCCAAGGACTTATTCCTAGTTTGCTGGGTGGGGTGAGGGATTTATATATTGATTTGGCGGGAAAGGTGGTGCATGCCCTTCCTTGGGAGGGCAAGACCTCCTAGGATGGGCTGAGATCTATTGACTCAGATCCTTGTCTTGCTCCACAGCACCTCTTGCCATCTGTTGTTGTAAAAATAAATACATGGCTAGAGGCAGTTAATCAAAGCTATTTATGAGCTTTTTCTGTAGGCACCATGGACTACCTCCCACCTACATTTTCTGACTTCTATCTAACAATAAGAGAACATCATCAAGCATGTCACCCATGGCCATCAACCCCCTAATTTGTCTGAGCATAAGGCTCTCTTGGGGTAATCACATTGGGAAAATACAGATTCCTACCCAGTGGGACTCCCCAGGGAACTGTGATGGGAATTTGTGTTTCCAAGCCCCCAGGGAATTCTTAGGTTTAGGGAAGTATGGGACACTAAGCCAGTGTGGCCAAAAAAACTGAAATCCCCATCAGCTCTGAAAGGACATTTTTGCTTTTAATGCACTTTGCAATTTGTCTGTAATTTAGAACCCAAATGATTGCTGTTTAGAACAGCAGAGGGATTTCACAAAGACTTTTAGGCTCTGAATCCTCTTCCAAAAATCCTTTCCTTCTTGCTTAGATTCCTCTGTGGAGTGAATGAAGCCCAAGCATTACTTACCTGTGAGGAAGAAGGAACCCTGTATGTTCTGCCTCCTAAATCTCTCCAGTCCTGTCTGCTCTTTCTTTCCTAGTGTCTCTACCTAAGCCCAACCCATCCTCTCATCTTTCTCTTTAAGCGGACTCCTACCTGGTTTCCTATACCCAGGCTTTCTCCCTCTCTTTCTATGACCCACACAGGCCCTCAGAACTCATGTTGTCAAATTTAAATCAAACCATGTACCTGCATTAACCCTTTACAAGACCTCCCATGGTCCAGCCACAGCCATGCACCTCTGTCCATTTCCTCTTCCCCTCCCTAGTACCATCTCCTCACTCCATAGCCCAGGAAAACAGGACTTCTTTTTCTCATTGTTTCAGTGTTGTGCTCCCTTTTGCTTCTAGATCTTTGCACATGCTGCTTTCCTCCCACCCCCAGAATCCTGCTTACCAACACCAATGCATCCTTCAGACATACACTGTTGACAGACATACACTGTTGTATTCTTCCACAACTCACTCTTCTATCATAATGCTTGCCACAGTTCCTTATTACCTGAATTGTCTAGTTTTCTAGCTAATCTGTAAATTCTCTGTGGCAGGTAACATGTTTCTCTTGTTCTATTTTGCCCTGAAATCCATCTTCATGCCTGGCCCACAGTGGCCACTCAACAAACCAATTTGATCTCTTTCTGCCCTGTATTCTTTCATGTAGTATCTACAGAATTCTCTCACAGATGACTGAGTGGCCAAAACAGGCTGTTACGTGCATCTCAGTAAACAAAGTGTTTTGTTTGTTTGTTTGAATGTTAGTTTTTCCTCAGCATAGAAAATAATGAGATATAGCTTTGCTCCAGATATCTATGACAAAGTGCAAGCCTGTGAAGGTAACTATCTATAGTAATAAGAAAAGACATGTTTGTGCTAAGTATAGCGTCCGACCTGGGCTCTTTGTTCCATGGATTTCCGAGCTCGTTGTAAGGCTGAGTGAAAAACAAGCATGAATCATAGGGTGGCAAGAATGAATTATTGCTGAGATTAATACCTGTCTGTGTAAACTGATCCCCAGGCCCTAGAATAGCTGTCTTTTCTGAAGAGGGGCCCTAGAGTAAGACTAGAATCTGGTTACTATGCCCCAGGTTTCCAGATGAATAGCGGGCTCCCGGCGACTAATTCTAAAGGGACTAATGCTGGGTCCCCTGTTAACCTGTACAGGTTGGGTTTCAGATACCAACGACAAAATCCCCATCTTCTGCAGTGACTTCATCTTGGAAGTCACGTTACAAACTTTGGCAGGCAAAGAGGGGCTGTTACGAAAGCCTTTAGAGTCCCAATACCAGGTCTTTCTATTCTACTCTCTCCACAGAATAAGGCCCTAAACACTCTCGCTAGTTTTCCGATGGCAAATCCAGTTCAGTAGGTTATAGAACAAAAATTAAACTATAAAAATTAAACTGTGATCATTATTTTTAAATAGCATTAAAACAGCCTAAATTGAACCAAGCCCCTTCAACATAGCCTTAGCTTTCCTTGTTGGCATATAGCCTGACAGCTATTTTTCTAGCCTCGTGTATCTCATATTGTATGAAATACATAATTTTTAACATCCAATTTAAAGTAGCCCCCAGTTAACTCAGTATCACATCACCCGAATTTATTTTCTTTATAGAACTTATCACTACCAAATATTCTCTTATTACTTATGTATTGACTTATTTGTATTTTGTTTCTCCCACTGCATTGTAGGTTTCAAATTCTAGGGACTTTGCTGGTCTTGTTTGTGGCTATATTTCAGCACCAGAAATAGTGCCCATCTCATAGTAGGTACTCAATAAATATTTGTTAAATAAATGAAAGAAGTTTTGTAAAATTGTTGCACAGTAACTCAAATGGAAGATATAGCATACATCATTTTAAAAAAATTATAGTAAAATACACAATACATAAAAATACCATCTTAACCATCTTTAAGTGTAGAGTTCACTAATGTTAAGTGCATTCACATTGTTGTGCAAACTATCTCTAGAACTCTTTTCATCTTGCAAAACTGAATCTCTGTACTCAACGAAACAACTCTCCATTCTCTTCTCCTCCCAGCCCCTAGCAACCACCATTCTATTTTCTGTCTCTATGAATTTGACTATGCTATGAAATTTATGTAAGTGGAATTATACAATATTTGTCCTTTTGTGACTGACTTCTTCTCTTAGTATAATGTCCTCAAGTTTTATCTATGATGTAGCATGTGCCAGAATTTTGTTTCTTTTTAAAGTTAAATAATATTCCATTATATGTGTCTACCATATTTTGTTTACATAGTCATCTGTCAATGGATACTTGGGTGGTTTTGTGAAGAATGCTGCTATGATAGTCTTACATTATTTTTAATTTATTCTGTTCCATTTCCATGTGGTGATTGGCCATCTGTCTCACACGTACCAGAAGGTATCATGTGATATCATCTCATTAAAAACCAAACAAACATACTTGCTTAAATTTTATCTCCTATAAGCTTCAAACCCTTCTTGGCTTTTAGCACCAGGGCTGCCTCCTTTCCAAAGAAAGAAATGCAAGGTGGGCATGGGGTTGCTCCCAGGACTCAACTGCTGCCACTGATGACCTTGCCTGCTTCTCTCCAACTCTGTACGTTTCTGCCTACTTCAGGGCAAAATCATTTACTATGCATGGACTTGGTTCAGAAGGGTCTTTGAGATAGTTTTCAGTTGAGCATGGTATTTTTTAAATTTACAAGTGGGTTTTGCTTGTTTGTTTTGCCAAAATTTATATTGTATGGCAACCATGGCAAACTCATAAATGCAAAAACCAAGTACTATAATAATAGTAATGCTTTCTAAAGTAACATAAAGATTCCATCCAATTCTAATAAAAAGTCACACTAGGATTGAATAAGTAATTTCAAAGTTCATCCAGGAAAATAAATGAATGAAACACTAAATTAATGAAACCCATTAAGAAACTTTTGAAAAGAACAACAGTGAAATGGCATGCACACTCCAGAGGTTACACATAATATAAAGCTGTAATAATTTAAAGTGGGAATATTAGCACTAGAATACAAAAGTAGATCAATAAAACATAGGTGAGGCTTTAATTTTCCTTCTATCCTTCTGAGTTCTACTGAATGGTCTAATACTCAAATTGACATGAGACAGATTAACAGGAGAAAATAACCCAATTTATTATGTATGTATGAGGACTGACAATTAAGTTCGTGAACTTGTTGCAACAATGTTGCTAATTTTTTTTTTATATCAGAGGGATTATTCATCATGAATTTGTACCAACTGAGTTGACCCAAAAGATTTAACCAAGTTTACTATTTGGAAGTGCTGAAAATGCTGCATGAAAAAGTTAGACGACCTGAACTTTCCACCAACAATTCATGGCTCTTGCATCACGACAATGCACCAGCTCACACAGCACTGTCTGTGAGGGAGTTTTTAGCCAGTAAACAAATAACTGTATTGGAAAACCCTCCCTACTCACCTGATCTGGCCCCCAGTGATTTCTTTCTTTACCTGTAGATAAAGGAAATATAAAAAGGAACACATTTTGATGACATTCAGTAAATCAAGGGTAATACAACGACCGCTCTGATGGCTATTCCAGAAAAAGAGTTCCAAAATTGCTTTGAAGGGTGGACTGGGCACTGGCGTTGGTGCATAGCTTCCCAAAGGGAGTATTTCGAAGATGATGGTAGTGATATTCAGCAATGAGGTATGTAGCACTTTTTCTAGGATGAGTTCACGAACTTAAGTGTCTGATCTCGTACATATGGCATTTGTATGGGACCTGAGGACAAATTGGGCAGTTGGGACTTATATGCCATTCTGGACTAAGGAGAGGGACACAGGAGTCTAGGACTTCAAAGGGAAAGTAGGCAGTTCATAGGTAAATGAGGATCAAACATGTAGTAAACAAAATCAAAATCTTTTTGTGTAACAGAAACAATAGGACACAGAGGGGAGTCTATCAAACAAACTTTGCAGGTTTCTCCCTGTCTGCCACTCTTAGTTCATATTATGATATTAAAGTGATAGCTCCCTTCCTTTAAGCAGATTTTCTGTTTGTTTGTTTGTTTTCTGAGTTCCTTTACATAGGTAAGAGGGAGGGCCAAAGTTTCGTTCTGAGTCTTGTTTCTTAAAAATAACCAGCTTAAAAAGGAATATTTTGGGGTGGCAAACTATGCTTCCCCTCAAGGCCAAAAAGTAGACCCTAGGTATGTACAAATTTATAATATGATAAAAGTGGGATTTCAACTTATAGAGAAAGGGTTGAAAATTCAACGGTGTGGTAATTGCTTTGCTTTGGGAAAAGAAAAAAAATATCAGTCCCTACATCAAAACATCTGAAAAAAAAGTTTAGGTGGACTGCATATTTATATACAAGAATCCTGAAAGAATAAGAAGGAAGTAGAAGAGGAGATAAATATACAGGATGTGGAAAGGCTTTCTAGGCAAAACATCAAAAAGTTTAATAGACTGAACTATATGGAAGCTTAACATTATTTAAATTATTTATTTCACTATGCCTCAAACAAAATTAGGACAAACCTTTTCAGTTTTTGTGGCAAAAAAAGAGGTTAATATTTTATTTTTATTAAGAAAATCAATATGAACACAATATCACAGTGAAAAATGGGCAAATAAAATGCACAATTCCAGGAGAAAATAAACATCTAATAAGCATATTCAAAGATAATTAATTGAATGACACTTTTATTCACATAAATGCAAAATAAAACATGGATGACCCTTTTTTTTTCTGTTCTTAAGCTGGAAAAGATTAAAGAGAAAAATGCTACTCAATTTTGGCTAGAGTTGGGGAAAACGTCACTCTTGGAGGTAGAGTAATAGTATATTTATTTCAGAGGTGATGTTGCAATTTGTTTTCTAAAGCCTTAAATATGTGCTTTCCCATTCATTTCTCAATTAACCTTCTAAGTATTTGCACCCAGGAAATAAACAAGTATGTGGAAAGTTTTAGCTATAAGGATATTCACTGTTGTGTTTTTCATAATAAGCAAATTATAAAATAGTATTGTAACATGAAACCAATTAGTTAAAAAAATATGTGTATAGAAAAATACTAGGAAATATATCAAAATGTTAGCTGTTTTTGGAGTGATGGGATTTACAATTGATTTTTATTTTCTGAACTTTTATAAATTTTCAAATTTTTATTTCTCTAGAATTCTTTTTTAATTCTATTTTAATTTATTTTTAAAAAATAAATTTCTATTTTAATTTATTTTTTAAATTCTATTTATTTATTTTAAAGATTTTTTAAATTAAAAATATAGTTAGCATACAATGTTATATTAGATTCAGGTGTACACAACAGTTATTCAACATTTATGTACCTAAAGAAGTGATCAACATAAGTCCAGCAACCATCTGACACCGCATCACATTATCACAATATTATTGATTGTATGCCCTATGCTGTACATTATATCGCCATGACTTACACATTTTATATCTGAAAATTTGTACTACTTATTGCACTTCACCTCCCCCCCACCCTTTTTAATTTTCAGTTGCAGTTGACATTCAATATTGTTTTATATTAATTTCAGGTGTACAGCATATGGTTAGACATTTATATAATTCAAGAAGTGATCTCCCTGACTACTCTAGTACCCACCTGGCACTATACATAGTTATTGCAATATTATTGACTATATTCCATGTGCTTTACATTCCCATGATTATCTTGTAACTACCAATTTGTGCTTAATCTCTTCACCTTTTTCACCCTGCTCTCCAACCTCCTTCCTATCACCCTGAAAAATCTAGTAACCATCTGACACCATACATAGTTATGACAATATGATTGAGTAAAATCCTTTTGCTATACCCTACATCCCCAGGACTACGTTATAACAACGAAATTGTACTTCTTAATCCCTTCCTCTTTTTTACCCACCACCCCAACTCCCCTCCCATCTGGTAATTATCAAAATATTTGTTCTCTGTACCTATAAGTCTGTTTCTGTTTTGTTTGTTTTGCTCTTTAGATTCCACATATAAGTGAAATCACCTGTCTTTCCTTGTCTGACATACTCCACTCAGCTCAATACCCTCCAGGTCCACCCATGACACTGCAGATGGCTAGAACCTATTCACTTCCCTGGCCAAACAACATTCCTTTGTATATATGTACCAGCTCCTCTTTATCCATTCTTTTACCAATGGACACCCAGACTGCCTCCACATCTTGGCCGCTATAAACAATGCTGCAATGAACATATGAATGCACATGGCTCCTCAAAGTGAGTTTTGGGTTTCTTCAGATAAATACACTGAAGTGGGGTTACTGGGTCCTTCTTTGTCTCTTATAGTCTTTGTTTTAAAGTCTATTTTGTCTGGTATAAATATTGCGAACCGCAAATGGTTGCTACCAGTACCAGGTCTGGGGTAGCTCCAAAACAATCCAAGACACTCCGAGGCCTGCTACCACCTGCTGGCTCCCTTAAGGTCCAACCACTGATAAAACTGCCTACAATTGGAAAGTTGGGTGAGGCAGGGTCTCAGTGAGTCAGCAGGGTGGAGCAACAGAGCTCACCAGGCCAATGAGATTCAGATTTGGCCTGTGGGGTGGGCTCAACACAGGAAAGATGGCGCCTGCCGGCCGGCTACACAACAGAAGGGCTCCACACAGGAAAAATGCACACTGTCCCTCCAGTCCTCACTGCAAAGTTACACAGCTCATTCTCTCTCCATATGTCTCCAATGCCCCCAGAGTCAACGTTTCTCCGCTGAACCCACGGTGAGTGCTTGCGTGGGCTCTTTAAGAGGAAGTCTGGGTTTCTTGCAGCCTTTCGTCACACCTGGACGGTTGAATTCCCACTGTTTTTCGTAGCCAGGTGTTGTGAGGGCTCATTTTCCAAGCACCAGTACTCCGGGCTGGGGAGCCTGGTGTGGGGGCGTGGGGTCCCTTACTCCTCTGTGGGGAACTTCTGTGGCTGAGATATCTCTCCTGATTTTCAACCAACTCATGTGATGTGGGCCCAGCCTGTTTTGCGTCTACCCCCTTACCAGTCTCGACATGGCTTCTTCTCTATATCCTTAGTTATAAAACTTCTGTTCCACTAGAATTCAGATAGTTCTCCAGGTTGATTGTTCTATAATTTAGTTCTAATTTTTATATGTTAATGGGATGAGGCAAGCACAACATTTACCTAAGTTGCCATCTTGGATTTTCTTCTCTCTAGAATTTTTTACATTTGAAAAACATTACTTTTAAAAGTTCATGGCCAGTTAAGTTTCTCTATTTCTATGACTTTGAAGTCAAGTCCCATATTTTTATAATACAATTTTTTTTCCCTAATTGTGAATGTACAGTTTTTTATTGCCACAATAAGGCCTAGTTTCATGTGAAAAGTAGAAGAGCTAAATTCTATTTTGATATAACATCAAGTCAATAACAGAAAGGCATACAATATAAACAATATGCATATATTCCAGGAAGTAAATTGAGTGGTACTTTTCTATATTTTCAAGTATTCTTCATGTTTATGCATGATATAGAAACACTCTTTACATAGCCACAATTAGCCAGGGCAAAATTCAATATATAAATCAGTCATGAGTCTCAAAATTCACCTTTGGTATTGACTTTGAACTTCAAGAATATATTTGCAAATATGTTGCAGACTGGTGGTGAACAGAATAACAATACATCCTGTTTTCTCATTTTTATATTATTCTTTCTGATGGTCATTTAAAATAATATGTTCATAATCATGGTGAATGCTATTTACTTAGAAATATTAAGTATCATATTTTCTCTTTTTTTCTTCCTGGAACTCTGAACACACTTTCCTGTGGTTGTTAGCAGATAACAGAATTCTATGACTGACCTAATATTTACAATGTTGTGCTATGTGAATTCTAAATACATGTGGAAAATGCATTGAACTTCATAACACAGCGAAAAATTGTATACTATGTGGGGACTAAAAGAAAATTAATGTTTTTCTTCCCACCTTCTAAATGCTTCTAGCTGGGCCAATAATCAGGTTAACAGACACAGATTATCAGGAGAAAATACAATTTTAATTACATGCGTATGAGGAATTCACATAAGCATTAACATTCCAAAGGCAGTAAGGCAACATTGGGTATCTAAGACATTTTGGACAAAGGAGAAAAGGGGAAGAATGGGTATTAGATTTCAGAAGTGAGAATGGGTGATTTACAGGTAGTTGAGGAAGAGCAGAACATATAGGACAGCAAATTCTTGCTGGGCAACTCAGAAACAGTTGGGGGATGGAATGTAATCTACCTAACAGGCCCCTGCTTCAAACCCTCCTATTTACCATACTTAATTCAAATTAGGTTAAGGTGAACACCCTAAGATTTCCATCTTGAAGCAGGTTTTTCTATCTGAATCTCTTAGGCTGAATGCGGGGTGGAGTTCAAAGGTTCTTCAGAGTCTTGTTTCTTAATAAACAGCTTAAAATCAATATCCCAAAAGACAGCTTCAGCGTGGCAAAACTTTGCTCCCCTTCAACTGCTAGTCCATAAACTTCAATTAGGAAGTTTAAATTAGATTAAGGGGGAAATTTTAGCTTAAAGGTATCAAATAGAGCTATGGTGGCTTCAAAGGGAACTATTGCTTCATTCCATAGGATATAATTATTTAGGATGAAGTAAAAGTTAATAGGTTTAAGAAGCAGTTGCTTTGACTGATGGATCCTCTGGACTTGGGAATGAGAAAGGAGTATTAAAAATAGTGTCTCCCCCCTTATTTTCAGGGCAAGATAATCCCCCTTTGCCTGGACAGTTGCAAGACATGTTTCTCTACCATTCATTGCTAAGAGTAAAATACAGTGTGGAACTGTGCTGGAAAGTCCTTTGTTCTGTCTTGCTTTGATCACAGTTATGTTTCACATCAATAGACAAAAATAGAATGAATTTCACTGAAACAGCTACAACTGAGAAATAAAAGAGTTATCCATCACTAACATGTAGATACTGATCTCACAAGCACATGGTATAGACACATGAAGATATGCTTATTACTCCCTCTATGGTTGGCATGAAATTTGTTTAGTCTAGTGGCTAAAAACTGATCATCATGAAGTAGAGAAATTTCTAAGTATAAGCTGTAGAGAAAGAGCATTTTTCTCATCAGTTCAGCATTCTTCTCCAACTCCATCTTGTAGCAGCAATTCAAAACAGAACCTGTTAAACTTGCAAAACTTGTCGGTTGTTTGTGAAGTTTGATGCCATCAGTCAGGCATTTAATCAGCTTTTCAGTTCACCTGGATCAATAGCAACACATCATGTTAACAACTGAACAGGCATACTTCAGCTCCTGACCCTGCTTCACAGCAGAGACACCTGGACGACACTCAAGATGGAGAAATGGGCAAGCCTACTGCGGTATGTCCAAGTAAACACATGTTGGGGCTGGAAGGACCATGAGAACATGAACTTTAACCTTCTGATTTTCCTAATGTGAATTCAGAAGTACAGAGAGGAGAAGCGACTTTCAGACTGATGGAGTGAAGAAAATTAGTGGCAGCTTTGACGCGGCCCAGACCTGAGTGTAAAACCTGGCCCTGCCACGCATTGTTTGCCTTTGGCAAGTGGAGCTCTCAGAACCTTAGCTTTTTTCTTCAAGTGTAAAAGGGAGCAGTTTCTACTCAATAGGATTGCTGTAAGGATGAATGAGATGACCTTTATAAAATGTGTAATATATAGTAGGCACTTGAAGTTAGTGTTTTTTAAAAATTAATATTAACAAAATGAATTAATCTATATCTGAGTGATGGGAGTTTACACCTCGTTTTACACTTGCTCGAGTGTTTCTAAAATGTGTAATGAGAACTAGAACCTACAAGTCTAAGAGCATAGCGGAGAACAGTGTGTTCATATCAATGAGTGCTAATGACTTGAAATAAAAGGCAATATTTAGGTATATCTAGGTTTCTGTAGCTATGAGACATAAGATAAAGGGCCCACGTATGAGGCGGTGGCATTAGAGCAAGTGTGTTCAGTCTGCAACCAGTAGAGCATGGAGCAGGAACAAACACCTAGACCCTTAGCTCTTGCTCCATTTGTCTTTAGATCTCGATTATTCATTTCACAAGTCAAATTCAAGTGTTGAAAACCGGGACCCTATTAAAATTGACTTTGTTTCACAGAAGTTATTATATAAAAATCTTAGAAGTTGATTCTGGCCAATTTTGATATAGAAGTCTAAAGCTAATGAAAAATATTTTTTCTTAGTCATTGAAATGTAATGGAGCATTTCTCAAAGTAGAATGTTTTGATATAATTGGACACTTCAAATGTAAAATTCCAAATTGGAATAATACTTTGTGAAGGGGATACAAAGTACTGTTGGTATAATGAAGAAGATGGGGAATCAAACAAAATGAATATACCAGGCTTGGAATCTATCTTTAAGAAACCTAGAAGGATGGCCCGTCCATACCCTGTGCTATTATCAGACTCCAGCCACATGTCATTTGTGTTTTTGATTTAAATATGCTTAAAATTTTTTGGACAATTGATCTTATTGGAGTGTAACTCATGAACAATTCTGCTCATGATATTACTTGGCTGCTGGCTCTACTCTAAACCACAGATTGAATTAATTGGAAGATGTGGTCCCTCTTTTGTCTGGGGAGTACCTGCTGATCCCACTGGGAGGAGGCGGGCTTTAGGGAATCATCAGCTGCAAGACTCCCAGGAGAAGTAATGACTTCGGATTCAGAAGTCCTGGCTATACCACTCATTAACCACATCACCTATGAAAAGTTATTTGTTGTAGGGGCAATAAAACAACCTCATGGAGGCAAAAGTGCTTGCTTAATGGATAGGAGAGGAGGAAGTTACTTGAGAGACATCTATAAAGTATGTGAACTGCATGATAAGGCAGGTAAAAGGAAGAGAGGACATTGATAAGAAATGACATACTGGTGGCACATTTGGCTCGTTTAAAACCCACTTGTAAGACACTTTAGAGAATTTCGCAATGTATTTTACATTTACATATCATTAAATTGAATTATGATAATCCTCACCATACACGTATGATTTCTATCATAAAGACTAAAAGTATTGAATCAGGTGGCCTTCGCTATATAAAAGTTATATCAAAATTTCATGACTTAAAACAACATTTTGTGTGTGTGTGTGGCTTGGCTGGGTGATACTTCTGCTGGTCTTTCCTGGGCTTAGTCACGTGGCTGAGGTGTGCTGGCATTGGGGCTGGGGCTGGGCTCCGCTGGAACAGCTGGGAAGCCAAACACAGCATGCCTTCTCATTCCCTCTGCTCTTATCTTCTAGGAGGCTGCCTGAGGTGCCTCACATGTAGTTTCAGGGTTCTAACAGCAAATATTCTTCAAGTCTCTGCTTACATTAGCTAAGTCATGTGCCCAAGCCTAGAATGAGTATGGGAAGGAATTATCAAGGGCCTGAATAAAGAGAGATGAAACAAATTGGGGCCACAACTGCAACTGTGTATCACAAGTATGTTCAACTATATTTTTTTTGAGATTTTTATTAAAATATAGCTAACCTACAATATTATATTAGTTTCAGGTGTACACAATAGTTATTCAACATTTATGTACCTGAAGAAGTGATCACCATAATAAGTCCAGCAACCATCTGATAACATACCACGCTATCACAATATTATTTCTTGACTACATTCCCTATGCTGTATATTACATCACCATAACTTATTTGTTTTATACCTGGAAATCTGAACCTCTTATTCAACCTTCACCCTTCCCCCCCTTTTTTAAATTTTCAATTACAGTTGACAGTGAATATTATTTTATATTAATTTCAACTATATATTAACAGTGGTTAGACATTTATATAATTTGGGAAGTGATCCCTCTGACTAGTCTAGTACCCACCTGGTACTATACATAGTTACTACCATATTATTGACTCTATTCTCTATGCTTTACTTTATATCCCAATGACTACTTTGTAACTACCAATTTGTACTTCTGAATCCCTTCACCTTTTTCACCCTGTCCCTCAACTCCCCAGTCATCTATCACACTGATAAATTTAGTACCTATCTGACACGACACCATACATAGTTATTACAATATTATTGACTGTATTCCTTATGCTATACCCTATGTCCCCATGACTACTTTGTAACAACCAATTTTTACTTCTAATCCCTTCCCCTTTATCATCCATTCCCACCCCACCCACCCCCAATCTGGTAATCATCAAAATGTTCTCTGTATCTATGAGTTTCTGTTTTGTTTCTTTATTTTGTTCTTTAGATTCCACATATAAGTGAAATCACATTGCATCTGTCTTTCTCTGTCTGACATACTCCACTCAGCACAATACCTTCCAGGTCCATCCATGCAACCACAGAGGGCAAGAACCCGTTCCTTTCCAAGGTCAAGCAATATTCCACTGTATATATTCACCATCTCCTTATTATCTATTCATCCATCGATGGACACTCAGGTTGCTTCCACATCTTGGCTGTAGTAAACAAGGCTGCAATGAACATATGTATGCACATGTCCCCTCAAAGTAGCGTTTTGGGTTTCTTCAGATAAACACCCTGAAGTGGGATTACTGGGTCCTTCATTGTCTCTTCGTATAGCCTTTGTTTTAAAGTCTGTTTTGTCTGGTATAAGTATTGCTACCATACCTTTTTTGTTTGTTTCTTTCCATTTTCAAGAAATATCTTTTTCCCATCTCTTTATTTTTAGTCAGTTTGTGTCTTTTGATATGAAGTGAGTCTCTTGTAGGCAGCAAACATAAGGGTCTTGTTTTCTTATCCATTCAGCCACCCTATCTTTGGATTGGAGGATTTAATCCATTTCTATTTAAAGTAGTTATTGATAGATATGTAGTTATTGCGATTTTATTATTCATATTTTTGACTTTTTGTTTGTTTCTTTTGTTTTAAAGAAATCTGTAATAGTCTTTGTAATTCTGGTTTGGTAGCGAGGAACTTCTTTAGCTTTTTCTGGTCTGGGAAGCTCTTTATCTGTCCTTTGATTCTAAGTGATAACTTTGCTGGGTAGAGCTATCTTGGTTGTGGGTCCTTGTTTTTCATCACTTTGAGTATTTCCTGCCAATCCCTTCTGGTCTGCAAAGTTTCTATTGAAAAATCAGCTGACAGTGATATGGGAGCTTCCTTGAGGTAACTAACTGTTTTTCTCCTGCTGCTTTTAAGATTCTCTCTTTGTCTTTAATTTTTGACATTTTAATTGTGATGTGTCTTGGTGTGGGCCTATTTTGATTCATCTTGTTTGGGATTCTCTGTATTTCTTTGGCTTGTATATCTATTTCCTTCACCAAGTTAGGGAAGTTTTCAGTTATTATTTCTTTAAATAGGTTTTCAATTCCTTGCTCTCTCTCTTCTCCTTCTGGTACCCTATGATACACATATTGGTAGGCTTGGTGTTGTCCCAGAGGCCTCTTAAACTGTCCTCATTTTTTTTCTTTTTGCTGTTTTGATTGGGTGTTTTCTGTTACCTTATCTTTTAAGTCACTGATTTGATCCTCTGCTTCAGTTAATTTAGTGTTGATTCCCTCTAAAGTAGTCTTCATTTTAGTTATTGTCGTCTTTGTTTTTGACTGGTTCTTTTTTTTATGTTTTCTAGCTCCATTTTTATGTTTCCTATCTCTTTGTTGAAGTTTTTATTGTGATCATTGACCATTCATATAACCAGTGTTTGGAACTCTGCCTCTGTAGATTGCTTGTCTCCATTTTGTTTAGTTCTTTTTTTGGAGCTTTGTTCTGTTTTTTTATTTGGGATTTCTTTGCCTTTCCATTTTGGCTGCCTCACTGTGTTTCTATGTGTTAGGTAGGGCTTCTATGTCTTCCGGTCTTAGTAGAGTGGCCTTATGTAGTAGGCATCCTGTGGGACCCAGTGGTGCCATGCCATCAGTCTCCCTGGTCACCAGAGCTGGGTGTTCCAGGTGTGTCTCTTATGTGGGTTGTGTGTGCCCTCCTGTTGTAGTTGAGCCTTGATTGCTGTTTGCACATCAATAGGAGGGATTAATCCTCAGGCTGATTGGTTGTAAAGACTGGCTGTGACTGATTGGTTGCAGGGGCTGACCCTACAGAGAAAGGTTCATTTTAGCAGGGCTCTGGTGCCTGCCTTGTCTTCCCTTTGGGTGTGTGGTCCTTGGAGATGGCTGGGTGCTGCTCTGGCCTAATCCAAAGCTGGCCACTGGGCTGCCAGCCCCAGGGCCTCCTAGAAGGGGACCTGCTGCAGGCTAAGTTCAGCTGTAGTCTGTGCTCTGCCCAGGGCCACCTGGTATGAGCTGCAAAGTCATCCACAGATGGCCACTGCCCATACTGTACTTGGTGATGCCTTGAGAGGCCATGCCATAAACCAATGCCAGCTGTCACTAGTGCCAGGCTTAGAGCTGCTCAGCCAGAGGTATGGGACATGCTCAAGCCAGATACTGCTTGTTAGGGTTTTATGAACCTTGGAGAGTTTTAGGAAAGTCTGTAGCATGAGCCAAGTCTGGCCATTTATATGGAAAAACCACTGGAAGTGGCTTAAGTATGCTTGAAAGTTGTGTGGGTGTGGTCTCAGGGAATCATTAGGGTGAGGCAGATGAAAGGTGACAGCCAGTTTGATGGAAACTCTGATATAGTGTATGCATGCAGGGAAGAGGAGGGCTCAAAAAAGAAACAATGGCTTCCGCCATCTCCTTACTCCGGGGGAAAGCTTCCCCTCCAGCCTTCACCCTGAAGCTAGACAATTCAGTTCCTCCCTGTATTCCCTGGTGCCTTTTGAGCTGTTGCCTCAGTGCTGGAGCTCAGAGCCAGCGACTGCATCAGTGAGTAAGTTCACGTGCAGTCCTGCTAAGAGGAGCACCTGGGAGTGCAGCCACCCTCCATCTCACTCAGCCACAATCTCTGCTGTGTTTCACAGCCAGAAATTATAGGGACTTCTCTCCCCAGCACTGAAACCCTGGTCTTGGGAAGTGTTGGGATCCCTTCACTCTTCAGGGTGGGGACCTCTGCAGCTGAGATATCCCTCCTGATTTTTAATGGTCACATGTGGGTGTGAGGCCAGCCTGTTTTGCATCTCCACTCTGCCTACCAGTCTTGAGGTGACTTCTTCTGTGTGTCTATAGTTGTAGGGCTTTGGTTCATCTAGACTTCAGGTGATTCTCAGTAATGGTTGTTCTGTGGTTTAGTTGTAATTGATTTGGTCCTGAGAGGAGGTAAATACAGTGTTTACCTACTCCACTATCTTGATGGGAAACTCCTCTATTCAACTATCTTTGAATAAGAATATCAAAATATCTTAGGAATATTTACAACCAAAAAGTAGAATTCATCTAGTTCAGTGCTGTTCAATTGAGATATATGTAATTATGTATGTATGTATATATATGTATTTATATATGCAAAAGTAATTTTAAATGTTCTGGTAGACACATTAAAAAGAGGTAGAAACCAGGGAAATTAATTTTAATGCTACATTTTATTTAATGCAATATATCCAAAATAGTATCATTTTAACATGTACTCAGCATCCCCTTTTGTCATCTTAAACATACCCATTAACTTCTTTGCAGTAAAATTGTTAATGAGAGATTTTACATTTTTTTATACTAAGCCTTCACAGTCTAATGTGTATTTTACACTGATAGCACAACACAGCTCAGACCTGTTCCATTCCATGTGACTAATCACCACTGTGTTGGACAGCACAGGGGAAGTGGGACTGGAAGGTTTAGATGAATTAACAATCTGTATGCAGAGCAGTCATTCTCCTGCCAACCATGCAGACCCCTTGGCAGCAGAGGGTAGGAGGTGGGAAAGGAAGGTTTTGTATAAGAAATAAAATGAATGCTCAACAATAGGAACATAATCCATCATAATAATAAATCCGAAGAAAACAGGCAATCATACTAAAAGATTATTTTTGTTAATATTTCACAAAACAAATAAACAACAAAACCCTTAGGGAAATAAAAGAGACATTTATTTTCAGTGGTAAAGATTATCTCCTTAAATCAGTAGCCAACATTATAGGTGGTGAAACAGCAGAAACATTCCCAATAGAGCTATTTTTTCAACATTGACCTGGAAGGACTAACCAATGAAATTAGATAAGAACCTAAATTTATGAGTAGAAATATTGGAAAGAAGAAACAAAATAGAAAAAATAATGTCCCATTCACAACAGCAGCAACAACAAAATTAAGTTAATAGGGTTTCTATGACATTGTGGTGGATTAAAAATGACTTCAAATTCTTTGCCACTTTGCTCATCCAGAGGTGAGTTTCTTCCCACATTGACTAGGTTTGACCATGTGACTTGCCTTGGCCAATGGGACATTGGCACATATGACCATATGACCTGCTTATTGGCATATAAGCAGAGGGTTGATAAGTGACTCTTCAATAGAGCCTAGTTTAGTGTATGGAGGATGAGAGGAAGCTTGGAAGAGAATAAGGACCCCAGCTGACAGCTAGCACTAAGGCCCCTGACATGTGAATGAGTCCATCGTACATCTTCTATCTCAGCCAGCTGAACGCAGTTGCATGAATGAGCCCAGACAAGATCAGCAGAAAAATCACTAATCAAACTGTAAAGAAATAATAAATAGTAAATCATTAATTCTTGGGGTGGTTTGTTATGCAGTGATAATTAACTGATGCTGAGTACTGCCATTAAATCCTAGAGTAGTAGTTATTTGAGAAATCATTTAATTGCCTTTCCTTATGACAAAGGGATCCTGGAAGGATTAGCGAGGTTAAATGAGGAGTGACATCTGCAGGCTTGTGTCCAGAAATGTTGTTTCCGTCAATGCATTAATTTGTTCATTCTTTTACTAAGCATTCATTGATTGCTCACTGATCCTGGTGCTGGTGACAGAAAGATAAAATTGGCTCAGTTTAGAGGGAGCGCCTAACACAGAATTATAAGTTAATAGTCATGATACAGAGTGATAAGCACTATAAGAAAGGTATGTACAGAGTGCTGTTTCCGGGGACATGAGGTCAAGTGGGAGGATCACAGAAGTGACATTTGCACTGGGTCATAAAGGATTAGTGAGATGTTGGGAGTCAGAGAGGGTTGGGCAAGGACATTCCAGAACAAGACAGGGAGAGCAAAGACCCAGAAATATCTTAGTGCAAGCCTGGTCTGGAAAATGGTGAGCACTCTCCAACCTGGTGATGGGAGGATTTGATTTGGTTTGACTTTGGCCTTTTATGGGCCAAGTTCTGGGAATCCATTTTGGATTGCCTGATTCCAAAGAATCCTAATTGCAGCTATCCTCTTCACCACTCTTTTTGCAAGACTTTTCAGCTAGTATCTACAAAGTTAAAAGGAAACCTCTTACAATATTTTGCTAGAGGGTTCAAAATTTATACTTTGTGTCCTTTTTGCTGTTCTCTCTTTAATATGACATAAGTTTCATTGCTGATTAATTTTATTCTAATGGATAAGTGAACATAATTCCCACATGATTTTTGGAGGTAATCTGCATAATTTGAAATGAACTGATTTACTTCCTTCCAGGCAGAAAATGGTAGAGGAGAACACTACAAATTCATACCTGGTCTGCTTTACTACATCCCCTTTTGTTATCTTAAACATGCCTGTTAACTTCCTTGCAGTGTATCGAAGTGTCATTTATTGGAACGTGGCCCAGAGTCAAGCGTTCCTCATTGTCTACATATGTAACTAAGGAAATGTGTTTCTGGGAGTTTTAAAATTCCAGTCTACAGTCTAGCTAATCTTTTTATTCCTGTAGATAAATAGAAAAAAAATGTATCAAACATTGTTTTTATTTGTACTGGCCCACATCCTCATTCAGAGATTGTACTGTTGATAACATTAAGGAAATCAGGTTCCTTTCCAAGCGTATGACAAATTAATTGTTTCTGGTGAATATGGAAATAAATGGCTCTTTTTTTTTTATTCCCTTAGAGAAAAGGGCTGGATTGTACTATGTCAGTGCTTAAAGTAAAATTGGATAGAATGCCATATCAAGCCACCTGAAATCATCTTGTGTCCTTATTTTTCAAAAGTATGTACACATCACACATGCTTCATTCTTCTAATTACTATGATTTTTCTAATTCATTTAATTTACTTCCATTTTTATCATTTTAAAAATATATCCTCTTGTTTCTTTGATTTTCTTGCGTAGCATAATGCAGCCTTACCCCCCCCCCCCCGCCATCTGAGACACGCACATTTATTCTGTCAGGTATTGTGCTTGGTCCTCAGAAGAGACATGACCTATCCCATAATGTGATGAGCCCCCTTCTTGGAGGTGAGGGAGCAGGGGATGCCTTGTGGAAAGCTATGGAAAGGACACAAAGTGAGCTGGTCCTTGAAAGATGAGACTTCACCAGGCAGATAAAGGAGAAAGGGATCCAGGCAGAGGAAACAGTAGGAACAAAACTACAGAGGAGTGATTCTTGAGAATCACCAAATGTGTATTTGTATAAGTGTGTGTTTATGTGTGTGTGTGTGTGTGTGTGTGTGTGTGTCTGTCTGTGGTAACTCATCATCACCACCATCATCATCACCATCACTCTAGACTTAGGTAATGCAGGTAGTGCATATGACAGGTGTTAGACAGAGGTAATAGTATGTAAGAAGAGCAAAGCAAAATTCATGTGGTGAGAGAAAAGTGGGATGTGGTATTTAGCCTGGTGACTGGGCGAATGGTGAAAGCCAAGGCCAAGAGCCAAGATGGGGACAGAGGTGTTGGGGGAGGGAAAGAGCCAGGGCTTGGCGATGTGGTGTGGATGAATTTGCCTTTGGATGGTTTGCAAGTTTCAGGAGAAAGATGCCATAGATGACTGTGAGATCTGAGAGGGACCAGGGTGAGGTGTGATGCCTTTTGTTTAAGCTAGTTCAGGTGCCTCCCCTAAGTCTGCCATCATTTTCAGAGCTTTCCCGCCTGTTTGGATGCTTTTTCCATCAACTTGTAGTGCCTTAGAGTTTTCGTGTTGCTTTTTATATACAGTCAAATTTCACATTGCTTTTCTTTTTTTGGCGGGGGGGTGAAATGAACTTTTCCAATATTTAAAGTACAATTGAATAAAATGTCAGGTCAACCCACTTGAAAATAAAAGAGACTGACTAACATAACTATGCTTTTTATTTTTTTGAGGAACATAGAGCTGCCATTTTCCCTATCTCTTGTGCTCTGTTTCTGCCTTTATAAACACATTTCATGTTATTTGTCTACTTCTATTTTTCTTTCACTTTTTTCCCCATCATCTCATTTAGAGGGAAGTAGTAGATACTGTGACATTTTTCCTGGCTGACTTCAGGGAGCATAGGTTCTGGGCTGTGGAGCGTTAGTGACCTACCATCCTAGGCGGCAGTGGGATGGAGGAAATTAGCTCTATCCCCATCTCCAAATGTCTCCTTGAAGTACTTGGAAACTCAGACTAACAACATTTTCATCCCCAGGGCTTGAGACCTAGATGAAACTATCCCAGAAATATCCTTAGTCACAGAAGTCAGAAAATGCCTTGCTTAAAAATAAAAATGCAACAATTCTGCTTTTTGTTGCAGAACTTATCTATAGCACCATATTAGGTCTCAGTGAGTATTTGTTGAATGAATTATAATCTAAACTATTAAAAAAGAACTCTCGATTCTACAAGTGACTTCTTTTCATTACACAGCACTGCCTTATAATAGAATCATCATGTCCATTTTGGTCTTCAAACTTGGTTGCATTGTGCTAAAAATTCATGATGACTCACAAAAGTTTTGCCTCCCATCAGCAACCAAATTGCTTATTTAAAAAGGTAAAGAACCCTGTATTAGATGGAAAAAGTCCTCACAGAGAGTGTTTCATCCCAGAAAATAAGTGTTCTTTAGATGGATTTTAACAATGATGGTACATGCACTTCAGTGGATGAGCTTATATTATGGCAATCCAGGTGTCTTTTTCTAGTTAGTATGTAGTAAATAATCAGAACACGAAGCTTTGAACTTCTACATATGACATGATCACTAGCTATTTCTTACAATGTTGCAATATTTTCAGCGTTATTTTAATGAGATCCAGCTAAATCAAGTTACCTGTCCATGGTTAGGCACTAAATCAACACCTCTGAGGCAGGTATAAAGCTCATCCATGATATTTTCCTTTATTGAACTTCTGCTACTTCATGAGGTGGTCCTGACAACTGTCTTTCTGGGTTAATGTCCTTTCAGAAAGTGAGCCACTGGATCAGAATCTACTGCGGGAATTGTTTGCATGTGCTACCAAAAAGCAGATCCCCTGGGCATCACCGACCGCCCTGGAACTGAGATGAGACTCAAGATTATCATTCAGCATTTTTAATCCCTTAATGTTAAACCACCTTCTAAAAGACAGCTTTATTATTCAGAGTGGAATCTAAGATTATAGGTAGAGTTAAAGATTTTGGTGAATTTTAACCATTCTACTATTTTAAAATTGAAATTATTTATCTTTCATAAGGTAACAATAATGGCTACTATTTCCTGGGTGCCATGCATGGTGCAAATTACTTAGCTCACACCAACTCATTTGATCTTTTATAACAGGATGTTCAATCAGACTTTTCCAGTGTTCTCCAGGTATTTGGCAGAGGCTTCAAAGCTGGAGAAAAATAGGTTCCAGACTGTCTATCCAGAACCAGTTCTGCCACCATCACCCACATCTAGGCAGCACAGGAAAAGTGAGAAAATCTACTAGGAAGAGCTAGGCAGAGAGGTTCCTTTAGAGAGAGCACTGCGCTGTGCTATCTGCTCCACTTACCTCCCCAT
Organism: Rhinolophus hipposideros; assembly: GCF_964194185.1. Taxonomy (NCBI): domain Eukaryota; kingdom Metazoa; phylum Chordata; class Mammalia; order Chiroptera; family Rhinolophidae; genus Rhinolophus; species Rhinolophus hipposideros. Next base: position 38,337,058 of record NC_138050.1, on the reverse strand, counting down.
CCACTCCCAAAGCCCCACTTACAAGCTGGACTCTACAGGGACAGAGTAGAAGCCATCTTGATTCTTTCTCAACACTGCGTCATTATACTTTTCTATAGAATTGTTCTTCTCTGCCTTTGGATGAATTTCTGAGTCCATAGCTTTTCTTGTCCCTTTCAGATATTAAACAGTCCAGTATCAAAATGCCAACCACATACTCAATTTATGGCATTTCTCCTGCTGAGGTTCTCCCTGCCTCAGATAGGGAAGCCTGCAGTGTGGCTAGGCCAGGGTTAACTTCCTTTCTGTTTCGTTGCCCTGCCTTTCTACTCCTTCTCCCTACTTACTGTGCTTCTTTGGGATTCAAGGAAAGAAAGGGAGAAGCGCTAAGGGGCTGAAAAGGTTGGATCCGACTTGGACAGTGATAATCTGCCTACTTAAGTGTGGCATATGGCCAAATACTGACTCATTACCTCCTGGGGAGTGGGGATCTTGAGTACAAACCCACTGGGCACAACCACTTATAATTCCCAGCTTGGCCCCTCTGACTTCTACACATTCTGACTTCTTGTGGATCAGGATTGCTGCCATATCCCCCTTCTTCCCCAGGTGGTCTCTTTCTGTCTTTCAACATAGATCAAGTTTGCCCATAGGAACCATTGGGCCTAGGATGCGTTTCATGCATTGCCGTTGGCTTCCACTGTAGCTCTCTTCTCTCTTCCTTCTGCCTTCATGGAAGCTCAGCCACAGCCTCTGGCTTTTAGACTGTCTATAAAACAGGTGCAAGTCAGACACCATTTCAGATGTTCTTGCTGTGCTTCAAGTTTTCCAATATGTCTGGATACTCTCCCCTGAATCATATTCCATTGTCTAGATGGACCACAGTTTATTTATCCATTCACCTACTGAAGGACACCTTGGTTCCTTCCAAGTTTTGGTAATTATGAATGAAGCTGTATAAACATATGCAGGTATTCGTGTGGATGTAAGTTTTTAACTCTTTTGGATGAATACTAGGGAGTGTGATTGCTGGAACGTATGGCTAAAAGTATGTTTAGTTTTGTAAGAAACTGCAAACCTGTCTTCCAAAGTGGCTGTAACATTTTGTGTTCTCTTCAGCAATGAAGGAGAGCTCTGTCGATTCACATCCTCTCCAGCACTTGGTGTATTAGTGGTCCGGATCTTGGCCATTCTAATAGGTGCGTAGTGGTATGTCCTTGTTGTCTTAAGTCTTCTATATCTTGAGGGAGAAATGGGGTAACAGGGTAATGGTGGCAAAGAGGTTTGGGGTTACTCTTTGTAAGTCTTACTGAAATGGCCAACGGCCAAGTTGAGGGTGTGAAGGTACTGGACACCTATTGTTCTCAGTTTCGGATCCTTGGTCCAATCTTGTGTTACACTTACATTAACCAGTGGATTAGGAGTTATTATTGCCTTTTTTTGGTTTCTTTTACAAATGATGAAATTCAGATTCAGGAAGGTTAAATAAATTGCCCAAGTGTGTATGACCAAGAAATGGTGAAATGGAATTCTGCTGAATGCCTTCTCATTGTTTCCCAGACCCCAGTGAGTATTTACAAAGTGTGTGTGAGGGGAAACCATGACTTGAGTTTTTCACGAATGTTTGTATTGCTATAATGGAAAACCATGTTCTAAAAGATAACTTCATAAGCGCATCAGACCTGATTTCTTGTTGGGTTCAGGGTTTAGCTGAAGTTTTTGTTCTTACAAAAACCAAGGCCACATGGGCTACAAATGAGTCCTTTTTGGTTCCCAGAGTTTGGGACAAAGGGTCAGGATACCTCACAATCTCAAAAGTTCATTTTCCCATCTGAATTGGTCAATGAGGACATTTAAGAAAGTGTAAAAATACGTATATTAATAACACTTCCCTACAGCAAGAAATTCAGGACTTTGTAAAGCTAGTTTATTATTTTTCCCCCTTTTACTTCTTGCATTGCTTTTGTGCAATGTTGGCATTTGGTGTTTGTTTATTCTTCAGTTAACACTTATACTCATTTCCCAGGGCTGTTGTATCAAAGTAACAAACTGGGTGGCTTAAAACAACAGAAATTTATTCTCTTATAGTTCTAGAGGCCAAAGTCTGAAATCAAGGGATTGGCAGGGCCCCTGATACTTTCTCTGAAGCCTAGGGGAGGGTCCTTCCTTGCCTCTAAAAGCTTCCAGTAGCCCCAGGCATTTCTTGGCTTGTGGCAGCATAACTAACTTCTGTGTCTATCCTTACATGGCCTTCTCCCTGTGTGTCTGTGTCCAGATTTCTCTCTTATAAGGACACCAGTCACATTAGATTAAGAGTCGACTCCATTCTAGCATAACTTCATCTTACCTTAGCTAATTACATCTGCAAAAATCCTATTTCTAGATAAGATCACATTCTGTGGTCATGGGACTTAAGCCTTCAACATATCTTTTTAAGGGACACAATTCAACTCTTAATAACATTCAGTTGTGTTTCCCATCCACATGGTAGCAGAAGCCCCAACCAGGGCACTTTGTACAGAAAGCTCAGGTTGTCTCTGATGGCTGCCTCCTGTCCCACTGGAGATGGAGCCTATTCCAGCACTAGCCAGCCCAGCTTTCTCCGGCCCCTCCAGCAGGACATGAGGGATCTCATCCATTGCTAGCCCTGAGTTAGGTCAGTTATCCCTCTTAGAATCTTTACTTTTTAAATGTTGACAACTTGACTTGAGCTGAAAGAAAAGAATTTCAGGATAGAGCAGAGACAGAGAAAGAATAGGGGTGTGAGGAAGTTGCCTAGGATGCCAAAATGGCACTGGGTACATCAGAAACACGGAGCCAACCACCTCGGCTCTCTCCATACTGCTTCATGCAGAGCTGGCTACATGGACATTGGTTAGAACTGTTCTTCAAGTGCACGTTGTGTAAGCCACGCCTGGAGATGACACTGTTGAGTATTACTGCGATGCATGCTAGCAAGTTGTACAGAGCAATTAGACCTGTGCACCCGGCCTGAGGCCACCAGGTGAGAGAGGCCTGATTTGGGGGTGATGACCGGGAAACTTCAGCTCTGACAGTGTCATGTAGTGCATTTTCTCAAGAATGACTGATTAAACTTATTGTCTAAAATGAAAATTATTTCACACAAATGGAGTTACATATTGTATATTTATATATGATATTATGTTCTGTGTATTTATATGATATTAATATTTAATATAACATAGTTATAAATATAAAAACTCATTACATTTAAAAAATTATAATTCTAGGACAATTCCAAGTAAATGAAATGTGTGAAATAAATCTATAGTATTGCATAGAAATTCAAGAACAGGGTCTTCTCAGTTCGTACCAAATAGGTTGTTATTTATGCCATTGCAGCCTTGGTAGAGTATCTCTGGTCTCATTGTCATACGTGCTCCCATGGCAGCCCCTTCAAACCACTGCAAGAGCACTGAGAAGAATCTGTCTTCTCTGTCTTCCTCCAGCCTCATTTAACACCGTACTCAGTGTAGAGTGGACACACACACACGCACGCACGCACGAGGTTGGACAATTAAGCTTGTGAACTCATTGTAGAAAAAGTGCTACATCCCTCACTACTGAATATCACTACTGTCACCTTTGAAGGACTCCCCTTGGGAAGCTATCCCAGGACGCCAGCTCCTCGTCCACCTTTCAAAGCAATTTTGGAACTCCTTTCCTGGAATGGCCATCAGAGCTGTCTTCATGTTTATCACAGCAGAATAAACGATTGAGTTTATGCCTTTTAAGGGAAATCTGTCATGGTTAAAGACAAAATTTGTCTTTGCATGCCTCAATAAGCATGAAGTCTTGAGTATTACTAAGACTACTAATTTTAAGAGTTAAAACAGCAATGCAACAGGAACTTTTGGATGACTTAAAAACGTGTTATTTCCTATAAACATTTGACAAGAGTAGCTAGAATAAGAACTGAATTGGGATCAAATTCAGGCTTGATCAATGTGAGCACTGAATTGTGACTAAAATGTGACAAAAACCTTTCTGTGTTTAATGAAAGATTCTAAGTCCATAAACAACATGATGATAAAAATAAATCCATTTCTACTTGGCATTCAAAAGGGTCATTGTGTTGAGCAGAAAAACAAAAGTACTTAATCTTTTATTTTTATATTTTAATAGGAGGTGCCAGGGTCCAGCGGAAATAATTTAGGTCTTATGTAATATTAACCTTTGTTCGTTAATTTTTTTAAATTTTGATGTGCGGGAAATTAACTTTTCATTTTTCTCATGTGTAAAATAAGGACAATAGTATCTATATCATAGAGAACTGAGATAGTACAATGCACAATCCCATTGTAAAATTTTTGTCATTTGATTCCCACACCCCCTTTCAGATACTGCCTCAGAACTTGACTTCCTCTCAAAGTGGGTCTCAAATGAATTGACCTCATGCCTGCATTCTCACCCCCTCTTTTTTCTTCATTCCACTCCAATCAGTTCTCTGTTCCTATCATTCCATGGAAATGGCTCCCATCAAGTTCACCACGGACTTCTCATAATCAGTTATCTGTCCTCAGAGCAGCGTTTTCACAGCTGAACACCCTGTCTTCTGGAAACACATTTTTCTCCAGGCTTCTAGGATTTTACAGTTGTTGGAATGCCTCCAGCTGCACACTTTTCATTGCTCATCTCTTTAGTTCACTATTTGCTGGTGGATTTCTACGTGTGGGAGAGCTCCAGGACTCTGTCTTGAGACAATCTTCTACATCTTTCCTTCCTGTTTCGGCCATCAGGTCGTCTCATGCATATGCCAGTGACTCAGAGAGTCTTTCTATCTCTTTAACCCTGCATCTTAACTCCAGAATTACAGGTGGAGTTGTCCAGCTTGAAATTCTATCAGGTACCTCAAACTTACCACAACCCCAAGCAAACTCTTTCCCCCAGTGAACCTCCCCCAATCTTCATCCTGCTTCACCTCTTGACTAAGCTCTTTCTTACCCGATGGGTCTACCTTCCATTTAATCATTCAAGCAAAAAACTAGAACTCATCCTAACTCCATTCTTTTCTAATCCAACAACAGATTCTATCAGGGGTACTTCTAAATTTATTTTGAATCCAACCATTTCTCATCTCCATGGCTAAAACCATAATCCAAATCACCGTCTCCCCTCACCTGGATTTCTATCTGATGTCTTGTTCCTTTATACATAATGGGAAATGGCTCATTATCCATACATAAGCTAAAGTAATCTTTTGAAAGCCTAAGTCAGATCATACCTGACTGTTTGAAACCTCCCAAAAGCTCTTACTTCTATTAGGTTAAAATACGTACACGTTGGCCGGGCCTGCAAATCCCACAGCACCTGACACCTGACTGTTGTCCACCTGCATCGTTAGTGTTTTCCTCCTCATCCATCCCGATAGAGCCTCAGTGATCATCTTTCTGTCTCTCTAACCATCCAGTGTAGTAAAAAAATCCCATTTAACCTACAGAAGTAACTGAATAATGGTATTAGCAGGACTATAGCAAAAAACTATTATTTCTGTGGGAAAAGTTTTAGATTCTAAACCAGATTTCCCTGAACATAAATCACCCTGTTAATGGAAGAAATTATAATCTTCTCCCCGTCTCTTTCCCCTCACCAATAACTTCTCTCCCCATCTTTCCCCTACATTCCCAGAGAGCTGATGCTTGGGTCTTGCTTTTGTGGTTCCAGAAGTAGAAGCCCTGGTGTGGGTGAGAGACCATGATAATGAGACGGAGAGGCTCATGAATCTAAGTGGGTCCTGATATGTGTTCCCTGGTGTGCTATTATATGTTTAGTTCCCTCTCTGAATTACAGTTTCTAGAGCTATGCAGTAAGAATAATGACAGCATTTCATAGTGATCTTAAGAGAATTAAATGAGATCATGTATGCAAGTACTCGGCATGGTACTTGACACATGTAAATACCCAACAAATAGTAGCTATTATGATTATTACTATTATTATTAGGATCAAGTGACAGGTTAAAATGCCTGAAATATAACAGGTACTCAATAGACATTAGTTTTTCTTTCTTTCTTTCTTTCCTTCTTTCTTTCCTTCTTTCTTTCCTTCTTTCTTTCCTTCTTTCTTTCCTTCTTTCTTTCCTTCTTTCTTTCCTTCTTTCTTTCCTTCTTTCTTTCCTTCTTTCTTTCCTTCTTTCTTTCCTTCTTTCTTTCCTTCTTTCTTTCCTTCTTTCTTTCCTTCTTTCTTTCCTTCTTTCTTTCCTTCTTTCTTTTCTTTCTTTCTTTCTTTCTTTCTTTCTTTCTTTCTTTCTTTCTTTCTTTCTTTCTTTCTTTCTTTCTTTCTTTCTTTCTTTCCTTCCTTCCTTCCTTCCTTCCTTCCTTCCTTCCTTCCTTCCTTCCTTCTTTCTTTCTTTCTTTCTTTCTTTCTTTCTTTCTTTCTTTCTTCTTTCTCAGCAAGGTTTAGGCAAAGCGTCTTGGTATTTTTAATTTTAATTCCTTGGTTTGCCAAGTTTAGGCCTGAGAGACAGATGGACCAGGGGAAGACAAACAGGAAGGACGCAAGGTATGGGGGGGCTGAGTCTCATCTATGCATAATGAAGTTGTTTTGATGGAAGAGCAAGTTACAAACAAAAGGATGGCTGATGTGGCAGGAATATGAATGAAATGGATGTATGTGAGCTCCCTATTACCTTGTTCAGTGATCCCAACAAATTTAAAGCTTGTCAAATGCTGCAAAATACTAGAAAACACTTGTCAAGGCCAGGATGGCAGAACTGCAATATACTTCACCTGGTCGTTTGGTTCCACCTAATGGGATGAAGTAGTACTTCATTCTTCTAAAAGCTCAGACACCATAGTTGTCTTTAGACCCCAGCTGTTAAACAGCAAAAGGCATGATGTTTTTGTTTTTTGGGTTTTTTTTGTTTTTGTTTGTGTGTGTGTGTGTCTATTATGAATCTAAACATACCTAATATCAACAAGAATTTAGTTGGGATAACTCTAGAATCTGTCCCATAGGAGAGCCACAGGAAAGCAGAGGCAGGGAGTTGTGGTAATTTGCTCAGAGTTACCCAGTGGGTTTTATTACTTGTATTGTTAGACATTAATCACCTATTACATACTTCCCAGAACACAGACTGTCTGAAGCCTCATGTTAGACAATCCCATGGGGCAATAGAGTGTGTATATGGCATGATTGGGAGTCATGTGGCTCTAACTGCCTGGTCTGAGACCTGGGCATGCTCACCTCTCCTGAGCTCACTAGTGCTCACTGCTGTCATCTTCATGGTCTCCTTTAGCGAAGTTCACGTTGGACCCTTCTATCCTGTAGCTTTGCACAGCACCCCAATAGCCTTTGAATGAAAACCTTTCTCAGTGCTATCCTACCATTTGCCAGCAGGTGTCAGCAAATCTCAGGGAGTAAAATACTGTACCAAGATGTGGTCTTTCCTCGCAAAGAGGGATGAAGAAAATGGATAGTGGTTTACAAACAGTTCCTACATCAGAATTTGGTAGGCTTTCCTTAAAAGAGGCAGAGTGTCGTCTTTGAGAAATCCCTTGAGATTTGGGTCTAAAAATCAGGTTAAGTCTTTCAGGGGCTCTGTCACTTTTGGTACTTACGTGACTTAAATTCTCCGAGCCACTGCTTACTCAGCTGTAAAAAATATGAGAACAAAACCCTGCCTACCTTTCAGGATGAAGTGCAATACAATGTGCTCATTTTTTTCTTTTTTTAAGTTAGCTGTAGAGTACACTAGAAGGAGTGTGAGTGCAGTGGTCTCCCATTACCTGAAGGTTCCATTACCTGTTACCTCCGGTCTGAAATTATTTCTGGGAAAATTCCAGAAATAAACAATTCATAAGTTCTAAATTGCACACTGTTCTGAGTAGCCTGGCTACTGAGATGAAATCTCACGGATCTGGCTCCATCCCACCCAGGACCTGACTCATCCCTTTGTCCATCGTCTCCCTGCCTGTTATTCGCTTAGTAGCTCTCTTGGTGATCAGGTTGACTGATCGCAGTGCTTGTGATCAAGTCACCCTTACTTTACTTACTAATGGTCCTGAACACAAGAGAAGGGATGCTGGCAACTCAGGCATGCCAAAGAGGCGTCATAAAGTGCTGCTGTGAAGTGAAAAGTGAGTGCAGTACAATAAGATATTTTGAGAAACAGAGACCACATTCCTGTAACTTTTATTACAGTATATTGTTATAATTGGTCTATTTTATTATTAGTTATTATTGTTTTTAATCTCTCACTATGCCTAATTTATAAATTGCTCAAGTTTACCATAGGTGTATATGTACATTAAAAAAACAGTATATATAGAGTTTGGTACTCTCTGCAGCTTTGGGCATCCATTGGGGATCTTGGAACATATTCCCTGCAGATAAGGGGGACAGAGGACTACTGTATGAGTAAAAAAAACAAAAAAATTGGTAAGAAACATCATTGGCAGTCAGCCCCATTACAGAGGACTTCAAACAGAGTCACGGGGTGAGAGCTGCCCTGACTCATTGCTTCTTCTTTAGCTGATACCAGCCCAATTTGTATTAAAAACTTGATTTATAGCCTCCGCATAGATAAAATTGGTAATTTGAGAATAAGAGAAGGTACACAGAGAGTAGATTTCTTGGTTTGCAGAAAGGTACCTGCATGAATAGGTTCTTTGGGGGCATTCCAGGGACAGTCATTTTGTCAGTTACATGAAATGCAGCTCATCCCTCAGACACCTCTTGTCTCAGGAAGCAGGAGAACTGAGTAGAGATTTATTTCTTCCGATGTGCATCTTACCTGGGGTCAGGGAGTTCTTGTGAAGGTATTTAGCTCTATTGGATTCAGATGGATATAACCTCTAATGGACATTTCTTTGCTAGCATCTCAACAATTTAATGTAATTTAGCTTCACCCTATGTCCTCTAACGCAGTGCCCTCAAACTTTAACGTATGTACAGCAACCTGGGAATTTTGCTAAAATATAGATCCTCATTCAGTAGGTTTGAGGTAGAGTCTGGGATTCTGCATTTCTAACAATCTCCCAGGTGATGCCACTGGTCCATGGACCACACTTCGAGGTACAGGCACTGGATTTGTTTTGCAAGAGGTAATTGAATTACAATCATATCTCCTTTAATGAATAGGCACTTCACAAATAACAACTATCTGCCCCCCTGCTCTGCCTCCTGGCCTTTCCGAATACACTGTAAGTTTCCTTTTCAATACTGAATCGTGGCATAATCTTTCTGAAGAGATTTTACACAGCAATTAAATCCAGCACATGTAGTACCAACACTGCACGTAATCCTGTTGAAGTGATGACAACAGCCACGGCTGTGAACAAGTTTGCACATGCAGGCGATGACAGCTAAGTCATGTTGATACTGGAGGACGGCAATTGTAAGGTACTTTGGATCATAAGATGTATTCCCATTTCAGAGAGTTTGGAGAGGTGAAAGTGGGGAGAAATGTGCCTCTTAGAATCAATGCAAAATGAAAAGTAATTGATTATCTTTGTTTCTTATACTTCCCTCTTTCCTACTCCTTTTTTTTTTTTTTTAAGATTTTATTGGGGAAGGGGAACAGGACTTTATTGGGGAACAGTGTGTACTTCCAGATTTTTTTCCAAGTCAAATTGTTGTCCTTTCAATCATAGTTGTGGAAAGCGCAGCTCAGCTCCAGGTCCAGTTGCCGTTGTTAGTTGCAGGGGGCACAGCCCACAATCCCTTGATGGGAGTCAAACCGGCAACCTTGTGGTTGACAGCCCACTTTGAGAGCCCACTGGCCCATGTGGGAATCGAACCAGCAGCCTTCAGCCTTAAGAGCACGGAGCTCCAACTGCCTGAGTCACTGGGTCAACCCCTGTCTTCGCTCTTTTTGACTTGAAGAAATTTCCATCTGGGGTTGATGTAACCTAATGTCTGCAGCAAACTGGCTTTGCTTTGGGAGATGAGTTTTCTACCCATCCAGGCCTATCCAAGACCCTGCCTCAGTGGTCAAGACAGTTCTCACTCCATGAACTTATTTGAGGTTCTCTGTATTGGGGCTGACCGTCACCCTCCAGCCTGGCCACTCATCCTCTTCTCTAGAAGCCTCTGGGGGATCCATAAGTTACCATCCCTCCTGAATACCTCCTTAGCATGGCCACACCTTCTGCAGGCTGGCAAAACCAGTGTGCTGCAAGCATGCTGTTCATACACTGAGCCTAGCACAAGGCAGGTCTTAGAAAATGTCTGTTGGATACTTTGGAGTGAGAAGCCATGCCTGATCAGTGATGCCTGAAATTCTTGAGTTACAGAGGATACATTCTATCTCAGGAGACTGTGGACTGCATTAGTGCTTCACATCAGTTTCCTGGGAGGTTAGGGTGACAATTTCTATCTGAGAGTAATTTGCTAGGAATTTTTCTCACCAGTTCACATGTGATGAAGCCTTGACCTGGAGTGGAATATCAGCAGAAAGAGAGGACAGGTTAAATAAACACACGATGAATTTAAATCTCTATATCCACATTTGCCCAAATATTTTCCGTGCAAAAACATTTCCTTTTCCAGGGATTAATAAGTGTGCCAAAGAAATGCCTGCCTACCATGTGAAGTAAACACATATCTCTGTTTACCTCCCACTGAACTCAACTATAAAACCTGGACAGAACACACAGTAAATAAGTTTGGGAAATTCTGACATAAGCCAAGTTAAACAGGTTTCTTTGCTGCACAAATCTGGCTTTTATTTTTTAAGTATTGTGCATCTATAAGAGGGACCCATTTGTATTTAGTGTTTCCCAAACAATTTAATTAGAGATGTTTTTTTTTTTCCTCTCAAGGAACATCTCAAGATATACCTGCCTTGTTTCTATGTGTCCTATGTCTCCACATGTGGATTACAAGGATATGACACGTCTCATATGTCACCTGGAAATTGTGCTTTCTTTTGACAACTGTCATGTCCGGATAAAAACAAACTATCAGCTCATGATGACTTTCAGTTGGCTTATCTGATGGGTTGCTTCTTCTAGTTTACTAATTATACCAGGCTTGCTATTTGAGTGATTCATCTGGCAATAATGAATGCAATAACATAATAAGCTTAACTTTTCTTCCTTAAAACTTAGCTTGATGAAACAAGAGGGGCTGAGGAAATAGAAGTAATGGAGCAGCTTATAATTGCACAGAGATGAATTGCTACATTCAACACTGCTGGAAAGTTGATGTTGATCAGATTTGAAATTTTGGGATATTTCTAATGCTAAATTGGAATTCAGAGGAAGGAAAACCAACAAATTATCAAAAACATAGAGGCTTAAAGGGTAGTTTCTGTAAGTCGGAAGTCCAGGCTGGGCTCAGATGAATTCTCTGTTCAGGGTCTCACAAGACTGCAATCAAGTGTCACTGGGGTTAGGGTCTCATCTGAGGCTTGGGGTCTCCTTCCAAGGTCATGTGGCTGTACGAAGAATTCATTTCCTGTAGCTGTTGAATTCATGGAGGCTGTATCTTCAAGGCCAGCCAGAAAGCCTATGTGGCCTTAAATCTCTCAGACTTCTTTTAAAGGCTCATCTGATTTGATCAAGTGTATCTAGGATTATCTTTCTCTTGATTAATTCAAAGTCAACTGATTAGGCCCTCCATGACATCCCTAACATCCCTTCTGCCATACAAAGTAACATAATCACGGGAGTAATATTCCATCATAGTTACAAATACTGCTCATACTTAAAGGGAGGAGATTATAAAGGGCATCTACATCAGGGGGCAGGAATCTTGAAACCCGGCTTAGAATTCTGCTGACCATCTGAAGTAACACACATCTTTTATTTCCCACTGAACTCACCTAATAAAACCTGGGCAGGATACAAGGACAGCTACTTGAGAACTCTGAAAAATAAATATCAGCAGGCAGATCGGGGAGAAACACCAGAATTCTAAATATTAATACTATCAAGCCAACAGATATAAACAAGACTTAGTCTCAGCATGATACGCAAAACGTCCAGGATACAAAGCCAAATTACTTGGCATATAAAGAACTGCAAAAACCTTCACTCATATAGGGAAAGACAATCAACAGATGCCAGTGATAAGATGACACAGCATTGGAATTTTCTGACAAGGACTTTAAAGCAGCTATCATTAAAAAAAAGTGCACATTCAAGCACTATTGTAATTTTGCATCCAATTTTGTCTTGCTTTTTCTAGTTTCTTAAGGTGGAAGTTGAGGTATTGATTTAAGAACTTCCTTTTTTCTAGTGTATAACATTTAATACTATAAATTTCCCCTGAGTACTGCTTTACGAGTATCCCACAAATTTTGATGCATTCATTTTTGTTCAGTTGAAAATATTTTCTTATTTCTTTTTTTATTTCTTATTTAATCCATTTAATATTTACAAGTGTATTACTTAGTTTCTATCATCCACACATCGGAGATTTTTCCAGAGATCTTTCCACAAGGGATTTTTAATTTAATTCCACTGTGATATGAGAACATACTTAGTATAACTTGAACATCTTAAAATTTGTTGTAATTTGTTTGGTAACCCAGAATATGGTCTATCTTGGTAAACACTCTGCGTGCACTTGAAAATAATGTGTATTTTGCTATTGTTAGGTAGAATGTTTTGTGTCAATTACGTTAAGTTGGTTAACAGTGACTTTCAAATCTTCTATATGCTTGCTGATTTTCTTTCTACTTATGCTATTAATGATTGAGAGGTAATTATTAAAATTGCTGACTATAATTTTGGATTTGTTTATTTCTCTTTGTAGTTCTGTCAGTTTTTGTTTCATGTAGTTTAAAGCTCTGTCATTACAGTGGTTCCCCGAAAATAAGACCTAACTGGGAAATAAGCCCTAGCATGATTTTTCAGGATGACATCCCCTGAACATAAGGCCTAACGCGTCTTTTGGAGCAAGAATTAATACAAGACCCGGTCTTATTTTCGGGGAAACACGGTATGTGCCTCTCTATTATTAATACTGCCACTCCAGTTTTCTTTTGATTAGTGTTAACATAGTGTATCATTTTCTATCCTTTTACTTTGACCTATCTGTGTCTTTATATTTAAAGCACATTTCTTATACACAGCATTCATTGGGTCTTGATTTTTTTATCCATTCTGACAATCTACCTTTTAATCAGAGGTGGTTAGATAATTTACATATAATATGATTATTGACATAGTTAGGTTTAAGTTTATTATCTTCATGTTTGTTTTCTATCTGTTCCATTTATTCTTTATTCACCTTTTCCTATTTTTACCATCTTTTGGATTAACTAATTTTTTTATGATTCTATTTATTCTTCTTTGTTCACTTATTTAGCCATGAATCTTTGTTTTGTTATTTTAATGGCTGCTACGATGCAGTGTATAGATCAGGAGTGTCCAAACTGCGGCCCGCAGGCCAACTGCAGCCCATGATCCATTGTTAATTGGCCCGCAGCAAATTTCAAAAATATATTTAGTCTACTTAAATAAACCAGGTGAGGCAATACGTACTTCATCTTGAGTGAGTGGCCTGGCTGTTTGTGTATTTTACCGCATATGGCCCTTGGCGAAAAACGTTGAAAAAAGTTTGGACACCCCTGGTATAGAGTGTAGAGTATGTAACCTGTAGCATACAGCTCTAATGTATCCCTGTCTTTTTGTAAGTGATAATCAGCCACTTCATATATAGTATAAGAACCTTAGAATACTTCCCTTTCCCCACTCTTGGTAGGGCTCACCTCATTTGTTTCCTGTCTTTCAGAGACCAGTATCCTTTGTGGTCTGAGAGCCAGTGTCTTGAAAACTTGTTTCATATATTTTGCTGTTTTTGTTTGTGTCTATGTTTGTTTCAGGAAGCAAGGCAAAATTCTGTCCTTGTTATTCCACCTTAGGCAGAAGCAGAAACCTTCAACCAGTACACCTTTACCATGTCTGCTGAAAAATCACACGGTATTTTGCTGATGGCAGAGATGCTGAGAGGTTAAAGGCCACAGAACCAGTCTATCCCCTCATCATGAGGCTGCATGCTGGTGAAGCAGCGAATGCTTTTCATGTCGTCACAAGAGAAATTTTAGTGCAACCTTTTCAACATAGCCCAGTATTTGGTTCTAGTTATATTTATAAATGCTAATAGAAGTTACAATCACAATTATGCTAATCTCTGTGTTTAGTGCCTACTCTTGCAAGCAATTACGGTCAAAGAGCTCAACTTGTAAGTTGGAATTTATGAAATCTAGCTATTTAAATATACCTCTGTTTTAGGCAGACTGTCACTACCCTTTAGGGCTAATGCTATTTACTTTTTAAATGTCCTAAGAAGACATAAATACTTATAAAAAGATTGTTCGCCTTTATTTTACTGTGATAGAACAAGAAAGGAAAACATGCCTAGATTTTTGGCTTATCTATTAGATAATGAGGACTCTGTGAAGCTCTTCAGAAATATTTCAGAGAACGTTTTCTGAAGAAGCTGCCCAGCTCTGGCTCAGAGTCTGTATAAGAACTATGGAAACTTTGATTAGGAGAAACCATACATCCTGGATGGTGGCAAGGAAGAGGGTTGGCAACATGGATTGGCTGTGGAAGACAATTAGGGCAGGAAACTAAATATACGTAGGATTCCTTTATATTTATTTTTTTTACATTCATTTGGGCATCCGTAAAATGCAGGTATGTTCATTGGATTTAGAACTAGATTTAGGAAAGATTCTGAAGTGTAAATTATTCTCATTGGTAAAATGAGAGATGTAACTGAGATGGTGTTGAAGGCACTCGCTCTTTCCAAGAAATTATGATGCTCTGATTCCCAAGGCCATGTCTTCTAAGGCTGTAGGACCTCATGCTGGCCTGGGCTTCCCAAAACCCGCCTTGCGGTGCTCAGCAAGACCCACCACAGTGGAGCTGGGCTTCTACCAGTATTTAATCTTCTCTTCCAGTGGCTAATGTTTACCTTTTCTGTGGCCCATTTCCTTAAGGCATGATCTCCCCTGGCTAATCTCATCAACTAATACCAAGAAGTTCTCTCTTTTATTAGGGTTGCACTGTGGGGTGCCAGCAAGAGGTGTGTCAGTTATTCACTAAGGTGAGGTAAGAAAATAGAGCTCTTATTTATTTGTTTTACTTCATCCTTTTCTTATTCATGTTTTGTTTTATAAAGTGTATAATATATTAATTACAATAATATACATATGCAATATAAGCATGTACACTAACAATAGTACACATACCTAATACATATACATGCATATATATATATATATATATATATATATATATATATATATATATATATAATAAGGTATGTAAGGTATATATATATATATATATACCTTACTTCCCTAATTGTGTAAATCTCTTCTTTATATATTCTATCAATTCCTCTTTTTGAAGCCATTTCTTCGTTCAGAGTCTTCTAACCTGTGTCACTCTGGGTTGCTGGTTCTCTAGGTATGCTGCATACCTGTCACCTCAGGCTTCCCTTTGGCCATGATGTTGGGACTTGCCATTCCTCTGTCTTCCATTGGTCCATCTGTTTCCTGAATCTCTTGTCTCCCTTTTTCTGGGTATGTTTCTAAGGTCTCTAGCTTTCAAGAGCTCCCAGTTGCTTGCTGAGAAAAAAGTAAAAGGAAGGTAAATCTTTAAAGACATTGTATCCGAAAATATCTTTAGTGTACCTTTACAATTAATAGATAACTTAGCTGGATATGGAAATCACTTTTCCTCAGAAATTCGAAGGCATTGCTTCATTATCTTCTAGCTTCCAGTTGCTATTGGGAAATTTGATACTGCTGCGCTGGTTCTTGATTCCTTGTATAAAACCTGTGTTACTTTTATTTTTGCATTGGAAACTTAAAGGAGTTTCCCCATACCTTCCCTCCAGAAAGTAACTACCATCTGACTTCTAACACTGTAGCTTTCTTGTGAACATTATATAGGCAAAATCACAAATATGTACTTTTTCGTGTGCCTGGCTTCTTTTATGCACAACACACAGAATAATTATTCAGCCTCATTCCTGTATGGAATTCTATTATGCGAATAAAATACAAAGTATGCATTCCAGTGTTCATTTTGTAGATCACCTAATTTCACTTCGTGGATCCAATATCTTCCTGAGCATACTAATATTAATTAAATTTGATTCTTTTTCTTACCTCCTGTATAGTCTTTGCTTCCTCCTAGTTAGTACTTTAAAACATTGATTTGTTTAAGTCTTTGTATTTTATTTTATATGATTTCCTGTAATGTCTGATGACCCTTGGATTTCTGCTCATATTTACATATGAGGTACTGATTGCTAGAGATCTGAGCCCATGTGTGGTCTCTGTGGTTGGGTGATCTTGCTACACTCTTTTCTTGGGGGAGATTCCTAATGTTATTATAGTACTTTTAGTTTTTTCTCCCCTGTCTTGAGCTACTCATATTCCAGAGAATAAACTTCTAAGCCAAGGTCTAATCCTGACTGCCAGTATTTTGGAAGCCAACTGAGCAAAGAAGCTAGAGAAACTCTACATTCACGTGTGACCGCGTTTTCAGTATGACTCCCCTCTCAATGCCATCTCCTGTTCAGAGAACTTCTGCTTTCCCCTTTCTACAGAATATGCCTCTAATCTTCTCCTAGTGAGATACTGTGGGATCTCAGCAAACTACTCGCTTGCTGACACAGCCACGTTGGAATCAAAAAGCTTCACTAACACTCACGTGAGTGGTTCCTCACCAGGTGTTATGAAAGGGGTCCCTCCACCACACGGTATTTTCAATATCACAACAAAGAGAGCAATTCAAGATGGAAATGTTATTGGTAAGTCAAGTAAATTAAACATTAATGACTCTAAATGGGGCAATTCTCTCAGCAGGATACCCCAAACCTACCATTTCACCTCTTTCATCATGGCCTATCGGAGTACCATTTCTGGTGAGATCTCCAAACACCCCTAAACTTTCTTTCTTGACTCTTCCTATGTTTTTCTTCAGATTTACATTACACCCTTCTCACCCTCAGTTGAAGAGATTCCAAAGGAGCATTGGCTGCAAAGCAAACACCTTTTTCATATTTAATATGAATACTTACAAATAATGGTCACTTTGGAGCTGATAATGGAAAAATACAGGGGTACAGATAATTTTGATACATATTTTTAAAGACACAAAAATAGTGGGATAATAGATGAACTATCCAATTTTTTCAAAAATAAAGAAAGTTTTGCCATTATGGTGATATGTGCCCTTTCTTCTGCCCTTTTCTCCTTTCCATTTTTATGGTCTACATTGTCATTGATTTCTGTCTGCAGAGTTCACCAAAGCTTA
Source organism: Rhinolophus hipposideros (assembly GCF_964194185.1). NCBI lineage: Eukaryota > Metazoa > Chordata > Mammalia > Chiroptera > Rhinolophidae > Rhinolophus > Rhinolophus hipposideros. The sequence goes on along the minus strand of NC_138050.1, from coordinate 38,319,830 downwards.
AATTTGACCACTTTCTCCTAACCCTGCCATCAGTTTCCTTAGTTATTACTATAATTTCACTGGACTGGAAGCAATTGATGCTCTAAAAGTAATTTCTGATGATGGAGTATTTTCCAGCCATGGAAACAATTCCACCATTTACAAGAACATGGCTGATCCTAGAGAGCATTACGCTAAGTGAGATAAGTCAGACAGAGAAAGACACACTGTATGATAGCACTTCTATGTGGAATCTTAAAAAGTTGAACTCATAAAAACAAGAGTAGAATGGTAGTTAGCAAGGGTTTAGGGGTTAGGGAATTGGGAAGATGTGGTTTAAGGATACAAACTTGCAACTAGCAGATAAATAAATCCTGAAGACCTAATGCATAGCATTGTGATCACGGTCAACAATACTGTGTTATAAACGTCAAAGTTGCTAACAGACTAGATTTTTTTTTTTTTTTTTTTTAGTTTCAGGTGCACAAGACAAAGTAATACTTAGACGTTTGTCATTTATATCCCTCACACTGTGTGGACCCCCTCTCCCCCCATCCACTATCCCTCTGACATCGCACCGAGCCATTACATTTCCACTGTCTCTGTTCCTAATGCTGTACTCTGCTTCTTGTAAGTATATACGTGCATATATATATATATGTAAAATTATAGTTGGTATTCATTATTGTTCAGCTTCAGGTGTACAGTGCAGTGATCAGGCATCTACATCATCCCTGAGGTGGTCTCCCAAATGGGACACATGTCCATCGGATACCCTACAAAATCTTTACAACATTATTGATTACATTCCCCAAATTAATTTTCAAAATCTCGTGGCCATCTTGTGGTTACCGACTGTTTTCTAATCCCCTCACCTTCCCCCTTATCCCCACCCCCCGGCCCATCTAGCAACCCTCAGTTTTTCCTCTTTGGCTAGCAGACTAGATTTTAATTGTTTCCATCACAGAAAGGAATGACAATTACGTGACCTGATAGACGTGTTTAGTTAACACTCCAGTTGGGAATCATATTGCAATATATAAATGTATCAAATCAATGCATTGTATACCTTAAACTTACACAATGTTACATGTTAATTATGTAATAATAATAATAATAATAATATAGAGAAAGAAAAGCTGGATATAGAAGTGTTAACTCTCTTCGGTCCTCCAATATTGGGAATGGTCAATGAAGAAGAGATAATTTTTTCCAATCTAGGTGGCTAAAAATGAGTGCAACTAAAGAACCACTTCCAGTAGGATACTAAATAAATACATAATCAGACGCTTCCCATGAGAGCATCAGAAGGAAATGGGAGGGTTATGACCTGACCATATAAAGTTAGAAATGTCCAGGCAGTGTGAGATGCGTCTGTGTTCCTGTAGTCATATTAACAAATGCAACAAATCAGGCTTTCTCTTTCCAAAGCCTTCAAGCTGGCCATTTCTGCCTGGAATGTTGTCACTTCAGGTGTGGAATGCTTTGGTCTTTTTACAGATGAAGCAACATTTCAGAACTTGAAAGGTCTGACACCTTTTAGGGTCAACTGGACACTCCTGGCTGATGTACATTCCAGAAGACTGAAATGAAGTTGTCCTTTTAGCAGAGCACACAACCAAGGGAACAATTCCTGGCAACCAAAAGCATAATGAATGTGACCCAGCTCTCCTGGTGGTAAAAAGAAAAAAGAGAGGAAGAAAAAGAATTGAATCTGGGCCAGTTAATAATGCAGTACATTGGTTTGTACCCAAGACATGGAATCTGAGAGTAGTGGCTGTTTCCTAAAGATGATCTGTGCCTGAAGGAAATGCATAACCTTTTTCTCCCAGTTTGTCTTTTAAGGCTTGGTTACCTTGAAGTCACCTCTTTATGCCAGCAGCAACACCCCCAATTAGTCTCCATTCACAAATTATCTCTGATGCAGTCTCCCTGGGAAAACTTAAAAGCCTGTTTAACTAGAGGGGCGCCTGCTGCCAAGCAGTTGGCCTGGGAGAATGGCAGTAATTAAATGATGATAATATTTAGGATCTTGCAGGTATAACAAAGGCTCCTTTCTTTGTCTCAGGTGGGGACACGTTCGCACATTGCCTCTGTCTGGGAAAGGAGGTAGGCAAGGGAGGAATGAAACCGTGGTGGGGGTGTGAGAAAGGGGAATTGGAGAGTGAAGTTGCAGGGGAGGGGAGGCTGACTCCTGAGGTCTGGAGGAGTGATTGATGCTGGGAGGGAGACAAGTTTCATATTAATATTCATCAGAGATGGGCCTGTGGCATTTCAGCCTAAGATATATTAGAACAGGTGGGAGATGAAACAAAGCCATGTTCTTTGTTAAATGGCTCATTGTCTATGGGAGGAGGGGCAGGGAAGGGTGCCAGGTTTAGGGGGGAGGGTAAAAGAAAGAAGAATATAAAGAACTGCCATTGGGATGGTTTGTTTTAACGAGTCTCGAGTCTCGCACTATACACTTGGCCGGAGATGTGAGGCTGCTAAAGCTCTCAGCAGAGCCTTGCGTCACAGTGTCTTAGTGGTGGGAAGACGGAAATCTGAGTCCTAATAACCAGCCTCTTCTCTCTAGTCGTGTGATCTTGTGTACATCGCTAAACGACCAGCCATGCATCTGGGAAGAGAACTGGCCCAGCCAGCCAGCCCATCCCCCAGATTCACGGACAGAGGGACATGCACCCAGTGCTGTGTGTGCTCAAGTGTGTACTTGTCTTAGGACTCAAGCAGATCCAGACGTTGGTGTGAATAGATGCATCCTGTGAATCTAATAAATAAGTCAATTCACCCACTTCCTTCAGCTAAAGCAATTTCATCTGTTCAGCCCACAGAGAGGATAAATGGGCTGCACAGCTCAGGGCTCAGGGCCAGGGTTCCAAACATGGGGAAGGGGCCTGCGTCCCTCAGTCATTGCTGTCTGAACTGGACAGATTCCATCCAGGAAGCCGGAATCCCAGATTACTCTCCCCCCTCCTCTCTCTCTCTCTCTCTCTGTCTCTCTCTCTCTCTCTCCACCCCCCACCTACCCTCCCCCCGCTCTCTCCCCCACCCATCCCTCCCTCTCTCCCTCCCCACCACTCTCTCACAGATTTAACTCTGACTAAGACAATCTGAACCTTATGGGGCCGTGGTTCAAAGACCAGGTTGTTGTTTGCAGCATTTGTCAAGATTCTCTGTGTTGGAATCAGGAGTGTGAAGGGCAGTGGGAGGAATGGAGGAGAGGGATTAAGGCAGAGCTTCTTCTCTTACTGAAGAAAAGCAAGTTTGACCTGGGCTAGGAATCAGATCCAGCATCCTTTACTTTTTAGGTGGGTATAAGAAAAAGAAGTCAAGAAATGCCACCACAGGAGGACTAGGGTAGGGATGGGAAGGCATAAAGGAAAGAGCAAGACGTGGCTTCTCCCTTCTGCTTCCAATATTATTGTTTTTTTCTACTTATAACTATAACACATTCATTCGTGAATACTTATAAAATACAGAAGAGTCTAAAGAAGGAAATTGAAACTCATAATACTAAAACTCAAGGATAAACACCATTTAACTTTTTGAAGAATTTTATCATTTATTATAGTGTAGTCACATAGCTTACTTTTCTCTTTTAATAGTTATTAATATTTTGTGTGCATTTTCCAAAGGCATTGCAAAATCTCCAAAAATATGTTTTAAAATCAGTGGATTCATTTCGTTGTATGGAGAAATATAAAATTTTAAAAGCATTTCCTAATGTTAGCCCTTAGTTTTTTTATTTTTCATATAGAAAGGAGAAGTTCCCATGAACACCTTTGTGTGTGTGTGTGTGTGTGTGTGTGTGTGTGTGTGTGTATGTGTGTGAGTGTGTGGGTGTGTGTAGTGTTGTCTATAAGATATTTTCTAGAAGCATTTCTTACAAGTAGAATTATTAATTCTTGACAGTCTTTCAAATCCAAGCAGGCAGAAAGTTTTTGGAGAACAGTCTTAACATCATACATAGGGGGCTCCAACATCTCAGCTTTGCAACAGATGGCAGCTCGTATACTGAAGGTCTTTCCGGGCTCAATTGAGTGCCAAAGTGTGTGTGTGTGTGTGTGTGTGTGTGTGTGTGTGTGTGTGTGTGTAGTGAGACAATACATTTCTGTTTGAGCCACTCAGTTTGTGGTCCTTTGTTTGGCAGCCCAAGGACACTAACGCACTCACCATCACTCAGGAGCTCAGAAGTCTTCTGACCTTGGGAGAACTTTGTCCTCTTCATACCTCTGCTTTATACAGAGAGGCCAGAGTCATGCCTGTTTTACAGATGGGGAGACTATGTTCCAGAGAGATGAGATGATTTATTTGAAATTGCTTACTTAACGAAGTTTTGTAAAAGAATGAAGCAGATAAAAGTTAACTCTGGCAACAAGTTCAGCTCACATCCAGTGCTCCTTACCACCTTTAATTTTAGCCTTTGGGGTGCCCTGTTTTGGGAGGTGGTATGGCCACAAATGAGTCACTGATCAGGGAATATTGAAGAGTAATGCCAAGCCAAGACCCATGAGGATATTGAAGGACCCATTAATGTCCAACCTGCCCATAGAGAAGGGTGTGTACACCTAAAGTATTTATTTTCATGCCATGTAATGCCAAAGAATGCTTTGAATTTTAGAAAGAAAAAGGTAATTTTTATACTGAAGGTGGAACTCCCTGAGTTCCCCAAGTCTTGTGTAAATATCTGAATCAGAATCACATTTTGGAGGATCCAGTCATGAAGGATTAAAATATGACTCTAAAAACAAGCTGCAAGATATGGAGGACAGAGCAGGGCTCTGGAGTCAAGAGATGGAACTGGATTTCCAGCCGCACTTTCACGAGGGGTATGACCTCAGACAAGATGTATTAGCTCATCTCTAAGTGGAATGACTGACCTCACCAAGATCCAGAGAAAGTATATGAAAGTGCTTTATAATGGGCAGAGTTCCTAAGTAGCACAAGTGGCTGGGTCTTAGGTGTGAAAAGAGGACAGTTCAGAATTCTGAGCCAGCATTGCACCTGGGAATAATATGTTAGTGTTGATTGATGGCTGAGTTACCTGGAGAAAGGGCTAGAGGACAACTCCTTTTCAGGAGCTCTGAGGCGGATTTCTGACTTGGAGAAGCAGACTATTAAAAAGATTTGGGGAGAAGCAAAGCTCTTCTTTTTTTTCGCAAAAATGTTATATGTGTGTTTATTTTCTGGGGAGAGAACTTATGGCTATAGGGATAGTGACCACTCCATCTTTCCTCCCAAAGATTTCCTCCATCCTTCTTTAGAAAAAATATGTATGGGGGGGGGGCTCAAGTGGAATGGTAGGGAGGAAAAGAACTGGGGCTCCTTGAAAGAAGTGCAGACAACAAAACTTGAAACCTGTAAATGAAATTCATTTAATGAATTTCATCAAATGAAATAAATGAAATGAAATGAAATGAAATCAATAACTCCCTCTTTCAGACTTCCCCGCTTTACTGAAAACACAGCCATGCACTTCCCTGAAGCAGGTAGCCTTTCGGGGACTCTTTCCTCCCCCCCTCAAGACTTCACTTGTGTTTTGGGGAGGGAGGGAGAGGTGACACTAGAGTACTTTGTGTCATTTGCCTCATATATCCACCCTCCCCTTACTGGAGCTGGGTGTTCTCTGTATACCCATAGGAGGCTCTGATGTCAGAGTGGCACTGGGAGGGGTCCGGCTGCAGCTGCCACCACCCCAATCCATTCCCCTAGGAAGATGTGCAAGAAAGAATCTGAACACAACGGGATGATTCTGCCAAGTTTAGTGTGCTTGTCCGTGAGTTAGAAGGATGCAGGCTGGTGGTGGAGTAGGAAGGCGGAGTGGGGAGGGGAAGGAAGGTGAGAGGGCTGTGACTCACTCTGAAAGAATTGGGTTGTCGGACTATAAATTCTTAGGGGCTGGGAAAGCAAACGCAAATGACCTCAAATTTAGCTAATAGAGAAATTGATTTCCTTTATGCAGGGCAGCCAAATGCATTTAGCTTCTACTTAAATATTGCTAGCAACTATTTTTCAGTTTTTACAATGAAACCCTCTTTTTAGGTCACCCTTAAAATTTCTTAGCTGTCCCTTTGAGGAGCTGTATTCAGAAACGACATCTCACTTCAGCAAGACATCTGACTGTTAACTATTTTGCCAATATGCATTTTTTTCCTTCCTTTTTCAGAGATGTAAAGTGAAAAAGACAGACACTCATTCTTATAGTGCTATTTTATTGTCTTGTGTTTATAGCACTACTGTATACGTATGATCCCTTCTCTGGCCTCTAGACCTACCTATCCGCCAATCGTTCAGCCACATCCAATGATGGTATTTATCAGTAGCAGGAAATCAGTGGCGTCATAACAGCAACAACAACAACAAAAAATCCAGAAGAAAGTGTATTTTTCTTTGTTATCTCTCTATGATGTGGCTGCACAACATTATAATTATTTCATACTGCCTCTATATTCCTTTAATCTGACTTCAAGTGACAATACAGAAAGCAAATGATATTTTACTCTCATATGCCTTAATGTTAAAATGCACATAGAGTTTGTGAACCAACAATTATCAGGAACTAAAGAATATTTTATTATCTAAACTAGTAATCATTGCCATATTTAGTCTCACATTGGAAAATTTCAACATCCCTCTTCTGTGGAAGCTGTCTAGGAAACATATCTCAACAGTTTGAGAAATTCTCATGCCACATGTGTTCCTGGCTTCCTGCTATTTTCTCACTCCTGCTCCCCTCCGCCCCCATACTAATGAATATTCAGCCTGCATCCTTCAACCAGGATTTTGAATAGGATGCTTCCTGTTTTTCCTATTAAAGTTGACCTGGGTAAAGTGGTTTGTTTGGTAAGACCTTACAGCTGGGGCTTCCTGTTTATTTTTTATTCTGACCCTTGTTCTAGGGACAACATATGTTCAAATAATGCCATAGTTTCAAATAACGCCTAATATGTTCCAATACTCTGTTAATCCTGACTCTATATTGCAAATACGTGAAAACCTGCCTGCCTCTTCCATCTCACTGTAAGCAATTCAAAGCCAGATTACTAGGTCATATTAATTTCTAATTTCTGTTGCCTACCATAGTGCCCAGAACAGAGCAGAAGACCAATAAAATTTGTAAAATGGATGAAAAACCATAAAGATCGTAAGTTCCAGAGAGAGGTGGTCATAATCATCCATCATTGTCCTTAGGCTAACAAAGGGTAAAGAGAGATGAAGATATATCTGTGCCTATTGTGTGTACTTTTTGGCAAAGGAGTGATTATTTGGGCCTGCTGTGGCATGACCCATTGGGTCTTAGAATTGGGTTTTATTCATCTGGCTCGTGCATGTTTCTCTCCAGTGCTTAGGAGCTGTACAGCTTGACCTGGAATCAGGAGCTCCATGGTTCATGGTTTTTGTCCCTTGTTTATTGTGTGTCTCAGAAGTCAGTCACTGAGGCTGTTTTGTGATTCTTGGTGGTTGTTACTTAGGTAGACTGAGGATGTTCCTGAAAAATTAATCCACAGGCAGGTGATGGTTTGTCACTTCACAGAGAATTTTGAGCAAAAGCATGTTTAGAAGTATGATTCTACCAAAGCTGTTTATAATGTGTAGGTATTTGTCATTTAAAGCACATAGATTTTTTTTTCAGTTACAGTTGACATCAATACCATTTTATATTAGTTTCAGTTGTACAATGCAGCGGTTAGACATTTCTATAACTTATGCTGTGATCACCACAATTAGGCTATACACCCTTGCCACTATACACAGTTGTTGTAACATTATTGACTATATTCTCTACGCTGTACTTTACATCCGTCCCTGTGACTATTTTGTAACTACCAATTTGTACTTCTTAATCCCTTCACCTTTTTTATCCAGCTCCCCATCCCCCCTCCCCTCTGGCGACCATCAGATTTTTGATCTATGATTTGGGCTTCATGGGATTAGCCCTGAGGAAATGTCTGGGACCCTTTTCCAATTAAAAGGAGATCCATGAGTTTCTTACCTGAAGACCTTATGATGTTTTGCATTTGCCATCTGGGGGAAGATATAGAAACACCTTGTTATTTCCTTCAGATTTATTTTTAAAATTTGCAAATGTACTTTACAAAAGTGATTTCATGAATTCTTAAACTAAGCCTGGGAAATAGTAAATACAGTTAACATTTACTGAAACCTTTCAATAGCTTCCTCTCACCCGAGGGACAAATTGCTCCACAGCTGGCCTCCACTCTCTGAGCTTTTTCTCAAGCACTAACATCCAGTTCTACTAAATTTCTAGCCTTCTATGCACTATCTTGTATTTAGTTCTTTGTGTCATGTTCCTTCTTCCAGGAATATTCTTCACCATTCTTCCCTCCTCATTCCTGTCCCCCCTTGAATTGAGATACTTAAATATCACCTCCAGAGACAGCTTCCTGAGTCCTGCACCAGGTTAGTTCTTGCTGTTTGCTTCCTCTCAGAAGGAGCTGCAAAGAGAAATTAAGAGCCTGCCGTGCACACATTTTCAAAGAGCAATCACAACGTTTTCAGGTATTTTAGATGTAAATAGGAAATGTTTGAGCTCAGGGCTGTTCTCTTTGTGATAATCCATGGGTTTCTATTTATGCATTTGAATTGATGTCCTGTAAAAAGTTGCTGCCAAAATTGCATTTTAGAGGAGCCAGGAAGAGCTTGTCAAACATCTTGACTTATAGTTTGGATGGTTTAGTTTTGTCAGATTACCTTGGCTGTCCAAGGAAAAAGTAAATCACACCTCAATCCTTGACTTCCTCCTCTGGATGGTTTAACATATTATTATTAGTTTGACCATAATTCAAATTTCATTATTAGGAACACCCAAAGATTATGTGGCTTTTCTGGTTACGTTAGAACATTCTTTTATTTAATATGCCTTAAAATAAGTAGTATGCAAAGGCTTAGAAGCCCTTTGGTTATATAAGCTGCTTTGTGATAGTATTATTTTAATTACATTAGGTAATTGCTATTCTAAATAATATGCAGAGCAGCAGAAGGGTCAAGAGAATCTATTCTAAAGAAGACCATGCCATTTGTGATGCATATATTAATATCTCTGTGGCTTAGTTGCTTCATCTGTGCAGTGGAAATGACAATGGTATTAACCTCATAGGATTATTATAGGGGTTAAATGAAATAATGCACATAGAGAGTTTAGGATTATATACAGCACAGGGCCAGCTCTCAATAAATGTTACATATTTGTTATAATATATATCAATATAAGTATATATATATATATATATATACACACACAAATACACACACACATTCATATATATATATACATATATATATGTGTATATATATATATATATATATATATATATATATATATATATATGAGCAAGTGCCCCTTACATTTCCTGATGAGTTAGTTTAGCCATTTCCTTTCTCAAATTGATGACCTATAGGTGTTACAAAATTTACAGCAGTTATGAGACAATGAGTTCTAGACTTAGATCTAGTTTTTCTCTTCCTGTAGTGCTAAGAAGCTGACCTAAATTCTCAGGTCACATAAGTCTCATGAGCTCCGTGAGGGTAAGAAGTACAGCTTCATTTTGAACCTCCTTCGGCCCGTAGTTCAGTGTGGTACAAGACTGTCCCTGCCATCTGCCTCCAGTATGGCACCTTCTTTCTGTTTTCTCAACAGTATTTAGATGGTGAGCTCTTTTCATCACTGGGCCATGGCCTGACTCATCTAATATCCTTAGGCCAGCTGTGTCTTGCCCACAGGAACACAATAAATGTTGGGAGGACCTGCAAATGACAAACATTATTTCCCAAAGTGAATAGATGAGAAAATAACTGCCTTATTTTAATCTCAATTTCTTTTTCATTTATCATCATGGTAAGAAGGTAAACAATCCACTTTACCCATTCTGCCTACTTTGTTACACTCTGAGTTTGTTTATAAATCCTGTTTATTAATCCATTATAATCTAGTTAATAAGAAAAAGGAGATCTCTGACTTCAATGTACATGGCAGTTCCCGAAAACAGCCCAGAGTTTGTAACTAGTTTGTAACTAGATGGTTCCCAAGTAAAATCTATGCAAATAGGAGTGGTGAGGACCTCTGGAATGTCCTACCCCTCCTTTTTCACTTAGTTATTTCTGTTCAAGTCACTTCCTTAAGACCATGTCCTTTTGAGATGGATCTTTGTAAGAATATTTTTATTGCAGCACTTTTGGGGGAGGAATGTTTTACAATTACATAACAATTAATTGTCCCTAGCCTAAGATATGTTATATTTGCCATGTATAAGTGCTTAACTAAGAGTTAGTGGACTCTGATAATTTGAGGAGAAACCATAATGTTTGAACAGAAGAGTTTAGCCAACTTTCAACTAAATTGCTTCTTTAGAAATCGATTTATCCATTACAGTATGTCTGATTTTGATTACTGGAGATATGAAATGGCTAATAAAAACAGTTAACACAAATGGAGTTTTCACTATTAGTCATTGGTAAAATGAAGATTAGAATGTTTTGTGCCTTGCAGGATTGGTATAATGGTTAATGGAGATAATCTGTGTAAAGAATTTTGAAGAATGCCTGGCATATAGGTGGTTCTCAAAAAAACCAAAAATGTTAGGTAGTATTAAATTGTCATCATTAATAAATAAGCTTGAATCCATGATTAGTGCTCTATGTATTTAGTAGTCAATATAAACTTATGTCTACAGAATTGTACACCTAAAATCTATGTAACTTTACTAACAGTTGTCACCCCAATAAATTTTAATCTATAAAGAGAAATTACAACTGTCCACTATACTCTAATGTTTTGACAGAATCTGCAGAAACACTTATTTTCTACTCTTTTCTCTCTTAGCACCTTAATTTAGGAAAACCATTTGGTTTAAATATCTAACGGGCCTGTTGGCAACATCTAAGGTCGCATTTTTTTTTGTTTTCTTTATCATTACAGAAGCAGGTTTCTATGGGCTATAGAAACCTTTTTATTCTTTAAAAAAAAGGAAGAAAGAAAGAAATCGTGTGTTTTTATAACCATTTAAGAATATGTATTGAAACTTAGAGGATTACAAGGAGAAAGCAAGGATTGTGAAAAAGCATGATATTACACATGAAATACAAATATTCTCTCTATATTAGAAAATATCCTGAATGCTTTGGGAGACTTCAGCAAACTGGGGAAAGCCAATTTACTGATCATTGGTTTCTGAAGGAGGTGTCAGGTCCTTCCTCTTGCCACCTTAAACTATGTCCCAGACTTGCCTTTCCTCCCTCTAGCCTGGTGGGCCAGGGCCCTTTGCTTTATTCCTACCGTTTCAGCTCAATCATAGCCCTTCCTGTGACCCTCACCTCTGACTCAGATGTGATCACCTTCCTTTATGCCCCCACAAATGTCTGTCAGCACATATAACTCTTATTTGATAAAGGTTAAATCTCCTTATAGTTTCCTTCATGGTAAACCCTCTTGTTATCCACTTTTATATTCCTGTGCTTAAAACAGTGTTTTAGTAGGTGCTCAAAAGTGTGTTAAATAAATGAATAAAACAAAATTTAAATTAGATTAAATGGTTGTGATGTAAATGCTGGCGTTAAGTTTTCTGACGGTCATGCAAGTGCCTAACATTAAGCTTTTGATTGCTGAGGCACCCATTTCAGAGACATCCACCTCAAGTGATCACAGTGCCAGCTGTACCACGTAGTCACTCCCAAAACCACTAGATAAGAAACCAGGCTGCCCCCAAAACAACTAGATAAGAAACCAGGCTGTCCGCAGCCATGAAGATCGCCTTTCAGAAACCCCTGAGCATCCCAGGTAACTGACCACTTGACTCATCCCGCTTGTCCCTTCCCACACCCTAATTCCAGCTCTTATGCTTTAATTTCACCAATCAAAAGTGAACCTTTGAAACCCTAGACACCTCACTCTCAGACCCTAATAGAGGCAGAGCCCCAAGTCCACATTCCCTCCCTCCCATGACCTCGTTGTGTGGCCCTTGGGCATGCCATGTATTCTCCAGACCTGTAATAAACCTTGTTCTTCAAAGTTCCATTAAGGTGTTTGCTTAGATGCATCTTTCAGTCATAATAAGAACCACAAGGGCTGGTCCAGCCACACATTGGCTCTATTTGAGGAAAGGTCTGTGGGGGTTCGCCACAAGGAGTATTGGCCCCCAGCATTTCTAACCAATAGCATCACTATCAATAGGCTGAGATCCACACAACAATCAAATGTTATCTGGGCACCTGATATTAATTAGGTACTCAATTAAGGGTAGCTGTGTTTATGATGACCCAAAATATTTTATTCCCACACATAACATTTCTACACTAATATCTGAAATACTATTTTAGGAGATCAAGTTTAGCCTTATGCATCATATTTTTAAAAAGTTATCAAACAACAGAAGCCTAAACATACAGTTGAGTTTCTCTTGTCTGTTAAATTCTCCAGAATATGCTCCTGAACATATTTCCTTTACAAAATAATTTTTTTCTCTTATGAAAATGTTAGACGTTAATTATAATAATTTTTAAAATACAGGAAAAAAATCATGCCAGTTCTATCATCCAGAAATAAACACATCAATATATAAATATTGTTTCAGCCTCTTTTTCTATGCAAGAGTCTTTTCCTTTTCTAACATAGTGGTGATTCATTCCTTTATTCATTTAACAAATGCTCACTGTGTGCCAGGACTGTGCTTATATTCTGTATACTGTAATTATATAGAGAATATAATTCTGCATCCATTCTTTTTAGTTAATAGAATAGCAAACATTTGCCATTATTATTAAAAACTCTTTGTAAATATAATCATGCTTTATTTAATTAGCACCTTCCTGTTGGACATTTAAGTCCTTTTCGATATTATAATGCTGCTGTGACTTTTTGGATATTTAGGATGCTTTGTTTAGGAAAGATTTCCAGGTATGGATTTACTAAGAGGAAAGTTATGAACAGTTTAAGACTTTTGATACACTTACCAACTTGCTTTTCAAAATGAGGTTAACTGAATGAACAGGCTATTAATAGATAGATACAAATATAGAAATATATAGAAAATATGTTTTCTATATATGGAATATAGAAAAATATAGTAAAAACAAGTATACCTCCATATCAATGATTGACAAAACAGTGAAGCCTTGCCCTTCAGCACAACTTAGTTCCTCAAATACTTGAAATTCATGTGGAGTTGCCAGCTTGTCTGGAGGATGTGGCCATTCTCAGAAAGAGCAGGAAAGGTCTAGTTGAGGCGCCTTGTTCCTAATCCAGTGTCTCCTCAAAGCACAGAACTTTGGTAATTTAAGCCAGCTGTCTCTTTGGTATGCCTAGAAGCGCCTAAAACCATGACAAAGTGAGGACAAATATAGCAGATTGTACGCACACAAGAGTTTCACGTAACAAATAAAACCAAGATTTCTTTAAAGGCTTACGATTGCTTTCATGTTAAATATACTGATTTATTTTTGGGTAGGAGGAGCTCCAGGCAGAAGCAAGCCGTGTAATATCATCTTGTATTGTCTTGTCTTGAAGGAAATTAGCCAGGAATGTGATTCATTTTTAGCCGTGACATTCCAGGAAGCCTTTAAGCTGACTATAGGGAAGTAACACTTTCTGAAAATAATTTTGGCCCAAAGAGACACACACATCTGAAGTAGAAGATGCAGACGTTGTATGCATGTTTCAATTGAAATACATTCTCTTTCCTTTCTTTCATTCTCTCTCACTCCTGTCTGACACGTGATATATACATTTAGGAAATTAAGGTGACATCAGTGATATTTCAAGATTTTCCTTATAATTGATAACTGAGTGTAAAGATCAGAAATTTCACCTTGAGTTAATAATTATTTACCTATCCAGCTCTTGTAGCCCTTCCCAAGTCATGTTCATAAGTGTTTAGAAAATTTTTGTAAATGCAAAGATTAATCATCTCTTCACCGGTTACAACTGTTATACACATGAGGTCATGATTTTAATCCCCATATGACACAGTTAATCGTACTATTCTGTTTCATAACCAGAACGATTCCATCTTCCATGTATAAGCTGTGTGTGTAAGGAAAGTGAGAGGAGGTAGTCCCTGGGAGGGAAGAAGCCTGGAGGTGGAACATAATTTTATTGATCCACTAGTATGTCCCATTCATTTTATGAGGAAGACCAGACAGAAGAGTGATGGTAGATCACTCGCTACAAACTCCTCACCAGCATTGGAGGAAATAACTGCAATAATGGTTGAGCAATAGCATGTTTATGTGTATGAAGGACAGTTGAATTCAAATCATAGTATATAAAAGCACTCTATGTAAATAAAGACATATTATCATTAACCACTAGCAGCTTAGATCCCTTATTTCTTATCTATTAATAGCTATTTCACTCATTTATTTAATAAATGTTTATGAAGCACCTATCATGTGCCAAATTTCATTCGTGAAAAGCTAATTTCTTTTATCTAGAGAGGGTTATATGATGTGACCTTTAGCAAATTATAAAATCGTCTTAAACCCTGGTATATCATCTGAACTAGGAATGACTTAAGTCTGTCACTATATGGGTATCTTGCTTAGGGGAGTGACTGCATTGGTATATAGCAATCTATACAAGCTGATCGATTCCCTGGGAATAGATAAGGCCAAATAAAATGATAGAATAAAAAGAAAAGAGAGCTGAATATGGGAAGTTAGAGAACCTAATATTCCAGGGTCTTCAGAGGAGAAGCCATTGGAGATGGTTTAGAAGGAATAGTGGAAACCTAACAATTTTTCTCTTTAAATCAAACCAAGATTTTGCCATATTAGAAATGGAGGGAGGAGTTCATCCTGTGAAAGGGTAACATGACCACATCAGAGATTAGACTTTCCCTGAGGACTTTGTCTCTAGAAATCAGTGTGCCTCTTCTGCTGTCTTAGGGAGAATTTTCTTACAGAACTTTGGTTCAAATGTGGACATCTGACACATTAGTTCCCATGGCATGGCTGAGATAAGGCTACCGTGTTTCCATACATTCCTAAGTTCAAGGGCAGCTTCTCTTAACCTCTCTTCTGTCTATGGTAATGAACATGGTGGGCGATGTTCAGTTGGGCCATCTAGGTAAAATACAGCCAAATGTACAGAAAGAAGTAAATGATAAAACTTGTGTGACATGTTAAAGTCTACCGTACACACAACAAAAATTCCTTCTTGAAAATAAATTAAGTTTATTTTTTTCTGTTATAAGACTAACACATGCTCATTATAACAAAGTTCAGGGAAATTTCAGGACGTCCGAGACAAAGGTGACATACCAAATACACACACTTGGCTTTTGTTCTCTTCCAAGTTCTTAGTGAAATGTTGAAACAACGGAATTGTAAAAATTCTACAGATTACTGAAGACCAGAGAAGTAACCTGCCCTATTGGGAGACAATTCTTTGTGGATTTCCTGCATTTCTGAGCATCTTACGAGCAGCGGCACTGACTACATTTGTTCTGGACTATCTTTTCCAGGATGTTTGTCTAGCAGACAGTCTTGAAATACAGAGATGATGTCTCTCCACAGAGCAAAGGGCAGGCATGTTTACTGACCATCATAAAAGATTTGGATTCCCTGAGCTCAGGGTTCCTCTCCTGTAACTCAATCCACTGCTTATGAAGGAGACGCTTGGCTCTCTCATGTCACTCTGGGATTTGAGACTTGGAGAATCAGTGCAGGAAAATGCTAATGCTTAAGCTACTGCTATTGCTGTAATAACATTCTTTTTCTCTGATCCAGGAGTCTCATGTCTTCTGTCAACATCCATGAAACTTGCTACAGGTTAGCTTGTTACAAGGAAAGTAAAATCTCAGACACTTTTCAGTTCTTGACACTTTTGTGGACATGGGTGAAACGCCAATAGAGATATGGCTTTCCGGACGGGGAAGCATGAGGGCCTCCAGCGCTAATAAAAGGGATTTGAAGGAAGTCCATGGGAATCGCTAGTGAACATATGGATCGCTATTTTTCTTTTCTTTTTTTTATTTCTTTTTTCTTTCTTTCTTTCCTTTTTTTTTAAATAATGCCTAGTTCCAAATTTCTTTTAGTTTTAGTTGTTTCTGTTCTAGATTCTTGAGTGACATTCATAGTCATTTTCAATATTTTTTAAATAATAAAAACATTAAGATTGGATCCCCTAAATCCAAGAGCAACATCTGCCCCACTGGGAATGGCCATGGAAGTTACCTCACCCGGCGCAACAGGGAGGATGGAAGAAAACTGGCTGGAGTTTAACAGCGAGAGGTTGCCTGAGAAGGGTGTTCCTACACTCTGTTGGCCCATGGAGGAGCATCGGAACCCCAGGAAAGACTAAGGGATTCCAGACAGAAGGGACCATTGCTTGGCTTACTGGGAGTTAGCTGGGCACCCTAGAAGCCTTGTAAGAGAAGTTCCATGTGTATGTGTGCAATATCCGGCAGTGTGGTGAGTAGGTGGGTAGGTCTGAGAGCAGCCCCTCAGCACAATGTGGGGCAGATGGGGGGGGGGGTCCCCTGTCTGCCAGGATGTGCTTGATCATGGAAGTCCCAATGGGGCCCCGTTAAGGAGAATGCAGAGTAGATGGAACTTGCAACCACAAACTGTGGTGAGACCACAGACATCAGCCGCAGAAGCCACAGCATGAGGAAACCCATGGCCAGGTGCAGCCACCTACAGAGCAGTGGACGCCCAGATGCCAGGACAGCAGACAAACCCCCTAGGGAAGAGAGAAGAGGGAGGAGGGCACTCTTTAATGTTCATCGCCTGAGTTTAAATCTTGAGTTTTAACCCTACTTTAAACCGAAAGTAACAGAGATACTGAGTTGAAATGAGGCCATTAAGCTAAATTCATTTCCATTACAGACATGGAGATAGATACATGTTTAAACACCTGAGATGTAAGTTTTAAACCTGCTATATCTTAAACCAGGGGTGTCCAAACTGCGGCCCGTGGGCCAACTGCTGCCCGCGATCCATTTTCTATTGGCCCGCAGCAAATTCCAAAAATATATTTAGTTTACTTAAATAAGCCAGGTGAAGCAATACGTACTTCACCTCGAGTGAGTGGCCCGATTGTTTGTGTATTTTACCGCATATGGCCCTTGGTGAAAAACATTGAAAAAAGTTTGGAGATCCCTGTCTAAACAAATTCTGGATCCTATCTCTTTCTGTCTATTTTAGCGCAATATTTTCCCCCCTTTCTCTCTGGTACGTCTGTCTACTGGCTGCTCTGGGTTAGTGGTGCTTCTGCAATTCATTACCCTGCTCACCATAAAAAACCTTTCCTTGACTTCTAATGTGCCTTAAGTTACATCTGCATTTCTTATCTCCTACCTAAATTTCTTATAAACATACCCACTATCTTCTTATTTAATTCCTGTTCATTTCTAAAGCCACTCTGTTGACTTTGTCACCATTATTTTACCAGCACTGAGCTTATAAAGTTCAGAAAAAGTAATTGCTTCTTTTCAATTCCTTTAGTCTCCCATCTCTCTGTGATATTTATCAATGTTGACCAAGCTCTCATTCTCCTTTATTCAAACACTTCCCTTTTAAAATTCTTTTTTATTCTACTTTATCTTAACATTTTCCTGATTCTAACTTCTGCAGGCCTGGTTAATTTCAGACCCTGAAGATCCCTTTGTGGGTTTACTTATTCAAGTTAGATGTTCGATTGAATCGTGCCTATTTATTTTTAAAAGTAAAGAAACAAATTACTATGGTGAAATTTAGTTGGTAGCCCAGGTACATTGCCACCAAATTAAAGAGCTGGTGTCTGGGAACTCCTTCTGTATAGAGTGGAAAAGTACTAAATCACCCTAGCAATTTGTGCTATCTGGCAGACACAACCTGATTTATGTCGCATATATTTGCATAAATTAGTCTCATTTTCCTTCTTTCTGCTTAACTTTCTCAAAAGGAAGACCACCTTCCCAGCCTTTGTGAAGATGGGAGCCAGAGGCTGAGGTGTGGTGACCATCTGACACTGGGGAGTGTTGGCCTGTTATTAACCATGGTAATGACCATGGGTGTACTGGGCTTTGGACACAGAGAAGGTTAGACTCTTGTTTGCTCCACCAAGAGGCCATATTTTAGGACCCTGACTCACTTTTGTAGAGATAGCGGACATTTAGGGTGCTGAACGCTTACTCCCCTGTAGACCTCTGCTTTCTGATTTATATCATGTGACATAATGTCATATCTGTTTGCTTTTTGTTTTTGTGTTTAACTATATTTCATAGTTAAATAGAAACAAGTGCATGTGCTCCCTGAAATGACTTCAGATGATGTTTTCTTGAAATACTGCTGGTGAAACTAGGGGATACCATGTAGAAATGTGGCTTATCAAATGCAAGCACACGGGGTTAGGGGGCCAGACTTCTTTACAGCATGTTTCCTTGGTGGACCCAAATACTTGTTTCTATCCATCTCTGAGTATTTTGAAATGAGACATTTTTCTCCAGGCCCTTTTGTGGTTTTGCAAATCTTCTTAAACTCAAGCTATAGTGTTTTCTTGTTGATAGAGTGAGAAGCCAAGTACCTGTTGAAGGATAAGGTACTGAGAGAAAGATTTAAATTGTAGTGGATCCAATAGGATCCCCAAACTGCTATCTCTTATTTAGTGTATGCTCTGTCACTTTGGGTTTTGTTATGAGAAACAGTTGTTGCTAATATCAGTTAGGAATCACCATGAAACAAACCACCCAACATTTCAGCAAATAGGAGAAGAAGCAGTCATCTTACTCATGAGGCTATGGGCTAGCTGGGTAGTTGTTTGTCTGCACCAGGTTCATTCACACATTGGTGGTTAGTGGCTGGGGCTGGCTTAGCTAGGAGGGCTTCTCTTACATGTGTGGCTGTTGGTTGGCTGTTGGCTGAGCCTGTGCCGGGTCAACAAGATGATGGAATTACTTGTTTTCATTATCAGGCAGGCTAGGCTAGGCTTGTATTCACCGTGACTGGACAAGATTCCAAGAATGAGAGCAGAAAGGAGGTTCAGAACCACCTCGACATCATTTCCACCTCATTCTTTGGTCAAAGCAAATCACAAGGTCACCCCCGATTCAGGAAATGGGAAAACAGACTCCACTTCTTGATGGGAGGAGCCACAGAGCCACCTTGTGAATGAGGAGTGGGGGTAGATACAGGGAAAGGAGAAAAAATTAAGGAAACTTTGGCAATCCATGTACTACAGGGACATTTCTAAATTGCTTATTATTTTTAAAAACTTTGCAAACAGACTTACCCAAGCAATGTGCACCAAAGGATATACTTAGCATTCAGATTCACTACAAATTTTGATAACACGTGATTGAGACAACATCTTCACAGTGTTTCAGAAGAATATGGCATAATTCTGACTTACGAGTTGAACCAAAGGGTCTTTCTGGAAAGAAGTGAACATCACAGCGAAACTTCTGAAAATAGGTATTGTTGAAAGTTCCTTTATTTTGAATAGCTTCTCCTTTATACAGATTAGCCATTGTTAGCTTTTTACATAAACATGGCCTATTATCTGGGAGGTAACCTAGAAGTTATCTAGTCTAATAGTTTTCAGATCTGCTCAGTTCTGTGCGCTCTGAGGTCTGTATGGAGGCATCCCAGAGGCCCCCTCCTGCTGGGAAGAGGTACAGGGTGTATAGAGGGGACAAAGTTGGCCTGTGAAACCCTTGGGAAGGTCTGGGTCACAGCTCTAGGCGCTCCCCATGAATCTAATTCAAGCAGAGCAGCACTGCCTTTTCCTATTTTGTATATTGGGTTTTGACATACAATTTCATTAAAGGTAGGAGTCTCCATAACTTTTTAAAAAGGTTGGAACTGAACAACAACCAAAAAAGCCAATTAAAATATGGGCAAAGGATTTGAATAGATGCTTCTCTAAAGAAGACATACACATAGCCAATAAGCACAGGAAAAGATGCTCAGCATCCCTAATCATTCGGGAAATGCAAATCAAAAGCACAGTGAGATACCACTTCGCATCCATTAGGATGGCTATTATAAAAAAACAGACAAGCAAACAAACAGAAAATAGCAAGTATGAGTACATGGAGAAAAGGGAACCCTGATGCACTGTTGGTGGGAAAGTAAAAATGGTACAGCCGCTATGGAACACAGTGTAGCGGTTCCCCAAAAAGTTAAAAATAGAATTACCCTATATTCCACTCATTCTACCTCTGGGTATATAAGAATTGAAAGAGGAGATTTGAAGAGATATCTGTACATTCACATTTATAGCAGCATTATTATTATTATTATTATTCACAATAAGCTAGAGGTAGAAGCAACCCAAAGTGTCCATCAACAGATGAATGGATAAATAAAATGTGGTATACACATACACAATGGAATGCTATTCTGCCTTAAAGAGGAGTGAAATTCTGACACATGCTACAACATGGATGAATCTTAGAAAATATGATGCTAAGTGAAATAAACCAGTTACAAGAAGACAAATACTGTGTTCCCACTTATATGAGGTACCTAGAGTAGTCAAATTCATAGAGACAGATACCAGAATGGTGATTGCCAAGGGCTGTGAAGAGGGGGCATGAGGGATTAAGTGTAATGGGTACAAAGTCTCAATTTGAAATGAAAAAAGTTCTGGAGAAGGACAGTGGTGATGGTTGTACAACAATGTGAATATACTTAACTCTATTAAACTCTACACTTAAAAATGGTTAACATGGTAAATGTTATGTTATGTATAGTTACTATAATTTTTTTTTTTGACTTTATTGGGGAACGGTGTGTACTTCCAGGACTTTTTTCGAAGTCAAGTTGTTGTCCTTTCAATCTTAGTTGTGGAGGGCGCAGCTCAGCTCCAGGTCCAGTTGCCGTTTTCTAGTCGAACCGGCAACCTTGTGGTTGAGAGCCCACGCTCCAACCAAGTGAGCCATCCGGGAGGTAGCTCAGCTCAAGGTGCCGTGTTCAATCTTAGTTGCAGGGGGCGCAGCCCACCATCCCTTGCAGGACTCGAGGAATTGAACTGGCAACCTTGTGGTTGAGAGCCCACTGGCCCATGTGGGAATCGAACCGGCAGCCTTTGGAGTTGGGAATATGGAGCTCTAACCGCCTGAGCCACCAGGCCAGCCCAGTTACTGTAATTTTTAAAGAAGTTTGGAAAACCACTGATCAAAACCAATTATTTTACATTTGAAAGATATAAACTTTTCTTCTTTTACCCAGTAAGACAACTTGAAGATCTTTCCACATCTGTAGTGCACATCTGCCTAAGATTATTTTAACTAGTGCTTGCTATTCCACAATATGGATGTACCACAACTAATTTAACCATTTCCCCGAAGATAGGCAGTGAGGCTGTTCAATTTTTTGCCATCGCATCTATCTTTTTGCTTCGGCCTCCCCTTTTGGATGGTGAGCACCTTCCCAGAGCAGAGATTGTATCTTATTCATTGTTATCTCTTTGGAACTCTGCACAGTGCTCCAACCTTAATATTTTTACTTATTAAGAAAATGAATGAATATAGACAATATGTGTCCCAGTAAATATAGAGTCTGGTCCTGATTCACTATGAATGGGATCTCAGATGTTGGGCAAGTGCCATTACTTTTCCGGGCTCTATTGTCCCTATGGATATAGATAGATAAAATGAGATGGTGCTTCCAACTCTGAAATCCCATGATTCCTAGTGTTGCGTTAACCCAGGACCTGATCTGCTTTTCAGCCTCAAGAACAGAGACAGGAAAGAGTTCTTCTCTTGCTGTTGACTAAAGCCTCGGCTTACCTGGGCTGCTGCTGACAGCCCAACCTGCTCAAACCTGATCATTTTCACTTGGGAGTGGAGACATGTGCCATCAATCCTTTAATGTCCTGCGGGCCATGTGAGGTGACTGCACTAGAATGAAAATCTTTTTGTAAGGGGTATTTGCACTGACTGACATAGTGCAGTTTCACACAGTCTAACTGCTATTTGCATAAAATGTTCCCATAATGCAAGGCATTGTGCCTTTTCTGCAAAGAAAAAAACCCCTTGCATTACAAAAGGCCTCACAATGATGGGAAAATGGATGTTAACATTTCTGCCTCACTGATAATCTCTGATGTTACCCTTGGGAAGCCCCAGCTTTCAGAATGATTTATTTGTCAGGCTTTGGAAGGTTTTACTCCTATAAATGGGTTATCTGGCGAATGCAGCAATGAGCAGTAGAGGAAGGCCCAGGGCTGGGAGCAAACTGAGGAGAGTTTTATATGTTTTCCAGGGATTTTATTTGTTTTTGATTGCTGAGGTGAAATTTTCATTTCAAACAAAGAAATAACAGAAAGGGACAAAGAAGCAGTAGGCTGTTTTTGTTTTGTTTTTCTTTCCATGTCCTTTTCTTTAGTGCCAAACTCTGAAATTGAATGTGTGGCCCTCAGGGGTGAAGCTGAGGGTGAGGTTTTTCTGACTTCTCCTGTGATATCTTTGGTTTTATATTTCTTTGGTGTACAGAAACCTTGTAGAGACATTATTATGAGAGAATTCACGAGAAGAGATCTTGCCAAGGGCCAGCCAAGGGCTAGAGCAAAATCTGGTTTTGTAGCACACAGCAGGCATTGTGAGTGGGAGATGCCGAGAGCCCAGGGCTCCTTTTGGAGAGAGGACACAGGAGACTATCTGTGGTAGTTATCTGCTTTCCTTTCACTCGTGCATTTGAAAATCATCTAACCTGTGTTAGGTGCTTCTTTAAAATGTCCACGCATAGAATAGCTTTCTTTCCACTTGCTCCTTAAAATCCCCTATTATTTTAAGAAAACTATCAAACATATGGCCTGGAATTTGATTCCAGGATTCAAATCAATACTTTTTAGCGATAGTGCTAACTTATGGTCTATTGTGGGTTCTTGGAACTGTATGGGGTCCTAATTGTGTAGAAGAAGGGCCGCTTACTACTCAGCAGATATGTATTTATGGTCCGCATTGAAATAGGTGCTCTGAGTAGAGCACATGGTTTCTTCTCTCACTGGATTTACAGTATAAGAAAAAGAAGAAAAACTGAGTGTAAGATATATCTATCATAAGACTGCTGCTTTTGATTAAATACCAAGGGAGTAGAAGAAATAAGAATATATGCTGTGTGTGATATCTAAGATTATCTGAGTCAAGGGGAATCAATATTTTATGGTTATGTCAATAGAATAGCCTTATATCTATAACGTCAAAAACGTGACGTAACCTGGCAGACAGCTCAGAGTTTGAACTTCAATAACTCCACTGGCAATACTCTCCAACCTTGAACTGTCCCACATATAAAAAGTTTTCACTCCAGGAGGGAAAAAAAAAAATGACTAAGATGACCTCCATCAGTGGGATATAGCATCTAATTCATTAATTAAAGGAAAATTCTTTGGGGAGCCTTATACATTCCTTGTGATAGTAATTGCTGCAGCCTCCCTTCTGATTTGCCATGAAACAGAATTTGAGGACAAGGCTTTGGCACAGAAAATACAATTAGAATCTCTCTTGCAAGAAGTGTAATTACAAGGGGCTTTAAATTGACAGTGGTTGACAAGATTTCCACCAGCACTTTAGAAAATCAATGGCAGACACATTTCCAACATCAGGGAGCTACAACGGCTTCCCCTTAATTGACAGCCAAGGAGAAACGTGTAACCGCTTGTGCTTTACCTAATATTGGCTTATATATTTCTTTAAAGGCTAACAACATAGTTTCTAACCTCCCTCTGCCTTCCTTCTGCCAACTCTCTGCAGAGGAGATTAAACTTAATTTTATTGATTATGATTCCATCACAAGGAGAATTCAAATACATCACTTTGAGGTCCAAATAAAGAGTCCCTATTCAAGTACAGATAAATGAAAGAAGTAAAATATGGTTCATAAAACTGTTCCCCTGTAATGGTTACAGCCCTCGGCTAAATTAGAGAGAGATGTGATTTTAAAGTTTCTCCCTCCACACTTATAAAAGTTACCACTGTGTGTGTGGGGGGCATGGGGAGGTGGGAGCAGGACGGAGGTGTCCTAACCAAAAATGAGAATTATCAGTTGGCCTTATGATTTTTTAAAAATATTTTTATTACAAATATCGTTAGCATACAATATTTTGTTAGTTTCAGGTGTACACCATATTTATTCAACATTTATATACCTCAGAAGTGATCACCATGCTAAGTCCAGCAACCATCTGACACCGTACCACGCTATCACAATATTATTGATTACATTTCCTATGCTGTACATTACACCCCAGTAACCTGTTTTATATTTGGAACTTTGGACCTCTTATTGCCCTTCACCTTCCCCCACTTTTTAATTTTTCAGTTACAGTTGACATTAATATAAAATGTTATTTTATATTAATTTCAGGTGTACAGCATGTGATTAGACATTTATATAATTTAAGAAGTCATCCATCTGACTAGTCTAGTACCCACCTGGCACTATACATAGTTATTATCATATTATTGACTATATTCCCTATGTTTTACTTTACATCCCCATGACTATTTAGTAACTAGCAATTTGCATTTCTTAATCCCTTCATCTTTTACACTCTGCCCCCCAAACCACCCTGATAAATCTAGTACCCACCTGACACCATATGTAGTGATTACAATATTATTGACCATATTCCCTATGCTATACCCTACATCCACGTGACAACTTTGTAATAACCAATTTGTACTTCTTAATCTCTTCCCCTTTTTCACCCACCACCCCAACTATCCTCCCATCTGCAACCATCAAAATGTTCTCTATATCTATGAGTCTGTTTCTGCTTTGTTTGTTTATTTTGTTTTTTAGATTCCACATATAAGTGAAATCCCATTGCACCTGTCTTTCTCTGTCTGACACTCCACTCAGCACAGTTCCCTCCAGGTCCATCTGTGCTGCCACAGATGGCGAGAACCCATTCCCTTCCATGGCTGAGCAATATTCCACTGTATATATGTACCACCTCCTCTTTATCCATTCTTCTATTGACAGACACCCAGGCTGCCCCTACAACTTGGCCATTGTAAACAAGGCTGCAATGAGCATATGGGTGCACATGTTCCTTCAAAGTAGTGTTTTGGTTTCTTCAGATAAATACCAGGAAGTGGGATTACTGGGTCCTTCTTTGTCTCTTCTTATAGCCTTTGTTTTAAAGTCCATTTTGTCTGGCATAACTATTGCTACCCTAGCTTGTTTGTTTGTTTGTTTCCATTTTCATGAAATAACTTTTTCCATCTCTTTACTATCCATCTGTGTGTGTCCTTCAATCTGATGTGAGTCTCTTGTAGGCAGCAAATGTAAGGGTTTTGTCTTCTTATCCGTTCAGCCACTCTATGTTTATGATTGGAATGTTTAATCCACTTATATTGAAAGCAATTGTTGATAGATATTCTAGTTATCGCCATTTTATTATTCATATTTTTTATCTTTTTGTTTTTTTCTATCTTCAAGAAGTCCTTCTAACATTCCTTGTAATACTGGTTTAGTAGTGATGAACTCCTTTAGCTTTTTCTTGTCTGGAAAGCTCTTTATCTGTCCTTTGATTTTAAATGATAGACTTGCTGGGTAGAGTACGCTTGGTTGTAGGACCTTGTTTTTCATCACTTTGAATATTTTGTGCCAATCCCTTCTGCCCTGCAAAGTTTCTGTTGAGAAATCAGCTGACAGTCTTATGCGAGATCCCTTGTGGATAACTAATTGCTTTTCCTTTGCAGCTTTTAGGATACTCTGTTGTTCACCTTTGCCATTTTTATTATAATGTGTCTTGGTGTGGGCCTATTTGGGTTCATTTTGTTTGGAACTCTCTGTGCTTCCTGGGTTTTTATGTCTATTTCCTTCAACAGGTTAGGAAAGTTTTCAGTCCTTATTTCTTTAAATAGATTCTCAGTCCCTTGCTTTCTCTCTTCTCCTTCTATAATGTGAATGTTGTTATGCTTGATGTTGCCCCAGAGATCGCTTAAACTATCATTATTATTATTATTATTATTATTATTATTATTATTATTATTTTACATTCTTTTTTTCTTTTTGCCGTTTTAATTGGGTGGTTTTTGCTACCTTCCTTTGCAAATCCCTGATTTGACCCTCTGTCTGCTTCATCTAGTCTGCTAGTGATTCCTTCTAATGCATTCTTCATTTCAGTTATTGTATTCTTCACTTCTGACTGGTTCTTTTTTATGGTTTCCATGTCATTTTTTATGCTTGCTGTCTCTCTGTTGAAGTTCTCACTAAGTTCCTTGAGCATTCTTATAACCATTGTTCTGAACTCTACCTGTGCTTGCTTACCTCCATTTTGTTTAGGTCTTTTTCTGGAGGTTTTTTCTGTTCTTTCATTTGGGATGTATTTCTTTGTTTCCTCATTTTGGCTGCCTCTCCATGTTTGTTTCTATGTATTTGATAGAGCTGCTATTTCTCTGAGTCTTTCTGGGTGGCCTTATGTAGGAAGGGTCCTGTGCGACCCAGTGGCACAATCTCCCTGGTCACCTGAGCCAGGTGCTCCAGGAGTGTCCCTTGTGAGTTTTGTGTGTGCCCTCCTGTGATAGTTGACACTTGATTGCTCTTGGCATGTTAGTGGGTGGGATTGACCCTAAGGCTGACTGGCTGTGGGGTTTGGCCACATCCACAGCTTATGCGCTGCTGTGTGGGGGGCTTACCCCACGGAGTGGGATTTGCTCCACTGGGCTCTGGTAACTATTGATGCTACCCTTTGTGTGTGCCTCTTGTAGGGCTAATTCGGTGATGCTCTCCTATGGTCTGCAGCCAATCTCCAAGTATGTTTGTGCTGGGGCCCCTTGGGAGGGGTTCTGTTGCAGGTCCAGATCAGCCACTGCCTGTGACTGGTTGGGGACTACCTGGTAGGAGCTACAAAGTGAACTGCAGTTTGTCGCTGCATGTGGTGTACCTGGGGACACCTGGGAGAGGCCACGCTGTGAACCAAGAATGGCTGCCACCAGTACTGGGTCTGGGATAGCTCTGCGAAAATCCAGGACACTCCAAGGCTACTGCCACCTTGCCACCTGCTGGCTCCTGTAAGGTTCAGCCACTATAAAGCCTCCGGTGATATGCAAGTTAGGTGAGGCAGGTTCTCAATGGGTCAGCAGGGTGGAGCAGTGGAGTTCACCAGGCCAATCAGATTTAGGTTTGGCCTGTGGGGGCAGACTCAACACGGGAAAGATGGCGTCCACCTGCCAGGTGCACGGGAGAAGGGCCTCACACAGGGAAAATTCAGACTCTCCATCCAGTCCTCAGCTTGAAGTTACACAGCTCAGTCTCTCCCCATATGTCTCCAAGACCCGCAGAGTCATCATCCCTTCACTGGAGCCCAGGGTGAGTGTCTGCATGGGCCCTTTAAGAGGATGTCTGTGTTTCCTGCAGCCTCTGTCCTACACTGATGATCAACCCCCACTGTTTTTCAGAGCCAGATGTTGTACTTTCCAGCACCAGTACTCTGGGCTGGGGAGGTTGTTGTGGATCTGGGGTCCATTGCTCCTCCAGGGGGAACCTCTGTAGCCAAGCTATTCCTCCCAATTTTCATCTGTCACACAGGGGCTTGGGGCCAACCTGTTTTGCATCTCTGGTACTACCAGTTTTGACATGGGTTCTTCTTTACATTCTTAGTTATAAAACTTCCTTTCCACTAGACTTCAGGTGGTTCTCCAGGTTGATTCTTCTATAATTGAGTTGTAATTTTTATGTGTTTTATAGGATTAGGCAAGCACAGCATTTATTTACTTCGCCATCTTAGATCTATGGTATTAATCGGCCTTATGATTTTTTAAAAGTGTTTTCTAGTCACCCAGTTGGTTCCTAGAAGTAAAACTCATGATACTAGTTTTTGTTTGTTTGTTTGTTTGTTTGTTTGTTTGTTTGGTTGGTTGGTTGGTTGGACCTTATGAAATTGCCATTATGTGGGACAAAAATGGAATATTGGCAATTTCATGAGGGTAAAGCTAATAAATGAACTAAAAGCCTGATGATTGCTTGTGCATTGTGACATCAGGAGCTCTGCAACGGATTCACAACCTTAATATTAGATAAAATTTCCTGTTTCATAATTAAATAAAAATAATAATTCTATAACAATAAATGGTAAACAGTATGTAAATAAGTCATTGAGAAGAAGAATGCATACTCTAATTTGAAATAAAGTGACCAACATATGACCAACATCGGAGTCTTTCCTTCAAGCTAAGTGAGGTGAGCAGGCCCAGGTGGCTCAAAGGGGGTGGTACAAAGTGGTGGAGGGACACAGAGATGGGGGCCAGTCTTCTGCAGAGTCTCTGTGCCAGTCCTCTGGCCCATACCTTGCTGAAAGATCATCTTTCCGTTACAGTCAGCGTAACGGTTGAGAAAGGGTATTCTAACATTGATGCAGATCCACTGGATTCTCACTCACCTCTGCCAGGGACAGGCTGGATTGTTCCTCATCTAATCTCATCACCACTAAGACACGACTGGTCCTGTGTGGCCATTTGGGTTTAGGTAGAAAGAATAAAGATTCAAAT
Source organism: Rhinolophus hipposideros (assembly GCF_964194185.1). Classification (NCBI taxonomy): domain Eukaryota; kingdom Metazoa; phylum Chordata; class Mammalia; order Chiroptera; family Rhinolophidae; genus Rhinolophus; species Rhinolophus hipposideros. The sequence goes on along the minus strand of NC_138050.1, from coordinate 38,291,412 downwards.
GGGCAATAGTCAGGCTATGTATAAAAACAGAGCTCTGACTCATGATCTGCAGCAACCTGCCCAGGAAGCCATCCCCTTATCTGCAATAACCAGCCCAGGAAGCCAGCCTGCTATCGAACTTGTGGGGACTATTATCTCTAGTAATAATCCAAGAAGCCAAACAAAAACTTCCATAAATAGTCAGCACCAAATGGCCAGGACTTGATTAAAACTTAGCTTCCCTAATTTTTGTCCTTGCTTCCAACTTAGGACCAACCAGAGAAAGGCAAACATTCACCCCCTAACCAATTACATAAGATGCTCCCCTAGCCCCCGCCCTTCTAGTTAGCCGGTCTGCAGCTCCCATGCCAACAGCCTCCAATCAGGGCACACCCGAAGCCTTCCCTTTTTCCATTATAAAGCTCTCCCACTCCTCTGCCTGCTCTCCAGCCTCTGCCAAAACCCAAGTGACTGTGGCTGACTCTATTGCTATAGCAAGTTCTGATAAATAGCTTTTGTTTTTCTCAGTTGGGTGGTCTTCATTCATTTCCACAAGGTACTGTCTCCAACGCCCATGGTTCTGAATATTTGCCCCACATCTTAAAAGACACACTTCTATCAGCTTCTCTTTGCTGAAGTCAGGCCTCTGCCATTCCTGTAGCACTGGAGGTTCTGGATGCCTTCTGGGCCTCCTTATACCATAGAGGGAGGCAGGAGTGCTGCCTCAAAGCTAGTTCATCCCCTTCCTTCCACTGCCTTCTCCAGTGCTACTGAGGACGTGCCAAGGCTATGGTGGGGAAAGCAGAGAAAGCCCCTTTTACTTCGGGCTTCACTTTACTCAGATGGATGTTTCTAACGGGTGGGGTGTGGATGAATATTTCGGCTTCCACATTCCTTGCTTTCCCTTTATGTCTCCTGTTTCCTCCCCTAAAACCTCTGGACTAGAAGGGTTGATCTTCAGGCTTTTTTCTCCTTTCAATACGTCTTATTGTTGTCCTACTCTAGCGACACGCTTCACAGCTGAGCTATCCTCCACACTATGAAAGAAAATCCCTCTGAATCCTGTAGACTTTGTTCTCCCCATTGAGAGAAAAATACAGAAAATCGTATTTCCTTCAATCAATTGTGATTTTCAAGTCTATTGTCTTACTTCAAAACACCATTTTGAATGTTAGAAGCTGAATATTTACTTTCTTTCTCTTAACTTTCCTTGTATTCTCTTATAACTCTCTTAGTCTCTCTCTCTCTCTCTCTCTCTCTCTCTCTCTCTCTCTCTCTCTCTCTCTATGTACACTGGGTATAAGTCTATCAGCTGATCAATATTAAAATGCATCCCCACTGGTGAGTGACTAGCTGCTGCCCTAAGCCACCTCAATTTCCTGCCACTCGGCCCTTACCTCAGGTGGAGCAGAGGAGGGTAACACCTAGCACAATAGGGGTCTCCAGGACTCTGCTGTCTGTACCCCTGGCCTGGACAGTTATCATTGGCTGGTGGCTGGTCTGTACTAGTTGCTGGATACTTTAAATCTTGACCCTACCACATCTCCCTATCTCAGACTACCTCGGGAGAAGGGAAGACAAAGTAGTACATGAAAGCACGTGAATATTTTAAAAACAAATCCTCCTCTGCAAGCAGAACTCACTTTCAAGCTCCTAAACAAACTTCTCATGAAATGAGGTGAGGAGAGGGTGAGTCTTATTTCTCTCTTGCCAGCACTCAGCATGGTAATGAAGGCACACCTTCTGGCTCTGCCATTGACAAGCAACGTAAACTTGACTCAGTTATCGACCTGCCTGAACTCTACTGTCCTGACTTGTAAAACAAAGCTAATGACACATGCACAGAGTGGTGTGGGGATTGAATGAGATAATTCGTAAAATACATAGCACAGTGCCTGATACACAGGAAGTAGCAGTTATTGGTATTTTTTCAAAAAGCGATTTCTTCCAGATTTTTGAATTTTAACAGAATCCTACAAGGTTCTGATGCAGGGTACATGAGAATAACATCAACTTTATGGATTTGGGTTTAACAGCAAGGGATGAGGTGTACTTACCAAGGTTCATGTTTACAAATATAAGAGACTGACTCTGGTCCAAATAGCAGAAGCGGAATAGACCACATGCATTCTCAGTGGAGGCCATCTTGCCCAAAAAAGAGGTGAACATTGTTTTTGGAAGAACAAACAAAAGCTTAGATATTACAGTGGTCTGTGGCTCTGCAAAAGGCCATAGAATATAAACTGATGTAATGAATATCTGTGGTATTAACATTTCATGGCTGGAAGAGGTCGGAGGTGTGGGTTGGGGAGGGATGATTAGAAAAAAAAATCTAAAAAGGTACCTTAGAAGTGAAGGGGGAGAAGCACCGGTTTAAAGGGTTGAGAAGCACTGGTTTATTAGACAGAAGCAGCTCCCAGAATCTGTCTATGAGCAGCACAGATGCCCAGGTCAGATAAGAGGACAGCAGCCATCCAGAAGCTCAGCACAGGACAAGCCATGGCAGTAGTCTGGTTAGGACCTCCCATTATTGCCACTGGTCGTTGGATGCCCCAGCATGGGGTCAGGGAACAAATTCCTGTTGCTTTGTTTCACTTGCTCCAAGTGAACCCTAGGAGCCTAGGAACCTCAGAACCCTAGGACCTCAAGACTTATTCAGTGGTAGATTCCCCACAGGTAATCGGATGGTAGTCAGGCAAGAACGGGGCACTGTCAACCCTATGATTTCAGGCTATTTTTGAGCCCCAGGACAGGACTAGCTTTTGTAGCTATTTGTTTCATGTTGTATGCTCTTTGATTTGGGTTCCCATCCATCCTAGCTCGCTGTTACTCAGGCTAGTGTTTGCCCATCTTTACATTTTCAAGCAAGTGTATTTTTTATTTTCTAATCTTTGACTTATCCTCCGGAGGCAAATGGAGATGCCTCTCATTCCTAGCATGTTATCACTTTCCCTCCAGGGGATGGGTCTTTGGATCCTAAGCCCTTTCTAACTTCTGACCAGAGTCCATGGATTTTTTTTGACTCATCCTTTCTCACTCATATTTCTTATTTTTCTCAAGACCTCCCTTCATCAGCTGTGCCCAGCTTCCCTAGGTGGGAAGACTAATTTTTTAAACTCAGATTTAGGTGGGGTGGGGATTTGGGGGCAGGGAAGTGCAGAAGTCAGCTGAATGACTCTGGAAAAGCTCTCATGGCTGCTGTCATCGGGATTGCCTGGCGTGCTTCTTGGAGAGAGTACAATGTCGTCTCCCCTTGCATAATTAGTGCAATCGTGCATTTTGTACAATGCCTTACTGTTTCAAATTTCACATACATTCTCTTATTTGACAGTACCAACACTGTGACAAGACCCTTATTATGATATCTATTTTCTAATAGGATATGCACGTACAGGAAGTGTATACTTTATCAGGATTTAAATGTTCAAAAGCAGAGAGTTAGGAAGAACCCAATCTTATGTATTGCACATTCTGAGGCTAATCCAGATCCTCTCTGATTTCAGCCCACAGATAACTGGGTATCTCTGTCTTTCATAAATTGAATGTTCTGTGGCTACAGAGCAACTCTAGACATTTCCCCCTTCTGTTCTGGGCTAGCTGGCTTCAACACAGTATTATTTATATTCATAAAGTCTTGAAACAGAAGGGCCTCTGTCTTCCCAGTCAGATCAATCTCCCCTCTCCCTGTGTGCTACTGAGCTGTACATGACCTCGCATTCCTGGCTTGCTTGGTATATATGCCTGGTACTGGGCTAAGTGGCTTTAAATGGAAGATTTTATTGAGCCTGCACAACAACCCTCTGATCTAGGTTCCACTATCCAGATTTTACAGATGTGGAAACTGAGGCTATAAATAACTTAAGATCACAATGCCAAGAAAGTGGCAGAACTGGGATTCAAATGTCTGTCTGTCTGTCTGACTCCTGCACCCAAGTTCTTCATCCCTACACCACGCTGCCGCTTTGTTCTTACATGGGCTTCTATCAATGGCCTCTGAACTCTTAAGGACAGGGTCATGACTTCTGTGTTTTGCACCTAAGAATAGTGCCTGGAATATAATAGGCCCTCAAGAAATATTTGTTGAACGAATGAATATGCTCTGGGGCATTTTTTAAAACTTAATTTTCAGGTAGCAAGTGAATATCCTTGCTGAAAATACTCAATGGGCTGAACAATACGTTGGCCCAGACCTGTGAACTCTCCTCTAATTTCCTGAGAGATGAGACTCTTTTCTTCAGCCTGGGTGTGGTTGTTTTCCTGCTGATGTCTTGTTTTTTTCCTATTCAGTGGGAACAAATGTACTAGCCACCTATATCATGAGGACGTTATTTTTTTAAAAAACACCAAAACTAGAGGATTATAAGAATGAAAAGTTTTCAACGAATTACAGGAAATGTGTGTTACATGTGGGTTGACTTGTGGAATAGGAGTGTTCTTTTTTTTCTGCAGGTAGTCATAATCACAATAATCTGCAGATCATTAGCTACTTTAAAAGATGGATCAAAAGCTAGAAAACTGTGATGAATATCATGCTTTGTATTTCTTGAAACTCTTCATCTCAATTTTGCTTTTAAAATAACTTGGTTTCAGTTGTTTTAGTTTGCTTGAATGAGCCAACTTCAGAGAAAAAAGGCTTTTCTCTTCTTAATGGTTCATCTATCTGAAACCCTGGTCTCTTGGTGCTGTCAGCTCCCTGGGTACCTATACGGGTTGTGATTATTAATTACCTGAATGTTTAATTGGATTTTTGTCTTAAAGTGCTTGTACCTTCTTGAAGAAAAAAAAATCGTTCATTTCTTCCAAAATGATTCAGAGAAGAGGTCCATAAGATACAGAAATGAAAGGTAAAATCCTGAATGAATTTATGCTATAATTCCAACTCAGAGAAATAAAGGAAACACTCTTCTAGCTCCTCTATGGACTTTCTTCTACTGGAGTGTCCTTGAATTGACCTTCTTTTCGGTTTCCAGAAGAGGTGACTTCTCTTTGCAAATAGACTTCTGAGTGATTATTTCCAGCTGACTATCAGGTTAACATTGAAGGCAAAGAAAGTCCCAGACTTAATGTCAGCAACATAGATTGGAGCCAGACTGATGGGTTCTTCTCCACCTGCCTTATCCTCTCAGTGAGTGACCCTCAGCCTTGGCTGCATGTGGAATCACTTGGCTATCTTTAAGCATCCTGGTCATACCCCCAGAGATTCTGGGTTTTTTTACTGATGTGTGACAAAGGAACAAATATTTTAAGAGCTTCCCAGATGATTGTAATGTATAGCCAAGATCGAAAGTCACTATGTTGAGATCCACTATGGAGAAATTTCCCATAACATAGAACAATGGTTCATGAAGAAAAAAGAGGTGACAGTTGTCACTGACGTAGCTACAGAAAAGCATCCTATGGAATGAGAATCAAGTGGAATCTCTGTCCCAACCCACCAGGCGCTGGTTCTGTAGCCCCTGCTGCGGAAAGTTTAGTCTGGGCCAGCAGCAGCAGCATCAAATGGGAGATTGCTTGAAATACAAAATCTCAGCCTTCACCCCAGACCTACTGAATCAGTCTGCATTTCAACAAGATCCCCAGGGACTCATCTGCACAGTGAAATTTGAGAAGCCTGACCTGAATAGCCACAAGGTGGAACAGAGTAACGGCGGGTGGGGAAATACCACCTACAGGCCTCATACAGAGGCCAAGTTCAGCTTTTTAAATTTTTTTTTGAATTATATACATATATTTTTATTAGTTTCAGGTGCACAAAACAATGTAATGATTAGACATTTATCATTTATATCCCTCACACAGTGACAACCCCCCTCCCCACATCCACTACCCCTCTGACATTGCTTACGGCCATTACAGTTCCACGCTCTCTCTCAAGTTCAGCTTTTGTTTATAACTATTTTAGCTGGCGCCTCTTCATCATGACTCTTGATTCTCAGTGCTCTCCTAGAAATTCTCCCCCTCGATCCCAGGGTTGTGCCTTTCTATGGTGCTTTTCCTGCCACCCGTCTTACTTTTCCTTAGGAAGGTGGTTGTGAACCTGTTTGCTGCGGTGGTGGTTGACCTGATCAGGCTCACCTTTACTACACTTTATGTCTAACTGTATATTATATCATTACACAAATATGCTATTCACTTTCCAGGGATTGCCAGGCTTTATTAGAGATGGGTTTCCTTCAAGATGTTACTCCTATGATTCAGAAAGGGCTGATGTGGCTCAAACATGTGGGCTTCCCATGGATGACTAAGAGCAAAGATGGCCCCAAGATGTAATCAATCAAGCTTTTCCATCAGAGTCAACTCTATATCACAACAGACTTCACAATAAATGCTACTAATTCATGAATTATTTTAAAAGAAATTTGGTACTTTTAAAGAAATTATAAGACTTGTGAATAAATTCAGAAATAACATCTGCCCATACTACTTTACTTTACATCAACATTGATTCTAAGACACACCATCAATTCAAAAGGGGAGGGGTAGGGGCAGAAAGAAAAACCTCTAAGTTACATGTACAAATGGATTAAAGGCAAAAATTGATTAAAAGCAATATTGATTAAGGCAAACTGATTTATAAAATGATAAATTATTTTTTCTTGAAAAAGTATGCCTTAGGATGGAGTACCAAGTAATCTTACCGGTGATGGATCAGTGCTTAACTTATGCCAAGTTTTCTTTACCAGAACTCAGTGGAAAGCTCATTCTGAATCATTTGGAAAGGGCTGAACTCTTTTGGGAACTCTTTGGCCTTTTGACTTCAGTACTCTGAGGTTTTAGAGCAGTTCTAGAATGAAAGCCTGCAACCCTCACCATGAAGTGATGTGATATGACTTGAGTCACATTGTACATGACTTTGAGATGAAAGGAGAAACACTATTCAGAGACTATAATTGTCCTGTCCTTATTTTTAAAAATGAATAGCTAATATTTATTGAGCGCTTGCCGTGTACCCAGCACAACCATCTTCCTATTTAATCCTCACAATAAACCAATGAGTTAGATTCTGTTGTCTTTTCAGCTCACACCTGTATGAGGCTCAGGGAGGTTAATTAAATCACCCAAATGTATTCTACAAGGGCACAAGTGAAAAACAAATAAAAACCAGCCCTTTGTTTTCCAAGTATCTTGGTGTTCTCAGTTATGTTTCTGTGTGCCTTGGATTCTCTGCCTCATATTGCCAGTTTCTGTATGTATCAAGACAGACTACTCTTTCCTAAAGTAGGCAATGTCTATCTTTTCATAGCACTAGGTACTCTAAAAATAATGTTGATTAGCAGTAAGCCAGAAGTTCCAGTTTCAATAATGATAATAGCTACTAATTCATAGCTAAACTTAGGATGCTAGTTGGACTCAATGAACTCTTCTCAAGTGTAGAAGAGCCACTATTTTAAAACACTGCTTTCTACACAGTTGGCCTTATTTTTCCAGAACATGGGTCACATGTTGCAGGACTTTGGCTCACGCCTAATGTCTTAGAAGATAATAAGATGCATTTGACTTAGATTTCTAGAGACTGATGCTTTTTCCCCCTCAATACATAGGCCACTTGACAAGGAAACAGTTAAATCAATTATAGTCTAACACCAATTATTCTCATTATATTAAGAGAATAAAGCAATGGCATGAGCTAGTGTAGATAAGCGAGGATGTATTGTGAGCAGATTCTTGTGGACATTGTCTGGCCACAGCATTGAGAAGGAAGAGTTGATCACGTATCCAATCAACCCACACGAATGCAGAAAGGAGGCTGGTCCTCATGGAAATGTGATAAATCAGGACCAAACCACATGAGTGAGCGCTGAGCTTGGCTTCTCACCTGAAAATAATAACAATGTGGTGACGACAGCTGATGAAACAATTTAACACAACAGAAGCCCACGTTAATCAGATATTTTCACAGCCATCCTAGGATTTCCACCTTAAGGCAATATGATCATTTTAGAGTGATTTTCACCCACGATCATTTTTTGTTTATTTGCTGTTCATTTACTTAAGAAAATAAATTAACTTTAGTAAATAACTTAAGGAAACTTTCAATTTCCTTAGGAAATTACTAGAAACCTCATTTCCTCTAAAAAACAAATCCCGAGATTCAGATTTTACATCAAAATCTATTTTTAAACACAAGGAATTGACATTATGATTTACATTTTGAACTGAGTCAAAAATTGTCAAGGAATAGGATTAAGCATGGCTATTATTACTTTGGAAAACCAGTAAGGCAGAACAGGAGGACACTCACTTTTTCCCTTTGTCCTGTTTTCTTTTTTGGAGAGCATTCAATTACCTGAACAGTTCTGTAAATAGAGGAAAGTGGCACCATTTTAAGAAATACAATAGAGGTGAATATAGATAGGAACAATAGGGGACAGGTGCCCGATGGGGCACGTCAGCAGCCCTGTGTGTCTTCCATCAACTATTGATAGAAGTCCAGATTCCTAAGGACACATCTAACAGTAATAGTCATATGGTTCAGGGGCAATAAGGAGATGTCCTGGAGAAATACTTGTCTGTAGGCAGTTGCCAACACCTAAGTATAAATTAAATATAATCCCGACTAATAAGTCCTTGTCATTAATCGTTGTACAATGTCATACCCATGACCTCCGGGCTGCATTTATCTCCAGGAAATGTTCCTGGTTACGTTCTAAAGGCTTGTGTCTGGGCCAGGAGATTGTGGGTTATAGTCAGCTTCTGCCCAGAGGACGGGGCAGGTCTAGTATTTACCCCTTTGGCCCCTTCAAGCTCCAGGAAGTGAGACATTTACATGAGCTCTGGATCTGAAGATGACTAAGTCATTGGACTAGTTTGTCATGCTGTCTCCATGCTGTCAATTTACAAGGAATCCACAAACACTTCAGCGAGAATTCCCTGTGAAAAGAGACACAGGCACGTGCTTGAAAAACTAGACTCTGAAGAATCTAAAAACAATATCTAGAAATCATAATATTGGCTGCTTCTGGGATAGTCTTCCACCTACAGCTTCAGCTTATAAAGAGTGTTTTCAGACCATTATCAAGGACCTTCAAGAATCCATAATTACACCTTGTGATAAGATCATAAAATTTACATCAGAAACAAAATGATGCTAAAGTCCCAGCCCAGGAGTTCTTTATCTAGAGTGTACTGAATGATTTCATGTTCTCCTTTCTTTATCACCCGCTGAGGGAAATAGTTAATAAAAAATAATAATAATAATAATTTTAAAAAGGTTCTTCTCTAGTCAGAGCTGTTACCCTGGGTTCCTACTTGTCCGTGTTCTCTGGGTTTTCACATAATAATGTTGTCTAGCAACATAAAGTTGAATCAGCATGACTTGAACTGAAAACCTGAATTTTGGTTCTCATCTAAACCTTGGGCTCAGACCTTCACTCCACTTGGCACCTGACTATATAGTCTTGATGCATAATGTTTTTCTGTGCCCTTTTCTCTTAGGCTGGCTTTGATGTTTGGCTGCTGCCCCTCTTGGTAGTGACCTAGGGCAGGTTTTCACTGGGCTCCACTCCATAGGTGGTGTGGGAGGAAGCACGAGTTTATCGTACATAGTTCAGAATGTTTACTCCAGGTTTAAGAACGTTCCATCGTGGCTCCTGCCTATGCTGGTGTAGGCTGTCTAATCATATTCCTCACCCACCACCAATTAGGGTTGGGGGTTGGCAGTAAAGTGGTCAGTGTTCCTGGGACCAAAGATTGGATTGGACTGTCCTCAGTGAAGGGAATGTGTTCTCAGAAACCTAGGAGTGAACAAAGCAGGGAAACTTTGCAAATGTACGGAATCCTAAGTTGCTGAGCATCAGAAGGTGGGCCAGAGATGGCACTAAAACAACATGACAGAGTCAGTAAGATCAGAAAATGGCAAAAGCTAGTTTCAGAGTAAAAACAGAAATGCATTTGAAGTGTTTCAGGAAAACTCTTCATCTATTAGCACTCAATAAATGGTAGGGTGAGGTGAGTGGTTAAAGTCATAGGAGTTCTAGAGAGTTCCTCTACCTGTATCCCTGTGATCATTTTCCCATGAAAAGCTTACTTTTTTTTTTCTGCCTATCTGCTTTCCATGTTAGGACATGGGTAGTTGAGCATCAAGATTAGAAACAAACGTTTTAGGGTCAGATTGCCTGGGTTTGAATTTCAGCCCTGCCATTTGCCAGCTGCCTGGCCTTGGGCAAGGTAACATGTCTGAGTCTCACTTTCCTAAGGTAACAGAAGCCACCTCTGAGGGGTGCTGTGAAGCTTCAATGAGACACTTTGTGACAAGTCTTTATCACAGTGTCAGATATTTTTTTTGGATATTTCTTATCTCTACTATTGAATTTCTATTTTGAATTTGCCCTGGCAGTTCTTTTTCCTTTATATTAGTGAAATAATGTATGAGAAATATCAGGCATACTTCTACATAAATATCAGCGGTTATTATTATTATTATTTATTATTATTGTTATTATTACTATTATTATGCATGATTAACCTAGGATCACAAGTTAGTGACAAAGCTGAGATTAAAAACCAGATATCTGAAGTCCCAGTCTAAAGAAGGTTCCATTTAGTTAGCTCCATGAAGTTAGTTCCTATTTATATTAACTTGAGATAGATTTAAAAGCAATTCTCAAGGAAGAATTGTGCACTGCTGGTGGTATTGTAAATTGGTACAGTCAACAAGGAAAATGATACGGAGCTTCCTCAAAAAAAAAAAAAAATAGAACTACCAAATGACCAGAAATCCCATTTCTGGAATTGGAATATTCAGTGATGAGAATATTATTCAGTTATGGAATACTATTCAATCATGAGAAAGAAGGAAATCTTCCATTTATGACCACATAGGTGGACCTTGAGGTCATTATGCTAAGTGAAATAGGTGAGGCAGAGAAAGATAAATCCTGCATGATCTCATTATTACGTGAAATCCGAAAAAAGGAAAAAACAGAACAACAATCCAAACTCATAGAAAAAGAGATCAGATTTGTAGTTACCAGAAACGGGGGTGGGAGATGGGGAAACTACATGAAGATGCTCAAAGGTACAAACTTCCAGTTGTAAGGAAAATGAGTCCCAGGGATGAAATGACAGTACGGTGACTCTAGTTAGCACTGTGGTATGGTAGACAGTTGACCTTTGAAAAAGGCAGGGAGTTAGGAGTGTGACGCCCCGTGCAGTCAAAAATATGTGTATAACTTTTGACTCCCCCAAAATTAACTACTAATAAACTATTGTGGACTGGAAGCCTTCCTGGTTATTGCTTATATATATGGAAACATATGTCAAAACCTCAAGGAAAATGAACCCTTGAGTTGTTGCTTTACTGTATGTAACTTAACTTTAGGAAGATGTGGGATCAAGGCCTAAACCTGGGCAATCCCAGGAAAACTGAGATGTGTGGTCACTCTACCTCTAGAGGCTTGCAGCAGAGATGGGCAAGGTGACAAAGGGCCCCCTCTTTGTAGGAGAATCAATGAAAACATCAGCTAATTACTAAACAGAAAATAGCCTCCTTCCTAGATCCCCAAGGTCCAAAGAAGAGGGACGAGAATGGAAGGTCAGTTGTGGAGCAGGAGCTGCACAGGACACAAACCTGCACTGACTTGGGTCTGCCCGAGGCTGTTTTCTCTGCTGTAATTACAAAAACAAGACGTCCCCAAATGCCTGACCATCTGGTATCCTGCTTGTCACTGAGAGTGGGAAGGAGCCCTGGGAGGACAGTTTTTCTCTGTAATGTTGGCAGTGGGGCTGATTTTCTGGGTCAGAGACTTGAGAGAGAGAGAGAGAGAGAGAGAGGTACAACTTATATACCACCCTTATATCTCTGCCTGGACTCTCACTTTGTGGACTCTCTTTGCAAAGTTTCTGCCAACAGATTGGTTTTTGTAAGTGATTGTGGATCAATGACTTTTTTAACATACTTCGATTACCTGATCTCTAGGCTGCATTACACCTTTTTCATCAATTAGAGGATCCCTGGAGCTGAACGGAGACAATCAAATCTCTTGAGAGTCTCAAACCTGGTTCATAGGTGGAAATAATGTTTGGAAACTACTGACTGCCAATTATTCATTTCAGCTTCCCTCCCTAAAAAAAGGGACGGTAACCAGGAAGTTATCAGTGTTTGAACACTACATAGAATAAAAAAATGAAAAGCAATGGGATCGATGATTTCAGAACTCTGTTCCTTTTAAAAGGTCTTCCTCAGCTGGCTTCACTTGGTAGTTTTAATACTGCAAACCGGTTCTCCCTCTGATTTTTCTGTCAAGGCTGATGGCTACACCACCTTCCCAGTCTCTCAGCTTGGAGTCACTTTGATTCCTCAGTCTTCCTTGCCCTCCGCATACACTGATGGTTTCCAAGTACGAGAGACGCTACCTCTCCTGGGCTCTCTCACCCATCCTCTCTTGTACCCAGGAACACCTCCCTCATTTAGACCTTTATTTCTCCTCACCTAGACCACAGCAGTTAACCTTAACTGACTTCCCTGCCTCCCTCCAATCTATCCCATATTTATGTCCAATTATTTTACCTAATGTACAGTTCAGATCACTGCATTTCCATGCTCAAAAATCTTCAACGGTCTCCTATAATTTATAGAATTAAGTACAAACTCTTTACTCTGAATCTGCTTTTCAGCTCCTTCAATTAATCTCCCATTCATACCCAGTGGCCTGACTACTGCCATGCTTTTTCAACTCTCACTTTGGCCAATAACATTCCTCCTTTCTGGAGTACCTTACAGGGGCAGTTGGTTAGCTCAGTTGGTTAGAGCGTGGTGCTAATAACACCAAAATTGCCAGTTCGATCCTTTCAAGGGCCACTGTGAGCTGCGCCCTCTTTAAAAAAAAATATATATATATATTTAAAAAAATATATATATATAACATATATATATATTTAAAATATATAAATAAATAAATAAATAAAAATATATATATATTTTAAAAATAAATATATATTTATATATATTTATATATATATTTATATATATATATATATATATATAGGATTGCCTTATATAACTGTTTATTTCATCTGTCAAAGCTCATTCAAATTCTATTAGGTTAGTGCAAAAGTAATTGTGGTTTAAAAGTTTAAAAATAATTGCAAAAGCCTCAATTACTTTTGCATCAACCTAATCATTCCTTTGAGAAGTCCTCCCTTAGTTTCCAATTGGATGTGTTTTCTTCCTCCTCTAAACCGTCTTAGCACAATAAAGAATATCTTATATTATAGTGAAGCCTATCTTTGTCTTATTCCCATTATTAGATTGTAAACTCCTGAAGGACAGGCTACATTTTACTTATCTTTGTTAAGTCTTTCTACATTTTATACATTACTTAGCTCAGAGTAGTTATTAAATAAATATTTGTTGACTTCAATTCAATTCCCACAGTTTGAAAACTATATTCATATCATTTGAGGTTAGGAATAGTTACTATAGTTTAGCCTGAGCCAAGATTTTTAAAAGTATCAACTTTCCTCTTTCAAATAATTGAACTCTGCCTTCAGCTTGTATAACATATTAAAAATGAGGAGAAAGGCCAGGAGGCAGGCAACACTGATGTCCATTAATAGTCTTCAAACTATCATACACTTGTCATGGCCTCAATTAAAGAGATGTTGTGCATCCCTAGGGCATAGTATATAGAAACTACAAGGACAGTACCCCATAGAAGTTGAGAAGCAGAAGAGGAAAGCCAAGTGGCCGAAGGCTGCTGGCAGGGAGCTGGTGGCAAGAAGCTTCCGTAAATGACCTCGGAGTTGTGCCTGCCATCTGGGGCCAGAGCAGGGTTATTATCATGGCCTCACTAACCCACGTTGGAGTCATGACCGTTTTTTTCTCTGGTGAACTTCTATAAAATATTATTTTTGCTAGGTGTTAATATTTGGAAATGTTGTTTTTGTCAATGTCAGGCCGTCTAGGCTGTGTTGAGAGGACCAAAGGGCATTTTTGTCTAAGTTTTAAGCAGGGGTTTAAAGGAAGAAGAGTTGAGTTTTATGGTAGCAGGAATAATTGAAATTCTTAAGGGAAAAATAAACTGTAGGCTGGAGGGGTAGGGCAGAGCAGAGGCTGTCTGTACATGGTTTTCTCTTTACTTGGAGATTTCCTTCTGGAGCTCTTCTCTGATGAAGCCATGGAGTTTTCATTAGTATTTTAAACAAGAGAGCCAGTTCCTGTCCAAGATGCTCAATAAATATTCACTGATTGATTGCTGATAAATGCCCTTGACCATTCCAAATGGATTAGCTCTGCTTGAAGTGAGAACCATATGGAACTCCCATCTAAGACGATTACTGGATCTCAGCAGCCCACAAATGACAGGGAAATACATGTGTTTTTTTTTTGTTTTGATGGGCTTCCAACATTTTTGACTTAAGCCCTGGCCTCTTTGACTGCACATTAGATACTTCATTAGAATATGAGCGGACTCAAAATCTGATGCGAAAGGCTGCGTTATTTTCATGTTTCCACTGGCCTCCAAAGACCCATCCTTATTTTAAACACGCTCTTCATCCAGTTTTCTCATTCTGCTGGCTTCCTCTTCTTTCATCATGAAGAACAGATGTTGTGGTAGAAGGGCACTTAAATCAAGATGTTCACTGGGGACTCTGAGGAGCGTGGAAGTTTATTTAGTTCTCAGCAGGGAACTGCAGTCCTGGAGGAGAGAGCAGGAAGAGAAGAACCCGGACCAAAGAGGCCACCTCTCCTCACTCCTTTGGCAGTGATATAGATTGTAGTATTTTGGAATCGAGTCTGGCTTCTATAATAATAATGACAGTAGTGCTGAGACAACTACTTTTTTTTTAAGAGTTATTATTTTTTTAAAGTTATTTTTCAGTTACAGTGAGACAACTCAGTTTTTTGTGTGTTTTTTTTCAATTAAAGTTTATTGGTATAACAGTTGTTAGTAAAGTTACATAGGTTTCAGGTGTACAATTCTGTAACACATTTGCTATATATCACATTGTGTGTTCACCACCTAGAGTCAGTTCTCCTTCCATCACCACATATTTGATCCCTTTTACCCTCATCTACCACTCGCCTCCCCACTTACCCTCTGGTAACCACTAAACTATTGTCTGTGTCTATGAGTTTTTGTTTCTTCATTTGTTTGTCTTGTTTTTTTGTTATTTTCAGTTTTATCTACCACATATCAGTGAAATCATATGGTTCTCGATTTTTTTCTGTTTGACTTATTTCGCTTAGCATAATAACCTCAAGATCCATCTATGTTGTCTCAAATGGCACTATTTCATCGTATGGCAGAATAGTATTCCATTGTGTATATATACCACATCTTCTTTATCCAATCATCTATTGAAGGATACTGGTTGTTTCCATGTCTTTGCCACTGTAAATAAATCTGCAATGAACATCGAAGCACATATATCTTTATGGATAAACGTTTTCAGATTTTTGGGGTAGACACCTAAGAGAGGGATTGCTGGATCATATGGTAATTCTTTTTTTTTTTTAATATTTTTTAAATTGGGATATATTGGGGAACAGTGTGTTTTTCCAGGACCCATCAGCTCCAAGCCAAGTTGTTGTTTTCAATCTAATTGTGGAGGAAGCAGCTCACTGGCCCACGTGGGAATCCAACCAGTGACCTTGGTGTTATGAGTTCTATACTCTAACCAACTTAGCCAACTAGCCGCCTCTCATATGGTAATTCTATTCTTAATTTTTTGAGGAACCTCCACATTGCCTTCCATAACGGCTGCACCAGTCTGCATTCCCACCAACAGTGTATGAGGGTTCCTTTTCCTCCACAGTCTCTCCAACACTTGTTATTACTTGTCTTGTTGATGATAGCCATTCTGACTGGGGTGAGGTGATATTTCATTGTGGTTTTTATTTGCATTTCTCTGATGATTAGTGATGTTGAGCATTTTTTCACGTGTCTATTTGCCGTTTGTATGTCCTCTTTGGAGAAATATCTATTCAGGTGCTTGTTTTTAAGACAAGGTTTCCCCTGCCTCCTTAGGAAGAAGCCAATAAAGGGGGACCACCTTCAACTGGGTTGCTAGTGTCTGATTTCAGATTGTAATGAACTTTTTGAAATTAAACACAAACATAGTTAAAAGGCTAGAATATTTTGATAAACATTTAAAAAATAAAGTTTAAAAATCCACCATGCCTATTATATACATATCATGTCAATCCTTCTAGACATTTTTCTTAAGCAAATATATGTACACATGTATTTTAAAAATAGATTCACACTAATTGCTCTGCCATTTGGGTTTTGTTTTCCGTTTTAGTTTCTTTCCCCCTCAACATTGCCTTGTGTAGTTCTCTGTCAATAAATGTAGATATACACAAATATTTGTAATGTCTTCATGTATTTGATTTCAGGATATTTTCTATTATGTATGTGTCATTGTTTCAGTACTGAATTTGAGCAAAGCTGCAGTCATCAGTACTAATGATTCAGCCTAATTTTATGTTTAAATTAGGACTCAAGTTTCCTTGGCTACAATATTCATATTAATATTTTAGGCAAAGAACTCTGGTTTTTGGCCTAAAATATTTCTTAATGTAACTCAAATATTTTTGCATATCACTCGGGACAAACTTGTCATTCATGCATTTAGGTAAAACTGGACTCTACTTCTTATTCTGGGGTTGGAACAGTTCAGAGTCCTTCCCACAACTTCTGCACCTTCCTTTTGCTTTCCTTTGGATTTATTTCTGATAAATAAATTTGATTCTCCAGTGTGTCACCTTGAGTCAAATTCGAACATAAGCTAAACATAGAGCTTTGTCTTTTCTTTATTTCCTACCAGCAATGCATGTGTATTGTGGTATTTAACTGAAGATGTGAGATGTTGTAGAAAGAATCCCATAGCATACCACACAACCTTCCACAAGCCTCTCTGCCAACACCTCCCAAAGCCCACTTGCCACATGAATGACTTTTCCCACTGTATGTACACCCTGCCCTCAACTCTCACTCTTCTTCCACTTGGGGAGCAACTCCATATAATCAGTTTGGTCAGAGCACAGACAAACATAGTATTCATTTTTGGTTGATTTGAATGGAATTGGCTACATTTTGATATAACATTCAAATAGACTTCACATACATAGAGTTATGAACTTTGAAGCATGAAACAGCTTGAAAGGATGGAGCTCAGGTCCCTCACTTTGCAGTGTGAGAAACTGGGGCCTAAAGCCTTAATATTCCCAGCCACATTCAGCCTCATAGGGCCAGAGCCCTGCTCAGAATTCCAGGTTCCTGGCTCCTGACCCTACTGCTTCACATTTTTTAGGGGGGTAAAAAAGCAAAAACAAAAAATGGAGCCCTTTCCCCTTCATTCCTTCCCCTAATCTTTCTGGGTCAGAAGGATCTAGGACTAGAAGATGTAGATGGAAGAGGGAGTTTAGATTAAAATAGAAAAAAAAAAAGGGAGCCACTAAAGAAGATGAGTTTTTAAAAACCAGAGAAAACAGTGAACTATTAGCATTCAAACCAAGAAGTCTAATGTTGTTGTTGTGATTTTTCTTCAGATTGTCTCATAAATCTGCCTAAGCCATAATGACCAAAAGGATGACCTCAATTTGGGGGACCCTGGCCTGGGAGCCAAGATTTTAAAGATTTGTTCCAGGAGTTGCCCTCTGACTTTTTCTAGAATCCCTGGGAATTATCTAAACCTTTTTGTGACCTGATCCCCTCTGGAAAGGGAGATAATATTACTTGCCTTAATTCAATGCCTTTAAAAAAAAATCTATGAGATTCCTTGGGGAAAGCTGTGTTTTTTGTCTAGAAGGAAAAATGATACTTTACCCCTTCAGCAACATTTAGATAATTATCTGAGATAAACAAATGCAATTAAGTTTATTTTTGTGTGTGTTTAGTACTTTTTAGTTGAACAAAATGTAATTACCCCAAGAATGTTTTACCTTTAACTTTGTTTCATCTTGGAACATTATAGATCACGTCTCATAGGAAAAACTGCCCTTGGGGGAAGAAATTTGAAAATTACAGTTGACCCTTAACAACAAGGGTTTGAACTGTGTGAGTTCACTCATACTTGGATTTTTTTCAATAAATAGAGTAAACGTATTTTCTCTTCCTATGATTTTCTTAGTAAAATTTTCTTTTCTCTAGCTTACTTTCCTGTACGAATACAGTATATAACATATATAACATACAAAATATGTGTTAATCAACTGTTTATGTTATCAGTAAGGCTTTTGATCAACATTAAGCTATTAGTAGTTAAATTTTTGGGGGGGATGTCAAAAGTTATACTCTGCTTTTGCATTGCATGTGGGGTTGGCACCCCAACGCTAGCATTGTCCAAGGGTCAACTGTGTAGATAAATTTAGCCATCCTCTTTGTAAACAGTTCTCACGTGTGCCTGGAACCTCTGTCATCTGTGCTTATAACCAAATATACAGATCTCCCTACTGATATGTAGGCCTACAAGCCAGTTAGGGTGTCATTAGTTTATTTACAAGTCAATATGCCAATTACTCCAAGTTCTACAACCTCAGTTCTCACATCACCAATGAGGTTTTGCTGGAATTGTAACTTGAGTTATATTTTGCTGGGTCACAACTTGAGTATTCCACAGCCAACTGCATCTCAACATATCCTGAAAGGGGCTCATTACTATCTTCTCTTTCCCCTATATCAGGTTGCCCTCTGCCCCAGTTATTCATCCAGGCCGGATATTCATTCCAGGCCATTCTTTTCTTGTGCCCAGAAGTTTTAATCAATCAGAAAGTCTTCTCAAAATACCTATAGTCTTTCTCCTCTTTTTTCCCATATCACTATCCTAGGTTAGTCCCTTATCATCTCTCATTTGACCTATTGCTAATTACTGATCCAAGAAATATTTGTTAAGGATATACTGAAGGCTAGCCCCTTTTCTAAGAACATGGGATACTGTTAGCAAACAAAATACTTGTATACAAAAATTCCTGCCCTTGAAGGGTTTACACTCTAAAGGAGGGAGGGAGCAAGCTGATAATAAGAAAACAATATATGGTAAATTATATAGCAAATTCAAATACAATCATTACTGTGGGACAAAAAGAAGTAGAGCAGAGGTGGTGGGAGGGACTGAGGTGGGGAGGCTGTGATTGGCTGTTTTAAATGGGATGATTGGAGTAAGCCTCTTTGAGAAGATAACATCTGATCAAAGATGTGATGGGTGCCGTGCAGTTACCTGGGGAAACATCCAGCCTGAGGGAAAAGGCCCTCATGTGAGAGCTTCACTGGTGTGTTCAGGAAGCAGCAAGGAGAACAGAGCGATTGGAGTGGATGGAGCTGGAAAGTGGCTCGAAATGAGATCAGAGTCTGTGATAGGAACTTTAGCTTTCCCTGAGTGGGAGCAGGGGTCATTGCTGGGTTTTGAGCAGAGGAATGACGGGATCTGATACAGGTTTTAAAGGGGTCACCTTCGCTGCTGCATTGAAAACAGACTTAGGGAAACCAGGAGAAAAATGGAGACCAGGTAATAAGGCTGCAGCAATGATGCAGGTGAGAGATACTGTTGGACAGCGTGGCGGTAGTGGACCTGGTGAGGAAAGGCAGATTCTGGAAATATTTTGAAAGTAAAGCCAATAGCATTTCTGGAAGGACTACAAAGACTGCTTGCTGGGTTGTGGTGAGAGAAGTCAGAGATTGGGACTTAGGTGACCTGAGTGATGTACTTGCCCCTGGGTTCTCTCTGCCCAGCACCCACTCCTGGAAATCCATCCTCCTGCCAGGGGAAACTTTCTAACCTGTGAACCTGATTTTGTCACTCCGGCAAGCTTCCCTTTACCTACAGCTCCTTCATTTAGTACAGGAGGTCTTTTGTGATATGGCCAGGCCTTTATTCTCCAACTTCAGTTCCCACTCTTGTAGCTTCTAACAATTTCAAACTGTCTACAGGGGCCTGCACTCACCAGGCTGGATCGTGATTCTGGATCTTAAATAATGCTAGTTCACGTTTTCTGACTTTGCTCCAGAAACCCCCTTGCCCACTGATTTGCCTGATTAATGGGAACTCAATTTCCAGTCCCACCTCAGACACCTGTTCTAGAAGGTGAGCTGAGTGCCCTCCTGTGTGTACTCACGGTTTCCTGAGCAGAACCTCCACAACGATCATCACGTCATGCTAAACTGTCTGTCTCTTGTAACTGAATATAAACGCCTCACTTTTCTTCCTCTAGAAGAACTTAGCTCTTTACCAGGCACATAAAGTAATAAGGGTTCTGTGTTTGATGCTCTGATTTAAAAGCTCAGAAGTTGGGTTTGCATAAATCTAAATGAAGCCAAATTTCTCCCCAGTCCATAGGTCTCCTGGTTGTATCTCAGGAGACAGCATTACTTTGCATCACTGGAGACCAGAAGAGGTCAGATGAAGGGAGTGCCTTGAGTAGTATCTGCCTCAATTCAAGTTCTCTCTGCATCACTGCAGCCAACCTGGGTTCTAAGCAGTCCTCCAGCACCCTGGGCGCTCCGTAATGGGTCATCTATGTTTTCCAGTATTTCTCTCCTGAACATAAGAAAACGAAAGTACAAGCAGCATTTTCGCTTGTCAGTACTGGGTTAGTATGGAGGTGAAAATCCCAGCCCTAGGAGAGTAGCAAAGGGACATCTTGGGATGGCTGACATGGACCCAGGACAGTCTTAGAGAAGCAGATGGGCCATTTGGTAAGCTTTCTATTCAAAATAAATCAGGAACAGAACAAAAAGAGGTTTTGGACACAAATGCTAAATGGAACAGAGCAGATGTAGGAAGCATCAGGCTGGGCCTTCAGGGAGGGGAAAATGAAATGAGAACCCAAACAAGGCATTCCCCCTGCAGTGAAATAAAGACTCCAATGCTACTTTACACTGTCTGCGTAGCTCTCACTATGGGGGTCCTGGGATTCCAGCCAGGTGCACAGGGCCACAGGCTGGGCAGCTGAGCGGTGCCAAGACCATTTGCTAAAATACAATGGTGTTACCCAGACAGCCCAGCAAATGTGCTTGGGGGAGCAGAGCCTCAGAATGGCTACAACAATGGCAGCTTGGCAACCTCACGTTCTTGGGAAGAATGGAATGGTTGTGGGGAGAGGACTGGGGAGCTCTTGGCAAGGGCAGTGGTTTTGGGGCTTTAAAGAATCTCAAATGCCCTGTGACTCTCTAAATCTTTGGTAAATTACCTTTTATATTAGCTTTGTTAGGCCTCAGCAGCCTGCAATTGTCTCCTCAAGACTCAGCCATCTGTTCCTCTCCTGTCAAGAATTCTGACCATAAACACGAAAAAAACGAGTTTAATTTCAGCAAGAGATTATTATTTTCTTTTTAAAAAGGGGAAGGGAAGTAGAGTGGGGGAAATGAATGAGGATGACAGCTTCAGAGGGAGTTACATAGAAAAGATGGGTATTTTCTGAAACAGAACACTGACAATGTGCATTATTAATTTCTTGGTGACTGGAGTTAGGACAATTAGCATATTAGTCAAAACATTGTTGAATAATTAATAAATATGTCTTAAGCTACTTTTAAATTTAAAGGACTGGACGAGCTGCTCTGAAAGAAAACATACTTTTGTAAAGAGTCACTACACTCAAAGGAAACAGGAATAAAAATTTAAATCACAGATTAAGAGAAAACTCAGCTCAAGAAATATTGCGATGCAATAAAAATATTTGACCAAAAAAAAAAAAGAAATATTGCATGTATGGTATAGGCTAGAAGTTCCGTATTTGTCGGGATGAGGATGAAAGCGCTCTGAGCTAGAGTTTCAAGGAAGGGAAAAAGAATTTAGGGAGATGGGAAAGATCCACAGAACTACCAAGTTCACCTTCCTTTCCACAGCATACAACTTCTTTTAAAATATTTTTGATAATAGGAACTCGTTTACCTCACAAACTGACCCCTTTTATTTTGAGGACTTTTTCCCCTAGAAAATTCTCCTCGACATATATCTGTTATCTAAATTTCCTTAACTTATTTTTTTTCCTTCCTAACAAAAGAGAGTTTCTTCAGTCTTCAAAATTCTATATTTCAAAATATAGAATATCTATACACACACACACACACACACACACACACACACACACATATATATATATATATATATATATATATATATATATATATATATATATATATATACATATGTACAATTATGTATTTGGCAGAAAAGTTTCAGAGACTTCCAAGGCCTCTGTGTCATATCACATACAGGAGAGCTGTCACCTATCTCAGCACAGCTGATGAACTTGAGAGAAGTCTTAGAGGTATAGGAAAGAACTAGATACAACAGATGGTGAGACAGTTTTTCTTAGGAGGATTCAGGCATGTGGTAGAAGCTTGGAAAACATGAATGAATGACTGAATGAACAAATGAAGGAAGGGCCAGTAGTTGAATGGTTTTTTAAGGTTTTGGTCTTAAAGTGGGTGAGTAAGAACCCATTATAAGGCCTTGAGAAAAAACTGACATCATGGCCTTATTCCTACAGGCATGTGACAAGATGGACATTTTGACTCCTTTTAATGTCTGGCTCACTTGTTTTTCATCAAGTTCTCACCTGTGACAATATAGTGGAAGCTATAACTTACCTGAGAAACCTCATGTCTAAAATGACCCTAATTTCAAACACAGAGGCAACTGATACTGAAACTTATAAATTGAACAAGAAGAAATCATGGAATATAATCATATAAATACCTTGATTTTGCCTTACAGCATCCTGTTATAACCCTGCCCCTGGGATAAAAAGTTGACTATCCCACTGACTTGTTCTGTCACTCTTAGGTAAAAGAAAGTCTTTTAATCACTGTGAGACACACAATATAATTTAATAATTTAACATGTCTAGTCCCAGGTAATAAACTTCAAACTGGAGTTGATGTTAAAACTTGCCTCCCTGGCTTGGACCTACTGTGAGCTGCCTAGCTGCTGGAGCATGCCAGGAGGAGAGGGGTCTTCTTTTCCTTTTCCTGCCTGGTGATGGTCCCCTCCTCCCCCCTTTGTCACCTCCCACTGCCAGTTTGCCCACCAGGATCCAGGCAGGAAGAGGGCGAGGAGGCAGGTGCTCTACTTGCTCAATTGGTACTGGTCTAAAACGGCTCACCCTCTCTGGACCTATAGGTATTTTAGACATTTGAAATCTACTCTTTTATAAGCCATTTCATGAGTCTACAAATTCCCTTGCTTTGTACCTTTGACTGCAGTTTCTATAGTCTGAGCAATAATGCTTCATGGGCTGGCTCTTCCTGCCTCAGCCTTTTTTTATTTATTTATTTTTTTAATTGGTTGAGGTCACTCAGAATTGCACCACTGATCTTCTCCTCCTTTAGATAGGCCTCTACCTAGATTTTAAATGGATCTAGGATAACTCCTTGTTCCCTAGGACCTCTTCTGTTCTACAAGAAACATGCAATCTCTGTCCAGGGATCTCTGGGGGCCATTTTGGAGGCTAGCTACCGCAGAAAACAAATTAAACAGATGAATCTTTCCAAAATCCTTGGCTTGGCTCTGCCCAGGCAGACTCTGGAGGTTCAGGGCAATCCCAAATTGACAACTTTTTTTCACAAAGAGCCTGACAGTTCACCAGCACATCTCACTAGACTTCCAGATTTCCTGGGCAGAGTCAGACATCTGTCCATTTTGCCCTCCAGCCACAGAGAATACATTTCAGGCTCTCAAAACAATCCCATTTAAGCAACTCTCACTGGTCTTCTTTAGATAGGACTCATAGGAATAAATTGCTCTCTCCAACAAACCCTCCTCACATATTCTCTCCAATTTCCCTCTTCTTGACCTTTTTATATCTCTGATCTGTGGGAATAGCCCTTGGGTGAGAAGCTCAAGACTTGTGTAACCAGTTTTCAGATATTTCTTTTAAAAAAGTGATGCCTCCCTGTCTCACAACTACTTTTGGTATTGGGTACTTATTGCCTTGCCCAAATATTTCGATTTAATGTATTTTTATACTAGTTGATTTAATGTCACTTTTTTTTTTTTTAAAGATTTTATTGGGGAAGGGTAACAGGACTTTATTGGGGAACAGTGTGTACTTCCAGGGCTTTTTTCCAAGTCAAGTTATTGTCCTTTCAATCTTAGTTGTGGAGGGTGCCATTCAGCTTCAAGTTGTTGTCCTTTCAGTCTTAGTTGTGAAGGGCGCAGCTCGGCTCCAGATCCAGTTGCCATTACTAGTTGCAGGGGGCGCAATCCACCATCCCTTACAGAAGTCGAACCGGCAACTTTGTCGTTGAGAGGACGTGCTCCAACCAACTGAGCCATCCGGGAGCTCAGCTCAAGGTTCCCGTGTTCAATTTTAGTTGCAGGGGGCGCTGCCCACCATCCCTTGTGGGACTCGAGGAGTTGAACAGTCAACCTTGTGGCTGAGAGCCCACTGGCCCATGTGGGAATCGAATCGGCAGCCTTTGGAGTTAGGAGCATGAAGTTCTAACAGCCTGAGCCACCAGGCCGACCCGATCTAATGTTACTTTTTGTCCCAGGTTGATGGCTCTGATTCTATAGCTATCTGGAGAACTCACTAGAATAATTGGCTTGTTAATATGAATGTATAAAAAAGCCACAGGACAAGGATTCTGGAAAGATTCATCTATTTAACTTGTTTTCTGTGGTAGCCAGCCTCCAAAATGACCCCCAATGATCCCTGCCTCCTGGTATTCACACCTTCGTGTAGTGCCACTGTCTCCACACTGTACCAGGGTTGGTCTGTGTGACCAATAGAATACAGAGAAGTGATGGAACGTTACTTCCAAGATTAGGTTAGACAGTACTTTGGCTTCAGTTATGCCAGTTCCTTCTCCATGTATATATTCTCTCTGGAGGACCCATGTTGTGAGCAGTCCCATATAGAAAGGAAATGAGGCCTCTTGGTAACAATTGTAGAAGTGAGCTTGGAAGTGGATCCTCCAGCCCCAGTTAAGCCTTCAAAAACTGCAGCTCCAGCTGATAGCTTGACTCCAACTTAATGAGGATCCTGAACCAGAAACACCCAGATTCTTGACTTTCAGAAACTATGTTTGTTGTTTTAAGCTGCTAGGTTTAAAAAAAAAAAAAAACTTAACTTCTCTTTTTCACCCTTCTTAAGATATTAAGTTGCTGGGTTTGGGGATAATTTTTAGGCAGCAATAGATAACTAATATGCTATCTATACTGTCTACAAATAGTTGGACTAACAGTTTCTTGCATTTGCGAAATATTTTTCACGCCAATTATTACATTTATCAATGTAACTACATCCCGGTTTATATTCTCAAGTCTATCATAAAAATACTGTAAATTAGAGAACTGTTTTATCAAAATACGTTTTGTAGGATTTAAAAAACAAGCAGGCTAATTAGGTATAACGAAAATATGATTTAATCTACAAAATTCAATTTCCACATAATTTTCAGAAATATTTGCATAAATATGATACATCTGTAAAATCACAGTTTAGAGATTCAGACAAGACTCAAAGAGATCGGCTGAATTTTCATGCTAGTTCTGGGCAGCTCTGTACCCTAACACTCCCACACACAGCACATCTATTTATTGTTTAACAATCTCTAGAAAAGGAAATAGATATGGGATAGGGAGCTATGGGGACAAGAAGCAGTATTTTGCCATCTTTGCTGTCAGAAAGTCCTTAAAACTAACTGAATTATTTCATATTCAAAATGTTCATTATTCGTAATTTTCATGATCTCCTCCTGAGACTAAGTGAGGTTAACATTCAGCATCTGGAGAACTAAGGCAGAGAGTAGAGGACGAGATTTTCAAGAGATGGTGTAACTAACATGGGAAGGGAGAAAGATGGCTGGCCTAGACCTCAGCCAGCAGGCTGTGGGTGGATTGTATTCTGAACACAGGGACCTGAGAGCTTGGGTAATAATGTAACTGAGTCTACAGAGCAATAAATGCCTTTCATATTTTATCAATACTAAAGCAGCTGGAAATATCAGTCCTAAAAAAAAAAATGTGTTGAAGGGGTGGGGGCTGAATTCATCAATAGCAAAGAAATAAATACATGGTGCTGTATGGGAAATCTAACATGGCTTATTAACCCAAAAATATCTTCCAGAAGCAATTTTTGAGGCGAGTAGGAGGAAATACACACAAGCTCCCCTTCCACTTCTTACTCCCTCTCCTGCAGTGGAATCTGAATTCAGAATGTATCTCCCCTTCACATTTCTATCTACCTTCACCAACCCCTGGAAGTTTTTGCATTTAGGGCTGCAGTCATTTCTGTTACCAGGGGTGAGATGCTACACGGTGAATATTCCTATCTGTGTCAGGGTTCTATTTTACAGTCAGCCCTGAGCAGTCTCAGGAACAGACCCTCTTAGAATGGTACAGCCTGCCCTTAGTCTTCCTATGCAGTTAATGGAACAGCAAGTGCTAGGACAGCTGCCCACACTCATGGGTTAGGTCTGCTAACCCCATCTTCCTCCTTATCTGGAGGACAGTTTGTACAGGAACTCAGAGGCCTATAAGATGTACTCAGGCACGCTCAGCTACTTCAGGTACACTCAGTTACACTCAGTGATACCTTTCCATGGTTCTCAAATGGAGATTTTCAGTAAAAAGGATAATTTGAGACTGTATCTGAACTACGGAATAAAAAATTTTAAGCTTCTGCAGTGTGACCGCAGGGCCGGAGGCCAGGGAAAGGAGAAAGGGCCAATTTGCTGGAATGTTACAGGTCTGTTGTTCACAGCACAGCCTGAGGCTAGAAAAGACCAGGAAGAAACTGACTGGATCAATCCTGTAATTGTATTCAAAGAGGAACAAACAGAAAAAGAAGAGAAAAAGGAAAGAAGCAGGAAAGGAAGGAAGAGGGAGACACAAGATGAAACCCTGTCAAACTGAAGGAAAACCAGAAAATGAGAGTGAACCAAAGCTTGAGGCAAAGCCAGAGGAGGAGAAAGAGCCAGAGCCTTCTCTCCCATATCCAATCAGTCATGAAGATCGAGAGGAGGAGGAAAAAAACAGAAGAAACTTAGAGAAAGGCTGATCCAGTCTCTCTAGGAATTTAAAGAAGATATACATGACAAGCATTTAAGCAAAGATGCTATGTTTAGAGAGTGAATGAAATAGATGTGATAAGGAGAGTAAGAAACAAACTTATTTACAGTGATGCATTGGAAGGTTAATTGAAACCATCCTTATCCTTATTTAATGTAGTTTACCTTGATTTTTATTTTTTCTGCTATCAACATTGATGTATAGCTTTCTTTTGATTTGTATTTTCCTGATATACCTTTGTCCATTTTTCTACTTTTAACTTGTTGCTTGCTCTTAGTGGTTTTAAATGCATCTCTTTTTATCTGCATTCCCATTGTTTATCATATTTTGAACCAATCTCCAAATCTCTGCCTTTTAATAGGAGAACTTTACTCATTTGCACAAAAAGAAGTTCCTGACAGGATATAAAATGAAAAACAACGTTACTAAGTAATATGTGAATATCGTATGTTTAAAAGGGAAGAGTACATTTGTGTATTACATATATGCACAAAAAATGTGTGAAGGATAAAAGACAAAAAGATACAGTCAGTGGTAGGATTATGAGTGATTTTTTACAATTCTGCTTATTTGTATTTTTGCTTATTCCTAGAATGTACATACAATATGTTAAACTAATAAAAGTTTTATATCAAAAAAATTTAAAACCATATGATGTACTAAACAATTAAATATAGATTATCAGGTGTATATTTTACAGCCATAGATATAAATTGAGTTTACAAGGATAGATTGATTCTAAGTTCGGAATCCATATTCCACTCTCTTTTTCTTTGATCCTCTTAGTCTTCCTCTCTGGCCCTCTTCTTATCTCCAAGCCATCATCAGTGATTTTGTTTCATGTTATGCCCTCTCCTATTGTAAGTGTGTTGCTGAACTCTCCCCAGATTTCCTTTATAAATCTGTTTATATGTCTGTTTGTACCTGGCTCTTGGGTCCCCTGTAACCAATATACAGCTGTGATTTGAGACTTCCTGTTCTACTTAAGGCTGAATAACTAGCATGTCTTTCATTTCCATCTATGAATAAGCTGTTGACACCCAGATCTATTTATTTGCCCCAGTGCCCTTTCTGAGTTTCAGGACCACATATCTAATTCCCCACTGGAGCCCTTCCGTTTCCTTCTCTCCCATAGCCAATCAGTCATGAAAATCCATCAATTCTGCCTCATGATATCTTGTGAAGCATCTTCGTTTCTACCCCCGAGAGCCACTACCCCACCTGGACCACCATAACACCATCTTGTTGGTCTCCTCACTTCCAATATCACTCCTGACTAGGTTATTTCCCATTCAACAGCCAGAGTGACCTTTCTTAATTAAGTATCTCACATACCACTCCCTTCAGTGGTTGCCACTAAAACTCTTCAGTAGTTTCCCAATGACTTAGGATGAAATTCAATCTCTATACATGACTTGAAAAGTCTCTACTCACTTGTCTCATTTCGTCATTCACCTTTTCCTGTTTGCTCACTATACTTAAGGCCATGCTGAATTTCTTTCAGTTCCAAGAATTTGCCATGCTGTTGCTTACCTCTGGGCCTCTGCTCATTCCGTCCCTTCTGCCTAGAACATTGTTCCATACCCTCTGCCTCTTATCTGCTCTTCTGCTCTCCGTCTGAACACCCTTCCTCTAGGAAATGTTCCTGGCTGATCTAGACTGGGGTATATGTCCCCCCCCCCCACGACCACCCCATGTGCTCTGCTGTACTGGATGCTTTCACAATCATGGCAACTATCACACTGTATTACACAGTCGTTATCTTTCTTCTTGCAGGAGTCTAATCACCAGGTCAGGGGCTAACTCTGCATTGCTTATTACAGTGGACAGGGACCTAAGAGAGTGCCCAGCACATAGTAGGTCTATAATAAATATTTTCTCAAAAATATCTAGTTTCCAGGAAACACTACCAGGTAAACTGATCCCCCTGGTGTGGTATGGGAATGTTGCCTCCATATGTACTACCAGACAAGCTATCCTAGAAGTCACAGAATAGAAAGACTCGCAAGCAAATTGCAATGCTAAAATCATGTAGCTTATGAAATCAATTTAAAATGCACAGTAAGAAGCAAGGGGAAAGAGATGGCTTTGTTAACAGACAGGATAAAGTGCAAGAAGAGTGGACCACTTTACCTGAATCCTGGATTACACAATATTTGAACATTCTCCCTCTCCTTCTCTCCCTCCTTTTCTCTCCTTTTCCTTCACCTACTATTCCTCCTTTATTTACCATAGGAGCTTTCCCTGCTGACCCAAGTTGAAGTGTGAGCTAAAGGGACCAAGAGATAGAAGGTATCTGGGGCCAACCGACACTCATTATATCAGACAGATACAGGACAATTATACCTGGTCACAGCTGGAACTCAGCAATGACCTGCTGAGCCAATGTGGCTTTTGTGTGCACATTTAGGATAGCGGATATGTGGAACCAGAATAGGTGTCACCAATGACTGGCCACTTTAAGACGTCATGAGGATTAATTACCTAATGTACCTCATGCATATTTAGAGGTTCATGAATAGTGGTGTCTTTTGAGCCTTCCACTCCTTCCCAGTATTTTCAAGGTTTCATCAGGGTTGTTTCCTTTTGTGGGCTCTGAGAGAGAATATGTTCCATACCTCCCTCCTAGTTTCTGGGAGTGCTGGCAATCCTTGGTGTTTCTTGGCGTGTAGACATATCACTCTAATCTCTGCCTCTGTCTTCCCATGGCTTTCCCCTTTTTCTCCCGTGTTTCACATAGCTTAATTTTAAGGGTACCATCCATTGGATTTAGGGCCTACTCTAGTATGACCTCATCTTGACTAATTATATCAGCAAATACCTAATTTCCAAATAAGGTCACGTTCATAGGTACCAGGTGAACATGAACATGAAGTTTGGAAGAATGTACTATTCAACCCAGTACGAAACCTAACACATGAGTTTCATCCATCCCATGTATCTGCTTATCTTCTATAGTAGTACTGAATATCCTCAAATAATATACTGAACGTACCTTCTACCTAGAAATATAACAAATCTATTCTATATGGTGATTCCTCTTCCTTCACTGTAAAGCATCTCCTGGCTGTAAACAAAGTGCCAATTATCCTGAGAGTGAAGAACAAGTGCAGGGTTTTCTCTTTTCCCTCTTTGAGGCCCAGCCCCCGGGGGAGCCCCTGCGATTGGTAGTTAGTAACTGCACCTTCACATGTGTGAGCCTGTGATAGCCCCAAGAACTGCCCCGTGGCAGGGCCTGCGCCTGGAGATCTGGCTACAGCGAGGAGTATGAGCCCACAGTGTCCTGACTTCCCAGAGCTCATGGCACCTGTGGGGCAGGCCAGGTACTTCCAGGGTCCAAGGTAATCTAGGTCAATGCCTGGATAGGGGTGAGGAGCCTTTCGAGGGCAGCAGAGAGTTCTGGTTGTGGAAAGTGGGGGTATTTTGCTTGTGGAAAATAAATTCTCACCTACACATCAATTAATTGTTCAGGAAGTGAACTACCTTGCATTTGTCAGTCTACTAATACTGGGATAGAGAAAAGAGCTTACGTCTAGATGCCTGAAAGTAGGGCTACTTAACTCCACAGGTGTAAATGTTAAATTACATAAAAGAATCATAATTTTATAAATGTCTTACATGATATCACTTATTTCTATGATACCACCATACTAGATATATACCATATATATTGGTACAGTAGCATTTGTTACGTTAATTGCAGAGACTATGTGCTCTTTGAGGTACTGTTTTATCTTTACTTGGCACATTGCCCAGTATTTGTAGACCATCAGTGAACATTTGTTAAATAACAGACCAACTGAATTAGTGAATTTTTCATACTTGTAACTGAAATTATCTGGTTGTTTACATAATTTACCCAAATGAGGGGCTGCTGTTCTCATTCATGTTCAGTAATGGTAAGTGTCCATTTTTGTTTTCTCCTATCTAGTGATGAATGTAGTCTTGCTTCACTTATTTTTCACATAACCTCTAGGTGACCCTAAATGAGACCTTACCTATCTAGCACTTTATCTGGTCCAAATTCCTTGCATGGTTATCATTCCTATCTCTTTTGACTCACACAGTTGGATCAACTGACAGGGTAGGTATTTAATCCCTGAAATCAATCTCTCCAGATTCTTAGTCATTTGACTTTGCTGGGTCTGACTTCCTTCCAGCTCCATGTACAAGCCTTTGTAATCGGACCTTGATCTCAGCAACCCAGGGAAGAGGTTCATAGACTTGCCTGAGAGATTCGTGAGTCTTCAGCCCTGACGAGGACCTATATGTATTGACTATGTGTGTGGATATGCTGTCGCTTGGAGCTAACAAAGGAGAGTCGTAAATAACATACCCTCTGTTGCTGTCTCAGTACATGTATGGCCTCAGAAGCATTTCCTCTGCATAGTGCCCACGCTTTCAGCCATGTTGAGAAATAATTATGGGAAGAAATGCAAAGCCCATTAATTCTCATTTAACTGCCACAGCATGTAATTTGAAGCCAGGCCCCGCATAGCAGTGAGAGGGAAATACCTGAATGGCAGAAATGTCAAAGGGAAAGCATCCGACAATGGCATGTCTCCCCAGTGTGAAATGTAGGCCAGCAGCTTAAAAAGCCTTGCAGGCTGCCTGAGTGCACAGCAAACAGAGTCAAGTTCCTCCTTGGGGTGAAATTTCTACAAGGCCAAAAGTTAGACCTTCTGGGAAGCAAATGAACTCTTTTCGACCATTTAGTGTAATCTACTTACCCTTGCAAAAGTCAGTGGTATCACTATTGCCATTGCACTGCCAGAAGTAAAGAGAGAGGGTGCTGCTGCCAGCACTGCTCACTTGTCTGGGTGACGTTCAAACTGACGATTACCCAGGTCAGGCACTGGGCTAACTGACTCATGTGCAGTCTCTCATCGAATACCTCTAGCAATGCTATCATGTAGATTATTACAACTTTTCAGATGAAGGAACTGAGACTTTAAGAAGATATTCTCAAGATCATGCAGCTATTAAGCAGCAGAGTGTTTCAAAGGATTTAAAGCAAGCCCTGCCTGACAACAGAGACGGAGATCCAGGAAGGTGGATGCAGGCTTCTCCCAACTCCAACCTCTGTAGCCTCAATGACAGTGACCGAGCTGGCCTTTTCCCCATAAGTTCAGAAGCCATTCTTCAATCTTACTTTAAGCTCTTCCAAAGGGGGGAAATTGGTATTCTCATGTAATTTTTTTGCATCCTCACAAAAATACTTATTACTGAACATGTGAAACTATATTTTCCAAGAGTTAAAAGCATAACACTCAAAAATAGAATGAACACGTGTCAAAAAGGTACTCAATTTATTGAAGGGACGAGCATTGTCGTAAAGTGGGTACCAAAAGCATTTTGAAGAACTAGATATGTATAGGCATTTCAGGAAAAGAAATTCTACATTTACAAAATTGGTAAATGTCCGATAAAATCATGGACATTAAAATCAGGACAATAAAATCATACAAGGAGGTTATCTTCTCTACCAAATAGAAATCTACAAAGTAACATGGCACCTCACAGTGGCATATGGCTCTGATCAAATAATGGCACAACCAAACACAGGTACATTTTTAAAAAATCAGTGGGCTCCCAAACAAGTTGTGAGGATTAGGTCATGAACATCGCTGTCGGGGCGTGGGGCGTTATTCAGTCCACCACGTCACCCCATACCATGAGATCAGAATGTCTGGGAGTAGGAGCCAGGCACCTGTATTTTTTTGAAGATCTGTAGGCATTTCCAATGTGAAACAAAGTGTAAAAACCACTGCCCTAAGTAATTAAATAATCCTTGGGTGATGCTGTTAAACAGTACTCCTACATGACATTGAGAAGACATGTTCTTGACTTTGTTTTATTTCTAAGTGTGTTATAATTTTTCTTAACAAACTGAAAATAGTATTCAGTAATTCTCAAATTAACAAAGCTCTACTTTGATTAATGCCTACAATTATTTCTTTGTTTTGTCTGACCCTGGACTTGATGCCGCTCTCCCCAACTGTGAGTCACTGTTGCCTTTCACCCCTCTGCCAAATGGAGCAAATGTAACTCATTTCTGTCACAATGGCGGTGACAGTAGAGGAAGATGTAAGCTAAGTGATTGCAAAGCCATCTGTAATATGACTGCCTTGCATGCCCATGTTGGCTGCTGGAGGACCAGCCAGTGTCAGGTTTCCACAGGCAAGTATCATGCTCTGTGGACCACAGAAGACCAAGGCTTGTAAACCTGTTCAAATAACTAGAATGAAAATAGCATACATGTGCACACACCCACCCATCTATCCTTCAATTATGTGTAACAGCTGAAGGTAAACAGAAGTGAGCTGGGAAAGCAGTTAGTAGCAGCATACCTGGGAACCTTGGTGAACCTCCAAAAACATAAAATTTCTTGCAATAAACCTATCATCAGTCTGAACTTACTGCATTTCACCCAGCGCTGATCCCAGAGCCTCGGGGTAAATATTTCACAAGAAGAAGAAATTGGTGCTGATTTTCAACATGGACACCTGAGTTCATAGTAGTTTTTGTCTTTTAATTGAAATAGCAGTTTAATTCCCAACAAGTACAACAATTTGCAGGATCCACCTGGAAAGTCTGACAGGTCTGAAGAATGCTTCTCAGGCTTTTAAGGAAGGGGAATGTTAGACTCTTAGGGTCCACCTTTTGGCATTTTTGGACAAAAAGAATTCTAGAATTAGGTTCCTAGATTAGATACACAACTGGTTATTGTCCTACAGGACAATAAAATCATGATCTTGAAGTTATCCTTTCCACCAAATGGAAATCTATAAAATAACATGTAACCTTCCCAACCTCTTGTAACGTCTCCACCTTTGGGCTCTTCTCTCTGTTCTGTTCATGTGGACAAACCTTGCTCTCTTTAGAGATAAGATTCTAGCTGGTTGACAAGTTTCATCAGTTCCCTGTTACTATCGTGTTTTCCCGAAAATAAGACCTAGCCAGACAATCAGCTCTACTGCATCTTTTGGAACAAAAATTAACATAAGACCCGGTATTATATTATATTATATTACATTACATCACATCACACTACACTACACTACACTACACTACACTACACTACACTACACTACATTACATTACATTACATTACATTATATTATATTATATTATATTATATTATAAAGATCAGGTCTCATATTATAGTAAAATAAGACTGGGTCTTATGTTAATTTTTGCTCCAAAAGACACGTTAGAGCTGATTGTCTGGCTAGGTCTTATTTTCAGGGAAATCCTTATCAGGGAGGATAAGACTCAAAATCACAACTTGGATCAGGTTTTCTAAAGAAATGATTTTCAAATCTACTTTAAACAGCAGAACCAATTTTTCAAGTTAAATCATATGCTAATATATACGTGATAAAATGGAAAAATTGTTAACAGCTGGCACAATTATGCTTCTTAGAAAAGGACATATAGTTAATCCTAATTATCTTCCAACTCCATCTTTTTTAGTTCACTTACTTGCTAAAATGTGTTTGCAACCCCCAAATCAATACAAATCAGCCAGTGTTTTGCTGTCACCCAGACATCTGCAGAGCAGGAAAAAAATTAAGTCACCTGATGCGCATGTTCCTAGCCGAGGTGGAACAAGCTGATGCTCTGCTTACTTTTTGTTCTCACACTGTACACAAGTGTCCTTTTTGAGGTTTACTCAATGGTACATTTTTTTTATTTTGCATTTTTATGATTTTTTTGTTGGAGAGCTTGCATTTTAAAATGGTCCCCAAACATAGTGCAGAAGTGCAGTCTCCTGTCCCTAAGTGCAGGAAGGCTTTGATGTGCCTGACGGAGAAAACGTGTGTGTTAGATGAGCTTTGTTCAGACATGAGTTGGCTGTGAGTTTGATTGTTAAAGAATCAACGATATCTATTCCATAAGTTGTCTTTAAATAGAAGTACACGTAAAACCAAGTTTTATGTATTGACCTGGTTGACCAAAATGTCGCAGGAACCTAACCCTGTATTTTCCCTAGTAGCGATGGTTCAGTACTCACTGATGCATGTTTGTGGTGACTTTGTAGAACATAAGTACTGGGAATAACAAGAATCAACTGTATTGTTGTTTGGAAAAATATCTGGATGATGGCTTATGTTAGATGGTAAAACTCCAGGGGCCTAGGCAGAATAGTGTTTGTTCCTCCAGGGATGGAATAAAGGGGGGGAAAAGAAGAAAGGAAAAAGAAGGGAACAGGAGGAGAGAGAAGCCATTGGTAGGAAGGGACATACTGAACTCTGTTTCAGGAAAAGGCTGAGAGAGCAGACCCCAGCCACAGGAAAACTGAAACGGTGTTCGAGAATAGGAATGTCTAATACTGTTAGGATTTCTTGCCATGTTGGGTAAACTGACCCTCTCCTTGTGACTTCCAGCTATTTCTTAAGGGCTACTGTACTCACATGTGTTTCTCATGACTGAGGCTTTTGGGTTTATTTTTTTCCCCATGGAAATCAGACAGTGATTTAGTTTTCTGTCTTTAGCAAAGTGATACAGAACTTTGTAAAGAGGAAGGACTCACTCAGCAGAAAGAACCATGATGCGATAGGCCCTCCAGGGACCTGACGGCATCTTGGGGAAGACTTGGCAGTCAAAAGCTATAAAATGGAAAACTCCTTGCCTGGGGAATTTTACCTGGCTCTCCAAGGGCTGGAAGGGCCTGGGGGATATGTGGGACAGCGGTGGAGCTGTTCAAGAGGCTGTTCTTTGAGGCAGGGCAGAATGCAGGGCCCTGTCTAAGGGCCCTGTCCTTCCCATGGCCACCGTCCTTGACGCTGCAGAACAGAATATGCAAATCATGGACCCGAATATAACAGACTAACAAGCACAGTTTTTTCTTGGACATGTGTCTAGCACACTCCCTGACGACGTCCTCGGAGAAGATTACACAGGGTTTAGCTTACTGAGTCTAGTCTTACCTGGCTTTTCATGAGGGTCACTGAGAACAGCCGGGGAACCCACGATTGAACTGGGGCTGGAAAGGTTCAGAGTTCCCTGTGGCTCAATGCAGCGGTATGTTTGGTAGCAGTAGAGCCTGTATCCTTCACTCATCTTCATGCTTCCCTAATAATTCTGCTGGTAATCAGGCTGCCCACTAACCTGGCTTCTTTCCTAGAGGGAGCTTTTAATCAAATGAAACCAGCCTCTTGAACATTCCAGCAAAACTCAAGCAAGCACTGATTTCCCCTGACTCCGCACACGTGCCACAAATGCTCTCCCTCCTAGCTCTTGAATTTCTCAGCAGTGGGCTGACAGGAGGAAGTGACAATGAGGAAAACTTGCCCCAGTGGACATAAGGGTCCTCTGGACCCTCCACAAGAGGGAAGCGGGAAGAGAAACAGAAAGAGGTGACTGCTGCTCCTTTGGCACCTGCTTGTGTAACAGCTAAGGGTTAGCAGAGTTGACCAGAGCCCTTCTGTCTCACCTGATCTCTTTCCTTCTGCTCTGGGGTCTGGAATCCAATGATCCAGGGCCTTCGCATTCTGTTTCCTGAGCCCAGAGCATACACTGGCCATAATTATATGCCTGAACATGTTTGGGCATATAACATGTTTGCATTCCCCTTATCTCACGTTTTTTCCCCTTATCAGTTTTGTCATGACTGACACCTATTTTCTCCTTTGGAGCTTATGGACCAACAAATCAAAGATTATAAAGCTGTGACAAGAAAAATTTACTTGCTACACAAAAATGTGTTGGATGTAGGCAGTAAAAGAAAAGAAAAAAAAGATTATTATTCAAAATGTGGTGGTAAGATGCCAGGTTCTGTCTTCCTACAGATTTTTTGGAAGGTAAAGTGTTGGTGTCTTTCAATAATATGAGCTGTATAGACAGTATAGTTAACTATTTGGTCAGTTCTGAAAAAATATCTTTTAGATCACTTGTTTGACTCAGAAAATTGCTTAATTCAGGCAAAATAGTCTGACCAGTAGACCCGAAGGAACATGTACTGGAAGTGACCGAGATTCTTCAGATCTATGTATAGTCTAGTTAAAAGATTTTACAATAAAATCTGAAATTCTCTCTCAACCTTCTCTTCTTTCCATCCCAGCCCCATCCAGCTGTGTGAGTGTGTGGAATGGGAGAGGGGTAGGGAGGGTGGGCTTTAGGATAGGGCCTGCAGCCCTGGTGCCCTGGTGACAGGCGCAAGTAGCTTCTCACCTGTAAGGAAACAATAGGTTGGGAGACCAGGCTCAGTGGGGCCCAGGGCAGGGACCCTCAGCCCTTGAGTCTGCTGCAAAGGAAACTCAGTTTTTGTGGATCGCAGATCCTATCTGACTGAGTAGGTCCTGAACAAGATAGATGAAGGCACCCTTGGGACCTTCACTGTTTTCTGTCAAACACCCCTGGTGGTTGATCAGAAGTTCTGATCTAATGAAGACTCACTAAGCACATACCGTTGCCAAGCACTGTGGTCCAGAGTGGTCAGTTTGCTCCTGGGTCAGGCTCACTGGGCTGCCTGCCTATGTATACAGGGCCATGTTCATTGAGCAGAACAGAGCTCCTTGGTACCTTTGTCTGAGGCAAAGTCACATCTAAGACTCAGTCTGGACACCAGTGCTGCTTCCTTATAGAGAAAATTCTCTTCCCTTTCTCTGCGTCCCTGACCCATCAGGGAGGCGGACCCTGGATTGCCAATCTTTTCTTTGACTTTAGGTCACTTTTCATCACGTTTGCCTGAACTGATGTAATTTCTAATCTCCCTGCCACCCATCTCCAGTGCAGCCTACATCCAACTGTCAGATTTCTCTTCCTTAAATATGGCTTTGGTCGTCATTCCTCCCCTGCTCAAAAAACTTCAAATAGTTCCCACTGCCTACGGAGTAAGTGACACTGGCTAGCCTGTCTCCCGCACAATATGGCCTCAGCCTGTTTTTTTCAAACCACCTCCTTCTTTTCTCCTAATGGCACCTTCCTCTTCCGTCGTTTCTCTGTAAGTTGCCCAGAGGACTCCTGGCACACCCTTTCTCCTGTGCCTGTGTTTATAAATGGTTCCTCCAGTGCTGGCATGTCTCCCACACTCCATGCTCTCTCCATAAAAATCCTCCCCATCCTTCAAGAACCAGTTTTTCTCCAACTAATTCTCCATTAGGTCAGCCCAGAGTGACATCTTTCATGGTGTGGAATGTATGAAGTCAGTTATCGGCATTCATTTGGTGCTCCTGGTTCTTTGCAAATTTATCCCGTCAATAAGAAATTGAGTGGGTGCCGGCAACTGTAGAGCCATGGCAATAGAATACTCTCAGGCTGTTCCACTTCTCCCTTTCAAAGGGCAGGCGTGGTCCAGAGTAGGGAACAAAGGAGAAATAGGAAAGTCCTCAAGTGTAATACCTGTCATTTACCCTAACAGAAAGGGTGTTTCCTAAATGGCAAGTCTATTTATCTAACGAACTGAATTGTCCACTGTTCTCTGTCAAATATACTTTATTTCCTAAAGCAAATGGTCTAATGTTACATTCTTTTTCTGTAAAGCTGATGGCATTGTCTTCATCTTAGCTCCCTCTGGGAGCGTGTTCTGAGCAGTGGTGTTGGACCTCACTGAGACATTCACACAGGCTTACCCAGGTGCCCCCAGCAGGATCCCATTTTGACAACATGGCTAACCAACATCCAGGCACTGTGCTATGAAACATGATATAAATTGGCTGTTCATTCCTGACTCAAGCCTATGACCTTGATTTCAACAATACATTGTCCTACATAAATGGGCCCGGTAGCCTCAGAGCATTGACATAGGATAAAGCCTTTATATGTGGTGAAGAGAGATCTGTTATTCCTAGTATCAAGGCATGAGAAAGCCCCTTGAACTGAATTCCAAGACGCTGCCAGCTATGATGAAAGGGTCCCTTAACTAGAGTTGGAATGTCTGATATCTGATCCTCCATTAACTGTTAATATGCACTTTGTTTTTGATGACTGTTTCCTATCAGTAAATAAAAGAGTTTTGTTTGTTTATTTGTTTTAATAATTTCTTGGGCCTCTTCAAACTCTAGAATTCTACCCTTCTAAATCATCTTTGCGCCCAAGACTGAACTAAATGACTTCTGTGGAAAGACGATCACGCATTTGTGGAAATCTTTTCTGTGCTTCAAGTTTTTTTTTGTTTGTTTTGTTTTGTTAATTTTTATTGGGGGAATATTGGGGAACAGTGTGTTTTTGCAGGACCCAGCAGCTCCAAGTCAAGTCATTGTTTTCAATCTAGTTGTGGAGGGCTGAGCTCACTGGCCCACGTGGGAATCAAACCAGTGATCTTGGTGTTATGAGCACTGCGCTCTAACCACTGAGCCAAGTGGCCGCCCTGTGCTTCAAGTTTTATACTTGTTTGTTTAATAAGAATTGGCATAGCTTTTCAAAATTGCTGGCTCTGTTGGTATCAGTCAAGATCCTT
This sequence comes from Rhinolophus hipposideros, assembly GCF_964194185.1. Lineage (NCBI taxonomy): Eukaryota > Metazoa > Chordata > Mammalia > Chiroptera > Rhinolophidae > Rhinolophus > Rhinolophus hipposideros. Next base: position 38,252,066 of record NC_138050.1, on the reverse strand, counting down.
GATTGCAAACAACACAAATCAAATCTGGTTAACTTAATACGAAAAGGAATCTATTGGAAGTTTCTTTGTGATCTCACAGGTTCATCTCTGTGAACTGAGACAGAGGATAACCAAAAAGGGCATGTAATGAAGAGGGTGACTCCATTTTTGGTGTGGTGAAGCACAGACTTTTGAGAACTTTGATAATGACGTGCTTCCATGCTTTTCATATCTGTATTCTGAGACCCTTGAGATAAAGCTAGAGTGCTGCCTGTCTTTTAGCAGAGTGTCCAGTTTTTCTGTTGATGATTTACATTTTTTAACAGCAATTTATCCTTTCTCAACTGCAATCAATAAGATAAACAGCAGGTTTGTTTTTTTTTCAGTTTTTTGCTCTTAAAAATAATAAAAGATTTAACATTAACTTAACAATTGGAGTTTGCCATTAAGTATTTTTAGTTTGGTGACTAAATCTTTCCATAGCTACAAAAATCACACTGAATTCAAAAGCTGATTAACACTTTAAAGATTTAATTAGTATTAACAGAGACTTTTTACTTATAGCTGATGTATATTGTTGTGTTAAAACTTATAAACCTATCTTAGCTTTCATTTCATAATTGTTGAATCTAATTTTTTATTTATGTATGGTCATTAATTTAAAAAAATACGTTGCAAGGGTCAGTTTCCTTTACATCTGAGGAAACATTTATCTTCAGTAACTATCTATAATCATTCTCTCTATCTCTTGGCAGACGTGTCCCTCTTTTAGTGACCACAGTACAAATTCAAGGTCTAGAGTCATATTCTGTGAAACATTTTTCTAGCCTTTTCAGAGAGCACTCACTATTTGTGCATGCTCATGTATTTAAGGGTTTTTTTCACAGTTATACTCATGCCTCTTTTTCTATTTATCCACAGCATTTGGCTCAAGTGGAAGTCTCTGAAGTTATCTAAAGATATTATAGAATTCACCTGAGAGTTAGCATTTCTCACCCCTAACGGAAAATGGCCTTATGGTAGGTCTTCACGGTAGTCCTTCACAATCATAGAGCTGATATTTCTGAGAAACTGTATAGAGATTTCAAGTTGATTATTTTTAGCTTCCCAGTCATCTCAAGCTTTGAAATAGTCAAAGATACTTACAAGTGCATGTGTTGAAAACTCCTACCATCTTTTGCAGTGCTCTGAGGGGTCATTTTTAATTGGTCCCTACCATCTATGTTTCTATTTTTCAAACCCCAAGGTAGCTTGGGCTGCCTCCATATCACCACTTAGCATTTCCAATAGTTCACAGGCTTACCATTACATACCCACCAGCTTGGGCAAGTCTCCAGTTACCACACCCTATTGCTTAGCTTAAATAACCTTTTAAATTTCTTCATTCCTGGGAGATTATGATCCAGTGTTGACTTCTAGTAGTAATACTGTAGCAATTGCATGCCAATAACCTTTAGCTATTCTCTCAGTCTTCATGGTACGGACTCTTAAGTATAATAACTGTTTTAATTTGTAAAAGTAAAAACGTTCACTGAAAAGATAATTGTGTTGACCTAGCTTTGAAGCCTAGCCCATAGTTGTGGGGGGCATCAAATGAGACACAGCAGGTAAGGCTCTTGGGGTAGTGCTGGTTTCCCCATTTCTCTCCCTCTGGTTGCAGGAGTCTTTGTTTTAAAAAAAGAATTTAATCCCCATAAGAATTCATTCTTGCTTAGTTGGGTCTAACCCTGCTGGGCTCCTCTGAGAGTTGGCAACCCTGCAGTTCTCTTCTAACCCAGAACTACAAGAAGAGCACAGCTATTAATTCACTTAAGGAACATTCTGAATGTGTGGCGGGGGCCAACCAACCTGCCACACAATGAAAGGAATAAGCCAAATTATTCTCAGTTAGGTTCACAGAAAATTTGGTTGGCGTGGGAGTCTGCAAATAGAGACAGGAAATGGTAATTCAATGGAAAATACATTTCCACGATACTTACAATATCCCAAATCTTTATGTGAGTGAGGATAATACATGTATTCTGTTGAGAAGATCCCTGGTACTATCAAGAGCCCCTGTTCCCTTTCCCCTGCTCTTGAACAAACCTCATAAAAAATCCCATTATACTCTTATCTCCAGAGGCCTGGGGAGAGACCTGGAAAGAGACACTGGTGCTTATAATCACACGTAGGAAAGAGCCTTGCCCAGCTTGGAATCGCTTGCTGTGCCAACGGTGTAGGCAAGGCCTTGGAGGAACTCTGGGCATTCTGTGAGAAGAAAGAAAATTGCCAACAACTTTGCTTGGCATCGGTTTTCCTCTCTTAAGTTTTAGCAAGAGGTATTAAGATTATCTGGCTTTCGGCTTCATAGGGGCAGCTCTAGCCTTAACTGTTTCTCACTTCTCACAAACCTAAGATTCCTGACCTGTCAAAGGAGTTCCGCCGCCAGGACACACCCTTGCCCTTCCCAGTCCGCATGCTCGTTCTGCCCTGCATGCAGCTGATGCCCTTCTCCAAGGGCTGGCAAAGTATGGCTCCTGGGCCGGATACACCAACCACCTGGCTTGGAAATAAAACTGTATTGGAACACTGCCTTGCCCAATTGGATACGGTTGCTTTCACCTTGCAGCAATAGAGTGAAGCCTGGTAGGGCCCTGAGCTTGAACTGTGCACTCTCTGGCCCTTGACAGAAAAAGTGTGCCGACCCTTGCTCTGCTAGCAACAACCTGTTCGTCTTTCCCTGCAGAAATCGAGTTTTCTAAGCTCTGTTCCTGTCTAGGTTTCCTTAGGAAAGATGTCCCTAGATTTGTCTACGCGGCTAACTCTTCCTTCTCCTTTAAGGCTCACTGCAGGCATCGGTTGCCCCAGGAATGTTTCCATGGAGCCCAGCTAAAACTAAATGTTCTTACGGTACAATGATTATATATGATTAATTTAAGGCTCTCAGGGCCTACGCACTGCTTGTTACAAAACTCAATAATGTTTGCTGGATTCGTGCAACTAGATGTGCACTGTTACATCATGCTGCCATCGAGAGTATGAGCGTAATTGCCGATGGTGTAGGAATGCTTTGCCGAGAATCTTAATGGCAAATGCAGAGGCTTCACTATTGCATAACCTGAGGTCCTGTCTCAGACTTCTCCCAAGGGCATTTGGTCAGCAGTGTCAAGGGAGCCACATCTGATTCTTGTTTTAATTGTCACAACCTTTCAAGAAGAACCTCATGGACTCCATGATGGAAAGACCCCAGGGCCATTGACATAAATGTACTGTGTTCCCTTTTCATGAAGGCCAAGGGCAAGCTCTCTCCTGGGTTTCTCCAGAACACCTCTGATTCTGAGATCTTATTAAATGCCACCTGCCCTAACCTCTGTTTTCATATTCTGCAAAGGAGCCTTCTATTTTGAGTTGAATTGCCAGAACTGCAGCTAATGTGGAAAATTGATTTCATGAGACATTCACCAGGGAAAAATGTCTACGTATGGATTTCTCAGTGTGAAACGACTGAGCATTTATATATAAATATACGTAGCACAATTTATCAGCACGCTAAATGATTAGAAAAATTGCCCTTAGCAAAATTGTACCTCATACTACAGTGTGCAATTGCAGGTTAGTTCATCTTTATTTTAAAATCTAGTTAAATGATGGTCTAGAAAGGGGCAATAAAAGAGATGGAAATTCATGGATTAGTACAGAAAATGATCTTGGAAGCAGTTAAATTGATTCACTTTCTGATTGACTTGTGATCCAGTCCTGATTATTCCTTGGGATTTTTGCATTATGACTAATTCAAATTTAGCTTTTAAAGGAACTGCAATATTTGATATGAAATAAGATCTTGTCCTGGCAAGGAAGTATGTGGTCTCAGTCCAGTTTCAAACGATTCCAGCAGGCAGGTTTATTTGTCTGGTACTGCTGGCTGCCAACCATGGAGGCATTAAAATATCTATCATGTGCCCTCTCCCAGGCCTTTTGTTCTCTTTTCCTGCTCTCTTTTTTGCCATTTCAGACTCAATGCATGCTAAAACTAGAAAATGTATTGTTTGTCTAATCCAATGCTTTCATTTTACAGATGAAGGAAATGAGATTCAGAGGTAAAATGACTTGTCAGAGGTTTCTAGTACATTCAGAGTTAAGATTTGAACCATATGCTCTGGCTCCTATAATGATATCCTCTTTGTGCCATCGTGTCCCTGCCAAAAGGTGGATAGGAGAGCTTAAGAAGATGAAAACTACATCAGTCAGAGTTACTGATTTGAAGCAATAGGAAAATATGTGATTGGCCGAGAGATAAATTAATTCTTTGACAGTATCTCCTGATTATCGCGGGGATAAAATAAAAGAGAGCTGGAAAAAAATGTAAATTTCAATTATCTATAAAGACTAGATTATAGTGGTTTAACTCAAATGAGTCTTTTAACATTTGCTGATGCTGAATAAGCAGGCGCCATCTCTGAAATGAAAGGCATTCCATGAAAGCATGACCACTGATAATTAAGATAATGGAACATTTTTTATATACTGATTTTAAGTTCCAGGATTTCTGAACCACTTAAAAAAATAAAAGAAGCCCAGGATAATTTGCTTTATTGTATTTCTTTTTTAATTTAAGTATAGTTGGTATACAATATTATATTAGTTTCAGGTATACAATATAGTGACTCAACATTAATATACCTCATAGAGAGATCACCTCATTAAGTGTAATAATCATCTGTCACCATGCAAACTTATCACAATTATTGATTATATTCCCTTTCTCATTTATCACCCATCCCTCCACCCCCTACCGTATTGTATTTCTTAATACAGTATTATATCAGAGAAATCCATTGACTTTCATTGCTAGTCATGATTTCTTTTTTTATTAATGGAATATTTTAATTTAAAATTTTGTTAGCAATAAACATTCTCATTAAGATTCCACAGAAAGAAGCATTACTAATAGGATCCTCCTCCAACATCTTGAATCTCTGCAAAATCACATGTAATTTTCTAAAAAACTCCGGTATTCTATGCCTTGGTTCTCAACATGTCATATTGGAACTTGACTAATCATTGTCACTGGTGGGAAATCTACTAAAATTAGGGTGGTAGGAGGTAATGAGATACACTAGCAGGGATACATGTGGTTTGGGGGAATGAATTTTTATCCATTGTTAAATAACTATTTGGCATCAACAAGACTCTGCATGTTCTACTGCTAGTGTTATTTTTATCTTCCTGTAATGTTATAGAACATTCTCAGTGTAATTTATAACAAAGACAGATGCAGGTAATGGCTCACACAAGCTCCATAATGTTTAAATCATGGCAATAAAACTTGACAGACTGAAAGGTCAGAAGTTTGTCTTGACTATTACAATAGCTATCTAGGTGCTTTTGCTCCAGAATAAAGCTCCCTTAATTAATATTCCTTTGAGTTTCAATAGATTTAAAATTTCAGAGTGTACCTGAGCCTGGGGCAACTTTTCTCTTCCTCATCTTTGTCCTCATCATTCTTATTAATTAAGAGTTTTAATACCTTGTTTCAAAGTCACATCACATATTTTTATTGTTCGTTGGTTAGCTGCAAGAGACATGGGCAACAGACAGTCCTACACAAAGTATTTGTACTAATTTCTACTTTTGGTTTCCTCATTTCTTATTTGTCTGATTTGGAGTAGGTCATTTTACTCTTCTGAGCCTCTTAGTTGAAAAGTAGGAGGGTTGGATTAGATTATCTCTAAGTTTTTGTCTAGTTGTCACATTCTCAAGGAGTATTCACTGATGTATGGGTAAACTATTTTAAGGGGATTTTTGTGTGTGGTGGGGTGTTAAATTCATTGCATGAAGATAAAGCAAAATGAATGACAATCCATGGTGGAGCTCTGACCTTGGAGGGAATAGATGGAATTTTCTATGAGTCAGCAGATAGAGGTATTTGGAAATGGCCATGAAAGGCTTGAACCACCAACAGCACACAGCAGAGACAGACTCTCTTCTCAGTCAAAAGCTTATCCCAGGCCCCCTTTCTCTTGCCTCCTTCTTGGTTTTGTTTTGTTTTGTTTTGTTGTTTTGGGTTTTTTTTCTCCCACTTTTAAACAGGTGAAAGAGTATAAGAGGAAGTAAAAGGATGGTAATAAATTGGGGGCAGCAGAGGTCATGGTGAAGCATGATGGGAGTGAAACCATTTCCCCTTCCCTCCCCCAGTTCTGTGTAACATGGAAAGGTAAAATACCATAATGGAGAGGTCCTGGCCCTCAGAACTATTTTAGGACTTTGGCAACTGACCCACAGGAAGGGTGGTCTGGTTTCCAGAGATTCCACACAACAGAGAATCCTGTATAAATATTTCATATGGTTCCTGTCTGGGTGCCTTTTCTAATACAGGCAGGTAAGTAAGCGAGAGCTTTAAGATCCTTTGTCCTTCATCACACAGGAAGAAGTCTCACCTAACCCCTCTCCCATCCTCATCTCAAACAGCCAATGCAGCTAAACAGATCCATCCTACTCCCATACAACCTACCCAAACACCCAAGACCATGTCAAAGAAAAGATTGTCCCATGACACCTCTCTTTCCATCCTTTGAATTCCAAACACCTTCACAGGAAGATGTGATCTCTCTTTTCCCCTCTATGCCCTGTAGACTTCAAGTGGAATTCCCAGTAACATATTCATTTTAATAAAATGTCATCAATAGACAAGCAAGGTGTCCCATGTATTTTTACCCAAAACCAGTTACAAAATGCAGGATGGTGCTTACCTCTGATCCTTCCTTGAAAGGAAGAAAGTTAGAGATAGTTGGCTTAATTTGTGGCAGTATGATTTTAATTGTGCATGAAAAAGAACTTCTTGTATAAAAGATTAATTAGAAACTGAAATAGCTCACTGAAGTTGTCAGTCCTTTGTCTTTCCCTGGAGATGTTTAAGCCAAGAATAATCATCTACCCACTTCTCTGCCTGGAAACGATTGTCATTCTGCTGGAATATGGGTTAACAGCCATGCTGTCCTCCGCACAGCAGGAGCTGTGGCTGACCACGGAAGGACCACATGCCCACGCACTGAGGACTGCAACTGGAGAGTCTTCATCTTTCAGGAGAATAGTAGGGAATAAAAGTTTTTTTGGGAATAGTTTTTTTCTCTGCAGTCTTACTTATCTTACAGCCAAATTCACTGAGTAAGACCATGTTTACGTATATTTGTATTCATTGATCAGTCAACAAAATATGATGCAATATACAAGGCATACAATATACAATATACATGGTAAACAAAAGCACCAAAAAATATGATACGGTTCCTCCCTAACTTCAAGGATCACACACATTTGTAAAACTAGAACCAATAGTAAAAAGCAGCCTATGACATGGAGCAAAGGATTAGAATTAAACTGCAGCAAAGTGCTTTGATGATGAGGGGAAGAGCTATAAACACTCAGTCACACCTCTTGAGGGCGCACTTCAAGAGTACCAAGCCATAGGCAATGTCTTCTCCCACATCTTTTCCCTCTTGCCTTTGGCTCTGGCTGGAGAAAAAGGCTAAATTGTTTGCATCTTTGGATCCAAAATGAATGGTCAACTTGGTCTCTCTCTCTCTCTCTCTTTTTCTCTCTCTCTTTTTCTCTGTCTCTTCAAATCAGAATAATTGCAGCTGAGTTTTGTGTACTTTCCAGGCTCCTAAAGGCCCGAATTCCAGCGGAAGTACTATTCAAAAGAGTTACAGTTGGTACATAAGCCTCAACCAATCAGAACAGACTTTTGCCACATACTGTCCAGTCATGAACAAACCTGATTCCGAATAAACCTGAATCTGCTTCTGGATCTTTGTGGTAAGTTTCTCTGTGATAAGGACTTGGTAGGTCTGCTTTTCTCTAACACCTAAGTCTGCGCTGCATTTGTTATTTAACTGAAGATTGATTTACTCCCTCATTGAAGAGAGATGTACACCAATAAGAAAATTCGTTGTGAATTTCCATTATCTCAGTGCCCTTTCCCCTGAAACTACCCCATCATTGTGGCCTCTCTCTCTCATTGTGGGCTTCCAGGCTCTGGAAAGTGAACTCTCTAATAAGACCTTCCATTTTATTTCCTATAAACAAAAGAACCTGACTTCATCAAAGCCCATCTCGACAAACTCCCCCCAAGAGAGCATATAACCAAAGGACTCCAGAATGCATTGTCCATTTGGTACATTCAAATTCCCCTTTGCAAAAAGATTCCTCATCCCTTGTAACTATCCCCCTTTCAGTGCAAGTCCTGTGAACGATCTACACAGAATTGCAGAACTGGTCTGCCAAAGCATTTCCATGGTCCCAGGCAGGCTGTATTAATAGGGAGCACATGGACCCTGCTGCCTTCCAGAGGGAGAGTTCCAGAAGGTGACTTGTCTCTTTTATAACTATAACCAGTGGGGAAGTGTTGAGGCAGCCCTTGTGATTTGGGTGCCTTGAACAATGAATGTCACACCACTAGTCAGTTTCTATCTGTCTCTGTCTTTCTTTCTGCACAACAATTTTAAAATGCAAGCTTAGCAGAAACCATTATTCATCTCTTCTCTCTACCGGTACACTTGCGAAAAGAGAAATGCAGTTTGTGCCTTCCACATCGCAGACATAAACAGCCTGCAACTGATTTCATTTATGATCTGGCTTAAGTAGAATGTCTTACACTATTGTTTATTTAATAACCTTGCTGTATTTTGCAAACTCAGTCAACCACAACTAATTCTTACTTAAGAGAACAGTTTCCCTAAAGTTCCCATTGATATGCACACACTATATACATAATTTGACTATATTCAATTGAATATAATGCATACATTCATCTCCATGTAGCTTTTAAAATCTGACCTTGCCATTCACACTTTGTGTGAAACTTAGTCATATTCATTCTATTTGGTATTGGAGCTGAGGACTGTGTGACTTTTTATTAAGAAGCTGGAAGAAGGAGGTATTTGATAATAGAAAACAAAAACATACCCTTAAAGTTCACTGTGATAACTAAATTCAAAACAATATCCTAAAAGGTCAAAGCAGTTTTTATTTCGGAGACTTAAAAAAACAACCAGTTGAGCTTCAAAAACATTTATCTAACATATACAGACAGCTTTTTTAAAAAAGCATAAAAGTAGTTATGCGAAATTTCCATTATATTTTACACAGTCTTTAACTTTAAATGAAGTTAAAAGGGTACAATTCTTTCACATTAGATCCCTAGTAACAAAATACAATTGTGACTTATAAAAGTACTCATTATAATTTGTTTATAAGTGCATTGATGACCACTTTTAAAATGTATGAGATGATTTTTTTTTCCTTTTTTCCCACTAGTTTAAACATTCTGTTTGTGTACTCTAAGATATTTAATTTCTTGCATCTCACTAGAACTTTTCCTAAGGGGTCACAAATAATTTTGCGACAATATCTGGTGGTAAATGTGATCATGTCTAATCTTCCATGGGACGGTAAATTAGTTACTTTTCTGAAAGTACTTGGAATGGCAGAACTAGAAGGAGTAAGATTTTTCATCACACATTTTAAGTGCCTGGATGTGCTGATTGATTTCCAAACAAATCTTTTCTACTGTTATGATGACTCAGTATTATTTTTCCAAATAAAAATAGTAAAAGCAAAACCAAACAACCTTATTTCTATTTTGGGACGGTCATTTAATTCCATTACCAAATCTTATTCTGCCTCTTAGATATTTCTTGACAGTAGAAATGCTCAGCATCGTGTGAAGTGGAACAAGCAGCTTCTACTTCCTTGTGTGTTTAGGATAGTCTCATTCTCTCCGTTCATTCCATTCTCTCTACCTACTTCCAAATCGGCTACTTTTGTAAAGCTGAAACAGACTTTACAAGGGAAGATGCTTGTAATCAGAACTTATAATCTTTATATCATTTATGATAAATATTGCCAGATTCCAAGCAAGACTAAGGTTACGTGGTTATGATGGACAACAGCAGCTTGTAATCTCAAACATATGCTTGAATATGTAAGTCAAGATCATGTGAAGAAACAGCGATCACTGGAAATCTCCTTCACCTCCCACCTTCTCTTGTAGTTCAATTCACCTAGGCAGGCTGACTGAGATGGTGAAGAGTACTAGTGAGTGGGGAAACTTGGCCCTCATATGTGTTTTACAATTTTCTTAAATTTTGTGTAAATTGTTATTGCAACAGTAGAATACAGCTGTACAATATAATGGAGAGAATAGTTTTATGCTAATTATTGGTTGTAATCTCTTAGAGAATTAACCCATAATGATCCATGGGTTATATTCTCAATATATAGAATTTCTCTAGTAAATAGGCATAAATGTTTATGCATTAAACAAAAAAATATTTTACTACCATGTTGTCCCGAAAATAAGACCGGGTCTTATGTTAAGCGTTGCTCCAAAGGATGCATTAGGGCTTATGTTCAGGGGATGTCATCCTGAAAAATCATGCTGGGGCTTATTTTTAGGTTACGTCTTATTTTCAGGGAAACATGGTAAAAAAAAAAAAAAAGGAAGCTAAATTAGAGCCGTCCAGTGTGAGATAATTAGTGTCTGATTTGAGAACCAAGCAGTAGCAAATTAAGGGATGGAGGGTGGAGATGTCATAATAGAATGTCCTGGACTTGGTGACCGAGAGGACTCCGCCGTGAAGGAGAAATAAGGGAGAAGGAAGACAATAGGGATGTAACGTTTGCAATAACTGTCGTTGCCAAGAGAAAAACCTAGCATTCGTGTGGTTTTTGTGAGGAAAATCTGAGTGTGGTTTAGACATACTGAGTTTGGCATAACGGTCCGTACGCACATACACTTCTGTTCTGAACACTGAAGAACTGTTATACTCACTATGCTCAGTTCTGTCCCCATTCAGGACAGCATGGTACTGTAGTCAATGACATTCTTGGCAATTTGAGAATTCTTGAAGGCTTCCATGGGGCCATGAGGAATCATCCTGCTGCCCTCTGTAACCTCTAGTTGCTTCTGTCTTTCAGGAAGTCTTTGAAGCTTCCTCTGGTGTCTTTTTAGGTTCCTATACTGGTATCTATTGATGCCTGAACTTGACCAAACTCAATTTAAAAAGGCCCTGCATTGTAGACATTGACCTGGTGGTCATAGTGGGGAGCTGTGTGGCTGAATTCAGCATTGAAAAGGAATGCCTGGGGATAGGGACGTGGGGAAAGGGGTGGTGCTTGCAGCCCTTAATGGGGATGACAGATCTGGATTGGTAGCACTTAAGAGTGATCTCTAATTACTGTGACATGCGCAAGTATGTCTTCCGCTGACCAGACCGTGCCTGGGAGATAATAGAGCTGTCTACGGAGGTCAAAGAGAGCCCAGGAAGCACATTCCAGCTGGTGCAGGCTTACAGCAAAGAAAGCAGTGCTGGACGTCTGTGACCTGCAGAATCTGAGATGGAAAAGGCCCTTTAGAATCTCTCTGGGAACCCTTGAAAGCCTGCAAAGAAGCTTCTATTTTTCTTTTTTTCTTTTTTCAATCTAGTCAAATTGCTAAGATTCCAAGCAATGAGTCCTCTTTTGTGACTTCTCAAATTTATATATCAGATCTGCTGTCCTCAAGGCTGAAATGCATTTGCCTCATTATCCTTTCTTTAATGACGTTTAGGCTGAACATTTCCTCTCTTTTGCTGTTATAGGCACATGGGAATTTAAACTTTCTCCCTGCCCTTCATTTAACAAATTATTTTGTGTATCAGGAGTAACAAAGATAAATGAGAAGTACAGAGTCTCAAAGGATAGCTTTCAGGGCTCTTATTGCATCTATCAGTCAAGAAGGTCTGTTTCTTTTTATCTTGAATTGGATAGTACATTTCCATTGGAACTGGAAGGAACAGGAAATTTTTTTAAAATATAAAGTACAATCAGAGATCTTCCTCTTCCCCTTCTATTTTCGAATAATTCAGTCCTAAAGCCATTAAGTAGAGGCTCCTACGCAGAGATAAAAGGGGGCAACACTAGCCTAGAGAGGGGTGTGAAAGCTCCAATAGAGAGAGGGACAACCTTGGATGGTGGTAGATACCTAGCAGGGTGAGAAGGGCAATAAGGGAGTTGTGGGGAGCCCACCGTCAGAAGCCAGAGCATAAGCAGATTGAGAAGGGGGTCCCCAACGATGAGGGGAACCTGGTATAGGGAAGAGAGAGGAAACTGCAGTGAAAGGAGAAGATTTGGCAGCAGTGATGGAAATTGTGGACTATAGGGAGATTTATCACATATATAAATATTAAGAATAATGGGAGTATAGTTTCTCCCCGTCAGAGAAGGGCATTACAAATCTGCAAAGGAAGAGAAACAAAATGAGCCCTGCTTGCAATTGTGGTGCTAAGGAAGAGAAGCCACAGGACCAAGGACCTGGAGATTAGGGAGCCCTGGCTGGCTAAGAGGACTCACTCAGAAGGCTTCCTGAAGACCCCAGCCCCAGGCCTGCAAAGCCCCTCAATCTCTTCGGTCTTTCGTAAGTCTACATGGAGTCTTGCACTAATGTTTTTTCTTAATGTATCAACATTTTTCTTTGGCACAGAACACATTTAAACATTTTTTTCTGTAGACAAGACATCCCAAACAATTGAGACAAGTGTAATCCTAACAGAGGGAGTGTGCTAGACACAGCAAACCTGACTTGTAAACAAGCACCACCTCATAAAGTACAATTTGTCAGACAGTTGGTTTCCCTGTCTCTCTGACTGCAAGGGCTCCAGGAAGAACAACCTCACCTTACTCACTGATGCCTGAAATATCTTTTATGGGACCAAGGCCATTTATTCTATAGTTAAAATGCAACTATTGGTTGCAGAACTAAATTCACAGACTTAAATTCACACCAGCATAGTTTAAAGTAAGAGCCCATGTCATTGTATGGACAAGAATGCTAGACTTGAAGAGTTGCTTTTACAATGTAACAAAATATTTTTTCTCATGGGACAGTTCACTATATGTTAAAATGTCAGAATCTTGAAAACAATCACCAAACTATCCAACAATGGGAGAATGGATAGTGTATTATGAGATCTACCCGCCAGGGTGAAGAGATTGTAACAGAAGGGAGCTGGTGAGCAAGTTGCCTGAGATGGAGCTGAAAGGGATAGGAGCTGCACTCCAAAAGAGACCCCTGCCCAAATGAAGGGAGTGGTCAAAGAAAGGACCAGGCAGTGAGAGTCCAATTTAAGAACTTCTGGGGCCATTGAGTGTGAAGCTTCCCAGTTATTTTTTTTCTCGTATTAGATTGGCTAATACATATATTTTTAATTTTTATTAAATTTATTGGGGTGACATTGATTAGTAAAATTATATAGGTTTCAAGTTACTTTTCCACAATGCATTGCATTGTCTTTTCCATACATTGCATTGTGTGTTCATCACCCAGAGTCAGTTCTCTTTCCATCACCATATATTTGATCCCGTTTACCCCTTTCTATCACCCTACCCACACCTTACCCACTGGTAACCACTAAAGTATGGTCTGTGTCTATGAGTTTTTGTTTCTTTGTTTGTCTTGTTCCTTTGTTGCTTTCAGTTTTATATCCCACATATGAGCGATGTCATATGGTTCTCCACTTTTTCTTTCTGACTTATTTCAGTTAGCATAATAATCTCAGGATCCATACATGTTGTTGCAAACGGCAGTATTTCATCTTTTCTTATGGCTGAGTAATATTCCATTGTATATATGCACCACATCTGTATCCAATCATCTATCAAAGGACACTTTAGTTGTTTCCATGTCTTGGCCACCGTGAATAATGCTGCAATGAACATAGGGGTACATACGAGTATATCATTATGGATATATCATTATGGATATATATATATGGATATCATATATAGATTTTTGGGGAAGCCTCCTACTTATGACAGTCAAATGGGTAATCTAGCCACTATTCACCTCCCTCCTCTTGTTCCAGTCTCAAAGGAGTCATAGATGGCAGTTAACTAATCTGTAACCCGGGTAAGAAAGAAGATGTTTTTTCTTTGAAATAGTGAAGTGTTAAATAATATATTAGACTATACATTCTAATGCCTGAATCTTATTTAAATTGTTGTAGGTTTGTTTGTTTGTTTGTTTATACTTAGGACTTATCATAAAAGTCATGGAACTGCCCAAGAGTGCACCTGGACCAAGAGAGGGACCCAACAATAAATCAAATCCATGTAAAGAAGTGAGGAAAAACATAATATAGGTGTTTTGTAATCACAATTTATGAATCCTGCTTGTTGAATTATTGGCTGACCATTAAAAAACAGAAGCAGTGAGAAACCCCAGCACATGTGAGGTGCTAGTAAACATCTGAATAATTGAATGACTCAATCAATGATTTATGCTTCTTGAGTCATTGAAACTCATTGAAAAATTGGCTGTGGGGGAAGGAAAATAGACAAGGAGAAAAGAGTCAGAGGATGAGCCCTGAATGCGTGAGAAAACCGGTTTATGACTCAGAGAAGGTTGTGCTGGTTTTAAACTCCTTCCAGTAATTTTTTATCTGCAAGTCCTCTACGGGGTGAGTAATTGCAGAGGAATATAGTTCTCAATGGGGGGGAAAAAAGCCCTGGGAACTCTTGGTGTTAAGCATCCCATTCTCACAAGGCCACAACTTGGGTGATGCAAGACACAGGTGGAGGGTGTACAATTTAAGGAGGCCTCTCAGAGCGACCTTGCTCTTACAGGACCCTGAGAGAAAAGGAGAATGAGGACCCTAAACAAGGAGGCTCACTCTAGGGGCTCAGGGCTTGTGGCTGGATGAAGACAGTTTACCACAAGTGACCAGAAGCAGACAGAACCAGTAAAAATCCAAGGCTCAAAAGAAACCAAAAAACAAAATAAAATAAAGATTAAGGGACAGTGCAGAGAGTTCAACCACAGCAACCAAATCTGCCCTGGCTTGTAAGAAGTGAGCAAGTGTTTGGGGAATGCAAGACATAGCCACAAAGAGTAGGAGTGATGTTGCAATAGAAAGAATGCAGAAAGTGAAGGGCAAAGAGGGCGTGAGATGCAGGGGCCCGGGATGTCCTGTGAGCAAGACCGAGACACCAAGCATTTCTCTTTATAGGAGTTGGTGACATTTGTGTGGCTGTTTAGGCCTGAAGCAATAGGACAAAATTGAGCAAATAGGCTCTAGAAGCCTTGATTTCCTCATCTGTAAAATACAAATAATTATCTTCCTTATACAGCTGTTAATATTAAATGGGATTATTGTTTCCAGCTGCTCCGTTTTACAAGGTTCCTGTCATCATACTCTCATGGAGTAGGAGAATGTGGGTCATGCAGGGGTGGGAGCCATTTTTGTCCTTTTAAATTTTCACCCAATATAGGTGCAGAAGGTTCTAGATCTCAGACATAAGAATCTGCATTGTGTGTGTGTGTGTGTGTGTGAATACGCATTTATTTTTAACCCTTAGTCAAGTTCAACTCATCCTCTGATACCGTTGGTTAAGATTTGAGAGGGTCTGCCTCCCGTTGGAATGTTCTCTCTTCCTCTCCTTTCCTCTACCACTGTGAGCGGCTTTAGCACAGGAACTGTCTCTGCTCCTAGCACCTACTCCAAGGGCATGACACACAAAAAACACTTATTAAACACTTACAGAATAAATGAAGGGGAAAAAAATCCAGTACCTAGAAAGAAACCCATTCAAAGGCCTAACAGTCAAGAAATTAGGATTTTCCTTGAAGCACATATTTTGATGGCTTCTGAGGTTATTGTGCCTTTTTCCTTGCTCTTCTTTTTTCATTTGGAAAATTGTCATCTCACTTCCCTAAGTAGACTTAGAATCTAAAGTTTGTTCACTAAATTAGAAATGTTGCTGATGATCTGTTAGGCCTGTGAGAATCATGTGCCATTGGACATAGTCAGGCTTTTTCATTTAAATCCTAGATCTCACATTTACTATGAGACATAGAACAAATCACTCAATCCAGCTGCACTTCAATTTCCTCATCTCTAAAATGGGAATAATATTTACCTCACTCAGTATTCTAGGATAAACTGAGATCTGAGTTAGGCTTCCAGGATCACTCGATTTAAAATATCAAAATTCTTCCCGACCCCATTCCCTTTTCCTGTTTTACTTATCTTCACTGCACTTATCACCTTCTGAGATAGTATATAATTTACTTATTCATTTTGCTCATTGTCTTTCTTTCCCAACTAAGATGTAAATTCCATAAGGACAGCCCTGAGGAGCGAGAAATAGCCTTGACACCCTTCAAGAGCTCATGGAGTTCTTCCAGAACAATGGGTCTCAAAGTATAGTCTGTAAAGCACGTAGGGGGTCCCAAGACTCTTTCAGTTGATTCACAATGTCAAACTATTTTAGTAATTAATATTATTAAACTATTAATAATAAACTATTAATAACTATTAAAAACTATTTTAACAGTTTATAATACTAAGGTCGTATTTGCTTTTTACTGTATTAACATTTGACTGATAAGAAAAAATAATCAATGGTGGGTAAAACTTCTGGTGTCTTCATATGAATCAAGACAGTGCAACAAACATACTACGGTGTTTCTCCGAAAATAAGACCTAGCCAGACCATCAGCTCTAATGCATTTTTTGGAGCAAAAATTAACATATGACCCGGTCTTATTTTAGCATAATATAAGATCCGGTCTTACATTAAAATAAGACCCGGGTCTTATATAAGTCAATATAATATAATATAATATAATATAATATAATATAATATAATATAATATAATATAATATAATACCAGGTCTTATATTAATTTTTGCTCCAAAAGATGCAGTAGAGCTGATAGTCTGGCTAGGTCTTATTTTCGGGGAAACATGATAGTGGTTATTTTAAAGCCATACATTCACAGTAAAAAAAAAAAAAAAAAAGACAATGAGTTAAAATTCCAGTTTCACTCAAGAATGTCCTTGACAAAGCCATAAAAATCATTAATTTTTTAGATCTTGACTCTGTGGTACATGTATTTTTAATATTCTACGTGACTAGTAGAAAGCTGCATACCTAGCGATGATGATTGTCTTAAGGAAAAGTACCTGTATAATTGAGCTGTGAGCTGACCTGGCTGCTTTTCTGCAGCACGCCATGTTTTACTTGAGAAAACAATTGACAGACAAACTGGTTATTCAGAGTTGGGTATCTGGCAGACAAGGTCTCAGAAATGAAAGTCGTGAACCTGTCACTTCAAGAAGACTGACAGTGTTCGTTGTCAGTGATAAGATTTGATCTCTCAAGTGAGAAGTTGAATTTTGGAAAACTTGTATCTGCCACTTTGAGCTTAACAGGATCTCAATACTTAATGACTTTCCTGAAGAGATCAGAGATGTTATTAATAATTATGACTTTTACGTAATGAGTAATTGTCATGCGGGGTGGCAGGCGGGGTCTCTGGTCCCGCTTCCCACATAAGAACGCAGGACATGGTGAGGCCAAAAAGGAACACCCACAGAGCCACAGACAGGGGAGTCACATCACCACACTCTCACTGGCAGCTGGGTTGAAGACACAGGAAGCAGGAGCCACACTATCCACAACCCGCCGTCCACTTCTCTGTCAACCAACCAACCTCACTTGCTAACTGCAATCCATTGTGCTAACTGCAGTGCACTCTTGCTAGCTCAGCCACCATCTTCTTGCTAGCCCCCATTTGCTGCTAGCGTAGCCACGGCAGTTATATTAGTGGCCAATGGCTCATTAGTTATAGCTGACGGCCAACTAGCCACAGCTGATGGCCATCCAATCACAGTTGATGGCCATTTACTACCCGAGTGAGCACCTTTCCATGTGAGGGCGAGAGCCTGGAAACTGCACTCCTGACTCTGTCCCCACAGTAATAAAATGTGCTTCCGTTAGGAAAGCCACCATTGACGTAAAATAAACCAATATTTTCAAGTGATGACAGCATGACAAAATCACCCATGGGTGAAAGACCCATTCAAAGTGCAAGAAAAACTTCTAAAGAGAGATTTTTTAGTATCTTAAAAAGAGATTTTAATGTAACAATTTATGGAATCTTCATTGATATCAGCCACTAAGAGTGAGCCAAGGGCAATCAAATTAAAAAACACAAAAGTTCATGGGGGAGTCCAAACCACGGAAGCACCTGTCCCACGGACCACTCACTGACCGTCTCTGAGATCAGTTTAGTAACTTGCCCCCACCTGGTTTGACCAGCGTCCACCTGCCTGCTGTTTGGGATGCCTTATTGTGGAGTCTCTGTCCCAGCTTCACCTGGTCTCCAACTTGCATCTCATCTTCTGGACCTGACCCTTGATCTGATCCCTCCAACCTTCAGCAGCTTTGTGCACAGGTCCCACACTGTGCTTGAACTGCCAGTAATGGCATATCCCATCCTGGCTGGAATGAAGGCTAGAGCTACTCCAAATGGGACCCTCATCTGAAAGTCACTCAGGGTGAGAGCTCAACTGTTTATCTTCCTGTACTTGGTTTAAAAAATGTATTTTAGTGCTGAGGACGTAGGACTTATATCTTTGCAGCTGCTCATCCATAAGAACAAAGCAAAAGGCTTCCAGGAAAGGCTGATGCATATAATAATCTCATTCTTAGGCTTCCATTTATTATAGAAAATCCACTGAGATCCCATTAAGATGGGATCATGTGCATAATTGTGAGTGTATAGAAAGCTTGACGATTTTGTGAGAGTGCTCTGCATCTTTTTTGATCCCTGGGGAGCAGGATTATCTCCATGTTCATAGTCCAGAGGGATGGTCAGATGCATTCACTTTTAAACTCTGGGTTAATTTCTTGGAAATTCATTTCCATAGGTGCAGTGCAATGTCTAGTGATTCCAGACATTGTACCTCTGATCGGATGGAGTGAATAGCAGCCCTGGGAATATTTTAATGTGTCTGCTTTCTCACTATGGAAGTAAATGAACATTTGATCTGCAAAATGCAGATGGCATGAGCATAAAAATCGAAGGAATGATGGAGAAGAATGAGAAGTTGTAAAAGAGGGAGGGAGAGAAAAGGCTAGAGGGAAGTCTATTAATCAAGAGTAAGGAAGATAGTCAAGAACTGTACCAGGTTTCTAAAGTTTCACTCTGTTGGTGATTTTTTGGCTACCTCACATATTCACTACTTTGTACAAACTCTTAGTAAGGCAACGATACATGGCCAGGGTAGCCTGCCTTTTTGCATCATGCCAAAATTTGACAATTCCCAGTGCAAAGTTGTCTGAAAGGGTGTCTCTAAGATGAGAAGCAAAATTCCTAATCACAGGCTCTTACCGTGGTCTGCCATCAACCTCCACGATCATTTGACTTCTCATGCCTTGGTTGCTGCATCTACGAAAATGGAATAATGTTTAACCTACCCTCTGTAGTCAACACTGATAATGATGGTCATCAAAAATCAGTGATCACCATTTTGAGATTAAGAGCTTCCAGCGTGATGGTTTAGAAATCTTTGTTATTCAGTCTCAGCACAAGAAATTGTCAGGGCCCAGACAGGATGCCGCATCCTATCCCTGCCTCCTGCGCTCCTGCCTCCTGTGCTACTCCCTCTGCCTCCTGTACTGGCTGATAGAGTAGTCAGTGGCTGCCAAATCTGAGAGAATGTGCTCTTTTTATAAAAATACATTCTTTAGTCTTGGTAACTGGAATATTACCCTTGCATTCTTCTTAACTAGAGTTGCCCCTGGAAACTGCTTCCCAAGACTGACCAACCTCAATGCATGACATCTTAATTCTAACCCCTTTGCCATGTCAGAAACCTAGGCATCATCCTGGATTCTTAGAACTGTCTCATCTCTCAGAATCTACTCAGCATGGTGCCTAGCACAGAGTAAGCTCACCTGTTCTCTCTCTCTCTCTCTCTCTCTCTCTCTCTCTCTCTCTCTCTCTCTCGTTCTCTCTCTCCCCCCACACACACACCTTAAATTCTATCTTCCTCAAGACTTTTACCAGACTTTAATCTCTTCTTCCTCACTCTGTTTCATGTTTTCATTCTTTCTTTCCTAACTGCAAAATAAGATGGTATTTTTATATCCAATCCCATTTTTCTCTGAGTGTGTTGTTCTTTTTTCCAAAGCCACCTATCTTCTGAGTATTGGCTCTGGGTTCCTGTGCAGTCTTTCAAGATATCTTATCCACAGAAAACAGACTCTTCTGTTTTTGAACAAACCCAATTCTCAGAAACATAGCGGTGTCTCATGGATAAGATTTTTTAAATTCCTCGTTAGCCCTTGAAGTTTTGCTAATTCCTTGAGTTTTTCCTTAGCCTTTAACTAAGAAAATGCTTAATTGCCCATTTCAGGGAGGCACCCATTTAAAATACCTGTTTATTGATTAAATGCCTCAAGGTTTCTATGGTAAATACTCTGATTCCACTACTTTGATCAGGATTTACTTAATTTTACTGATAATCCTAGGCTGGCGGAAACTTGCCTGGGGGAAGGGGAATATTCCTTTGAATGTCTAACACCAGCAGTACAGGCCACAATTAATCATCTTTTGTATATTCATCCTGTATATTCCTACCCTTTCAGTCTAGTATAAAAAAATGGTTTAACTTAGGTACTCTGTGTGGTAAACTCATGGTCAGCTGCCTTTGAGAATCTGTGAATAAACCATAGGAATCCTAAAACTCTCTGTTGCGGCTTCTCTCTTGTTGGTCCCAGTTGTAGCTAACATGTCAGCTTGCCCTTAAAAAAGGGAGGGGATAGGCTTCCTAAACAGCACATTGATCCCTTCTTACTAAATGAGAAATATAGAAATAGGAAAGGAGAACCAGGGTGGTGATTTGAAATAATTTGGATTAAAAATCGGGTTCTTGTGGTTACTTGCTGTGTAACTTAGGGCAAATTGCTTAATTTCTGTCTCAGTTTCTCCATATGTACTGTGGAATTAAGGATACCTTTCTCAAAGAAGAGGCAGCACGTAATCACTTCTCAATAAATCATGCTGCTTACTGCTAGTATCATTATCAATAGTAAAACAGCGGCAACACCTTGAGGTAGCCAATATGTTGTATGACAATAGCAATCCCAAACTTGCCCCAGGTTAGAATTAAATCTACACCCAAATCCAGCACCTCGTGCTGCACTATTACTCTTGCCATATCGTACAAAATACGGGGAGTGTGTGCTCCTTTTTTTCTGTATCATTGGAGGCTCTCCAGCGAGCTTGCATGCCACCTCCAGCCCCAAGTACTACAGATGTTATCAAGCATGCCGGGTGGCAGGATTTGTAATTACTGTGCCCATCAGCAATCCAGATTAGATTCATGAGAGATATAATACAGGAAGACATAGTCAATCAAATATCTGCATTTGATTCCTGCCTAAGGTTTTTCTCCTAAAACTTTACTAGTTTTCCTAAATTGCTAAGTCTGGCTGGACACAAAAAAACCTCAAAGCCCTTTTTCCCTCCACCCCTATCTACGATCTAGGCCACACCAACTCCAGCTCTCATTCCCTGGATGTCACTGCTCGTCTTAGTCATCCAGAGCAAAGACACATATACTTTTTCTTCAACTAGGAAAAGCCAAAAAGAAAGAATAGGACTTTTATAATCTCTGTGACCTTTTAATCCTCAAGGGTTAGAAGTGGGGGGTGAGGTCCAGCCAAGGGAGACCCTGAGGTAGGGCCTTCCCTCAGGAGATGTAGGATCTGAGAAGAATGGAAGCACAGGCAATACTGATGCTTGAGAACAGCTGCCTGCCTGGGGCCCTGAATTGGCTGGAGCCAGCTTTTGCCTTCAGCTGTCACCTCCCTGGCCTCACCTTAGAGTGAAGTCCAGTTTATCTGTCCCATTAGTTCATTATATAAGTACATACAGAAAAATGATATTCTCTCTAGATAGCTACCTTTGCAATTCCTCTATGTCAGAACACGTGAGAATCCTGGGAATAGACAGCTAGACCAATGGAACAGAAAAGAGAGCCGAGAAGTAGACCCCCGTACGTATAGTCAACTGAGGTTTGCCCAAAGATTGAAGGCAATACAATGAAACAAAGGTAGACTTTGCAACAAGTGATTCTGGAACAGCTGGACATCCACATGCAAAAAGAAAAAAACAAAACAGGATCTAGACACAGATCTTATACACTTCACAAAAATTAACTCAAAATAGATCACGGATCTATAATTGTTTGTGTCTAAACACAAACTGTAAATGTCCTAGAAGGTAATATAGGAGAAAACCTAGATGATCTTGGGTTTTCTGAGGCCAGCTCCATGAAAGAAATAATTGATAAGTTGGTCTTCATTAAAATTAAAAAATTCTTTTCTGTGAAAGACAATATCAAGAGAATGAGAAGACAAGCCACTGACTGGGAGAAAATATTTGCAAAAGATACTCACATCTTTTTTGGACTGTTATCTAAAATACACAAAGAACTCTTAAACTCAACAACGAATATGAAAACAAACAACCTGAATTAAAAAAATGGGCTAAAGACAGTCATGGAACTTCACCAAAGAAGATATAATAAAGATGGCAAGTAAGCATATGAAAAGATGTTCCGCATCATATGTCATCAGGGAAATGCAAATTAAAATGATAGTGAGATTCCATAATATTTCTGTTATACTGGCCAAAGTAAGCAACACTAACAACAACAAATGCTGGTGAAGACGTGGAACAGGAATTCTCATTCATTGCTGGGAGGGATGCAAAATGGTACAACCGCATCGGAAGACAGTTTGATAGTTTCTTACAAAACTAAACGTACTCTTACCATACAATCCAGCAATGGAACTTCTTGGTTTTTACCCAAAGGAGTTGCAAACTGGTGTCCACACAAAAAACCTGTATATGGATGTTTCTAGCAGCTTTATTCATACGTGGCAAGGTTTGGAAGCAACAGGATGTCCTTCAATCAGTAAATGGATAAAAATAAAAAACTGCGGTGCATCCAGACAATGAAACATTATTTAGTGCAAAAAAGAAATGAGCTATCCAGCCACGAAAGGCCACGGAGGGACCTTAAATGCATACTACTAAGTGAAAGAAGCTCATCTGAAAAGCCTGCCTACTATCTGATTCCAACTATATGACACTCTGCAAAAGGCATTACTGTGGAGATAGGAAAATGATCGGTGGTTTTCCATAGAACGCACAACACCAAGAGTGAACAAACCATAATGAAAACTATAGACTTGGGGTGATTGTTATACGTCAATGTAGGTTCCCCAACTATAACAAATGTATAGTTGGGTGTACCAGAGGGTGGGGGATGTTCATAATGGGAGAGGCTATGCATGTGTGTGGGGGGGAGTACGGGTAACCTCTGTACCTTCTTCTCAATTTTGCTGTAAATTTTAAACTGCTCTAAAAAAATAAAGTCTTAATCATAAAAAATTAAATTAATGAAAATAGTTGTATGGGCTTATTTTTCCTATTATAAAAACATTCATTGTAAAAGGTTTTCCAATATATTAGTATAAAAAATAGTGAAAATGCCTTGAACTCTTAGAGATGAACACAAGGAACTCATATTTTCCTACTGAAAAAGCACAAAGGCAGCTGAGTTGACAAAGTCCTTCTTTGCCAAGTTTAGTTTCTAGATCTCATAAAATTGAGGAAAGAGGAGATGCTTGTGACCTGCAATAAAGACGACTGGTGTCTAATTATTCCAGAATAGGCTAAACAAGTAGTTAACCTCGTTCAAATGGGAATTTAATCCAGTAGTAGATTTCTATGGTAGGATATTTTGGTTTTATTTTGTTGGGAGGGAAGAATTAGCGTTTTAGTTGCTTACGAGGAAAAAAAAGGGGAGGGCCACTGCTATATTTATCTGTCAATTTCAATAAAAACCAGGCCGATGTAGATAAATCATAGTGATAAGGGTTAAGCAGTTGGCAACTGACATCTTAAAAGTCCAACCTCAACAATCTCCTGGATTACAAGTAAAGTATGGACATCAGGAGTCTGTTACGTTAAACCCCTAGAATTAGCAAATATTTCATTAATTACTGAAGAGCCTCACATTTCTTCCTAACTTGTAACACAAACAAAAGTAAGAACTAGTTCAAGGAAAGCAGAGATTTGGGTTATTATCAGATCATATGAATTTGGGTAAATTAACCTATTTAATTTCATGTCCTTTGATCAGAGGATTAGAATGGCATTTAAGGGGTAGCCAAGAGACCTAAAGGGACATAGAGGGACATATGGCGAAGCATGTCAACTTCTTATAATCTGTCCTCCCTCATTTTAAAATTTGATCACTAATCATTTTGCCTATAAAATGAACCCACTATCCTTTATAAATGTATGCTAAAATAAAATGAAGGACTGAGGTTTATTGTTTTTTTTCTTTACTTTTCCTTTCTCTTCATTCTTTTCCTACTCCCCTCCCTGAGTCCCAATGGCTTATTTCTTTTATCGATCATTAGAGAACGGAATCTATTTTTATTAAGGAGTTTTAAAGGATGTTTTCTACCTACAATGGGGATAATTTTCTTTTGCCCATTTTGAGCTGGCTAGTCACAAGTCTGTTTTTCTACCTTAGTAAGGATTGTCAGAAAAATTATCTGAACTTACAAATACATAAAAGAAAATAGTGAGTAGGTTCTTGTTTTTGTTTTTCAGTTCAGTGCTAGGCTCGGCTTTCTATTTACTGATCTAATTTACATTTTTGTAGGAACAGAGATCAACGTGTAAATTTTTGTTGAGTAGAGATGTAAGTAATTCTCTCTGGTGGAACATATAACCCCAAAGATTAAATTTTAAGCTAAATTGGGCATTAACCAGCTTTATATCTAATCCAGCAATTTATTAAATCCCCTATTTATATGTAGCTTTCCAAATGCCCTTTGGACCAGTTTTAACATCTTACTGGTTTTCTCATTAGCTAATGAATTGAATGAAATCTTTTGCACAGTTCTGTTCTATAGTTGTATGAGAGTCATATTTTTTAAGCCTTTGGAAATTACACTTTTACAGGATGACTATGTTCTCCAAACAAAAGTTGGACAGCCGTTTTACCTTGTTTTTCTCCCCACTCCAATTTTAATGTTGATTTTCAATGGTGATTCAGAGGTTCTTAAGATGTTCTAAAAATATGTCACACATTGATATTTTGTTTCTTACATATTAGTGTCTCACATTCAGACTAGCATCTAGGGGAGAGTAATAATTCCTGGTAGTCTGTTCATAACTATACTATTTTATACCTAGTTATACTGCCTTTCAAATACACATATAAGAGGATAATAATGTTTGCTGTTATGATCGTTGCAATGTGGTATAGTGATCAAGAGCATGGATTCTGGAGTTCGACCCAGCTATAGTATTTATTAGCCAAAGGACCCTGGATGAAAATTACTTAACTTCTCTGGGCCTCATTCATGTCACCAATAAAATGGGGCCAGTGCTAGTACCATCTTTTAAGGCTGTTACGAATAATAGGGGAGATCATCATATAAAGTGCCTCAAACAATACTTAGCATGTCATAAACACTCAATAAATGTTAGCTACTGTTATTATCATAGCTACTACTGGAGTTGTCTTGAAGCCAGCTTCTGGTTAATAGAAGTTATTTACTTACAGTGGGCTCCATGGGAGAACTTGGTCATCACCCAGACAGAAGATGCTTATTGTTAATATTGCCTGAAGAAAGAGTCTCTGCTGTCACAGACTTTGGCCAGAAACAGGCCTCTTGTCTGTTTCATGGGTTGGCTTTGGATCATTGCCAGGACTTTCAGGAAAACAGAAAATGGATTTGTAGCATTTCTGTAGCTAAGGCCTTATCTGAGTTCCCAGGGCTGGCTTGTCACGTGGAAAGGAACTGTTCCATTGCTCTATTCCCCTTGATTTAGCCTCTAAGGATCTGGTTCAGAGCATTGCCATTTCCACATGTTACAACTTGGTAAGGATTC
Source organism: Rhinolophus hipposideros (assembly GCF_964194185.1). Classification (NCBI taxonomy): domain Eukaryota; kingdom Metazoa; phylum Chordata; class Mammalia; order Chiroptera; family Rhinolophidae; genus Rhinolophus; species Rhinolophus hipposideros. The sequence continues at coordinate 38,226,295 of NC_138050.1, read as the reverse complement.
TCTGCTGTCTTTGTTTTCTTTGTAACTTGCAATGACATACTTGTTTTGGCCAGCATTTCCAAGTACTGCATTGTCATTCCATCTTAGCAGGAAGAGCACTTAGCTGGGCAAAATATTTTGAGAGCTAAATTTTGGAAATCATGTTTGTCAAGTAAATGGGGGAAGGGGGTTGTCTTTGTTTTTTGTTTTGTTTGATTTGTTTTTCCTTTTTGGTAACCAGATAAGCTCTTAAATGGGAACAAAAAAATCAGAAAACTTCTACATATATTAGAATTGTGGAGTTCAGGAGTGAGAGCAAAAGGAAGATTTAACTAGAAAAAGTTTTTCTCTGGTTCAGAATGTTATCATGGAAGAGAGATGTACCAAAATGTTAATTCTTCTTAAAATACAATGTTCATCACTGCTACCATCCATCATTCCTCCATCAATGTCTCTAAAGGGATGAATGAAATGACTTGTTGGAAAATGCCTTGAGCTCCTCCTTGGGATTTTAAATATTAGATACAGGCTGGAGAAAACAAAGAATAAGGCTAATTTTTCCTGCCATACCCAAAGTATCACTTTGAGGAAGAAAAAAAAGTTTACCAAATGAATTGAGGGTACCCTCTGTGAAGCCATACTTATTCCATAATTGCAACCTACCTTCCAATGACAATTGCTCCTACATGTGCAGTAAAACCAAACCAGAGTAGGTTAGCTTCTGCAGTTGCAAATCCTGGTTTTGCAGCTACTCCATTTACAGATTCTCCCCTTCGGATCTAGTCACCTCTCAGAAGCAGCTGTAGCAGCTTTTTTGGTGGCAGATTGATCAACATGCTTTACATTTGGATGACTAGAAAGGCTTTGTCATTTATTCAACCTATTTTGACTCCACAGCAACATCTAAAGTTAGTTTGTTCTTATCAAACTTGAAATAATTCAGTTCAACAGTGTGTATTTCACACCCAAATAATCATAAACTTTTAACATTATGTGTTAGTCACCTGTGTGATTTTTTTTTTAATGCCAATCTCACCTTGGGTAGGAGTTACACTCACAATTTTGTTATTTTATCCCTGTTGAAACATATGACAATCTGCCTGATGACAAATTCGTAGTGCATTTGAGCAAAAAGAAGAGACAGCTTTCATTAGGTTTGTGTTACAAAGGCGATGCTTATATGACCAAAATACACAGCAATGTCTCCGAGTGTGGTCTAGGAATGGAAGTTAATGAAACCAGTGGGGGCATGGATCAACCTCAAAATTGTGAAATTGTGAAATGGTGCCTTTTTTCTTTTTAAGGTGGTAAAATATTTTGAAATATTAACTGATTTCTGCCCCTTCAGCATTTCCTTCTTCCTCTTGGCCATCCCTGTCCAGTCAGCATGCCATTTCTGTGCATACACGGCCTCAGGGCAGGTATGACAGAGCAGAGAGCTGAGCAAAGAGGAGTCAATTCAGAGCTCTTGACTCACAAAGCCAAGGCCTTCAAGGAGCTAGAAAAGACAGCTGTGCACAAGCAATGAATTTGGAAGAATGTTTGTTGGGGGAGAGCCTCAGCCCGGAAACTTGGCACTCTCTGGGCTGCAGGGAGTAGGAAAGCTGCAGCAGACCAGAAGAGAGCTTCGGGGCTGGCGGCTTTCACACCACTGTGCTCTGCCCATCAAGCTGAGTCTCCCACAGGTGGGGGGGTGAGGAGCGAGGGTGAAAATCCCAGATCAGTTCGGGTTGAGACTGGGAATTAGAGAAGACCCATGCCCTTTCCTGGGTAGAACCCTAGAGAGGTGGAAAGACCAAGAGAATGTGATGTACCTAGACCTTGAGGCCAGAGAGTCTCACCAAGTTCCCAGCATGGAGGGAGAGAAAATCTGAAGGACCTGGCAGGGTGATTCCCTATTGACCTTCATGTACCTATGACCAAGCCCAGATGATCTGATAGATGATACTGAAGATCTATTACAGAATGACCCACCATTGCCTGTGCATTGCCATGGAACCCACACTTAATTCCAGGAAATGGCAGGAACCTAGAATAGACTGTGATTTTTTTCTGATATACCAGCAGAATAAACTCTTTAAAAAGTTAAATAGACTTGTAGAAAGTAGATCTATTTCGTAAACAGAGAGATTATAGATTGAGCTCTGTAACTGGCCCAATCATATTTGCAACCTGTCTTTTTTATACGCTCCCTTCACTTGTGTCCCCTTCCCTCTCTCAAGTAACATATACCCTCACGGTCTCTATTAAAATTGATGTCAGAAAAGGAATTAATAGATCTTTATGCCAAGATATAAGTGGATGATAAAATTAAAGTGTTACCTCACACAGAGATATTTGAACTTAGGCAGGGATTTGAAATTTAGGTCATAAGAGAAAATCCACAATTGTGGAATGGTGGGATGATGGTTTCCTAGGAGACTATCTCTTCCCAGGGTTCTGAGATCACCCTGAAGTTTGCCTCCCACAGAATGGAGAAAGCTCATGTTTAATCATAATTGATTAAAATCTTCTTAGATAGCAAAAGGAGTGCTTCTTAACCTCTTTTTCCCATTATCACATCCCTAAACAACCTTTTTGGACTTTTTTCTCCTGAATTTTCCTTGCCCATTAAATTTTAATACAGCAGAAACATTAGTAAGAGCTATTCTTGATGTACTATATGTATACTTGCGCTTTGTACATAAGAAAAAAGGCTAAGAATCTTTTTTGCTTCCCCTAAAATCAATTTTTTTCTTCTCTTTGGGAACATATTGGCTTCATTGAAAATTCATATTGAGAGTTAATGCAAGACTGGGTCCATAGAACCATGAGAAATGAAAAGGGCATACAGCCCTCCTCTTTGCCCCCACCTCACCTCTCATTCCCCAGCTTTGAAATGACTCAGGCCACACATAAAACAAATGGAGAGCTTTCTCATGCTGTAAGTGCTTACTGCCTCAGGAGGTGCAATAAATGTATTCCTGGGAAGTTTAGGAAGAGCTGGTTTTTATTCTTTGACCTTGTTAGAAATTAATCCATGTTCAAGCCTGGCCCAATGGAGTTTGAAGCACCTGATTCACACCACAGTGTTCCTATAAACAGCCAGCCAACCCAAATCCTTTTAAAATGGCGTCCTCTGGCCTTGTTGAACCCTTCCAACAATTGCCTTTTGTGACAGCAGCATGACGGGGTACCTCCTTTGATGGGAACTCATAATGAACTGCTGTATACACATGCTGTAATTGTAAGAAGTACAATAATATTTCATGTTTATATTGCTTGCTTTCATCTTAGTGAATCCCAAGGCACTTTACACATTATATCATTAATAATAAAACAGAGAAATACTTTAATTAAAGCATTCTTCTTTTTTAAATATATACACTATATAATAGACTACAGAAGTATGCAAAAATGTAAGCAATCTAGTTAGCACTTGTAGAAAGTTGAACTTTTTCACAGTCGATAGGGAGCAATCCGACTTGCTTTTGACAGACTACACTTTTTCATCCATTTCCATCTGCTGGTGGCCAAACCCGGTAGCAGTGAATTCATTCATTCATTCATTCATTCACCAAACATCTATGGCAGGTCTGCTTTTGTCAAGTACCAATGACTATAGGAGGTGCTGGCTTTCCTTGGCAAGTACAAAGGCAGCGAGTCAGGGATGATCTCAAGACAAAGAAGCTGCAGGGCATGGAAAATGTGAAAAAAAGTTTCCTTCCTGGCACTCACTTTTGGGCGCGGCAGTGACATTAAACACATATCCACACATGCCTGAAGCTTAAAGCTCTTGTGTTTCTACTAAACGAAACCAAAGCCACCATGTGCCCTCATCCTGTTTGACACCCAAAGAATCCTGCAGCCCCCAAACAGAAACACACATTTGCTCAGAGTCACATCAAGCAGGCCAGCAGCTGCTTTTCCTTTGAGAGTTTTATGTTGCAGAAGGGGTAGCCTAAATTACCCAGAAGCCTCAAGTCAAGCTCCAGCCTGGTCTTTCCAGTGATATGTACTGGCTTGTCTTATTCACACCGGCTAGTCCAATTTAGCCAACCCTGGGCATGTCCATGAGTTGTAGGCATGTCTTCCAAGGAGATGGGTGTTCTTTCTGCAGGCAGGTTATGCCTGTGAAGATAGGCAATGGGTGGCTGCCCTTAGCAAGATTGGGTGCTGAAAGACTTCTTGCACCAGAGATACATCTCCCACCACCAACTGCCTGAAGTCCACTGTGAAGACTGTTTTCAGTCTGGAAAGGCCCTTAGTCTCTTACTTCCTGATTTCTTGGTGAGGGTCAGAAAGGATCAGTGCAGTGGAGAGAGGACAGTAAGTGAGCAAAAGGTAAATACTGCCAGTGCTTTTGCTGGAGGGAAATCCTGCCATCTCACCTGTCTCTGGGCAAGTCCTCCTGGCGGCTGCCATGTGAGTGGTGCCCAGGTGCTTGCTCACCTTCGCGGCCTTAGCAGTGGATGTTCAGGCTGCTTCAGGATGCACTGGCTTTCTTCCTTTTCCTGTCCACTTCTCCAGTATGTACAGGAAGCAGGGAGAAATAGTCTCATTTATCCTTTCCTTGAGAAACATTTTGCCCTGGTGGAAGCACGGCTCTAATATCCTAATGTTAATGACTTCTTTGAAGATGTTGGGAATTTCACCTCTCTGAGCCTCAGAAAGCTACTCTAAAATGAGAAGATAACATGTTACCTCTCTTAAACAAGACAAATGAGGGTCTTTGTCGCTCTAAAATCTGAGCTTGCTTGCTTGCCTGAATCCTCTTTCTCTACACTCTCATATGATAGGGACCCTGAGAGCAGAGCCACCATCATGGGCATGTGACACGTGCAGTCATACAGGGTCCAGTATTCAGAGTGGCCTTTGGACTTGGTTTAATGTTCTGTTGTCACTGTCTTGAAAGTCTTAATTTTTGAAGACGGGGGCTCACATTTTTATTTTGCACCGGGCCCTGCAAATTAGGTAGCTGATCCTGCCTGCTAGCATGCATCTTAGACATCCCTTCCTCTGGGAAGCTTTTTCTGAGCTCCCAAGAGGGAGTTGGCCGCTTTTCTGGACTCTTTAGTAACCTGAGCTTTCCCTCTAATGACACTTCTCACACCATCGGCCGGTCCTTCTCTATCAGACTGCCAGCCCTTCGAGGGCAGGGACTAGGATGCGTTCTCCTTGTACTTCCAATGCCTACTACAGTACCTGGCACTGTGCACATAGTAGGTGTCCAGTGTATATTTCTGAAATGAATTTCAACATTTTGAGTGCACAATATATTTCTACTAAGTGCTAATGTAATTATTAAATATATTTATAAATTTAACAAATATTTATTAAACTTTTATTATGTGCTAGGCTCTGGGTAGATAATTTACATAGTAGAGAGCAAAATAAACAAGGTCCCTGACATGGTGATATGGAACTTTCACTCAAAATGTGGAGCTAGACAATTAATAAGTAATATATATATGTATATGTATATATATATATGTATTATATATATTACACATATATATATATATATATATTTACACAATACAATGTGTACATAAAATTATACACTGTCCTGACTTCTCTAAAGGTAAAAAGTAGGGTAGAGAACAATGGTAGAGCACTTAGCATTTGAAGTTAAGACCTAAAAGAGTGGGTTATGGTGACTCACGTAGCCAGAGACATCCCAGAAGGTGAACAACGTGTGATGAGACCCTGAGATTAGAGAGAATTGCATCCCCTGATTTAGAAACTGAAAGAAGGCCAGCGTAGAGTGAGCTTGTTGGGCATGGGGCATACTGACAAGAAATTAGGTTGAAGAGAGAGGCCGGATCCTACAGGTTCTTGTAGGAACTTGGATTTTACTCAAAATGCAATGAAAACCTTTGAAGAGTTTAAAGCATTAGAGTAACATCACCCAATTTGTCTTTTCAAAATCATGTCTTCAGCTGCATAGGAAGTAATGACTTGGATGTGTAATAATAATAATAACAACAACAACAATAATAATAATAATAATAATAATAATAATAATGTTATAGGGAGAGCTAAAGGGAGTTATTGCAGTAATACAGGGAAAAACAATAGCATTTTAGGCTAGGTGGAAGCGGAGGTAAGAAGAAGAGGGATTTGTGCGATATTTTGGAGGTATAACTTGGTTATTGATTAATATGGGCAATGAGGGAGAGTGAGATGCTCTGATTGAGACCCAGGTCTCAGACTTGAGTAACTGGATGGATAGAAGGGCTCTTTATCGAGATGGTAAACATTGAGAAAAGAACATATCTGAGATTAGAGTAGAGAATGGGAATCAGGGAGTTCAGGTTTGAGTAGTTGGCAGATATAGTGTCAGAGTTAAAGGGGTGAATAGTTTTCAGGTACAATAGGCAGAAAATGGGAAATGTGGTCCCACCACATGTATGGTGCCATTTCTCCCGGAGCCAGAGTAAGTCTGGAAACCAAAAGAGAAAAGGGGAAATGACATCCCTTACTATTACATGTAATGACCTCCTTCAAATACTTGCTCCTATTCTTGGTACCTATGCTCTTCTCAAAGAGGGAGTGCACCCTAGGAGGTTCCACTGAATTGAAAATGGACACGGCTACCTGTCTCTGTTGTTTGCTGCTAAGAAACCAACCCAATACAGTAAACAGTGGCCTGGAAGCAGCCAGATCAAGGAGGAAATCATCTATTCTCCCTCCTGCTCCACAGTAATGTGGGTCTGAGGAGGAAATCACCTTCGCTTGGATTTGCCTCCAGAGGACGTGGTGTTCGCGGAGTCCATGGGGGTAGTCTGGTTTCATAGGATGCCAGGAGGTGAATGGCAAAATCAGCAATGTGATTGAAGATATCATGGGGTTTCCTGGACTGTGGGGACACAGGGAAGGGTTTGGAGGGGAGGGTTGTGGTGGAGTTTTGGTTCAGAATGGGAAAGAGTATGGGGATGAGAGTTGAGCTAATACTGACCGCAGAATGCCCTACTTGGTCTTACAGCAGTGACTAAATTAAACAGGAATGAGAAGCATGATACCCTTGAAGAGATGGATGGGCAGTCAGCGTTAATGCTGTGGCCCCAAATGTATATCACTAAGTGGAGTGGAAATTCCAGAACATCTGCTCCCTCAGGCAGTGATAGAGTTGGAATGAAGGACAAACAGTTCTCAGTTGAAGCTGGTCTCAACTTGTGGGCTGGTCTTAAGCGTATGTGAACTTATTTAGGGGAATATTGACCCATCTGGATTTATATTTGTCATGTCAGGAAAGCATGGAAGGAATGATATTCTGGGATTAGCTAGGCTTGACGTGTGATGTTTTATCTGTGTCACTTGATAACCTCTGCTCCAGTCTCCCACATAAACTAGAAACTCATGACAATGCGTTGGATGAGAGTTATGATCTCCACCCTGGGTGGACACCACGGCTGTCTATCTTGTGTTCTTTTAAGCTGTTGTTGGCAGGGAAGTGATCCTACTGTCCATCTTTTTAAATGACCTTTCTGTATTAAAGGCTGTGTGGTAAATAGTATACAATACCATGTTACAAAGCAATAACTTCTATTTCGTATTTGAGGTTGGAGAGAGAACATGTTTTAATATTCACTTCCAAGTAGATGAAAATTGTCCCTCCATGGCTCCTTTTCCTTTCTTGTATTCTTCCCAATGTTCAAAATGTCCTTCGATAAAATTTGATGGCCAGATGAGAGATTCATTCACACAACCTTTATTTTACATCTCAAGTAGACAATTTGATCTCCTGGGCCTGTACATTTGGAAATATGGAAACTCGGAATTCCCTTTTTCTTATGAAACCATAAAAGGTGAGGAGGAGGGGATGATACATTAAAAGAGGACCAGCTTTTATTGCTTAGAAAAATAACAGTAGTTTCCACTTGTATTAACATTTGGCCTGTCTATTATATACTAGGCATTGGAATACAATGATAAGCCAGATAAACTGCCTGCCAAGAGTTTACAGTATAGTAGGATAAGCAGAGTTACCATTTACTATACTATTTACAACAATTGTGATAGTTACTTGCAGTGGGAAGTACTGGTGGCTATGAATCCACGCAGGCAGGACACCTACTTCAGTCTTTGGGGTCCAAGGCAATAACATCTAAACTGAATTTTAAATGTTGAATAGACGTTAACCAAGTAAGGCTGGGAAGAAGAGAACATCCCAGGAGGAGAAATAGGTGTCTGGGGAGTGGGATTAGTCCCAGATGGCTGGACTATGGAATAGAGTGAAGATGATGGAGAGAACAGATGTTGAAGGGAGGAAACCAGATCCTGTGGACCTAACATGGGTGGATGAGATGTGACTTTACTGAGAAAACTAGGAAGCCACTGAAGCACGTGACATAGTCAGATGACAAGTGGAGGGTATAAGAATGAGATACAGGCCAGACAGAGACAGACCGTGGAGGGGCTATCCCAGCAATCTAGTCCCTGGTTTTCGAAATTTCAGTCATGCACCCCTGTCATGCTTGACGTTTTTTAAGCATGAACCCCAAAATATGAATATCATTTATTTGTAAATAATATATGCTAATATATATTTTAAATCTGTAAAATAGATGGTATTACATATATTTCAAACTAATATATGTCTACATATATGTAAGCATGTTATATACATTTTGAACACATATAATAAATATTATTTTAAAAGATAGGATGCAATATACAAAAATAGAAGTTTGAAGTTCTCTCTCCCTGACGTGGATTCTCTTGTTCATCCCCACTGCCCTGTAGCCCACTCTGGAGACCACTGACTGAGGCCAGTCAGAGGTAGAGATTCTGATTCTAAGGCTGCAGTGGAACATGGGACTGCGTTATTGTAAAGCTGTGCTGCAGGCTGTTCCAATGCACTCCCCCATCTAAGGATCGTGGGCCTAGACCATAGTTTCAGGGTATTTGAATTCTATTCACAACAGAATCTAATGTAAATGTTTCCGTACCCTGGGAAAAGTCAATTCTTGGGCTACTTTCAACATTTAAAAAGACAAAAACAGCACAATCTCTTACCAAAGCAAAGATAGTTTTCACACAATTTTTATTTTTCTTCCTTTTTAAAAATAACATTTGTATATTACTGATAAAAAGTGTTTTGGTAAGGACCATGGGGGAATTGCTCATTGACTTAGTTGAATTTCTAACATCTTAACTAATTTTGACTTAATGATCTGCTTGATTCATGGCAGAAGAAGGCTTGTGTTCATCTAACTTAAATCTTTAGATTATGAAAGTGGTGGCACATGGGGCTTTTACCACCTATGCCTGCACTCTGATGTTGACTGTCTCTGTGAAGGATCTAACAATATCAAGAGGGATACATGTGTAAGGAAACCATGTTCATACAGAGATACTGCGGCTGTGGTGGTGCCTTAGAAGCTCTCGGAGCAGAATGTCTCCAAGAAGTTACCAAATACCATGTTTCCCCGAAAATAAGACCTAGCCAGACCATCAGTTCTAATGCATCTTTTGGAGAAAAAATTAATACAAGACCTGGTCTTTATTTTAATATAATATAAGACCGGGTATAATATAATATAATATAATATAATATAATATAATATAATATAATAATGAATACCAGGTATAATATAATATAATGTAATGAATACCAGGCATAATATAATATAATATAATATAATATAATATAATATAATATAATATAATATGATATAATATAATTATTACCAGGTCTTATATTAATTTTTGCTCCAAAAGACACATTAGAGCTGATGGTCTGGTATGTATGAAGCTCCTCATGCTGGCATTGTGTAGTCAGTGCTGCTCTCTTCCTGAACTTGACCTTCTCCTTCCTTCTTTGTTAGAGTGACCTCCTCTGGCTCCCACCACCAAGCCTCATGGTCTTACTCAAATGCCAAGACTAAAGTTAGCTCCTCAAGCACATATCCTGGGCAGATCAGATGACAAAAAGTTCATCATCATTTTGGCTCCTTTTGGGAAATCATTCGGAGAATGTTTTTCTTCCCCCACAAGACAGATGCTTTGTCCCCAACAAAATCCTTAAGCTAACAGATGCATATTTATAAGTACATGTGACTAGGGCATCTGTGAAGGCACATTTCCATATCTAAATATTTATTGGGCAATAGGGGTGTTGTGGAAGGAGTAGAGTGAAAGGAAAAATTAAATGTTTCAGAAATTATAATTTTTTTAAAAAAATCACTCTTCCCGGTTGTATTATAAATCAGCAACTTTCGGGTCTTAGTTTTTATAGAAATAGATTTTTATAAAAACATGTGAGAACATCTCTGGAGACGTTCGATTTGCACACACTGGAAACTGTAGGAAGATACAAACGGTTTTATATGAGGTGTAGGGGCACAAAAATCATCATCTACAGAGACCAAGAGGAGATTACAGTACACAAAAACTCAGCAAACAAAGCAAAGGAAGTGAAATAACGAGAAGATTCTAAAACCTAGTCATAAAGTAGTGATTTATTTTGAAAACAAAATGGCGGTTTCTCTAGACGAATACTGCATTTCGTCTCCTTTCCTCTGACTTATTTCTATTCTGTTTACTCTGAGAAATACACATTTTAAAAATGCTTTCCCCCAGATCATTTACTCATTTATTCCATGCATCTCTCCCCATGCTTGGTTGGGGTCTCCTTGGCCTGCCCATTTGCACTTCCTTCCCTGTCTGCCTCCTTGTATTGCTGCAGAATGAATGCCTAGGGCCTTTGGCCCATATACAAATGCAATCCTGGCTGAGAAACTGGCCCTGGCAAAGCAATCAAGCTGACCTGACTGTGCTGCAGATCCCTTTGGGAAATTTGCTAATCTCATGATCTTGAATCTTTGACAGGCAGCAACCTCCATCCCTCACCCCCCTACACCCCCGACAGCTCCCTCCTCCAAAGTCCTACTCCTTGCTACCCAAGTCTATTGTCATACTCAGCATTGGTAGTCCCTTGTGTTGAAAAATAAAAATAAACCCTGAGAAGAGGCATACTATAGACATAGGATCACACACATTACCTGACACATGCCCAACTTCCTTTCCCTAGTCAGCTGAGACCATTTTTTTTTCTCCTACCAGGTATTTCACCTCCCTGTATTTGCAGATTAATCATCTGCTTGTGCAATGAAATGTTTTTCTTCCTAACCAGTCTATTAGGCTTCTAAAAATTATTTATATGTTTAACGGGGGGTGGGGGTGGGGGAAGAGAAACTAAGTTCTCCAATGCAAAGACTGAAATTTTAAAAAATGATGTTTAACGAGACTACACACTTCCCCCACTAAATCTTTTAAAGTACTTAAACATACAAAATTATTTCCCCAGTCTCTCTGATGGGGTCCTACCTGTGTTGTGAGATGTAGCTTGGACAGTGAATTCATCATATTTACAGTGAATCTACTGGGGAAATCTCTGTGGTAAAACATAATGATGTGTCTTGCAGGTAACACATATAATGGTCATCTCAACATGACGATGTACTTAGGTGACATAAACTCAGCATGGTAACTAATCACCTGGGAAGCCATGTTGGTTTGCAGTCTTGGCATCAAGCCTCTTCCCATGTGGAGTTTAAGCTAAGGAGTAGTGAATGACAAGGGCATCTTGGGTCTGGTTGGCTATTTTTGTGCAAATGTAAATTAAAATTCTATAGTATGTTTTTCAGATCATGTTACTCGTTTATGTGGTACACTGATATCACCTGGAGGATTTGGAACCCAAACAAGACTGCTTTGAATGAAGATGGCCAGCTCTGAGTCTCTAGACACCCAGGCAAGCTCAGCCACCTGCCAATAGGGAGATCACTATCTCAGGGCTCTAGATACAGGGAAGCATTTGTAGCTAGAGCCTAAGTGCTACCAAGTGCCACCTGAAGCAAATTTCTTACACCTGGCTGCTACTTACCACACTCAATGTCCAAGTTTCACATTCTGTGTAATTCTTCTGGCTGTTTTCTTCCTTCTTCCTCTCCCCATGATGATTAATTATGCCCAGTTATGGGAAGCTCTTGGAGTAACAAAAGCATTCACACCTTTGAAGGCTGGAACATGTACACGCATGATGACTAGGCATGTGCTTGGAAGGCAGCCAGTGACAATGCTGGCTATTCAAGGGGCAGAACATGTTCTTATCAGAAAGCTCTGTAGTACTGGCCTCCTCTGAGGTCACACACAAATCAGAGCCCATTGCAGTCATCATCGTTTGGCCCAACATCTTGGGGTAACGAGATTTCCCAGTTCTGCCATTCTAGTTCAGTGGATACTTCCAGGATAAATATATTCTATAAAACTGAGAGCAGTCTTGGAATTTCCTCCATCGTATGTCAGGGGTATGTACAGCTATCTGGTTACATGGGCTAGAAATTTGGCACCCACTCACAGAAGTGAAAATTCTAAAAAAAGGCCCTTATCTTTTCTAACTTCAAAAAATAAATTCCCAATATCTCTAAAATTCAAGGAGTATTTGTGTTATATTTGTACATATTTAGCAATAAAACATCATTGGCATTTCTCAAATTTGAAAATTATATGCACCTATTTCAAAGAAAATACAATTTTCTAGAATCCCAAAGAATACTTGGACCTTTGTTGATAAATGCTGACTTAAGAAACTAATCCATTTCATAAAAATATCTTTTGGTTGCAATTATGACTGCAAAAAAGGTATTTTCTTTTACTTTATATTATGGAAAATTTCAAATATACACAAAAATATAGAGATAGAGGTGGTATAAGCAGCCCATAGTACACTCATCACCGAGCTTCAACAATCATCAATTCATGGTCAATCTTTTCTCTACCCTTCATTTACCTCCTATATATTATTTTTAAGGTTTAATTTCTCAGTGTAATTAAATATCTAGTCTATGTTCAAATTTTCCAGAATGCCTCATAAATGTTTGATTATCATTGGTTTATTCAAATCAGGATCCAACTTTTTATCTGTACAACTACTAGTAAGCAAGTGTTTAAGATTTTTTTTAAATTGGGGAATATTGTGGAGCAGTGTGTTTTTTCCAGGGCCCATCAGCTCCATGTCAAGTCGTTTTTAATCTAGTTGTGGAGGGCGCAGTTCACTGGCCCATGTGAGAATCAAACCAGCAACCTTGGTGTTCTGAGCACTGCGCTCTAACCACGGAGCCAACTGACTGCCATGTTTAAGATTTTCATCAATTAAAAAATTTTAATTTGGGGATTACTCTCTAACCCCTTGGCCCATAATTTTGATGAACCAAAGTGTGAGAAATACTAGTTTGGAGATTAAGTGTGGGCTTAGGTAATGAGCAGATCTGGGTTTGAATCCTGACTTCTGACTCCATTATTAACAAACTGGGTGATTTTGAGCAACTCACAAGTAACCAGCCTCTTGTAAAATGAGGTTAAAACAGTACTTAACTCTCATGTAGGGTCACCAGATAAAATACAGGAGGCCCAGTTAAACTTGAATTTCAGAAAAACAAGTACATTTTCAGTATAAGTGTGTCCCATGCAAAAACCAAAATGTAATGATGTCCCGTGTTTTTATTTACTGTATCTTGCAATTCTACTTTCATGGTAATTCTGAGAATTCCATGGGATAACACATGTAAAGGGCTGAACTCAGGGCCCAACACATCGTAACTGCATGATACCATGTTTCCCCGAAAATAAGACGGGGTCTTATATTAAGGTTTGCTCCAAAAGACGCATTAGGGCTTATGTTCAGGGGATGTCATCCTGAAAAATCATGCTAGGGCTTATTTTCCGGTTAGGTCTTATTTTCGGGGAAATACGATAGATGCAGCAGTTCAGCAGTGTTCATCCTTAGAAAAGGGAGGGCGGGCTGGCTCTCCTGTTAGAATCTACTCTGCTTTCTGCTTTGTTTGAGTACCTTTCCCCAGGTGGGAGATAACAATCTTCAACAATCTATAAGTTTGAGCTACACAGTGGTTACCTCCTGCAGGTTTCTAGGTCTATCTGAAGAATTGTAGAGTGTTTGAGCAGCCTGAGATATTTCTGATAACGAAGATATTTCTGCTTCTTACAAACTGAGAGCTCTGGCAGTCAAGACCCATACTCCCACCTGGTAGCAAACAGGGAAGCTGAGTAGCAGCTGTTCCCCTTCGCTGGGAATGCACTTGCCAGTTTGCCATCTGGCCCATTCACAAACTCCAATCACCTGTCTGGACCCTGTGGGTACTTGAGTTTGCAATCTTATGCCTCCCCTCCAGCGCACTCCCTGTGCTGGCTCTTTGGCCCCCGAAAATGCTAAGCCTGAAGTAGAGCAGGGGTCTGGAGAGAAGGGTTAGCGAAGATGAAAGAAGAATAGATGATCCAAAGACAACATCTTCATTGGCTACAATTCGAGGAGCTGTGAATTGAGTTAGACCAAGATGCGGAGGAAAAAAAGGGGGGGTGGGAAGAGTACAACTTAAAAAAAAAAAAGTAAAAGAAAAAAAGAAAAGGGAAAAGCAGTGTGGGTTTGAGTCTGGCAGGGAAAGAAAGTGGCGAAGCAGGTAAGAAACATGAGTAACTGAAAATTTTGAGGAACGGGAGTAGGCTAGTAGGGGAGAAAAGAGAAAAGAAGGGCAGATTCATAGTTACTATTATACTGCCTATTAGTGACTATCATAAACAAACTTCTTTCCCCGTGGATTATAATCTCCACAAAGAATAACCCCCAGCCCATTTAGGGGTTTCTGAGGAATTCTTATCTAAATGCAAACAGACCATGTCTCCTTTTCTTCCATCTCTAGACTGCGTCCTTTTCACTGATCAGGCCAGTGCTGGCCTTGGGTTTGGGACCTGAAGAGTAGCAAATGGGACTTAAGATCATGAGGATGACTGATGCTTGTTGCCTTTGTAGCTGGGTGGTCTCATCCACCGAGTGTGCCCAGCAGCTCTTGACAGTGACTGAAAGGCCCAGAAGAGGTCTTGACTGCTTCAAATAGAGCTCCACAGGATAACTAAGGGACCTCTGTCTTTCTTCCAACTCTACCTTTCAATGATATTAAAAGCTGAAGGGTGGAAGAGTGACAGGAAGCAGAATGGAGAATCATTTTGTTCCTGAAAGCAGTTTCCGAAGTATTCCCTTGTCCCAAAATGGGCATACAAATTCTGGAAGGCAGAAAATATAAAAATGGAAATTTTGTCACATAAGATCTGACTTGAGGAAAGGAAAAATGTCTTGGGGAGACTTTAATTTCTGGGGGGAGGAGGAAGCAACTTAATATAGAGAAGTTGTAATAATCTATTTAATGAGAGAAACAGCCAGAAGAACCGTCCCATCGGTCTTACTGCAGAGCCCCCAGGAAGCAGACAGGACCCTTGTCCTTAAATTATCTAGATGGAGGACCATCCCTTTCTAGTGAGGAGGTAACTTCCTCATCTGCAGGTAGCTAGTTTTAGAAGCACAGAGGTTAAAGGTGGGAGATGATGGAACTTCCTCTTCTTGTACAGGAACTCAGACTATCTGTTTATTCCGTTATCAGTACATGCCCTTTTGGAAATGTTACAGAGTTTTCCATTTGAGTCTTGCCTATTTCTTATTAGGATATTCTTAAGCATTTTATATTCTTAAGTTCCTATGGAAAATAGGAGTACTTCAGGGAAATTTTTAATTGGCTATTACCAGTGAATATAATGTTGTCTGCATTTATATGTAAATTTTGAATCTATATGTCTTGCTGAATGGTCTTATTAGTTGCAGGAGTCAATTTGTAGATATTTTATTTAGGATTTTTGCACCTCGGTTCATATGTGAGATTTTTCATATAGTTTTCTCATGCTATCTTTATCTAATTTTGCCAAAGAGTTATGCCAAAATCATAAAATAAATTTGGAGGGACCTTATACTTTTCTAATCTCTGGAACAGTTTATACAATATTGGAGATATCTATTTTTAAAAGTTTGGTAGAATGTACATGTCCAAATTCCAAACAGTGGCACTTATTAGGAATATATTCTTTGACTACTTTTTTTCAGGTTTGTGCATGTGTGTGTGCGTGTGTGTTTTCATATCAGATTTTAGAAGAAGACTAAATTTTGACCAATTTTTTTTATCTTCACAGAAAATCATTTCTTTCACTTGTATTTTCTATTTTAAAGTCACAAAAATATTCTTTTATTGTTTTAGAAATCCACTTCTTGTGTTCTGTTCTTTCTCCATGCTAATTTTGCTCCTGTATGGGTTTTTATGCTTGTTCTTTTTTGTGTGTGTGGGTAGTTGTATGTTTAGTTTTATTTTATTTTTTATTTATTTTGATTTTTATGAAAATATAGCTAACATACAACATTATGTTAGTTTCAGGTACATACCATAGTTATTCCACATTTATATACCTAAAGAAATGATCACCATGATAAGCCCAACAACCATCTGACACCGTACCATGTTATCACAATATTATTGACTATATTCCCCACGCTGTACATTACCTCTCCATGACTTATTTGTTTAATACCTGGAAATTTGGACCTCTTATTCCCTTTCACTTTTTGTCCCCTTTTTAAATTTTTCAGTTACAATTGACATTCAATATTATTTTATATAATTTCAGGTGTACAGCGTAGTGGTTAGACATTTATATAATTTAAGAAGTGATCCTCCTGATTACTTTAGTACTCACCGGGCACTATATGTAGTTATTACCATATTATTGACTATATTCCCTGTGCTTTACTTTATATCCCCATGACTATTTTGTAACTATTAGTTTGTACTTCTTAATCCCTTCACCTATTTCACCCTGTCCCCCGACCTTCTCCAATTTATCACCCCAACACTATGCTCATCTGACACTATACATAATTATTACAATATTATCAACTATATTCATTATTCTAAACCCTACATCCCGATGATTACTGTGTAACAATCAATTTGTACTTTTTAATTCCTTCTCCTTTTTCATTCACCCACAACCCCCCTTCCATCTGGCACCCATCAATATGTTCTCTATATCTAAGAGTTTGTTTCTGTTTTGTTTATTTTGTTCTTTAGATTCCACATATAAGCAAAATCACATTGCATCTGTCTTTCTCTGTCTTACATAGTTCATTCAGCACGATACCCTCCAGTTTCATCCATGACTCCGCAGATGGCAAGAACCCATTACCTTCCATGGCTGAGCAATATACCACTGTATATATGTGAGGGTTGTGTGTGCCCTCCTGTTATAATTGAGCCTTGATTGCTATTGGCATGTCAGTAGGTGGGATTGACCCTCAAGCTGATTGGCTGTGGAGTTTGGCCACATCCACAGCTTACAGGCTGCTGTGTTGGGGACTTACCCCACTGAATGGGATTTACTCCAGCAGGCTCTGATGCCTGTTGAGACCACCCTTGGAGGTGCCACTTGGGGAGCTAATGGGTGGGGCTTTGCTGTGGTCTGAAGCCAATGTCCAAATATGTTGGTTCTGGGGCCTCTTGTGAGGGGCTCTGGTGCAGGCCCAGGTCACCCACTGCCTGTGACTGGCCAGGGACTACCTAGTAAGAGCTACAAAGCAATTGACACTTGTTTGCTGCTTGTGCTAACCCTGGAGGTGCATGGAAGAGGCCACGCTGCAAACTGAGGTTGTCTGCTACAAGTACCGGTGTCGTGCGGGGCGGCCTGCGGGGTATCAGGTGGGGTCTCTTCTCCCACTCCCCACATAAGAACGCAGGACATGGTGAGGCCAAAAAGGAAGACCCACAGAGCCATAAGTAGGGGAGTCTCACCGGCGGCATCCGCCTCTCTGCAATCCGCTCTTGCTAGCCCCCATTTTTTTCTGCTAGTGTAGCCACAGCCGTTATATTAGTGGCCAATGGCTTACGGGTTACAGCTGACGGCTAACTAGCCACAGCTGATGGCCATCTGATCACAGTTGATGGCCATTTACTACCTGAGCCAGCACCTTTCTATGTGAGGCCTAGAGCCTGAAAACTGTTTTTTGGGGGCTTTGTCCCCACAACCGGGTCTAGGGTAGCTCCACAAAAAGCCAGGACACCTCAAAACCTGCTGCCACCTGCTGGCTCCCTTAAGGTTCAGCCTCTGATTAAGGCTTCTGCAGTATAAGAGTTGGGTGAAGCAGGGTTTCAGGGAGTCACTAGAATGGGAGGAGTTGTGGTCACCAGGTTAATATAGACTCTAGTTTGGTGGCAGTGCTTAGCCTGGAGCTATTCAGCAAAGTTCTCAGAGCACACTGAGGCTGGCTGCCACCTACCTGGGTCCTGAGGGGTTTTTCGAGTAAGAGTACAATACAGGTGAGGCTGGCTGCCCTCAGAGAAAGTCCTCTGGTGTTGGGAGAGTTGGCTGGGGTGATGTCTCAGAGAATCAGCAGCGTAGAGCAGCAGAGCTCACCAGGTCAATCAGATTCAGATTTGGCCTGTGGGGGAGGGCTCAACACAAGAAAGATGGCGTCCACCTGCCAGCTGCATGAAAGGAGGACCTCACACAGGGAAAATGGAGACGGTCCTCCAGCCCTTGCTCCGAGCCACACATCTCAGTCTGCCCTCTGTATGCCTCAGATGCACGCCTCCCCAAAGTTACTGTCTCTCTACTGGAGCCCAAGGTGAGTGTGTGTCAATGACAGAGTCTGTGCGTGGGCCATGTAAAAGGGTGTCTGGATTTCCCGCAGTCTTCCGTCCCACCCAGATAGATGGATCCCTACTGTATTTCACAGCCAGATGTTGTGGGGTCTCCTCTTCCCAGAACCAGTCCTCTGGGCTGGGGAAGCTGGTGTGGGACTGGGGTCTCTTGCTCCTCAAGGGGGAACATCTATGGCAGAGATATCCCTCTGGTTCTCGGCCACCACATGGAGGTTTGAGGCCGGCTTGTTTTGCATCTCCTCTCCTCCTACCAGTCTCATTGAGGCTTCTTCTTTATATCCTTAGTTATAAAACTTAGCCAGACTTAACATGTTTCTCCAGGTTGATTGTTCTTTAATTTAGTTGTAGTTTTAATGTGTTTTAGGAAGGACGCTGGCACAGTACTTACTCTGCCATCTTGGATCTCTCTTACATCTTTTTACACTTGTTCTTGATGAAACTTGCCAAAAGATTTTTTTTATTCTGTAAAGTACTAAGTTTTGGTTTTGTTCATCGATCCTATTACTTTTTCATGTTTCATAACATTGCTTAATGAGTTGATTTTTTTTTTTCACTTATCAGGGTTTACTTTATCTTTTTCATTCTTTGAGTACAAGGTTATTTTATTTTCAAACTTTCTTATTAAATTAGACTTTTATTGTTTTCTACCCATCCCTTAATATTTTTGTTTTGAGTGGAGCAGACCCACTCCTCATTCAAAGTGGTCACACTGGAGTTAGTCCAAGCACTCTCTCCTCTTGGCAATAAGGCTCTCTTCCTCTCTGAGTTGCAGAACTGAGAGTGTATGTGCCAGGCACTCCAGGCGACCATTAGTTTGCAGTCACATGGGAAGAGTCTACCTGAGAATAAAGGCAACACAGCAGAGACAGTAATAAATGATATTTTTTGAGCACCTGGATCCTGCCATGTCTGAAGTCTACCCTGGACTCCTTAATTATATAAACCAATATGTTGTTCCATTTCCTTAAACCAAGCTGAATTGGGTTTCAGGCTCTTATAAATTAAGAAATCTGTCTTGTCTTCTACTAAGCGCATTGAGGTCTATATATTTTCCTCTGAGCATTGCCTATATGCTTCAGGTTTGATATGTTTTCCTTATTATAGTTCATTTTAAAATAGCTTATAATTTCTATTTTAATTTTTCCTTTAATTTGAAAGGATTTAGACTTTTAAATTCCAGTTGAATTGTTTTTAGATGGTTTTTTGTTTTTATTTCTTTGATGTTGATTTTATTGCATTATGTTCAGTGAGTGTGGCCTAATTTTCGTTTGATCAGAAATTTCAGAATTTGTTCATTTGCTTTGTGATAATACGTGGGAAGTTTTAGGAATCTTCCATGTATGCTTAAAAAGATGTGTGTATGTTATATATCTACACACACATAATTTTGGTTTTTGTGTAACTATTTTTTAACCAGTAATATATGCATACTAGATTATTTATTAATTGTGTCATTTAAATCCAGTGTATCTATACCTATTTGTCCATTTTAGTGGGAAATATTTTAAAATCTCCTTTTAGTGTTGTGAATTTAACTTTTCTGTGTATCTAAACCAGTTCTTACTTTATATAGTGCAGGGAATTTGTTGGTTACATTAGGGTTCATATTATAATTTCCTGAATAATTGCACCTCTTCAGAATATGAAATATACCCTCTTTGTTTCTTTTGATGCCTTTTGTTTTCTTTGAATTTTATTTTGTCTGATATAATGTTGTCACGCCTGAGGTTTTTTGTTACCATCTGTATTGTAAATCTTTTTCAAAGATTTTTTTTTCAAAGATTTCTTTCTGTGTCATGTTTGTATCCCTTGTAAGCAGCATATGATTGAATTATCTTGTTTTTGTTTTTTACCCAGTCTGAGAGTATTTAGCAGGCAAGTGTAATTCACTTGTTTTATGATAATTGCTGATAAAAATTTCTGAGAGTAGAAATAAAATTTAACCAATTGGTGTTATATTTTCACTCAGGAAAATACTCCTGTATTGTTTTTTAGATTATTTTCTTCCTCTTTATTCTTTCCATTCTCTTCCTTAAGATAGATGTTACAATTTTTGGAAATGTTGTCGTAGATTTTTAATTTCATTTTCCCATTTTCCATCTTTTTGCCCCTTTGAACTGTCTTCCCAGACAATTCCTTAGGTCCATTGCCCAGTGTGTTGCTTTTAAGCTTTGTCTCTTTTACTATTAATCTATCTATTAAAATTGTTATTTAAATAATCATGACTTTTACATTCAGTTTCTCTGATTATGATTCATATAATCAGGTTTTTGTTTTAGGGATGTGTGATCCCCTTGTTCCCTCTAAAGATATTATTTATAACTATTTTTTAAATGCTTCCATCATTTCCCTGTAGTAAATCCTTTCTTTTTTCTTTTTTAATTTTAGTTCTTTTGTTTTTAAGTTTTGGTGTCTATCGCAGGTTGTTTATTTACCTAACATGTTAGGTAATTCTGGTGTGGATTCACATTTGAATTTGAGACTCTCTCTTGCCTATTGGTTAATATTATGCCTTTTAAACAAAGCTTCTCTTCAGTGCCTTAAAGGAGAGGCGGTGTGTGCTCTCACAGAGCTGTACTAATCAATAACTGGTATTCTGGGCCTGGGCATTCCACGTTCCCCTGGCCCTGAGCTGCTGCGTGGGGCTGAAGTGCCCAAGTTCACTGCTCGTATGTTAGACTAAAGGAAAGCAGCCCGCCCTGCTATATTGTGGTATAGCAACTTCTCATTCTGTTGTTTCCTGCATCCCCTGTGACCTGGGAACATCCCAGAGCCACACCCACCAGGAACAATAGGCCTCTTCTCTCTGTACTTGGTTGGGCTGCTTTTATTTTATTTTATTTCAAATATATAAAAAAAAATTCATTTGCTGGATCAGAATAGTTCACAGCCTTCTATTGATTCCTAGATTCATTTAATAGAAGCGTGTCCTTCACAACTTTAGTTTCAGAAATCCTCACATTTGTATTGCATGTATTAAGGTATTTATAGCTTGAACATACCTAAGACTGTCCCCTAAAAAGCAAGGAAACATTTTCCAATTTCAAATGAGATGTTTCTCAGAATGATACTGTACATTTCAATGTGTTCTACAGGGTTTATAATTAATAGTCAAAGCAGCACCTGCTCTAAATCTTAATTGCTTTCTTCCCCCATGAAAACGGATGCTGGAGGTGTTGTGAATTGATTTGTACTACATAATGCGGCTGCGGACTCAGCTTTGGCAGACAGAACACAGAAAACTGAACACAGTATTGAAATTTTTCCCCAGGAAAAGCTTAATTATAATTGTTTCAGGCATTCGAGTCAAGACCTGTTAATGAATATGATGGTGATAGCACTATTATTTTCCATGTGATGTCACACGTATGTCTGGACACCCAAAGAGACCAAACAGGTGACATAATTTATCTGATAACAATAAAAACATGCCAGAATCCAATCACTCAGCTTAGTGTAAACTGCCTCTTCGCATTCAACCTCACTGTCCCTTTCATTTACGTGTATCCCTCTGAGTAAAGAAGTCCTAGGATCCGAGTCCACCTGTTTTAGTCACGACTGTGCCTGTGGGTACTTTGATCACTTTTCCCTGGACCTCAGCTTTCTGTGCATAACTGCAGTTGTTTGTGTTTCAATTTCACACTGTGGGGCAGGAAGCTTGCTTGTTCTGTGATCCACTCACCATCTACCTGGACTACAAAGCTCCCATGATTCAGTGCAGGCCCCTACTTACCAGTCAAATACCAAAGTGAGCTTTCCTGCCATCGTATTATAAATCCATTTTCCAAAAGAAACATTCCTAAAACATGATTTACTTTTAGAGGTGAATTGATCATTTTCCCCATCTCTTGGGTGGTGGTAAGGAATGGAAGGGCAAAGGTGAGGGAACAGGTGGCTCCCCTGGAGAGGCTGAAAGGGTCCCTGAGTTGAAAGAGTCATCTGACCATGTACATAATTAAACACCTAAGAGCAGTAATCAGGTTCAAACATATACCAAAGAGCTTGCTGTACAACTTGAAAGTGCATAGGCCATTCCTTATCGCAGGTCTGATTATCACTGTTATTCTGACATTCCCTATCTGAGGCGGAACAGGCAGCCCATGATTTGCATGCCCTGAACGAACAATCATCACAAAAGGAAGCCGGGCTTATTAATTCAGTCACAGTCTTTCGGATTCCCAGTTCAGCTTCTCCTATTAATGAAACAAGCGTAGTAGTTGACAGTAGATGTTGAAATTAGCTGTCATGTTTACGCTTTACCAGCTCCTTGTCTTCTGAGATTTCTAACAAAGTGACAAGGATTTCCCAGGAGTCTAGTACTTTATTTCACTGCATTTATTGGAGATGTCAGTAAATGCAAGATGTGAGTAAAATACGTATTTTTTACAAACAACATTTATTTGATGCTCTAAAAATGTCTTTTCGTGCATAAAAAGATAGTTATTCATTGCATTGTCTTTGTATTACTCATAGGTATATCATTTCAAAACACATTGATTGGAGCAAACAAATTAGTAGTGCTCAAACACAAATTATCCACACAAGCTATGAAATACATTCCCAGTATATATGTAGGAACATACATCACAAATATATATGTATTTTATGTAATTATTTTAAGTTTGCACATAGATACATATTATAAGCAATTTTATTTGCTTTATTTATTTGTATATATTTATAAAAGATATACTGAATAAGTTATCTGAGTTTATAACTTACAGCATATTTTAGACAGTGTCAGCTATAGAGTATTCATTTACCATTGGGAATAACTTTTTAAAAATTAATTTATTTATTTAAGTTTTCAAGTCACCACGACAACATTCTAAGAATTAATAAGTAGAAGGAATTTTTTTTTTCCTGTATAGCAGCGGCTTTACCTTACTACTAATAACCATTTGACAAACTGCCTTCTTGTTTGTTTTGTTTTGTTCTGTTTTTGTAAATTGGTCCTCAGGACATTGTTTTATTTTTTTAATTTTTTAATAAAAAACAATTGTTGCCATCCCCTCTCCCCTTTTGCAATTATCAGCTAGTTCTCTATAGCTATGGGTCTGTTTCTGCTTTGTTTGTTCATTTGTTTTGTTTTTTTAGGTTCCACATATAAGTGAAATCATATGGTGTTTGTCTTTCTCTGTTAGACTTATTTCACTTAGCATAATACCCTCTAGGTCTATCCATGTTGTCAAAAATGCAAAGATTTCTTTTTTTATTGCTGAATAATATTCCATTACATATCTATATATATCTTCTTTTTCCATTCACCTATTGATAGACATCTAGGTTGCTTCCATATCTAGGCTATTGTAAATAATGCTGCAATGAACATAGAGGTGCATGTACCTTTTCAAACTAATGTCTTTGTTTTCTTCAGATAAATACCCAGAAATGGAATTGTATAGCAGCTCTATTTTTAATGTCTTGAGGAATCTCCATACTGTTTTCCATAGTCACTGCACCAATTTACATTCCCACCACAGGGTACAAGGGTTCTCTTTTCTTCACATCCTCACAAGCACTTGTTCTTTGTTGATTTATTATAAAATACTAGACACTCTGTGGACATTCGAATTTACCTATGGTTTGCAAGGGCTTAATCAGTTATTTATTAACAGCCTACTTGCATTGTACTCATAAAATAAGACAACCTCTAGGTCTTGAAGAGATTATGCTTCAGTAAAGGGACAGTACGTTTTTCAAAGTTGGGCTGGAGAACGGGAGCACATCAACTGCTACAGATGCTGATGATAGGTAGACATCTGGGCCAAACACAATGGGGCCACAAAAGTAGGAATGGCCTCACCTATGTGAAGATGAAAGCAGGAGCTTAATTCTCATGCTGTATCCAGAGGTGAATCTTCCACATGGTAACATTCTGAGCCATAATTGTAAGGGCAATGCATAAATTGAACCTATTGAACGGTGGCCCAGGGGTCAAGTGAGTGGAGTGGGTCCCCACTACTACCCTGACTCTTACATAATTGTGTTTGTCCCTAAAAACTGCCAGCTGTGATCGACCCGTGTTCATTTATTCCATACCAAAAGGCGCAAGTAGAGTTCACGCTTCTAATAGAGCTTGTTATCATTCTTATAGTAATATTTGAGTGGAAGGAATTATTTGTTTCCGGTTAGAAATTGGAGGCACTATTTCTTCCTTGAACAGGTAAAAAAATGTGATAGTAATGATTCCTATCACCTATTTGGTGTTCTCGGCAATTATATTTTTCTCAGCAGTTTGTGGTTCAAGTTTGTGTTGGAGTAGTGGTTCTCAACCAGGAGCAATTTTGTCTCCTAGAGAATACTTAGTATTGTCTGGAGACAATTTTGTCATGGCTGCGGTGGGTAGGGGAGCAACACTACTAATGTAAGAGAGGGTAGAGACGCTGATAAATATCCTGCAATGCACAGCTCCCCTCAATGAAGAGTTATCCAGTCCAAAAGATCAGTAGTGTAGAGATTGAGAAATTCTGTACTGGAGGATAGCATGATCTTTTTAAAGCAGTGGCTAGACAGAACAGTTGCATGATGGTCTGAGTGTAAGGAGTTAATATTTTTCCAGAAGTTAGTCTCTTGGTTGAGAATGCTTAAAGGCACATCCACTTCTAGACACCTATTGCAAAATCTATGAAAGGAGGCAGCAGTGACTTTTGACCTGTCTGAAATGGGAGTCACCGAATTGCTGTATGCGGGCATGTCCTTCCCCTTCTAAGCCACCCACCATCGACACACACAGACACACACACACACACAGACACACACACACACACACATACACACACACACCCTCTCGTCTCTCTCAACTCAATGTGTCTTCTACTCTTCAATGTCTGCATACTTCCCATTCAAGTTTCATGTTAGTTCTTAAATGCTGTTTTATATCACCAAGCAATACCACCCATAAGATATTCAACCCTAAAGTATGCAACCTAGTTTCAGACAGTTGAATCCTTCTTTAAATTAAAGAATTTTGATGGCAGGAGCTGATAACAACTGTGCATTTTTTTTTTCCTGGCATTCACAGAGAGACATGCATTTCAAAAGGCTGCCTCTTCTTTCCAGGATATCATTTGAGAAAAAAATAAAGCAATTTACCCTTTGAAGTCTTTTTATTAAAAAGGGGAGGAGGGGATGAGAGAAAGAATGAAAAAAGGAACTTTCCTCAAAGGAAATATTCTAGATGGATGACTAGATTTAGGGCTCTTATATGCACTTAGCTTTTTAACAGTCTGAATAACTCAGCAAATCTGAAACAAAGAAGGTTCTAAAAAAGCACCCCATGGCTGGCACTGTGAGTATTGAGATTTGCTTTGAACAATATGATCACTGTGTGTGAGTGTTTCAGACGATGACCAGAACATACACATAAAAATCTTTGTTCTGTTAGTAGTGTTCTAATCTTAGAACTAGATTAGACCTTGTGCTCATGCCACTGTGGAATTTTGTTTCCCATGGAAATAGCTACTCCTTCCTTAGGAGTGGGCAGAAGACAGTACTTCAGACAGTTAGAGATATCCTAAGGCAGAAGTGGCAAAGATGTGGCACATGCGTGGCACAACTGTTGGCCTCCATTCCCTCTTTCTTTCCCATGGCCAACACTGTTGAGTAACCAAGGCCTCTTGCGTTTGAATCCAAGAAAGGTCCCTAAATCCTTACATGGCATGCCTTTCTGGCTAAGCCCCAGAAGGGGTCTCACTGTAGAGAAGTTCTTCTTGTCAGAGGTTTTACTGTGTCTTCTTTTCACCCATACCATACAACCAAACATATTGCTGTTTATAAAATGCAACCAAGAAAACACACTACTCTCACTGAACCGGAAGTACCTGTAGATCCTGAATGATCAAGTGAGCTACTTGGTTTTAATAACTGTAGTAGATCAATTGCAATAATAGCTCCAATAGCTCCCTACTTTGTAATGTGACTTTGCAGCTACTCACATCAAGAGATGGAGCCATTTTGTTGTGTGAATTTAACCTGGTCTAGTGACTTGCTTTGGCCAATAAAATTCAGTGCAAGGGACAATGTGACAGTTGCTAGCCTGCCTGGGCCTAGAAGTGCCTTGAACTCTTCTGTTCTCTTTCTAGTTCCTCTGCCCCCATCGTGACACGGTGAGCACACGCCCCACTGGCCTGCTGGAGATTGGCACAGTGGAGCAGAGCAAGGTCAGCTCAGTGGGTTGAGCCAAAGTCCCAGATTTGGGAAACAGCCTAAGAGTAGTACATATATACTTGAGACGTTATTTATTCCATCAAGGGACAAAGGAAGATTGGTACAGCTAGAGGTTCAAAATCCCCTTATTAAATTTTAGAACTATTTTGGAATCTTGGACCACAAAGATGGAAATCTTTGGTTCATGCTTTTTTACATTTAATCATGCAATATCTACGGTATGACTTAAATATTTTCTCAGGTATTCCATTCCATTTAACTCAGTGCTGTATGTAGTCATAGAATAGGCGCAATTTTTGAATTTATAATTTGAGCATTCATCCCTTCTTTCTTAATGTGAATGCTGGCAATTTTTCTTGACGCTGAGGGTTTGCATGGCATTTGCATTTCTCAGAAAGGAGTGGCTACACGGAGAGAATTCTGCATCAGGACTGCCAAGCTGTTGTGAGACGAGCCCTGGCCTGTGCTCTTGGCAGGTTTGCTTTCTCGTTGTCTGCTAATCCAGGGACCATTTGATCTCTCTGGCATGGTCCTCAAAACCAAAGGGTGGCCCCAAAATGCAGCAGAAAGCTGCTCTTCTCCTTGCTATCTGCTTTTAAACAGATTGATTCAGGGCCTAACCAACCTGTAGCACAGTGACAAGCAAAAAACCAAACAAACAAAAACAACAATAAAGTCACACACACACATCCACATTTCACAAATGTGCTAAGGAAATAGTTCCAATCAGATTTCTACCTGGACATCCAAAGCCAGCTGAGAACCTTTTGAGTATTTTTACATCTCCTGATATAATTGCTAATTATATACTTTTACTCGAGTCCTTTTTAATTCCCTCAAAGCTATTGAATCATACTTCTCTGAGCATCTGAAACTTATTAAACAGGTGTGCAAAACACCTGAGTTCGAAAGGAGGTCACTGTCTTCATACAAATAAGTGTATGAATAGTTGCTGAAGCAAAATCCCATACTGCTTTACAGGTATCAGGAATAAAAGGGTAAGAAACTTTAAGCTTATTCATAGCAATTGATGTTAGATTCCGAAAGGCTGGCTATGTCCATGGCTATAAGAGGACTGAGCCTCTTATCTTCCTCCAACTGGAAGCATAAATTGACAGAGATATGGGGCAACATAAATTTGAAATGTTAATTACGCTATGATCGCCACATGGCTAGCCAAGAATGCCAGACAACAAAGGCCTTAGCAGGAGAAAAGTATGACAATCAGGAGCAGCTCATTGGTTGAGGACTATGTTCTCCCATCACAAAACCCACAGTGCTGTCCTCAACCCTGAACCCTGCTCAGTAACCCAACTGTTAGATGTACTTCTTCCTTTAGGTAGCAGGTCAAGGACGAGGAGACAGATCAGCAGCAATCTGTTGTCTCGTGAGTGAGCCAGGGTCAGTGGCTTTCCTTTTGTACATGAAAAGCAACCGGTTCTGTTTTTTTAATCTTTAAAGCTATTGTTGCTAAGGAGAGAAGAATCTGAAAAAGAGGTCCATCCAGGACCATAGTTCAAAGCATTTTAGGCTCAGTTTATGATCACAGATGATTGCAAGGTAGTCTGTCACTCATTCATCTTCCAAGTTCCTGGAAGATGGATGAGCTGGTATAACAGAAGAAGATGAGGTTAGAGGATTGCTACCTCGACAGAAAATCTCACAGAAGCAAGATTGTCCTTCACAAAGGCTATGACAATTGAGATGCCTGGAACCTTACATGATAGCTGGTTTTACAGTTAGGTAGGTTCTTTGATGTGGTACATAACTGTTCCTTTGAAACAATCATAGTGCATTCCATTTTTTAAGACAAATGCAGCAGAAAGCATGGCAAGTCTATACCCATCTCTTCTTACCAGAAGTAACATTAAGCTGGTGAATATTTCTGCAGCCCCTCTAGCTATTACTCCTTTGACTTCTGCACAGGACTAAACAAGTGAGAACAAAATCCAAAAAATAAGTTGGTGCACACACAGATCTTGTCTTCTATAAGTCAGAAAGAAGAGAAATTAAGGAGTAAAATTATGCAAAAGCAGTCATTAGTTTATTTTTAATGAACAATAATTTATTAGTATAGTATATAAATCACAAGAACATAAGTGACTTTTGACAAATAGACACACTGGTGTCACAATCATTCAGTTAGTCGTTATTTTTAAGTGCTCAGATTTCTAAAAGTAACATTAATGGGCTAACCAACCTATAGTTTTTTTTTATTTTGTTTTTGTTTTCTTTTAAGGCCAGCTCTTGGGGAAGTTGATAAACAGAGAAGGGCTAACAACCTGCTTCTTTCTAGGCCAAAGTGTTTTATAAATTTGAGCTAAGTAAGAATCCATTTTTCAGAAGGAAAGATCTCTGGGTAAGCCAAATTTTTCTTAACTTTTGGTGTTATGGAAATCTTGAAGCTACTCATTTTTTAAAGTACTCTTTCTAATTTTTAACTGGAATTTCAATAATCTTTATTGGGCCCATCCCTCCCCACACACACACAATCCTATTAAGGAAAACAAAAACAAAAACAAACCTGTTGCCTAAAAAATAGTTTGGAAAATTCTGAATGCTACAAATTTCACAAATAAATATTTTTTGATGTGTAATTTTTATTCAAGATGGTGCTGAATTTTAGACAGCGCTTTCCAAATCCTAAAACATCAGACTTCTTTCAGGAACTTGCTAAAAATGTAGCCCCTCCCTCATGCTATTTAAATTAGGATCTCTTTGTGAGGATGAAACAAGTTAATATAGCCCATCCTCACCATCTGAGAATTGTGGTCCATTCATGGTCATTCTAAGACATGCACAGTTGTGAAGAATTTTAGTCTCCCCGTGAGCACGTTCCCAGCGGAGGTGGAACAAGGCAACACGCTGCCTTCTTATTTCAGATCTGAGGCTAAGCAAGTATCCTTTTCAAAGTCTTCTTAGTGCCTTGTTTGCCCATTTTTGTGCTTTTTGTTAGTCGTCCCATTGTTTATAATGGCCCCCCAGGAAAGCACTGAAAAGTGCTATCTGGAGTTCGTAAGCGCAGAAGGTGATGAAAAAATACGTGTGTTGGTTAAGCTTTGTTCAGGATTGAGTTACATACAGTGCTGTTGGCTGCGACTGATGATAATGAGTCTGTAAGCTCTATTACACAAGCTCTCTTTAAACAGAAACACACATAAAACAAGTTATTTGCTGATTGGTTGATGAAAACTGTGGTGACCAGGGGCTCACAGGAGCCTAACCCTGAATCTTCCCTAGGGGCAGAGGTCCAGTACTCGCTGTGACTTTATAGAACATAACTACAGCAAATAATGAGAATCCATTGCGTATGCAAAGTACTTAAAGCATTGGCAGACACAAAGTTACTGCTACAGAAGTGTTTGTGAAAGGAAGAAATCCCTAACGCAAATTACAGAGAAGGCAGAGTCCATCTTTAGGGAGGCTGGAGAGAGACCCGGTAGGAAGCAAGTAGACTATGTGTCTCCAGGGCTTTCCAAGGAAGCTCAGAGATCCAGATAAAGGCATGCATAACAGGTCGAGGGATGGAGTTCCCTCAGGTGTAAGGCCTTTTACAAGCTTTAGTGCTGCTATAAGCGAGTTAGAGGTGCTGCTTAGGGAGGTGAGGGGGAGGAGCGGGGTCGTGTGGTACAGTGGTCTGTTCCCTGAGTTCACTGAGTATCAGCATCTCCATGAGGGCTTAAAAAAAAACTATACTGCGGTGGATTCCCCAGCCTCAACTCAGGATTTCTGATTCAGAGTTCCTAGAGGTGGGACCAATCATGTGTAGCCTTAAGCAGCTCCCCAACACCAGTCCAATGGCAGCGGTGAGGGCCACTTGGGTGATGGAAAGAGCTCCTTCTTTGCAGTAGGACAGGCTTGCGTTTGAATCTAGCTACTGACCTTGGGCAAGAAAATGAAATCAGTGATCCTGGGTTTCTTTAACTGTAAAGTGAAGATGATAATCCCAACCTTGAAGCATCATGGGCTGAGAAAAAAACGCAGAGAATGTATGTACATTTCTAGATCTAATGGGATACTGTAGATATCCAATACACGAACATTCCTTCTTATTGGTTCAGCCCTGAGTCCTGTTCCCATGTTTTTCTTTTATGTGTGACAGTGCCCTTCCTTCAGGCTTATTTTCCAGGAAGTCAGAGGATTTGAGGCAACCCTCCCCAACCCTCTTTCTCTTCTTCCTCCCACTGGCTAGGCTCACACGTCAGGTTTAGAACAAACAGATGCTAGGACACCCACGGAAGAACTGGGAACACTCATCATTTCTCGTTTTCCTCACAGCCTCTGCAACTCAGAAGCCTGCACAGACCGCCTTCCTGGTTAAAATGTGAACAGAAAGGCAGCATTCTCCTTCCTTGGGTCTGATGTCAGCCTTCTTTAAGAACTTGATCTGGAGCCCCTGGGGTATTGTAAATGTAATTGGCGGGTTGAATAAATGCAGACGGGCCAGGTGGGTAGCGTGGGCACCAGAACACAGGTGGCCACCAGCCTCAACAGCATCTGCCATGAGCTGAAGCTTCCCCAGGGTCGTCTGCAGGCCCTCCAGGCCCCATCTGTTTGCTGTTATCCAGGACACAGGTCTCTGAGGCCCGAGCAACAGCTCTGTACTGCAGATAAGCTGTCCTTAGTGAGAAGACCCGTGGAGACTTCTCCGCCTCCTTCCCTTCCATCCTGAACATTTGCCCAAGCTGTCTCACCTCATGTTCCTTTTCACCCTCTTCCCCAACTCCTACCCCATCTCCAAAGTTACAGTTTCTCTCCAGTTTGCTTCGAGCCACTCTAGCTTTTATCACTCATGCTTTTGCTGGATCTTGGTGAAGGGCTCAGCAAGCAGGAAAACCTCCTTTCTAGGGACAAATCCAGAGCCCCTGATAAAAGCAACTTCCCTGACTCTTTGATTATTGACTTGCAAAAAGGAAGTTCGTTCCCTGACAGAGTGAAGTGAGGCCCACATGGTTTCCCTTCTGTTCCCCTTGACTGGCTTTTGCTCCAATCACTGTCCAGGGTTCACTGAAGTTTAGTGCTGTCCGTTATATGATCATTCAAAGTACTTTGAAGTTAAGTAGAATTTTGCTAAACTTTTAAGTATCTTCTACTACATCTTCCACCCTGACTGAAGAGTGAGTCAGCTATGTAGGTCAGTGGAGAGCTGAAAGGCAGTTAACAAACATATATTATGTTACCTGACATCTCTTAAGTGCTAACTCTGTATCTGACACTGTTGTGAAGGAATTAACTCATTTAATTTTTTTTCAACAACCAAAGAGGGACGGACCATTAGAATTAGGTATTATCCTGATTTTATTGAT
Organism: Rhinolophus hipposideros; assembly: GCF_964194185.1. Classification (NCBI taxonomy): domain Eukaryota; kingdom Metazoa; phylum Chordata; class Mammalia; order Chiroptera; family Rhinolophidae; genus Rhinolophus; species Rhinolophus hipposideros. The sequence goes on along the minus strand of NC_138050.1, from coordinate 38,194,305 downwards.
GAGAATGTTGAGACCTAAGTAATTTGAATAAGAGCCTAAAACTTAGAAGCAGCAAAGTCAAGATTAGAAACCAAGCAGAATGTCCCCAGAGTCAAGACTTGCAGCCCTTACACTGAGCTGTGCTCTAATACAGTGTTTTTCCAGCTGAGATACTGCTGAGTCTTAGCATCCTGGAAACCCTAGGGACAGTCAGGGTGGGAGATACCCAGTTACCCAGTCTCCGCCCCTCTCCCAAGCCTATCTCCCAGTGTGTCTACTGCAACCACAGTCCTTTTGATTTTCTCTGTTATGTGGACTTCTAGGTAAGTCTGTACTTGAAAGTAGGCATCTAAGAGGAGTGTGTAGCTTGCCAGACTGAGTTCCATTAGTCTAGGACAGTTTGGTTGGTGTTCACAACTCCAGCACCCAGCAGGAGACGGGGCATGTGGTAGCTGCCTAACAACTGTTTGCTGAGTGAGCAAATGATGCTCCTGCTTCCCCCTTCCCTTTCTCCTTAGAGATGAGGAAATGGGCAGGAGGGCGGGGAGAGGGTGGCAGAGTGCCGTGAGCATGGAGTTACTGACAGGACACTGGCCTTGCCTCTCATCCCATGAACTCAGCAGGTTGTAGGGGCCTCACCTGTAAACTCTAGGGGTTGGACTACAAAGGTGGAGTTCTAGTATCGCCTTAAATTTCTATAAGTCAACAGCAAGAATGCCAGAACTGGGAGCCAGCTGAGCGTCAGAGGTGTCAATCACATCTCTTTATCAAGGGAATCCTCTCCCGCCGTAGTGAGTGCACGGACACATTGTTGTGTTATCTCTGGGAGTTCCTTTGGGGGGAAATTAATATTAAACCTCTCAAGGAAAGAAACAGACATGTAGACAGAGTTGTGTTCAAGCATAACTGGGTCAAGGAAGCCACATGAGAATGAAACCATTAAGAAGGTCTGTCTATAGAGACAACATCAAAGAAGGAAGTACAAAGGCCAGAAAGTGACAAAGCACTTACAGGAAGGCCCTACAACTACTCTGTCAGAGGCAACAACAAACGCATAGACGTTACCAGCCAAATCCTGTCCCTCAGATCAATCTAAATGCAGTAAAAGTCAAATATGTCAACACTGACCAGCAAGAGTGATAACTGGCCTATTTTAGAAACATTGAGATGAGTTTTTAAATTATTTTCTTCACAAAAGAATTTAAAATGGGATTCTTTACTGCCTGTCTTTTGGCCAAGCTGTCTGTATTAGTTTCCTGTGTCTGCTGTAACAAATTAGCCCAAACTAGATGGCTGAAAACAACAGAAATTTATTCTCTCACCGCTCTGGGGGCCAGAAGTGCCAAGTCAATATCACTTGGCTGAATTCAAGGCCTTGACAGGGCCATGTTCCCTCAGGAGGCCCTGGGAGAGAATTGGTGCTTAGCCTCTTCCATCTTCCGGTGGTTCCTGACATTCCTTGATATGTGGTTGCAGCTTTCTCATTTCTACCTCTTGGTCACATTGCCTCCTCCTCTTCTATGTGTCAAATCTCCCTCCATCCCTCTCTTATAAGAATATTTATAATTACATTAAGAGACCAAGAAAATCTCATCAGGACATCCTTAGCTTAACCATGATTTTTACCATATAAGATAACATTCACAGGTTCTGGGTATTAGGACCTAACCTCTTTGGGGGCTGTTTTTCAAACAAATACAGCTCCCAACGACCAAGAAAAAATCACTAAGCACCAGGACAATGTAGGATTCAAAAGTGGACCCAAAAGGGTCAAAAAAAGAATCAAATACCATCACCCCCCTAGACAGACAGAGGTTGGATGCTGAAGAGTCCAGGAGTGTCACCAGAATGCCGCTTATTGCCGCATACCCCCACAGAGAAGGAGAAGGGGCTTCCCCTCCTCCAGCTCATACAAAGTGCAGTGGGGACAGAGCAGAGCATGGTGAAGAGTCTGCAACATGACTGACCCCCTTCGAGAGTGAGAGGCACTGGCCTGAGAAGGAGGAGCTGAGGGAGAGACACATAGGAAGTGCTGCTCATGCCACATGCGGGCTGTGGAGGACCCAGCCGAACACACACACATTTCCCCAGGTGCCCGCTGGGATCCAACACAAGGACAGACATGCAGAGGTCCCAAGACTGAGGAAGGAGTCATCCTAAGGAGCTGGCCAGAGGAATGACATTGCCCTCACCATGAAGTCCCAATCAGGAAGTGCCCCACAGAGACAGAAGCAGAACTGGTTACCTGTCACATCCATGTCTGATCCTCTGTCTGCTGACATCTGTGCCCCTCAAGAAAGCCTTCTGGTCCTTTCTTATACCTCCCTTGGCCCAGCTCCAGTCCCAGAGAACTCAGAAACAGGGTCATGAGGCAGGAAGAGGAGACACAGCCCACTGACAGATCTTTAGCCCGAGGTGGGCACAAAATTGGAGGTGAAATGCTTTCAGTTTGGAGGAGATTTTCAGTTTTGATGCCTACACTGGACTGGCCATTTTAATTATGGCAATGCCTAATTTCTGAAATGAGACTTGTTTGGGGACTTAGAGAACCCGGAGGACTTTTTATTACCACCGGGGATTACTGTCATTGGATCTGCCTGAGTCTGCCCGCAGCGCTGAGGAATGACCTACCTACGGAATTACAAAGCAATTCGAACGCACCAGAGAGATAAAATAAAGCAGTTTTCTGCATGCACCTTGTCAAGCCTAGCCCATTCACTCTAGTGTTTGGATTTCTTTATATCATTTGGTCTCTTTTTATTTTCTAGGCCAAAGAACTGGATTTTGCCTATGTTCCCGAGCCTCAAGAGAAGGTCAGTGCAGAGCTGGATCTTTCTATTTCCAAAGATCAACTGCACAAATCAGCCTCACAGTATGTGTCCTTAAACCATGGGTTACAAGGATTTCTGAGTCAGTGGAAACTGCCCACATTTCCACAATGAGCTGAACCACTGACCTCACTACTTAGAGAACGTCAGTTCACTTGGCTTCCAAAGGCCATCTTATGGGCTACTTCCAGTTTCGATACAGCGTCTTTCTCCAGCTGGGAACAAAGTTCACTGTTTTACTCCTTCCTCCAGTGCCTGAGAATCCCCGTGCCTTTCATCATCCTGTGTAGCTGCTACAAATATGGTCATCTGTACATTTATCTGTTCCTAACGTTAAGCAGCCTTAACAGCTGGAGCAGATAAAGAAAGGCCAGAATGAAATAAAAGAGTTTTATACCAGGCTTCCCTCCTCGGTTTCTCTTCTTTGTAGACTCAGGTAGTGAACCTGAAATTTGAGTCAAGGCGATAAACAGAGTTATGGTTTTCCGTCAACCCAGGTGGACTCCAAAGCATCATCCATCCTAGTGGCAGATGGTTTCCTCGATATTGGCCAGGACACAATATGGAAACATGGATGTGGCATGGGTAAGGGTCAGAAGACCTGCAATGTGGTCCTGGCAAATTCCTCACCTGTCATTCCTCACCTGTGCTCTGGGTGTATGAAGGCCCCATGACCTGTCTAACAAGGTTGAGAAAGCCAATGAAACAAGGATTGTGAAATTGCTGTACATATTCCACAGCAGGAAGATAAGCCAATTATCTGTCATCCTAGTGGAGGTGGTGAGTAAGAACTCTGACTCCTCCACGAGGATGACGACTGAACACACTCATCTAACTCCATCCTGCCGGCATCTCCATAAAATGAGGGTAAGGCATAGAGTTACTAGGACAAGGAGACTGGGCCAGAAGATAATAGAAAAAATACGTGCACACAGATATGTGTGTGTCATATTTTTAAAAAGCAGAAGGATATTCGAGTCAGACGCGTTCTATGTCAGCATGTGAGGGAAAGCTGAGAAATAACTCAGTTTATGTCCAGAACTTTGAGAAGCCTCAGACACTGTTAGCACAGGTCCCTTTGGAAATGAGGATGAATGAGAAGATGAAAATGAGATCGTTGCTTTAAAAGTCTATTTACAAAGTCATGAGATACAGAGAACCCCTTCCCAGCTCTGCATGAATGAGGAAGTGCTCCTCTCTGCCAATCTACCCCCCCAGGAGATTAGAAGCTTATTCTCCAGGGAGAACAAAATAGAATCTACAGACCAAGAAACACCAGACCAGCTGAGAGCAAGAGCAGTGGGTAGGAAACAAGAGGAGTAACTGAAATATCCCCAACCTTCCTGCCCCGCTCTGTTCCTAAAATTCTGGAATTCAGTGTAAAACTCTCCAGACAGGAAACTGGAAGATTCTTCTCTGGAGAAGATGATCAACGTGAGAAAAGAGACCCCAAGATCCTGACTTTGGAGTTCTCTGTGGAAACGCCCAGTGAAGCTAGCAGACAAGTAGATACTCCCTGTATGTGGTTCTAGTCCTTCTCTAACACCTAGGAGAAATCAACCCCGAATCACAGGACATCTGAGGCAAGTCTCAGATATGAAAGGTAGATTCCAGAACAGACAAGCAAAGATAAAAAAAAATAACTTGGAGTAAACAGAAACTCTGCAAGGTAATGGGAATTACTTCCCGCCCTTGTCAAAATCAAACAAAAAATTATCATTATTATTCTCACTGAGATAACAACAGATATTACAATGTTGAAACAAGAATAAAGTTGTTTAAGAAAGGAAAGAATAACTATGTAGGGAGCACATTACACAGCTCAGCAGTAAACAGTATCTACGTCATCCAATTAAGGTAATCTGCTATGATATTATCAAAAGTATGATGCAATTATATCAGAAGTGAGCAGTCATGGGCAATGAAGTCTACGCCTTTATCTTCCAGGTGGGAAGGTAAGAGATAATGCTTAAAACTGAAGAAAAAAGATGTACAACATAACGATTATACTTAATACTGCTCGATAATATATAGGAAAGCTGTTAAGAGAGTGGATCCTAACAGTTCAAGAAGAAATTTTTTGTTTTCTTTTTATTGTACCTATATGAGATGATGAATGCCAACTAAATCTTTTGTGGTAATCATTTCACAACATCTGAGGCGTGAACTCATCCTAGAAAAAGTGCTACATACCTCATTGTTGAATATCACTACTGTCACCTTCGAAGTACGCCTTTTGGGAAGCTATGAACCGATGCCAGTGCTTCGTCCACCCTTCAAAGCAATTTTGGAACTCTTTTTCTGGAATGGCCATCAGAACTGTTGTCATATTACCCTTGATGTCCTGAATGTCATCAAACTGTCTTCCTTTCAATATTTCCTTTATCTTCACATAAAGAAGTCATTGGGGGCTAGATCAGGTGAATAGAAGGGTGTTCCAATACAGTTGTTTATTTACTGGCTAAAAACTCCCTCACAGACAGTGCCGTGTGAGTTAATTCATTGTTGTGATGCAAGAGCCATGAATTGTTGGTGAAAGTTCAGGTTGTCGATCTTTTTCATGAAGCCTTTTCAGCACTTCTAAATAGTAAACTTGGTTAACTGTTTGTCCAGTTGGTACAAATTCATAATGAATAATCCCTCTGCTATCAAAAAAGGTTAGCAACATCATTGCAACAAGTTCGTGAATTTAATAGTCAGACCTCTTATGTAAATCAAACCATCACGCTGTACCTCTTTAACTCATACACTGATGTATGTCAATTATTTCTCAGTAAAATTGGGGGGGGGGAACTTAAGAAAGCAAAAGTTGCATTATAAACAATAACAATGAGAGATACCTACATAAACATAAAAAGAAAAAAAGAAAATAACTGAAAGTAATAGACTTGAGAATGAGAAAATAGGACAGCTGGGGTTGTGCTAGGGATTGATAGACTGATATTTTTGGTAATGAGCTTTGAGAACTATTTGAGTTTTGAAACTATGTGCATGTAATTTTTTATGAAAGAATAAAGACCAAATTATAAAGCTTAGGCTGTGGCATCAAACTGCCTAGATTAGTAACTAGTTTTCATCACTGGCTCCCTGTAAGACATTGGGCAATCTATCTATTCTCCGTGTGCTTTGATTTATTTGTTCATGTTTAGGTAAGATCATAATGGTACTACCTTACATAATTGGCATTAGGATAAAATAACATATGTAAAACATACAGCATGGATCCTGGTACATAGTATGTGATCAATAAATGCTACCTAGTGTTTTCATTGTTGTTTTCCCACTCCCAGAGACCTGATTTAATTGGTCTGTGGTGCAGTTTAGGGAGTTTGAAAAGCTATCTAGGTGATTCTAACATAAGGCAAAGATGGAAAACCAGTGGTCTATAACCTAGAGGAAGTAATAGGGAACATAAATATTGCTAAGAAAGAGATGATTCTTGGATGTTTCATTGTCAGTCATCTCACTTGAGCCCTGCACCATATCCATATGATAAAGAGATAGAAGGCTTACAACGCATTGTTTCTCACTTTACAAAAGAATTACCCATCTGAAAAATTGACTATACACGAAAGTTTTCTAAATTGAACCCTTTTTTCTCACTGAATTAGGTTTGATTTCAAATATAAATTCCCATTAAAAAATGCTGACTCTAAGACACACTAAAACTCAGGCTTAAGAAAGAAACAAAAAATTTAAGAGCACATAATTTAAGAATAAACAGTATTATGACAAATGCTAAAAGCTCTAAGATTTGGGGAGTTTCAACTATTGGCATCTTTAGAGCATTTAGGTTGAACCAACATCAAAATCCTGGGCAAAATCAGTATATTTCATCTTTAGAGATTTACACGTCTGCCCCCAAATTACAGCTTTAAAAATTGCATCACACTCACACAACTCAAGTTAACTTACACACACACACACACACACACACACACACACACACACACACACACAAAGGACTGTGTAGGCTCAGGTAACTGGACAGGCCTCTGAACAGCCAACAAGTAAAGGGGACAAGTAGAGAGAACCAGTGCCTTGGAGGCTAGCATTGAAATTCATGATGTTTGCTGTGTTCCAGGGTCCACTGGATATGTGGGATACAGTAATGAAAACAACAAAAAACAAAGAGGTAAACATCTAGTGTGAAAAATAAAAAGATAGCCAAAAAGATAGTCAGGGGATAGAGAATTGTTTGGGAGCAGTAAAGAGGCTGATGGGCTCAGGAGAGAAGGGGACAACAGGCTACAGGGTAAACCACTGTAAGACTGGCTTTTTCTCTCAGTGAAATGGGAATCCTCTGGAGGGCTTGCACAGAGGAGTGACAGGATGCAATGAATGTTTCGAAACTGTACAAGCTAACAGCAAAATGACCTCTTTGCTATATGGAAACTCGACTGTGTGGAGGCCAAGCAGGAGCAGGAGGACAGGGAAAAGGAGACTGTGATTTTTCCAGGGGAAATGCTGTGCTGTTTGTCTCACAGTTGTCATGGTGGAGACGGTGAGACCGCATCACATCGTGAAGATCTGGTTCTATTTCAAAGGTGGAGATGAAAGGGCTTGCTGACAGATTCCACCTGGGCAGCAAGAGAGAGTCTTGGTTGACTCCATGCTACCATTCTCTCTACTGTTCTCTCTCTTTCCATGAATGCTTCCATCCATCCTTCATTCTTGTCTTTCCATCTGTCTCTTTGGTTCATTCTAATTGTCCATGTGGCCTTTGAGAACATGGTGTCCAAAAGCCCCAAATTCATACCCTCTGATTTAGCAACCATGGAAGCTTACTTCATATTTATACATCAGACCTCAGCCAGGTCCTGTTTGGGTCATGGGCCCAAGCCTTGGACCAATCACCGTTGTCAGGAAAATGGGATATAACGGTTGGCCAGGCCTGGAATACACACTTACCTATCCTGTGGCCAGAGCAGCAAAGCCTGCTTCTGGAATCAGGAGCTTAGAAAAATTTTTCCAGACAGACACAAAACAACAGCTACCATAATTTAACCCCCTACCCCAATTATAACTCAAATTGTTTTGCCTTTGAGTTTTGTCCTCTTTCCCTGGATCCTGAAGATTTTGCGTTTCCCCCAAGTCTTGTGCAGTTTCCAATACGAGGCACTCACCTCAAAGGGAATATTGTTCTTTCATTATCAGACAGTAAGAAGTCAAATTAAAAGTCACAGTAATTTTAAGTCTGGCCTCAGTATCCAGGGTAGTCTGTCATTCAAAAGCTGATGGAGTGTAGGAGGGGAAAGGGAGAAATTTCATCCCAAATTGCCAGAAAGGTCCTCCATCTCTCACCAGCTTGTTGACAGAGAGCCTCTCTCAAATGCTTCACAAAAAGCTGCACAGACAAGCATTTCCAGTCAGGTGTCTGGGCATCCTGAGAAGTTTTTGAGCAAAGATATGCCTGTATTTATTATTATTATTTTCTTTTATCTTACTCAGGCCTTTCTGCATTCTGTGTCAGTTAAGGATTCTTGGCCCCAAACCAATTCCACCACTAGCATTTGTGTGCTTTGGAAAAACTGCTGAAGAATTGAGGAAATAAGCTATGGTCTGAAAGTATTTACACATTGTGGCAATACAGGATCTTGAAATGCGTGTTTACAAAACGGCAGGGACCCTGCGCACTGGAGCACTGGCTGCCAGTCCACATTAACATTCAGTGACGTCCCTACAATCAGAATCTGATCACTGATCCCACTGCGGCTGCCATCTTTATCCTCCTGGAACATCTGCTCCCACAGTCACTGAGAAAGAACTGATCTATGTTGACAGTTTTCCCTACTCCAAACAACTTTGGGCTGTTTATAGTAAATATTGCACACTAGTGAGGTTTTATTGATCTCTTTTTTCCCAGACACCCCTCCAGCTCCTCCTAACCCGGCTCTCAGTTTTGTTCGTCTGCCACCTGGAAACAGCAAATGCTGCTCCTCTTGCTTTTCTGCATACCAGAGGCAACGATAATATTTACAGTGGCAGTTAAAGGCCTTTCCTGCTGTCTTCACAGCTCTGGTGCTCTGACTTTGCTGAGACCCAGGGAGAGCCAAACACGCCCAGAGAGGTGTTCGTGCCGGCCCGAACTCCAGGTGTGTCCTGTATGAAAGCCTCTCCCTTGGCCATCTGGGACATGGCAACCAACGAACTGCTAGAGGTTTCCAAAAATGGAACGGTGTCCCTCTAGCTGTTCAAGAACAGGTTAAATGTCCGTTTGGAAGAGAGTTACAGAGGAGATTAAAACATCTGGTTGAATTTAGAGTTGTCTCCAGAATAGATTTCACGTACTCCAGAAGGAATAAAGATAATCCATTAAAGTGCAGGATGAAAATGTTATTGTTTTTTTAATTTTTTTCCCTTAATTAAAATTTATTGGGGTGACAATGGTTATCAAAATTACATAAGTGTAAAGTGTACAATTCTGTAATACATCACCTATATATCACATTGTGTGTTCACCACCCAGAGTCAGTTCTCCTTCCATCGCTATATATTTGACCCCATTTAACCTCTTCTACCACCCCCCTCTCCCCTTACCTTCTGTAATCACTAAACTATTGTCTGTATCTATGAGTTTTTGTTTCTTTATTTGTTTGCCTTATTCCTTTGTTGCTTTCAGTTTTATACCCACATATCAGTGAAGTCATATGGTTCTCGATTTTTTGCTGTGTGACTTATTTCGCTTGGTATAATAATCTCAAAATCCATCCATGTTGTCCCAAGTAGCACTATTTCTTTTTCTCTTATGGCAGAGTAGTATTCCATTGTGTATATATACAACATCTTCTTTATCCAATCATCTATTGAAGGACACATTGGTTATTTTCATGTCTTGGCCATTGTAAATAAAGCTGCAATGAACATTGGAGCACATATATCTTTATGGATAAATGTTTTCAGGTTTTTTAGGTATATACCCAGGAGAGGGATTGCTGGGTTATTTGGTAATTCTATTTTTAATTTTTTGAGGAACCCCCACATTGCCTTCCATAGTGGCTGCACCAATCTGCATTCCCACGAACAGTGTATGAGGGTTCCTTTTCCTCCACAGCCTCTCCAACACTTGTTATTTTTATATTCTTAATGACAGCCATTCTAACCAGTGTGAGGCGATATCTCATTGTGGTTTTTATTTGTATTTCTCTGGTGATTAGTGATGTTGAACATGTTTTTATATATCTATTGGCCATCTGTATGCCCTCTTTGGAGAAATGTCTATTCAAATCTTCTGCCCATTTTTAAATTGGATTGTTTGTTTGTTTTTGTTGTTGAGTTGTATGAGTTCCTTATATGTTTTGGATATTAGCCCCTTTTGGAGGCATTCTTTGCAAATATCTTCTCCCATTCGGTTGATTGCCTCTTTATTTTTATTTATTTATTTATTTATATCTCAATTTTTTTTTTTGTTGGGGTGACAATTGTTAGTAAAATTACATAGATTTCAGGTGTATAATTCTGTATTACATCATCTATAAATCTCATTGTGTGTTCACCACCCAGAGTCAGTTTTCCTTCCATCACCATATATTTGATCCCCCTTACCCTCATCTCCCACACCCCCACCCCCCTTACCCTCTGGTATGTTTTTTTTTTAATTTTTAAATAAATATGCATAAATGGAAGCTACATGCTCAAATTATTTACTATTGCTTAGGATAGGTGATCAAAACAGTTTGAAAATCATTAAATTAGGAGATACTTATCCTCTTTTCTCACACTGACATTTCTGTGGTTCTGTGGTTTTATGCCCTAAGACAAATTCTGCCACGATAGACCTCAGAAGGGGAGGTAAAAACAGACAACTGGTCTTCCAGTGGCAGCCATATTTCAGTGGGCTTTCTGCCACCCAGGACTCTTTGCTCCCTCCCCACTCGTGAAGATGGAAAGGAGGTGAGGGAAGTTACAGGCACAGAGCAAAAGATGGGCCTCATTGTTGCCCCTTGGAGCCCTTGTGGGAGTGCAGCTCCCCCAGGCACTGGGACCAGGCTGTATCTGATAAATAGAAAATTATGGCTTCTAGTCTTTATAGACTGTACTACCAAATGGCACCATCTTACCCTAGTTATGTTTAGGAGGTTTTCTGTCTGATGGAGGCCATGCCAGTTCTTCGTTTTGGGTTTAATATATGATTGTTTTTAACCTTTCTACTTTTCTTTGCTCTTTTCCCATTCAACTTCTCATTTACTTTTCCTTTTTGTCATTTTGTTTCTTTCCATTATTCAATTTTACCTTCTTTCTCTCATCTAAAGATCTGTGGCCAACTTGTGGACAACTCCCTTCAGGCAGTAATCATTTTGTAAAAATTATATACGGAATCTGACCTTCATTTCAAGTGCTTCCAATTCCCTTCTGTGCTTCTAACCTACTCTTCCAACCTCCTCCTACATGAAAAAAATTCACTTTTCTTTTTTTAAACACACCTTGGATGTCATCTCTTTCAAGAGAGCTCCCTGGTTCCTTATACACCATCCAAACAAGCTCACCAACCCTTTGTGGTACCTTCCGCACACACTTCTTTGTTTTATTGAGATCTAATTGACCTTTAACATTATATTAATTTCAGATCTAAAACGTAATGCTTCAATATGTGTACATATTGCAAAATGATTACCACAATAAGTCTTGTTAAATCTATCACCACACATAGTAACACATTTTTTTTCTTGCAACGAGAACTTTTAAGATTTATTCTCTTTCAAATATACAATACATATTATTAACCATAGTCATCAGGCTGTAGTTACCATTACATCCCCGTGGCTCATTTATTTTATAACTGGAATTTTGTACCTTTTGATGACCTCCTGCACACACTTCTTTCATGGCACCAATGACACTTGGTGGCACTGATGTATTTACATGCCTGTCTCCCTCTGCTCGTCTGTAAACTCATCCAAAGTCAAGGCTGACACCCTGCCCCAGAGCACAGTGCATGGCACAAAGCAGGTTCTCAATAAATGGAGCGAATGAAGGAAGGATCTCTGAAGCCAACTACTTTTGGCTTCCCTGTTGATCCACCAGAATGTGGCCAATTGCAGAAGTAACAACAAAGCTAATATTTATTGTATGCTTCCATTTGCTTTCAATGAGAAACCAATTAAATATACATCTGGTTGAATAGAGAGCAGCAGCCCCTGTTAATTGTACACTCTGTTCCCTCAGAAGCAGCCCCCTTCTCCCCAAATACTTTGATAAGCATGTTCTAGACTAAATGATGGTATCCTACTTGCTTGGCTCTAATTGCCAGCTTGTTTCTTAGGTTCATTCCGTCTTTTAATCACAGCTTATATGTGATAGTTCCTGGATTCTAGGGATTCAAACTGCACACCACGAACACTGACATTTTCTTGTTCCTGGAAATTTTCCAGTTGCCAAAAGGCTGAATCGAATTGAAACACAATTTTACACAAATATAATTTTCTTCTCTTTTTTTTTCCCCAACAAGGAATATAATTGTTAAAAGGCTTGCCACATTGAAAAAAATAAATGCAATTTACTAACTTTGATTACCAACCTCCATCTGACCCCTCATTCACTGCCAGGAAAAATCACATACTTTTTTAGGTTTTATATCTAAATTCCACCTGACTTGTTCTCTCTCTCTCTCTCTCTCTCTCTCTCTCTCTCTCTCTCTCCCCCCCCCCCCCCCCCCGCACAGCCTGGAGCCATGTAGCTTTAATTCTCAGGCCATGAAACCTTTGTACTTGTTAGAGCTTCTCTCAAGACCTGATAACCAGTCAGCCCTTTCAACTCACAGCTCCCTATTAGCAGCTTTGCAGAGACCACAGAACCTGAGAGAACAATGTACTTCCTGGGCCCCTGCCAAAGTAGCTTGCCCTCCCCAGTCCACACTCCCTGGCACACCCATCCCAACAATGTATCCATGAAGCAAAATCCTCTCACAAGGCATGGCAAGCCCATATTGTCCTGTAACTTTAAAAATATATTCTTCCTCTCTGGTGGATGCTACAATCACCATCTTAGAAAATTTCAAATTGAACTGAAAGCCAAGTATCTAAGTTCTAAGATTGTCAGCTACCTGAAAATCATAAGACCTTGGGTGATTCACTGAGCCTCCCTGGGTCATTGTGAGACTGAGCAAAATTGCCGTGTCCCCCTCTTTTTCCTTCTTTCTATCTGGTCTGCCTCCTCTCTATTCTCTCTGCTTCTTATAAGGTCATTATGAGGACAGACAAGATAATGTTTGTGAACTGCCTTAAATTCCTACAAAGGAGATTTATAAATTCAAAATACTATTGCTTTTTGAGATGTTTTTAGTGCTCTGCTAGCCCTGTTAACATATCTATATAGGCAAAGAGATTGACAGGTGGTGCTGGTGGTAGCACAATGTGAATGCACTTACCGCCACTGAACTGTACACTTACTGGTGACCACAGTAAATTTTATGTTATGAGTAGTTTACCACAATTTTAAAAATAAATATATAAGAAAAGTGTCAACAACAAGAAGTTTTTGTATTATTTGACTGTTTAGGAAGCAGCTTTCCTGGCCTCCATGCCCTCTATGTCCTGCATTTCCTCTATTTGTGTCCACTTGCCTTCTGGTTTGCTATAGAAATCTCAGAGAGAATGAGAGCAGTTTAGAGCTGAAAGGTCCTTAGAGATTGGTGGCCCACTTCATCCCTTCCTCCCACATTACAGATGAGGAATGAGGCCCATTTGAACAAAAGGGTCGACTCCAATTTAAGATTCCTAATTTCAGGTCAAGTGTAGTTTTCTTGGGGAACGTAGCATACATATCATGCTATGTATTATTAGTTGCAGTTACCATAATATTAATAACCATCATAATAAAAATCTGTAAGAACACCTTCCTTCAGCCCACCCACCCCTGCTGGCCCTGAGAGAAGGGCTGCAGAGCTGAGCCCAGCACATTGCAACATGCTGCCATCTCCCTGGCCTTCTGCAGGGAGGACACACACCATCCCACCCCCCAGGCTCCTGGTCTAGAGCTGACAGATAAAGATGGGGGGGCCATATGTTCTGGAGTGTGTCTGAGTTCAGCCCACCCCTCAATCAGGTTTTAGGTAACCCACTTTCAGTCCAGTACTATCCCAGACGATTGAACACTAAGTTTCACCAGAGAATGGACATTTTACAACTGGGTCATAAACTGTCATCCAGGGGCTCTCAGAGAGGTTGACATAACCTCCAGCTACCTTGGCTGAGTGGCGCCACAATAACACAGGCTGGACCTCTGAGAAGTGCTCTCCCTGGAAACGGGCCTGCTGGACACATGATGTGATCACCAGGCAGGGCAGAGTCCCAGGAAAGGGAACATTCACCTCAGAGACTTTTAGTTTTGTTTTTTTTTATTAGTTTCAGGTGTACAAAACAATGTCATAGTTAGACATTTATACCCCTCACAAAGTGATAACCCTCTCCCCCAATCTACTACCCCTCTGACATCGTATACAGCTATTAAAATTCCATTGACTCTATTCCCTATGCTGTACTCCATATCCCGTAAATGTATATATACATAATTTTATATATGTACATATGTGTATATATATAATTATATATGTATATATATGAACATATATAATTATAGTTGACATTCAGTATTATTCAGCTTCAGGTATACAGTGCAGTGGTCAGGCATCTATACTTTCCATGAAGTGGTCTCCCTAATAAGACAATTGCCCATCTGACCCCCTACAAAGTTTTTACAACAGTATTGATTATATTCCTCTGTCTTTCATATCCCTGTAGCAATCTTGTGGCTACCAATTCATACTTTCTCATCCCTTCACCTTCTCCCTCATCCCCACCCCACTCCCATATGATCTTACTTATATGTGGAATCTAAAGAAAAGAATAAATGAGCAAACGAAACAGAAATAGTCTCAGAGATAGAGAGAAAAAACTGATGGTTTCAGAGAGACTTATAGAAAGTACATGTGAGAAAGGAGCTTAGCCATCCAGTCAAACCCGCTCATTTCATCGACAAGGCTCTGAGGACGGAGGCACTGGGGATGGGGTGGGGCCAGCAACCTGTCCAAGGCAGCCTGGCCACTCAGCGCATCAAGGAGAGGAAGCCAGGACATTTCCCAGTGGGAGACCGGTGTTCTTTCTGCCACACGATTCTACTTGTGGCCAGGGAGGCAGAGGGTAGGGTGGAAAAATATGAACTTTGGAGCCAGGCCCAGCCACATAGCCTATCTCTCTCTTTTAATGACTCCAAGTCATGGTCTCTGAGCTCAGTCTTCTCAGCTATAAGATGGGCATAATTCTCATCTTTCAAGGTTGGCATAATTGTTAAATGGTGTGCATGAAGTGCCTGCGCAGTCTCTGGCGAAGTGTCCCACAAACGGTGGTTATGATTTATCACCATTGCTCGGGCCAGTATGGTTCTCTGAGCATAATGGGTCTTTTGGGGGCAGGATTCCAAATGCACAGTGGATCCTGCAGGCCCAGAACACAGAGGGAAAGCTCCAAAATGGAATGAAAGGGTGCACAGCAGGAAGACTGCCTCAGCTAGTTGGGCTGCCAGTAGGTCTGAGGACTCCATGCAGCTGGCTGGGGTATGCCCAGGACAACCATTCTTTGGGATTACCTGACACACACTATGGTAATTAGATGGCTTCCAAAAACTCAACGAGAAAAACAAAGAATTAAAGCTCTTACACCTCAGGATGACAAATGAGAAGCTGGCCCCCATAAGCTGGCTTGAGGGAGTGGTGCAAATTCACAGGGGATGTGCCCCCCAAGCGCATGTAAATGAGGGTCTACAGAACTCTCTGTCAGCTCTCAGGGTTATACAAAGAATGCTGAATGGTTTAGTGGGCTCAGGACATAGTAACATAGGATGGACCAAGCCCAGTGGTCCTCAAAGCATGGTACTCAGACCAGCCACATCAGCACCACGTGGGAGCTTGTGAGAAATGCAGAACTCGTGGCCCATCCCTGACTTAATGAATCAGAACCTCTTAGGATGGGCTCCAGGAAACTGTTGACCAAGCTCTCCAGGCGATTCTTAGGTACATCCAGTTTGAGAACCGTGGACCTAGGCCATTTCTCCTGATTTCCTGACTGAGAGCACAGTGACGATCAATCTTGGATGCACAGAAGCAGCCCAGGGCCGAAGCTACAACTCACATAAATCGCAGTCTCTGGGACTGGCCCAGGCATCAGCTTTTTAAAGGCTCCCACGTAATTTCAATGTGCAGCAAGTTTGAGACCCACTGGTGGAGCAAGAATTTAGAGTAAGTCATTCATACCATTTATGTTAGTGCCTGAGAGCATCAGTCAACCCAGAATGCTGGGTGTTCCCACCTTTTCCTTGGCTTTTTGTGTTTGTTTTTCCCACCATGACTTTCTCGACTGTCCTCTGTCGGTTCTGTATCCCCAAGAGAAGTTCTGAACACATTTGTCCCCACTTCCCATTCACCCACCCCTACCACCATCAAAATCAGTTATTGAATTCACAGACCAGTGTTAAGCAATAGTGGCAAGAACAGGCTCCATTCATTCCAGGCCCTTGCGACCCAATATGAATTTGCAAATTAAAGACAATTATGCTTCCATCACATATATGTCTCTTCTCTGTCAGATTTTGTCTACCATGTTCTTGTTACGTTTACACATTTTATTCAACAGGCTAATAAAACCCCATCAGGTTTATATTTTGTTTGACCTTTGAAACATGCAAATATCTCACCTGGTACTTAACATTGGAGACAGTGAATGGTCCTCACCATGGCATTTTCTCAGTTGGGAGAGGGTAGGCAGAAAAAGAGAATCGGTTTTTCCTGCAGTATACTGTAAACTGTACTGCAAGAAAGCTGGTAAGCAGGCTTAAAGGACAACTTCAGGTCCTAACACAAATACTGTGGGGCAACAGGTTAGTATATGATAAAGGCTGGGCTTACGCTTTTAGGTTCACATCAATTACTTGGAAGTTTTAGAAATCTTCCCAAAAGCCCAATTCAGAAATGTATACAGTTCGTGGAGTTAAGTTTGAGTCAGCTAATATAAGTCAAATGTTACTTCTTGGGGGATTTCCTAGGTGCCATCTTCCTGGAAGTCTCCAGGAATATCGAAACTATTTAGGGAGAAATGGATATTGAATATATTTGTCCATGTTTCTCCACTCTATTGGGATGATCAATCATCCGGCTCTCCCTGAAACTTGCCCATTTTAGCACTGAAAGTCCCACGTCCACTTTCCATACTGCTCAGATCTCTTTGTTCACCATCTCTTTCTCTATAAATCCTCCCCTGCTATATGACTCATGCATGGCCTCATCTCAACCCACTTGTGCTTATAACACACACACACACACACACACACACACACACACACACACACACACGCTAAACACTCCCAGTTCCTCCCTCATAATGCTAAGGCAAATACATTCATTTATTTTTCTTGAATTTCTACTTCACATTTTTCCCATTGCCACCACCACCCTATCTCTCCACAGGAATGATTCCAAAAACATCTTGTTCTGCCAGAAGAAATGTGGAGAAGAAAGGAAAGTGATTCCTGTGTTTCAGAGGTGAAACGAGATGAAATAATACATCATAAAAGTTAAAGAGTGCCTCTTTAGTCAATGAAATAAATCTTTATTGCATACTCCTGGAGTGTTGGATGTTGTGCTACCTTCGCATTAAAACAAGTCCCTGATACCAAGCTAAGAAATGAGACCAACGTGCTCCCTTCACTCAGTAAGACTTACCAGCATCTTCGATTCACTTCTTCCTTGACTTTCCACTGGACCAGGTAAACACAACTTTGGTTTTTGCCATTCCTTATTTTGGGTTTCCAATAGCAATGGACTGAATCCACTGCCAGTTCATATTTTCTAACTCAGTGCTGCTCCAAAATTATTTTAATAAACTTGATTAATTTTTCAAAGCAGTTCCAAATTCTTTCCACACTTAAGTTCCTTCACCCACTCATCATGTAGCATATGAATTTGTCACCTACCTTCTGAGTTCAAGGTCATTTGATGGAGTTCCAGCTTGCATTCACTGTCCTATATTACATTTTCTTGGGCTCACCACGGTCATTTTTTCTTGCCCTGTTGTCTTAAATAAGGAAATATATTTTCTCCTCTCTGAGGCTTAATCCTCTATCACTTTCTTTTTTAATTTGCTTTTTCAATTGCTCCCCATCTGATGTATTTTTTCCTGCCTTTAACTTCTCTTCAACATACAAATGTGCTTAAATCACAATTACTCTTAAGAAAAAAAAAAGGTGATCTGATTCCACTGAATTCCACTGGAATTCCCACACCTTTTTTCACTCTCCTTTTCCTTTCCTTTTTTTCACTCTCCCTACTCCCCCACCCCGGCCTCGCCACTTTTCACATCCATTTCTTCCATTCATTTCTCAACCCTGTACAGTCTGGTGTTCGCTCCTGCTAAACTGAAATGTTCTCTCAGGGGTTATTAATAAACTACTTGTGAAATGTGATGCCTCTTCTAAGTTCTCACCCATCCCAGCCTCTTTGCATCATTTGAGAGTGTTGTTAGAACTATCCTCTTTTGACCTCTCTCATGTTATATATATCCTGAGTTTCCTCGTCCTTCTCTCACTGAGCCACATTACCTCCCATTGCCTGTTTCTCCTCCTGAGTTTTATGTCCACATTTGCAAACACCTAATGGACAACTTCACATGTAAAAATCCAAAGCTCCTCAAACTCAATATGTCCAAAATGAAGTTCATTATCATCATCTCTGAAACCTGTCCTCTTTCTGGCACCAGTACTTCAGGTTAGGGAGACTGGTTTAGGGCCGGGGTCCCTCACTTCTCTTCCAGGGGGATCATCCACAGCCAAGATGTCCCTGCTGGTTCTCAACTGACACAAGAGAAAGGCAACTATGGTAGTTACTTACAAGGGCGTTCCCATGAGATTATCAGTTGATTTCTCAATAGAAACTTTGTAGGCCAGAAGGGATCGGCATGAAACATTCAAAGTGATGTGAAGCAAGGACCTACAACCAAGGGTACTCTCCCCAGCAAGGCTACTTTTAAAATTGAAGAAGAGATAAAGAGCTGCCCAGACAAGAAAAAGCTAAAGGAGTTCATCACCACCAAACCAATATTACAAGGAATGTCAGAGGGACTCCTTTAAGACAAAAAAAAAAAAGAAAAAGGAAAAATATGAATAATAAAATGGCAATAACTACATGTCTATCAACAATTATTTTAAATGCAAATGGATTTAAATGCTCCAATCAAAAGATCCGGTGGCTGAATAGATAAGAAAATAAGACTCTTATATAACCTGCCTACAAGAGACTTACTTCAAATTGAAAGACACACATCGATTTGAAAAAAGAGATTTCAGGAAAATGGAAACAAACAAAAATCTGGGGTAGCAATACTTATACCAAACAAATAGACTTTAAAACAAAGGCTATAACAAGAGACAAAGGAGGACCCAGTAATCCCACTTCTCAGAGCTTGTTTTCTTCTTACTCGTTTTAAATCTACCCATCCCTGTGTCCCATAGTCCGCAGATCTGCCCCACTGCCATGCAACCCCACCACCCTTGGAATGATTTTCCTTTGGAATTTCCCATTCGCCCCACTTTGCATGCTCTAGCCCTTTTTCCTGCTCCTTCATTTCCCAGCCAATATTACTGGGCCACCGATGGCTGTGAGGATGTAAAAATCAGAGCCACAGACATAAATAATGAATTGGGAAAACCAGATTGAAGCCAGTGGGAACTAAGAAGGCTATCTGAGACATGCAGCCAAATGATTTAGCAAGAGGTGGTATCAAGTTACTGTAATGCCCGGAAGCCCCAGACACACTGTTGATTATGAAAATGCAGCTCTAAGGAAGAACCTGCCATCGTCCAAAGGCAGGCTGCAGCTTCATACCCTGCATAGGGGCTGAAGCTGGGAGCTCTGAAAGGTGTATGGATCCCTGCCCAACCCCACTGCCCTGACGTACTAGTGCAAGGCCTGGCTAGATGCCTACTTGCTTAGTCCAAGAATATCGTTGCCATACCAGTGGGTGCAGCTGCACAGGATGGTTAGAGGGATGTCAGTGGAAACTTCACAGAGCAGCAAGGGTAGGAGGAGGGAAGTGGAGAAAGCTACATCTTGAGGTTGCCAGAGGGGATACAGGCAGGAGAACTACAAGCCAGTTGAGTTGTCTGTTGCTCTTTGTAGTCATTCGAATCCAGCCTAAGTACCAGCGCTCAGCACAGTTATGTCTGATCCTAGACTGTTCCCAGTTAGTCAGAAACCTCCTTTCAACCTCCTTTTACAAGCAAGACTTGGTAGATGGGTCTGGGAAGCCCATGGGCCTATCTGGGAACTTGCTGGAGCTGGTTGATGAGTGAGGAGACCACAGGACAATCTTTAGTATTCTTGCCATGCCTCAGGTCCTTTCCCATTTGTCACGCAAATGCTGCCAGACACTTCTTTGTAAAATATAAACTTATCTTGGCTAAAAACCTGTCAGTAACTATCCATCAGCTCCAGAATAGAGGCTAAATACCCAATCATAGCATTCAAGGTCCTCTATGACTTGGCCCCAGCTTCCACCTCTCTCCACTTGGTGACTTGACCTACCAATCCAGAGATGCCAGATGCCTTCTGCTCTATGCACTCTGTGTGGCTCATTTCCCACACACCTTTACTCAGCTGTGTCCTCTGCCAGAAATTTCTTTCCTACCCATCTCTGTCTGTTGTACGAAGACCTATGTATCTTTCAAGACCCAGTGTAGCAGCCCTGTTTTCTAGGAATTGCTCACATTGAACGAACTCTCCCTCCCTCTGTGCTCCTGTCCTGCCTACTTACTGCTCACTTGACTTTGAAGGATCTCTTTATGAGCCTAGAATAGACCCCCTGAGGGTAGGGGCTGTATCCTATTCACCCAGCAGTCTTCCCAGCATCCAACGCAATTTCTGAAATCTAGTAGTAATCAAGTAGTTTATTTAGAGAATACTGGCTGGCACCAAATAGGAATACAGGATTGCAGTATTCCGATCTTACAGGCATGGAGATTACTGTAGTTCCTGCAGTACAGGTCCAACGACCAGCAATGTTCTCCTTCTCCATCCCACGCGGTGGACAGCTCCCCAGCACTTGCTCACAATTCCCTCCCCCACCCTGATGTTTTATCACTGTGAGCTCATGGTGTCGGCTGCTCTCAAGCTCCCAGTCTCTTCTCATCTTTGTGGGGCCTTTGCAGGCAGTGGAGAAACACCCTGGTGTCTCGTATATTGCCAGTGGTGAACTAAATCTTTCAAGCCAAAACTTACTTCATTTTCCCCCAAATGAGAGCGATGTCTGAGTCATGGAGAAAACAGGTAGAGCAGGTATGAATCTCTGTCTGAAAATTTGAATGTGAAAAAAAAAAATGGATCTTGATTTTCTCATTGCTTAATTTAATTTCTGTTTCAAGTCCTATTTTTTTCTAGGGTGGCAGAGTCCAGTTTTCCATTGTCCCTTTTCCCTAGTCCGGGACCTGAGTGCAGGGCTGTTTGGGTGGTGTCTGGGTGTGGGTCTACTTGATCTGATTCCTACTGGAAGCCCCATCGCATCTCACATCACTGTCCACGCAGGTGGTTGCTGAGAGCTCATTCCCATTCTCTCTACCACTTTTGGGAACCAAGAAACCACAGTTGGACCATGATGGGTTCCAGGGAATTCTGTAGACTGACTAAGGCCACATTTGCCAAGTCACACTGTACCGTCATTGCCACTTCCCCAGAACCTTAAAGAGATAGGCAATGGGTTGACTCTACTCTCGGATCCTATGAACTTACATATGACAGATTTTTTGTTGGTTGGTTGGTTGGTTGGTTTTTGTTCTTGGTTCCAGCATCGCTAACACTTGATGTGGGAACCATGGCTTATGGCCTCCTTCCTCAGAAACCTACCAAGGTCAACGCTCTCATGACTCTCGGGTCTCATTCTCTCTCCTCCCAGTTTATGACATCCTTTTCTAGTCAGCGTGTATGTGAGGGTGAAGGGAGGGGCAACTTTCTATGACTTATCCAATATCTAGCAATCTATTATCTCTGTCCTTGTTGTCATTTCCTCAGAGTCTATCCTTTTGCAACTCAAAGGTCACAAAGAGACTCTTTTTTCCCACTCTAATCTTTCCTGTCATATCCCTTCCCTGTGTCACTGATCACCTACCAGAGTTGTGATCTGGTAGGGATACGGGATAAGGTATAAGAGGGAACTGGGGGGGGGGGGGGACGGGGTAGAGGCAAGTATCTTTAAGAACATTAGCAAACACTGATGCCGCATTTACAATGAGTCAGGCACTGTTCTAGGACTTTGCATACATTAGTTCATTAAATCACCACAACCCAATGAGGTAGATACTGTTAATAATCCCACTTGACAGGTGAGAAAACTGAGGTTAAGTAGTGACAAATTGGAAGAGCTGGGACTCAAACCCAGGCAGTCTTGCTCCAGAGTCTGTGTTCTTAACTACTAAACTGACAGTTTCTCACTAATCAATGCCCTGGCACACGTTATTCTTGTTGTAGATTTATCTTCCTTGAACATGTATAGGAAAAGTTTTGGAACATTATGATGGAGACTTCTCTTTCTATTCAAAGTGCTTGTGCTGGGATTTATCAAATTTTTATGAGAAATCTATTAGTCATCCATGTGAATGTCAAAAAATAAAAGAAAACCCTGGAAGTCTTTAAAAATGGAATCTCCCACCACCACCATCACCATCCATGCCACCGCCTCCACCTACCTGGAAATGTTTTTTCACACCCTTCAGCAGTTGGGTAAGAGTTAGAGGTCCTGACCTCTGAAAGGTGTGTCACTTCCATACATTTCATCCTGTGTGTCCTTGACGGTTCTATCCAATTCTAAGAACTAATATCCCTTTTGAATGAAAAGATACCCAAAGAGGGAGGGGGGAGAGGAACACTTGTGGGCTTCTAATTCCTCTAGTACAATCATTCTTAACATTTTTGGGAGTCACAGGCCTTTTTGCAATCTATGAAGTACCTCCCCAAGAAAAGCAAATGCATAAACCCAAATGCACACAATTATATAATTTGTCATAACATTTTAGGCAAATTACTGAGCCCTGTACTACGTGAGAATATTTCCTGGATGAGAAGTTGTTCTGTTCCTTTCTGTAGCTTCAACACCTAGCAAAGAGTAGACTAATTGAACCAAGCCCATCTAGCCCCCACAGGGCTCCTGCATCCATAAAGTCTCTCCATGGTACCATAAGAGACAGAAAATCTTCTCCTCCCTTTTATCCAGCCCAGATTCTCTGCAAATGCCTGGTGCTAACAAGGCTTTGCTCTTTGTGCTTTGTTGGCCTGTGCATGTGCCTCTGAGAAACAAGAACTGGCTGTTTGCAGGAACTGGGTAGAAGTGGCCACTCTGATTTCTGGACAAGTTGGGAGCAGCACCCAAAGCTCTACATGCCTCATCGAAGCCACAGGTAGGAAAGGCTATAGGCCTCTTCCTAAGCCCATAAAGGACTCCTTTCCACCCAATCCTGCAGGGTAGCTAATCCTCTGTCTGGTATTCCCCTCTTCAGAAGAAAAGTTAACACATCAATTTAAAAATGCCTTCTCAAAGAAAACAATCCAAGGGTTTACCTACACCTCATGAGTCGCGTGGAAGTACAGTTAACTCAACTTCTCAATTCTCTAATCAAGCAGCACAGAGAATGTTTGCATCAAGGCCAAACATTATTCTTCCATTGGGGGAAACACAGAGATGGTTCGGGATAAACTCTGTGAGCAACTCAGAGCTTTCTGCAAGGAATCATTGTACCCTGCAAGTGCAAACACTGACACGATTATCATTTGTGGTTAGTTGGAGTCCCGCCACCAAGGTGATTATTAAGAATAAGTAGGGCAAACAAAGCAGACAGCTAAAAGATATTGTGAAATAATAACAATACTTTCTTCATTCTCATTCCCTTTTCCTTTCCTCTGGTGTTGGGGTAGCATGGTTTATCCCTCTCATCCCTTCTATCAACATTCTCTATTTCTGTGATGATTTTGTGTGTGTGTGATCTATTCTTGCTATCAAGTTTTAGGATCTTAACTGTGCTTATGAATTCCTCTATCATGAAAAAGGCTATCTTTGTTCCTTATAAGCGATCTCTTGGCCTTTGTGCCTGCATACCCATCATCGACTATGCTAGACATGTTGCTTGTGATAAGCACGAGTATATTTACGATTATATGAATTGTATGTAAGACTGTACTAATACATTCCATATATTATAAAATACCACAAAAAATAAATTATAAAAGGATGAGCTAGAAGAATGATAAATGGGGCTCTAATATTTAATATTTCTCCTAATAAATTGTCCGTTCCCCTTTGGGATCTAACCATCCTTCTTTGAATCACAGACTGAGGATGTTATCCAACAGATAAACATCAGAGCAAAGCCCTCCAGAAGGTTTAAAACTGGCTGTCACCACCTCAAATTGTAACCACTACTCCCCTAACACCTTTCATTTGTCTAAGTGAATTCATAACATTTTCTCTGTTGTGGACTGAATGGTCCATAACAGAGAATATGTCCCCCAAATTCATATCTTAAAGCTGTAGCCCCACTGTGACTATATTTGGAGATGGGGCCTCTAAGGAAGTAGTTAAGTTTAAATGAGGTCATAAGGTTGGGCTCTGATCCAACTGGATTAGATAGGTTTAGTGTCCTTATAAGAAGAGACTCAAGAAAGCTTTCTCTTTCTCTCTTTGAGTGCTTTGAACACACATTGAGATGCTGGCCTTCTGCAAGCCTCCTGGAGTAAGCTGTCTTCAGGAACCAACACTGCCAGGCCTTGACCTGGGACTGTCAGTCTCCAGAGCTGTAAGAAAATTAACTTCTGTTATTCAAACCACCCAGTCTGTGGTATTTTGTGATGGCAGCCCAATCAGACAAGTACACTCTCAGAAACTCACCAGATTATTCTTGGATCGTGAACTCTATAAACACAGATATAGATATAGATAGCTATATCCACCTATCTATATCTGTATCTATATATCTATAGAGAGAATTTGTTAAAATAATTATGGATAGAATACTATGAATAGAATTCAGATAATAGAATACTACACAGCCATTTTGAAAATGGCATAGCTGTGTATATGCTTCTTTGAAATAATCTCCATGGTAAGAGCAAAAATGGTAAGTACATGATGTGCTACTATTTCCTGTGTTTTTAAAAAGGTAGGACACGAAAAGAATATGTACATATATTGTCCTTGTATTTTCATAGGCTATCTCTGAAAGACGCATAGGAAATTGACAACAGTAATTCACTCAGGGTTAACTCTTGAATATTCTACCGTATCCATATTCAAAAGAAATATTTCTTTTAAAACCTTATAAAATAAAAGCAGGACAAAAAGCATACACAGACCAAATACAGAAAGGCAAACAACACACACACACACCACGCACAACACACACTCACATACAAATATAGCATGGAACCCATGGCAACATGCACCATCTTTAAACAGTGTACGTCACCTTTATGGGTAAAACACCTAAAAGAAACACTCTTGGGGTGGCCAGTTAGCTCAGTTGGTTAGAGCGTGGTGCTGATAACACCAAAGTTGCCCATGCAGGGTTGTTCGATCCCTGCATGGGCCACTGCGAGCTGCGCCCTCCTTAAAAAAAACCAAAAAAAAACAAAAAAACCATTCTTACTCACACTTCTCTCATATGTAATGATGGAGCACTTATCCTTGCATCTGCTACAGGGTGTAGAATGAGCATTGCTCCTTCTCTTCTTTATTCCCTATTTGATTGCACATTTCTTGAAGGCCTGACTCAAAATATTATTTCCTTTGTAGTTCTTATAACATATGTAGTATGGAGCTGTCTATAATAGGTGCTTAATAAATAAAGATACATGAGTTACTATGTACATATTTTATGGGTTTGAAGTTTTTATGCTACCAAACTTATCTGAATCATATTAATAAGTTTTTATACCATATGAAATTCAATGGAATGTTATATGAGTTTTGAATGGTTTTAAAATTTAAAAATCACTAGTTTCTTTCATCTTCTAGATTTCTTGCTAAATCTGACACAATAGGAAAGACGTACTGCAGATATTTATGAAAGCAAAAACCACAGTACAAAATTATCTTATGAGCAACTATATTAATATGTTCTTAACGTCTTCATTCTGTGTGACCTAAATGCCAGCATATGGAATGCATTCTGTGATTATGTTTGTATATGTCACATTCTTTAACTTTGTCTGAAATGAGGAACTCTTGGGCCAAAGACCAGATTTGAGTATTGGATGCAGGGTGGGGTCCTGGGTGTACAACTCAGGGGTAGAGCATTAATCCCAGATACCCAAGCCAACACTTGTGGGGGTCTGTCTTCAGGGACCCCAGAGTTGTACAAATCAGTTGCAGCTGGAAGTGTGAAACTGTGTCCTTGGGGTAGATGAAGTAAGTAGTTTTCTAAGTCCTGAAGTTATCTGGACAAAATCACTTTCTTATGCCTTCATTTGTATTCTAGCCAGAAAGAAATCATCAGTGAAGATAAGCATGAGGACTCTTTCAGATGTTTATGCTGGAGTAATTGTCTCTCTAACTTTTTTCTTTTTTTTCCTTTCTTTTTTTTTTCTGCCAAAGAAATATTTCTTCAAATAAAAGCATAAGGGAAATTCCTGTATATAAAATAGGTGAATAGGGAATGGAGGTGGGAGCACCCCAGAATTCCAATTCCTAACTCCTAGATCTATGGACTCCTAGTCAGCAGTGGTTCTCAAGCTTTAGTGTGTGTAGGAAGCACCGTGGAGTCTATTAACAAAAAAACACACAGATTATTGGGTCTTGTCCCTGGAGAGTCTAAGCAGAAGATCTGGGCTGTAGAGGTTGTGACCCCTCTACCCCCACCTCCATCTCATAATCTGTTGTTCTTAACAGTGAGGCTCAGCAGAGCCCAGTGAGAAAACTGCCTTCCAGACCATCCAAAGGGAGGCTCCCTCTTTGAGTTACTCATAAAAAGATAGAGGCCCAAGATTCTCAACTCACTTTAGTTGATTTTTTTGTCATTTCCTAAGCCCACCAATCTTAAGGCAACAACTAAATTTTAGCAGGCTGGTGGAAAGAATTCTAAGAACTTGTTTACTTTAATAATGATAGACGCAGAGACTAAAATTCCATCCAACACTCGTTTCCCAAATTATCTCAATAGAAGGAAGTGGAATAATGTTTAGATCATGTGGAGCTGCTAAGGACACCAGCTGAAACCCTAAAAATAGCTGATCATGTTCCAAGCCTGATCAGGGGATTCCTTCCCGACATTTGACTTCAGTGGATTGCCACGAATGCACAGCTGCCTGGGTGATGCAAATTAGAAAACACAGGTCATTAGTGATCGTATATTGGACTGGCTATTTTCTTGTCTAAAAAAATGACATTGGCGAAACCTGTATGTCCAGAATAAGGGTGTTGTACAGAGCAGGAAATGCCTTTCTGTTTCCGTTTTGGGCGTGGTTATTCGTCACATCTGGGTGCCCACCTGCCTCTCAGATTAGACAGTAGAACAATTATAGGGCAGGAACTAGCATTTGTGTCTTTCTTTATCCAGAGTCTATCACTATGCGCTGGATTTTTATGACGCTGGATTATACCAGGTGACTCTGCCTGGGCAAGAAAAGCCTGGGGAGGTGGTTCCAAGATCCATCTTCTTTCTGAAGAAGTAAGGAGCACACCTAGATATGTTGACAGAAGTCGTAGAATCAGTCGTAAAAGAACCAACAGTGAAAAAAAACTAAACTGTGGTAAATTACATTTGGTATTTCTCTAAGACCTGAAATTTCCGAAAACCTGGAAACCATATAGAGATATTATGTATCTTGCTCTTTTATCATAAAGTTGGTGGAAATTTTCAGTCTAAAATCCACGAAGCCCTACAACTCTTGGACGGAACATCCAGATAGGAAAGATGACTGACTATACCGTAAGTATTAATCTAGTTTTTAAGTGAGAATACTAGAACTTTAATATTAAAATGAGCATTAACCTTTGAAATAGCCACCCTAGAAGGCTATACCTATATTTCAATGCAGCTGCCATTTTTCAAAATATTTTTGAAGTTTTATTTTGTGAATTGCTTGTAAAGTCAGGCTAGTGCCACACAAGAAAAACTGTCTCATTATAACAATACTTTTTTAACCTTTCAAAACTCATACATCTTTTTGAAATGTGAAAAAAAATTTAAAAGACCCTCAGCTATTCTCTATCTTAAACCTTATATCACTGATCATATCATCCAAGAAAGTTTAAAGTTGAATTTATTTTTTTGTTGTCTAATAAAACCAGGACTTTCTTTTGCTATTTTCCTCTGTGGATGCATTTTCAACATATGCCACCAACACATCATGCCCAGAATTTTACTTCTCACTGATTATCACTGCATTATATTTTAGTAAAAAGCTTTCTTCAAATAAAAAAATTAACACTCAAATTGATTATTCCCTTCATTCAACAGCCTACCTCTGAGTGAGGACTTTTTCAAAAATCAAATTCTTTTTAAATAGAGAGAGTTTGCCACTGTAAAATAACTTGCTTTTTTATCATAAACTTTGTGGGCAATTTCAGATGAATTCTTAGAGTTTTTATATTGAAATTCAGAAAAGGACAATATTTGTGTGCTCAAAGTTCTATAGATTGATTAAGAAAATTAATCTTAATAGCCATATCAGTTAGAGTTTTTAAAATAGAGATTGTTCTTATAATACAGGTCATTACAGATTAGAAGCCACAATGTAGAGAGCAAAGTCTGATCCCGTTTATTAGTCATACAGTATATTAATCTAGGACTTCAAAAGACAGGCAATGAAAGAAGACATTTATATTTACATAACAAATCCGTAAGTAAGAGCTAAATGCTATTATAGAAATAAGTGTGTGTGTATGTTTTGGGAGGTGTAGGGAGGGTATGAGTTGGGAGAAGCGTATATTCAAACTTACTTCAAAGACATTTTTGAAGGCTGACCACTTCCAAATAAACAATGAGAAGAATTCGACTGATCAAAGAGAGAAGTTTGTAAACTACCTCTGCCATTAATGCAGCTTGGATATTTGTTTTTACTTACTAAAAGTCTGTATTCTATTTAAATGATGCTTTAAATATTTGAAGTCTGAACAGGCATGAGTAATTGTGGGATATGACTTTTTAGAGAAAGGAAAATCATAATGTGATATTCACATGAGGAACAGAAAAGTACGTCTGCCTTGTCCTGAGAAAACCTGATGATGACGGTGATGGCGATGATGATGGTAATGATGATGGTGGCGTTGGTGGTATTGGCGGTAGTGATGGTAATGGGGGTGGTGATGGTTACGCTGCTGTTTCTGCTTGTGGTGACTGTGGTGGTTGAATTTTTGATAGTGGGAGTGATCTTTCAAATTTTTATTGCACCCTTTTCCCAGTTGGTTCCACAGAAGTAAACAATGTGATTTCCTGAAGTTTTGTGTTATCGCAGAAGCAAAAACATAGATAATGAGTCGCTTATGTTTTCAAAGAGTAGAAGAAAGTGAAACAAAGTGAGAGACCATGTATCTTATCAGAATTAATATTTTTAGTCCATAGTGAACCTGGGACTAGAGCCTTAATTTCCAGACGTGGCATTCCAGCCATATACATTCACGGTGACTTATGCTTTGTTTGACTCTAGTGAAGATCACAGAAATGTTCATTTTGAAGTGCTACTGTGGATGTCTCATGAAATACACTTTTTATCAGTACCAGGATTAATAGGAAATTCCCAGAAGTTAAACATATACTGAATCAGTAGACAACATGGCTTTACAGAATTAAAATCAGGGGAATCTGTTTCAAATCCAAGCTCTTGCGCTCTCATGCTGTGTGAAGGTAAACAAGTTAACCTTTCTGAACCTCTATAAACCATTTTTACTCATAACACTTGTGACACCAAACACCAAGCAATTCCCTAACTCTCTGGACACCAACTGGGTGACATACGATTGAATTCAATTCTGACACTAGCTGCCCGGAGTTAACATCAGACCCCACAGGTTAAGGGCTCAGGTCCACAAAACTGCCCCCTCTGCAGATGTTAATTGCCAGTCCTTGGTCTCCCATACTTCTGATCAACTGGCTATAAATCAAGGGTCCCCTATACCCCTTTCTTGGGTTTGGTAATTTGCTAGAAGGCTTGCAGAACTCAGGAAGGCACTTTACTATCACCAGCTTATTATTATATAAACTATAACATAGCATTATATGCAACTCAGGCCAGCCAATAGCCAATTGGAAGAGATACATAGGACAAGGTATACGGGAAGGGGCCTGGAGCAGCCATGCCCTCTCCCACCCTCTCAGCACCTTGATGTCTTCACCAACCAGGAAGCTCTCTGCCACCCTCACCCCCAGCCCCTACAGCTGTAGTTTAAGGACTTTTTTTAATGGAGATTTGATGTCAACGTGATTAATTAAATCATCGCCATTGGTGATGACCTCAATCTCCAGCTCCTTCTTTCTCTCTAGAAGTCAGGGGTTGAGGATAAAAGTTCCAATCCTCTAATCAGGCCTTGGTCTTTCTGATGAACACTCCCCATCCTGAAGCTATTTAGGGGAAGCCAGCTGCCAGTCATCTCATTAGCATAAAAAATACATGCTATCATTCCAGAATTCCAAGGGTCTTAGAAACTTGTTTCAGGAACTAGGGACTAACACCAAATATTGTAACAACGGATGCTCTTATTACCCCCATTACTCAGGAAATTACGAGGTTGGTTTTTTTTAGGCGCTCTGTTCCGGGACCTGAGGACAAGGATCAAATAAATATTTCTTGTTCTATCATAGCCTCAGTTTCTTCACCTGTGAAATCAGATTATAATCAATATATCACATGGTAGTTAAGAGGATTCGATCTGTCACTTGTTGACAAAACCTGGGACTGAAGGAGTGATCTTTTGGTGGCGATTACCTTATTTTTTTCCCTGTTCAACAAGTACATGGTAACTACTCCCTTTGTGCCAGTCTCTGAGCTGGACACTCCAAGAGATGCCGAAAAAAGAGCAGACAAGTTGCAGTCTGCCAAACACCTCAGCAGAGCTGTGTGGGCCCCTTAAGGGGATAGTTCTTCACTGCAGTAGAAACTTAGTCTGCAGAGCAGCTGGGCATTTATTGTTTAAGTGTGTCAAGTAGCAGAGTGCCTGGCATGTCAATGATTAGCTAACTTCCACCCAGAGTTTAGAGACCCACTTCATGTATTTGTTTAGAGATCAAGGCCTGTGATACCAAAAAGGAAATTAAACATAGTTCTCCCATGTGCTAAATCGAGAAAGCTACTTGGAGCTAATGTCTGCTCAGTCTTTAAAAATGAGCTGTCGTATACATCTTTGCTTCAAAATAAAATAAAATAACAAGAAACACAGGTACACTGGCAAGAAAGTGGTATTCAAATGAGATCAAATATTTTTTAAGTGCTTTCTGAATGATATGGTACTCTGCAAATGTTTGGCAAGCTTCCACCTACACATTTTATTACCTTTGCTACTTTAGCGTGGGTTATAATCGAAGGTTTTAAGATTGTAAGAACATAAGTCTGCCACCTGCACTGGGGATGTTTGAGAGAGAACAGTGAATGTGTGTGTACATGAACACACATTGGTTAGGGGTTGTGTGAAGAAGAGAAAGGGGCTGTGTGGCTTCTGTAGACTGCCGTTAGCTTAAAATGTTTGAAATATTATTCTATTTTTAAATGCCAGGTTTTTTTTCCAAATTAGGTACTGAATTTGTTTTTGATACGCAATAGTATACCTTTCCTGGTAGAAAATTTATTTGTAAAAAACTGTTAAGAAGCTGAAGAAAACTAAGTGTAACTTTGGTGTCTTTGCCCTTCCAAACTCTGACCTTGAACTGAAATTAAATTGCTGTCGTTGAAATCAAAGACAGTAATGCATGGGCCCCTCCTGGTTTAGTTATTTGAATATGGCCCCACCCAGCTACACACACTCTCATCCTATGTCTCCCAGCTGACCTGAGCTTGCTCCAAGTGCCAGAATATACGTTCTCAGGGGCAAGTTTTAGGGTTTGCTTATTTCTTGCTTCTTGCTCTGCAGGCTTTGCTGCTGTTGTTCCTGATAAGGGTGCAGCTCTCTGGGGCCAGACATCTCTGTCCTCATAAGGATCCTTTTCTCCAGCCTCCAAGAAGAACATGGTTCTTCTTGACCCTCCACACACATAGTACGTCTATCTCTACGTAGTACGTAGTACATCCGGGATCAGGCTTTTAGTAAGACTTTACAGAAGACTTGGTCTCAAGCTCTGTGGAATTCACAACTGCTTCTAGAATTGTATACTCTTAAAATTTCAGGCTCAGACCCAACATCTACACGAGGTCTAGATTCCATAGGCCTCCCCACACCTCAGAGTCCCAGCCCAACTTAGTTCCAAGAAAAAAAACGATGAACCTTCCCTTCCTGGTCCAAAACCCAACTCTTCTCCTCTCAGGGATAAGTGAACCCTGTTTCTTCCCTTCAGGTGATTCAGGTGAAATCCCCCCCTTCTACCAAGCAGGTATAATCTTCCCCACAGAGCTTTGACATGGCATCATAAGAACTCTCCCAATATCTGGCATAGTTCACCTGAAATAGCTCCTCATGTGGGCAATGACAGCAGCACAGGTTGCATGATCCCAACCTAGACAATCCTTTTCTCATTCTTTCCTCGACCCTGAGGTGAACAGAGTTCAGGTCAGCTTGCTCTTCCTAACTAAGCAGGTTCTTGCTCCCAAGTTTTCTAAAGCACGTGTTTGGATAACAAAGTACACATATCTCCCATGAACAAAAACAATATTCTGCAAAGTTTTGGGGAAAACCATTTTCTATCTCTTCAGACATAGAGTTCCGTTGTTATATCTAACCAACATTGCTAAGTACCTAACATCTCAGTCTGAGGCATCTGCTCCTGGATCCTTTCTCTGGGTGGAAGTTTCCCTTTGCACAAGGGGCAGTCACTTGCCTTGTAAATTATACGCTGGAAGGTCCTACCAAATAGTCCCCCCTACCACAGGGGAGGTTCCACCCAAATGAATGCTTACATCCCCCAATGTGGCAGTGTCTTGCCCATCAAAAGATACAGTCCAGTGTCCTATTACATAAATGTTAAGATTTTAAGCACATTTTTCTTACTTTTTAGTTCAATTGTACAATTCCAGAGCTTTGCTCCTATCGAGTCCTCAACCTGTTATGGCAGCTGTAGAAATAAATATTCCCCATTGGGACAACCTTATATCGCCATGAGGTAGGTGGTCATGCTGGGAGTTAGACAAGATGAGGCTGTAAAGGTTTATAAAGCATTAATATCCTTAAGGAAGATAATCTATGTGTTAATTTGCTAATGCCAGCAAGTCCATTCCCCCATCCCACTCCCAATGACAGCAGCAGCAACAATGATTGCCTTTCCTTCTTTAATTGGAATAATTTTACACATGAAATTTCATTAGCTGTTTAGATAATATGGTTTGTGCAACAAATAAAACCCATTAAAAAAATATAGCAGATTACTTGCAAGTGTGTGTAGAGCAACTTAATTGTTGTTTTCAGAAAATGCAGATTGACAAAAGGGATTATAATTTAAGTTGTACTGATGGCATTTGTATTAGACAAAACTAGTATTGACTTTAGTAGTTATTATTCTCCCCTGCCATTTAAATTACTGCTTTTTACTGACAGCAAAGAAGGTGCTTAGTACCTCTGGAAGTGAGTAGACTCTGTAAGAGCCAAGGCGAAAGAAGCTGTGCAGAAGATTGTGCTCTAGTGGATAAAGTTGTTTCTCACAGGGTACAGGTTAACAGTTCAGAGACTGCTATACTAATGTACCATACATGAACAATGAAGTAAATATACAGCCAGGGGTGGGAATTAGATTTTTCACTGTTGGAATGAAAGTTTACAGATAAGCCAAGGGAGAAGGTTAGAACGATCCACATATCCACGGATTTACATTGGAACATTGCATGAAGTTATGTTTAGCTTAACATAGGAATAGCTGTATCTGTATATACTTTGGCTACATGCAGGAACATTTATAAATATATGTATCTGACAAGTGAGTCCACAGACACACACACACAATGATGGCGATATGTCAAAGGGACACAGGAGCCAACTGAGAGCGGTCTTAATGGCCAAAACTGGAACAATTTGAGCAACAAAATCAAGGAGAATTAGATTATAACCTAAAGTAAAAGTAAATATCCATGAGCCTATACTAACATAAATCAATGATTACATAAGTAAACAAATGGCAGAAGACGTGCTATATCTCCGGGAAGAAAGTCATTTCTGGACCCTGCCCTCCAGGAGGTGCAGCATAACCGTCCCCTTGTTAAGTGTGGGTTGTGCCTGGTGACGTCCTGCCAAAGAGGACAGTATGGAAAGGGTACAAGAAGAGTAATTTTTCAGAGGAGAAAACTGACAAACACTACCTCAGCCAGGAAGTCGAGGTCCACATCAACACAGTGACAACTATGTTCTCTTGATATGATGAGATGAGAAGTGCCCTTTACCAGTGGTCTTCTTCCTAAAGACCCGTAATGCCAGTCTGATCATGAGCAAAACATCTGACAAATGCCAACAGAGGGTCAATTCTATAAACTACCCGACCACTAGTCCTCAAACCTGTCAAATCATCCAAGACAAGGAAAGTCTGAGTAACTGTTACAGCCAAGGGAGCCTAGGAACATTTGACAACTACATGTAAAGGGGTATCTTGGACAGGATGCTGGAACAGAAAAGGAATATTAGAGAAAACTAAGGAAATCTGAGGAAACTAAGGCTTCAGTTAATAGCAACATATCAATATTGGTTTATTAATTGTAACAAATGTACCGTACTAATGTAAAATGTTAATAATAGGGGAACTGGAGTACAGGGTGTAGAAGAACTCTCTGTATTATGTTGCAATTTTCCTGTAAATATAAAACTACACTAAAATAAAAAGTTTGGTT
Organism: Rhinolophus hipposideros; assembly: GCF_964194185.1. Classification (NCBI taxonomy): domain Eukaryota; kingdom Metazoa; phylum Chordata; class Mammalia; order Chiroptera; family Rhinolophidae; genus Rhinolophus; species Rhinolophus hipposideros. Next base: position 38,159,526 of record NC_138050.1, on the reverse strand, counting down.
TTTTTAAATCTAAGTAGGTCGTGGGCAAAAGGCCAAATATGCTGAATCTTTAAAGAAATGATTTGAAAGCGGGTTGAGTAGAGACTACCCAAGAACCTTACAGTGTGCTTTGACTCTTCTCTGCCATTAGGCTTACTCTGGTGGCTCAGTTTATGGTTTATGGAACACTACGTTGAACTTTGGACTTGACCTAAGATAACTCCAAAGAAACTTCAAGGATTTACAATCTTCTTGTTATTTAAGGGGTGGAACAAAGAGGAAAACTAAGAGTTCTCTAATGATTAACCAACATACTTACCTTATTCAGGTTAAAAAAAAAAACAAGAAAGAAATTCATTTACAAAGTATTAAATCAACCCCTAATCAGTAAGACTTACTAAAATATTTTGTTTTCATAATTTATAAAGACAATAAGTACAGCTGCTTTATTTTAGCAATATTTCCTTGTTTACTTTTTACAATCCTTTGGAAGTTTATAGTGACTATAAAGATTTATGAAAATAATTCACTTGACCCCATTTCATCAATTTCCCTCTTTTTACCTTTTACTCTTTGCAAAACTGATATCCCAGGTTGATTCTTGAGGATGAAAATCTCATCAGTTTAGCTTACAAAAAATTTTTTTAAATTCATTGTGTTTGTTTTTAATTATATAAGGCCCATAGTACCTGTTAAATTGTAACCTGTGTTTTAATCCTCAGTAAGTCATACTTGGTTATTAATAAAATGACTCCTCAAACTAATTACATTGTCCAACAGTTTTATAGGCATTATAAGTGAACTTTTGCCTCTCCCTTTCTTTCTTCTTTCTTCCCTTCCTTCCTTCCTTCCTTCCTTCTTTCCTTCCTTCCTTCCTTCCTTTCTTCTGAAATGCTTATTGAGCATCTACACTAGCCAGGATTTTAGGAAAACAATATAAATAACATATGATTAGTGTCAGCAGCTCACAGTCTAGTAGGAAAAGCAAATGAATGGACAAAGCATTAAGCCTCATTATATGAATATTAGGCTAGAGATGTGCAAAGGATGTTTATGACGGGAACACAGGACAGAAATGCTGTCGCTCAGACAGGGAGCGTTCTCTCTGTGCAGCCCCCTCCCTCACCCAGTACATGACTATCATTTTCAGATTGCTTCCTTGGTCCCGAGGTACACCAGCTGACAAATGCATCAGATACAATGGAATCAGCCAAGCCCTCTTTCTTATCATGTCCTAACTTCCCTTTGTAATACCTCCTAGAAGTTAAAAAATAAGGCATTGGAAGGAGCAGTGAAATTCTTTCTCTCCTCTGGCCGTCTCCACATGAAATACATAAAAGAGAAGGGGTTTAGAAAAGTGATCAGATTTAACTGCTTCACATATTATTTAGCCAAATATTAGAGTGGAAAGCCAGAGTTCCTTAAGGGTTTAGAAAGTGAGTGAATAATTTTTTTAAATATTTCTTTAAAACTTTCTTATAATGTTTTTAAGTGGGGAGTGATTGGGGATGCCTAGTTTTACATCAATGCAAAGTGATAAATAGCTATTAAGCCATAATCTGATAGTGCTGGTCTCAATGGCTGTCTTGAGAAACAATGTCCTTATTGTAAGCCTTATTGTAAGGCTGCAAGGGACAAAATGGAAGCCTGTCAGAAGGGTCTTAGTGTCATACTTTTCCTCCAAAATGTGCTGAATATCATGGGCTTATGTCATGTTACTATGTAAAGCAGAGCCTGTGTTACAGAGAACTGTATTATGTAGGCTACATAAGGGCCACCAGCAAATATTAACAGTGACATGTGAGCTCTGAAACTATTAATCAGCAGTGTCTTCCAACAATCAAATTTAGTAGTAGACTTTCTAAAGTTTTTATTCAGGGAGTGTTTAATTAAAATTCTTATTTATTACTTAATTCGGGAAAAGGTATTTCTGAGTTTGTGAACGCTAGGGGGAAAATTATATATATATGTAAATTATACATGCCCCACTATACTTTATCACACGTATAAATCGGATCCTACCGACATTGCCAACACTGAATCTTAATCGAAGCTGTTTATGAAACCACCAGACTGACATCTGAACTCTCTTTTTTGGAGCCAAGGATTTCTGGAAAGAAGCTGTTACTTACACGATGAGCTGAGTACATTACCTGGTTTGAATAAACTGTGGGTGTGAGCCTGTGTATGCAGTTTGGGTTTGTCTACAATGCTTTGGCTAAATAATGAAGTCCCGAAGGCAGTTCTTTGATTAAATGTCACCACTGGCAGATCATGCCTCTAATCTAGTCCAGATAAAGAGAGTTCTGTGGAATACCTCTGACTTGCACCACCCAGGGTGAGGGCGAGGCTGTGGAGGAAAAGCTGATGGTGTGTTTACTAATGCAAGGCACTAGAAAGAAACAGAGACAGGTAGGGCTTCACGGAGCTCAGAGGTCAGAAGGCACTCACTTCCTCAGTTAGAGGGAGGGCTTCATTCATCTCCCCCCCCCCGCCCCCGGCAGCATCCACAGTGTGGCAGTGGACAATGGGATGAGACAGGAATTCAATCAAGGGGAAGACCATCCAGGGCCAATGACAAGGGCCTGCCAGGGACTCCTGAGCACGTGTACTCTCCTGCCCAAACTCTTCCCTCCTTTCCCTGCTGTTCTCCTACACTTTCTTGGGAATAATTCTTGGGAATTATTCATACTTTAAGATTGTAATCAGTCACCACCTTTACCAGGAAATATCCCTCTGTCAGAATAGCAAATTGTCCCTATCTCCATCCCCGTGTTCCTATCATATCTTATAGTAGATACTACCCTTGGGTAGACGGGTGCCTCCTGAATCTTTCTTATGGTGTCACTGCTCCAGCAGTGCATGACTATCCCAGTCACTGCTTGAACAGGAAATGAAAGAGAAGTGAGAATGATGATTGTGAAGTATGACAGGAAATGGTTGGGCAGGAGAATGATTTTTATAAGACTGAATGCAAACTACTCTGAAATCAACACTGTGGATTTCAACATGAGAGGAAAAGGGCCGTGACAAATGTAGTTAAGTTTCAGATTAGAGGCAGAGCTAACTCTGCCCCTTGGAAACAATAGAGGAATTCTAATAACATAAATTTCAGTATGGAGAAGATTGGTGTGCCTGGAAAGAGTGAGCGTGTGTGTGTGTGTGTGTGCGTCTGTACATATAAATGTATATAGCATATCTATCGTTTTGGAAACCAGTGTACCAGCCACCCGTAGACATGCTTCCTTTTGCTTTTGAGAGAAATTTTCTTGGCATGCACAACTGGCACTAATTCAAACGAGATAATCCCAGCAGAATCACTTGTCTTGTTGCTCCCAAACCGAGATAATGTTCCGAGTTTTAAAGTAATTATTTTTGTCCTTCTCTCAAAGATGGTTAGGCCATATTACTAATTCCCAAAGAAATCAAACATGAGATCCTTAAGAAGTCTGTTACTCATGATATTGGCACTTTTAATAGATTCAGGAGGATACTACTCAAGGACATGTAAGATGACTAATTTCTGCTCAAATATGATAAACTGGGTCACAGAGACCTAGCAAGATTGTCTGATGTTTCTAAAATCCTTTAAAATCTAGTACAAGGAGACCACTTCAAGACACATCTAGAAGAATGTGGTTCCTGATTAAAAAGAACATTATCCAGTCAAATTATTGGTGAAGTATTACTGTCATATTTTTTCATAGCATAGTTCAGAGGTCAACAAACTTTTTCTAGAATGGGCCAGATAGTAAATATTTTCAGCTTTGCAGGCCAACACTCTCTCTGTCACAACTACTCAACTCTGCCATTGAAATATAAAGTAGCCATAAAAAATAGGGACACCAATAAGCATGTTTTCATGCCTGTCATGTGGGGTATCATGCGGGGTCTCTGGTCCCACTCCCCACGTAGGAATGCAGGACATAGTGGGGCCAAAAAGGAACACCCACAGAGCCATAGATAGGGGAGTCATACCACTATATTCTCGCTGGCGCCTGGGTTGGAGACAGCAGGCACAAGGAGCCACACAATCCACAGCCTGACGTCCACTACTCTGCAATCCACAACCCACACTCCGCCATGCTAACTGCAATCCACGCTTGCCAGCCACCATCTTCTTGCTAGCCCCCATCTGCTTGCTAGCCCCCATTTTGTTCTGCTAGTGTAGACGGCAGTTATATTAGTGGCCAACGGCTCACTGGTCACAGCTGACGGCCAACTAGCCACAGCTGATGGCTATATAGTCACAGTTGATGGCCATCTACTACCTGAGCCAGCACCTTTCCACGTGAGGCCAAGAGCCTGGAAATTGCACTCCTGGCTCTGTCCCCACAATGCCTGTGGCTGTGTGTCAATAAAACTTTATTTACAAAAATAGGTGAAGGGTTTGCTGATCCCTATTACAGTTGATGATATAGCAAAAGTATAAGAAACAGTTTATAGCTCTTTGGGTTTTAAAATGCCTGTTGTGCATTTTTTAGGGTGCAGTAATATATGGGAGGCAAAGGATTTTGTTCTGGATCAGACCTGGATTTGAATTTTTGCTCTGCCTCTATTTACCTGTGTGACACTACATTATCAACTTTCTAAGCTTGATTACCTCATCAATAATACAGGTTAACGATGGTACTCATTTCAGTGGTTGTTGTGAGAATTAAATAAAATAATATGTGTCAAGCACAGAGCATAACTGCTCAATAACGTTACTCATGCATTTACACTGTCCTGGGAAATGGCCGTAACTAGCACCAAGAAAGCCGTGCTTCTCCTGCCTGTGAATTCTGAGTGACTTTACCCGTGACAGTGTGGTCCCAACTAATATCAAATTCAGTTCCCTAGAATTCCCATCCTTCAACTGCCTCCTTCTGTTCTCACAAGCTTCAAGAGATAGATTCAATGGCACCTTGGTTACCTAATGACTTTTAGGATGAAAATTTAAATAAGTTCCTTTAAGCAAGTCTGCATAGGAAAGGAACCTAAAACCTTTTTACATGTTTTTCAACTAATTTAATACTGTCATTTAATTGCACGTGCTCACATTTTAGTGTTCTCCTGGGAATAAGGACTTATTTGTCTTTGATTTTCTGAGGATTCGTGCAGTGCCTCGCATACACCAAACATTTAACAAATGGCTTTACAGGAATACTGGTAATTGGATGAAATGAGTTGAGAACCAATATAAGATAAAAGTGCCTGCCTGTGACTCTTGGCGTGTTTCCTTGGGGCCACAATTTCTCACCCTTATATGTAGACCATTCTGGGGATGGGACTAGTCTCAAAACAAAGAGTCTATAGAAGGAGAGATTTATTCTAAGGAATTGGCTTATATGATTGTGGAGGCTTGATAAATCCAAATCTGCAAGGCAGGCTGGCTGGCTGGAGGACCAGGGAAGACTTGCAGTTCAAGTCCAAAGGCAGTCTGCTCGTAGGATTCCCTCTTGTTCCTGGAAGATCAGTCTTCAATTAATTCAGTCCTTCAACAGACTGGACAAAGCCTACCCACATCTTGGAGGTAATCTGCTTTACTCCAAGTCCACCAATTTAAATGTGAATCTCACCCCAAAACCACTTTCACAGAAACATCCAGAACAATGTTTGACCAAATATCTGGGAACCCCATGGTCTAGCCAAGTTGACACAGAAAATTAACCATCACGCTGTGGTTCTCCACAAAAACCCATTCCAGGTCCTCCCTAGTTTCCCACGTCCTGACAGTCAGGTAATCTCAAGTGAGCTGATTTTGAAAACAACTTTTGAGATTCTAAGATGAAATGTGTTGTATCATTACCTAGGTTTTCTCCTTCCTTCTTCTCCACTCCCTAACCCTTCCTATCCCCCTTTTTCCTCCTTCTCATCCACCTCCCTCACCCCCTTTTTTCCCCTCGGAAAAGGAAGAGGTTGGAAAGACAGAAGTTTCAACAGTAAAAGTTTTGCAATGTGATGCCCCAGCATGTTGCAACACTATCATGCCTGAAGCAAATGTATTTAAAAGACAAATTCCGTTTTAAATGCACACACTATGTAATAAATCAGCACCTACATATCTTAGAAATTTGACGTCTTTATATGTACCTTTTTCCTTTAAGTTGGAAACCTATTCACATACAATGCTTTGCACTATAACCTTATTGCGAAAGGAACTACTGGATCTCAGGCAACTACAGGAACTACTTTCTGAGTCCCTTCACCTGGCAGAGACTTCGCCTGTTCAGATATGAACAAGAAGCAATGTTCTGCTCTCCATGTGGAAAGTCACAGACCTGGGGTGACAAGTGCAGAAAGAAGTATAAAGCAGCCTCTGTGACAAGTTCCCATGATCAGCCTGTTCTGGTTGTGATCCTATTTCCAAACAAATGCTTCGGCTAACAAGGCAAAGGATAACTCCTTAATATCAAATCAAAGCAAAAGTACGTGAGTAACTTACAGTTAATTGCTAAAGGGCAAGGTTGACTTAACTTGCAAAACAATCCTTTCAAAATAAATTTTTATTCAAAATCACCACCACCCAGAAACAAATCAAATGTTCATCAATTGGTGAATGGGTAAACAAACTGTGGTCTATCCATATAATGGAATACCACTTAGCAATAAAACAGAACAATTTACAACTATGTGGAACAACCCAGATAAATTTCAAACGCCTTACGCTAAGTGAAAGAAGCCAGACTCAAAATGCTACCTACTGTGTGATTCTACTCATATGATTTTCTAGAAATGACAAAGCTATAGGTACATAAATCAGACCAGAGATCGCCAGGGGCTAGAGATGGCAGGGAGGGGTTGGCCATAAAGGGGCATGAGGGAACTTTGTGGGTAATAGAAGCGTTCATCTTTTATTCTGCTGGTGGTTCCATGGCTGTATACGTTTGTCAAAATTCACAGAACTTCAACACCTAAAAAGAGTGAGTTCACTGCATATAAATTATGCCTCAATAAATGACTTCTAAAAAAAAAAGATGTATGCTAATGCAAATGTCTGGAGAAAGAGAAAGACAATGCTTTCTGGAAAATATTTTGAGAGGAAAAACAATGGGAGTTATGAAAGCCTTACTGACCTTTCATGCTCTGCCAGAGCTTAGCTCAGCCATGAAGTAGGAACACTGCAAGAGGTTTGGAAGGCAGGAGAAAGGGGAGCAACAGTGTGCAAACTCTGTTCTCCATCCAATTCTAAGTATTTCACTGCTTTCGTTTATTTATCACACACATTCCCTGTCTATTTGAAGATTGAAAACATACAGTCACTGTAAACCTTCTTGGTGCCTGAAGATGCTGTAGGCTGGTCTCTCTGGAAGCGGAGCCCCGTTCCCACCACAGGCAGTACACTTTCTCCGTGAGGGCACTAATGGACGCAACCAATTTAGTTTGGTTTCCCTTTTTCTGTTTCTGGACTGCACCTCAGAAAGCTATCATACCAGGGAAACAAAAAAAACACAAGTTTTTTATTTGCCTTGAAGATCTTCAAAAAGAAAAAGGGTGTGTGTGTGTGTGTGTGTGTTTGTGTGTGCCAGGATGGAGGGCGTTGACAGAATAAGTTAACAAAGGAGTTTCAGGGACAGTAATGTGCCACTCAAAGTGCCAGCCAAAGTTCATTTGGATTCAAAGGCAGAAACTGTTAGCAGAGACAGTATGATTAAATCCTAATTGCCGTAAGAAGGTGAGGGGTAGTCAAATAGGAGGCTTCACAGGAGGCTTGCTCGGGGTGGGAAAAGGGAGTTGAAAGAAAGATAAGAGCATCTAGGTCTTTATAGGTGGAAGGGAACACCTCAAGTTGCATCAATGGTGATTAGAGTAACTGAATTACTTCCAGAGTATAATTTAAGAATATCCTTTCCTAGTGCCAAGCATGCTCCTGATTTTGGGGTTTTACCTCTGTGTTCTTCTCTGCAAACTAGGATCATTAATCCATGCTATACTTTCACCCCAGCAGGGAATGCAGGGAAGCCATTTGGGCCGCCCCGACACACTGCTGACAGGCATTGGGATTGCAGTCTGTACCTGGTTTTGAGACCACAGAACGTATCGTTATGACCAAGGTTGTTTATCACCTCCGTCTGCATTGCGTAAAAGCCGCAGATCCTTGCCTTTTCCATGCTGTGTATTCTTTTCTTCTCATAGCCAGACCGTTCACTGGGCTCACTTCTCTCTCACTGTGAATCAGGCAGTGAGCACTTGAGCATTGTGCTAGGTGGGGGAGATGGAATGACTCTCAGAACCATCTACAGAGAACGATCTGTTACAAAGAAATCATTCGGAGCCAATAAGAGTGCTGCTGTTATCAGTAAGTCTAGCTTCCAAGGAACAATCAGCTTGTCATGTTTTGTCTCCTGTGGTGCTTCCCTATTACTTGGATCTTCACGGATTTCATTTACTACTAAAAACGGTCCTCTGAGAAAGGACTGTTAGAACTCCCATTTGTCAGCCAAGGATACAGAAACCTAGAGAAGTTAATGAACTTGCTGAAGGGCACTCAGCTGTTTAGTGGGCAGAACTGACGATCACACCCATGCCAGTGCACTGCCAAAACCAAAGTTCCTGCCCACTAAGCAAACACTACTTCATCCTTGTAAATCCACGCCATTTCTTTCCTAGGTAATGGGCATCTCTAAACTGTACCTTCTATATTTCAAAAAAGATCCGCAGGATATACGATTAGGAGCTGGCCATGAGATTTTGTGAAAAGGGTTGATATCACATAGGCCCAGACTCAAATACAAGTTCAACAAGTTAATGGTTGTGCAAACGTGAGTAAGATGCTTGCTCTCCCCAACTCTACCGACTGTCAAATTGGAATAAGAATGCTTGTCTCATGAAATTATGTTAGAGATTAAATGTGATATGTGTACAAAAGTCACTCAATAAATGGTACTCTTTCTCCAAAGAATAGTTCCCCCAAAGTCTAACTCTTTGCCACTCCTAGCCGTTGCAAATTGACATAAAAAGAAAGCTGGACATGTTTGAAGCAACCAATCATCGTTTTCCAAACTTCTAAAGATTTTAGAATGCCAGCATCCCAGTGTGTGTATTGAATTGTGCAGTGGATGTAAAGGAAGGAACAACATGAGTATTGGTTTCTGAATGACCACTATGTTTCTAAGAAAAACCTACTAGAACCAAGACATCAAAACTGATATTGGGCAAACCGTCCCCTTCTTATAAATACACCTCCCTCCAAATCCTGCCCTTGGATAAAATCTTGATTCATCTTTACATCTGAAGCTGGAATCTTACTTGTTTACAAGTGCTACATCTCAGGAAAGATATAGTGAATTGGAAACCATCATAGATTAGAAGAATCTTAGAGTTAGAGTGATTTGTGTATGTCATTAGAGAACACCTACGTTTTAGTTCCATGCAAGGCAGGAATCTCTTCCATAATATCTTGATCAATTATCTGAACTCAATCCTCACATCTTAACAGAGTTGGGAGCACACTCATCACATTACTCCTTTGGTTTTTAAACGTATTGTGGCTCCCTGTAATTTAACGTGACTAGTCCTAGCATTCATATAAACAAAGTCCCATGTCCACGTTACCTTCCCAGCATGTGTAGAGATGAAAATATGATCCTGCTGCTCCCTCTCTACATCCAATGGCCTTTTCTGGGTGATCCAGCTTCCAGCCTTTTCCTGTTTCTTATCAACAGTGTCCAAACTGTTGGCTCTGCTTGGCTTTCAGCTTTGCCCATCACCCCATCACCCTACATGGCAATGAGGCTAAGATTGTATTGACTTTTTTGGTAGCCCATCAACTTGTTGTTGTCTTAACACTGAGCTTGTAAAGTTAGAAAATGCATAAGAAAAAGTGAGGTTCCTGGCACAGAAAAGTGGTGTTGAGAACTGGGTGTGTGTGGTGGTTTTGACCAGGGCAAAGAAGCCAGACCCTGAAGGTCAGTCGTCGTGTTTGTGGTAGGACCAGCCTGTGAGCCTGATACAGTATATAAAATCCAGAAGGCCAGTAAATGATTTAGAATGAGTAACAGCTTAGGGATCCAAAATGGCTCAGATTCAACACAGTTTATGTCTTCTTTCACACAAAGATACCATGAAATTCTTAGTCACAGGCCTCCACGGAATCTGTAGATGCTCTCTGTACTGGATGGCTTCATCCACCAGCATGATAATCCACTGAATCCCCTGCCTGCTTCTTCAAGTTGAAATAACCAGATTTCCCGGTTCTCTCGGGTGTCCTTGGGCACACATAGACAGCAAAAACAGTGATCCAGGTGGGGAATAAACTTGGCAGGAGAACAGACTTAGAATAAATATTTTCTTGACAAAGATTGGCGAGGGGGGGGGGGGACATCAAAGATTCTAAAATACAACATATGGCTCCTCTTATATGCAAAGCTCACCCCTACAGGTTAAGAGGGATGCAAAACAAGTGTAAATCAGAATATCTGACTTTTGGACTCTTATTGTCAAGGTAGGAGTGAGACAGGAACCTGTGAAATGGTTAAGAACATATGAAAGGAGGCATGGAAGTAACATCAAAAGACCAATATCAATGGTGTAGGAGTTCAGAGGGGTTGGATTAAGAGGAAAAGGACATGGTGGGGGAGTGTGGGATGACCTAAAAATGAACTTTGAAGGATGAATAGAATTGAGATGTGGGGGGTGGGGGTGAGAAAAAAACTTCACAGGTAGAACTGATTAAAATCAAGAATATGGAAAGAAAAACTCAGTGGCAGGGTGAGTGCATTCCCTCAATGATGAGAGATTTAAGGAAGGGTGTCTAGGATGAACTTGTGTACTGGCTTCGGGGAAGACCAAGAGAGATTTAAGGAAAACCCGCAGAAGTGGTGATAGAATATGAACTGCTTCTCTGGAGCCCTTAGCAGGAGTAATAGTACCTTTTGGAGGTAGAAAACAACAGCATTTGGAGAAAGTAAAATAAAGTATTACTTTGCAAAGTAGTTGGAAACCTAGTAGAACTTAACCTTAAAAGATACAGACTAAACAATATATATTCAAAAATGTGAATATAAATACATAGTTTATACCCACATCAATGGGTTATTGAGAGAAACTAAGGATACGTCTATAACCTGAACTTGTGTTAGCATCTCAAAGGAAAATAATATCTTTTCTTAAAACACAATACCTTTTCTAAAGTAAATGAGGTTACTCTCCTATAACAAGACCCAATTTAGCTAGTCTTGAAGTCCACCTGAGACTGGGGATTCCATGATACATAGATGACATTTCTCAACAGAAACATTTTCTAATGGCCTTGTCCCAAACTAAGATCCCTTGCTCCTTAACAATGTCCAGTTTTATTTGAAGTGTGCTAAGCACTGACCTTATTTTCTCTCTTGATGTCTTGTAAGTCCACTTCACTTTCTGATCTGTCCACTGCGAGATATTCCTCTGGCACTTGAAATTTCTTAAATAATGGAATTTAGGGTAAGTGTGGAGAAGATCCTTCTGTTTTTCTGAAACTTTGATTAAAAATACATTAAATACATTAAAATGTGGGCTATTCATGTACTGTTTTTATAATGACTTATTTTTGTAGGTCACATCAGAGCACCCCAATTTTAGTTACTGGCTTTCTCTTTGTACACCAGAGAACCCAGGCGCTGTTGCTATGTATTGTCAATAATAAGTTTCACTGTCACCCCTGAGTATTCCACAGAAAAAGCAGATCGTACTTTTTTAAACACTTGCTTTATAAAATGAGGCGGTTTGGGTGAAGAGGGGATATGTGTCTCTTACTAACATTTTATTTTAAAATATTTAAATTCCATTAGAACTGCAAAGCACAATTTTTATCATAATTCCTTTCTTCTAATAGAGAAACAGAAATAAACAGCTGGGGACTTGAGATATGTTTAACTGGCAGCACATTAAAATGTTCACAATAAGAAAAATTGTGGGTGTGTGGCAGGGAAGGGCAGTGAAGCAGACATTGGCCTAAAGAACCATATCTTTAGTCGCTGTGGCTTAGGTAATAAGGAAATGCAGAAGGACAAGCTTATTTGCCTGATACCTGGAGCACCCAAAGAAAGTTTGGTGCAAGTACTAAAAGCCCAATTTCAGCCAGTGATTTAATCTGCTGTCTGCCCTGGGTGCAAAGTAAATTGTTTCTTTGCTGTGTGCTATCTCTAATTTCTTAATCTGTAGGCTCCAAACAATAGCCTAGAAGTGGTTAAGGGAATAAAGTTCAGCAGGAACCCCCAGCTTGGCTGCCTTTGGAGCTGCGAGGATATTGGAGCTAATGACTCAGAGCGGTTTTGAACTCTCTGAGGGGTTCCTGTCTCCACGGCTTGCTCCCCATTTGGCACAGATAATCAAACATTGACTGAAGTAACCATTATGATAATATGATGGCAAAGTTCCTCATCTCTCCTAGTGATTGCCCTTACAGTGGGATGGAGACAGAACATTCAATTCGTGATCATTCTGATGTGGATTTTAATGTTCTATAGATGATTCAATTGGGTATATTCCAAAATTGAAAAGTCATAAACAGAATTTAAGATTTTTTTCTCTTCTTTTATTTTTCTTCCTTCCTTCCTTCTTTCCTTCCTTCCCTTTTTCCTTCATTCCTTCCTTCCTTCGTTCCTTCCTTCCTTCCCTTCCACCTTTCCTCCCTCCCTCCCTCCCTCTCTCTGTCTCTGTCTCTCTGTCTCTGTCTCTCTTGCTCTCTCTCTCTCTCTCTGTCTCTCTCGTCTCTTTCAAGAAAGTACCATAAGGATCTTTCATAATATTGAACTTTAGACCCGGAAGAAATCTTACCAGTTATTTTCTCAAATTTTCCATTTATGGTATAGTCAAAGATCTGGAATAAAATGGCCTAGATTTTAGTCTAAGTTCCACCACCTACTAGGTGTGTGTCTTTTGAACCCTGGTTTTCTCATCTGTAGACCAGGCATGCCTGCCAGGGACAGGACCCAACCCTCCCGAATCTCAGCACAGTGTTCCTTGTCTTTGCCCCAGGATCCAACTGGCGCCTTCCCATTTGCCTCCATAGTCCTCCTCCAGGGGTCTTCCCACAGACCCCAACCTCTCCCCCTGGACTGTCTGCGTCCCCCTTACCCCCCATAGCCATTCCTGTGATGCCTGAGGATAGTAACTCATGCGCCAGAAAATGCACTGGAATTTAGGTCTTCCGAGTTCACACCAATAAGTGTCTTGAGCCCCTAAGAGTATGACATTAAGCCAACAGCAGAACACATATCTTTTCCCATATCCTGCTCCCATCTCAGTTCCTGCCCTCCAAGGGGTGAACCCTTCTCCTTTCAATCTTAGCAACCATGTTGGTTCATAGGGAAGACCTCTTGGACTCCCTTGATGATGGGGTTCCCCGGCTCTGTGATCTTACAGAATATTATCCCTTCAGAGCACCTGCCACAATTTGCTCTCAGAAATATGTGGTCCTGTTTGGCTCTGTGATTGACACCCCCACACACACACACCATTATACTGTCTAATTCAGAAAGTCGGGACACATATCTGGCTCGTCACTGTAGCCTTAGGGCCTTGCTTAGAGTCTGGCACAGGGTGTGTCCTCAAAAAATGTGCTGAATAAGTGAATGAATGGATTCAATTTTTTGATGGATGCTCTAACAATGCCTGTCATGTATTGAGAACATAGTATATGCCAAATGCTACAGATTGATTGTTTGGGTCCCCCCAAAGTCCATATATTGAAACACAACCCCCAAAGTGATGGTATTAGGAGATAGGGTCCTTGGGAGGTGGTTAAGTGAAGAAGGCAGAGCCCTCATGAATGGAATTAACGCTCTCAGAAAGACACCCCAGAGAGTTACCTCACCCCCTCTACTCTGTGAGGACACAGCAAAACGACAGCTTTCTACAAATCAGACAGCAGGCTCTCACCAGGTACTAAATCTGTTGGTGTCTTGATCTTGGACATCCAAGCCTCCTGAATGGTGAGAAATAAGCATTTGCTGTTTATAAGCCACTTGTCTACCATGCTTTGTTATATTACTAGCAGCCCAAACGGACTAAGACACCTGGTTATGAACTAGCCATTTTACATAACTTAGTTTACTTACTTTTCAAAACAATTTTCTGAGGAAGATATCACTAACTGTTTTATAGACAAGGACATTGAAGTTAGTGCAAAGCACCAAGAAGGGACATCCAACTCAGCTTCCAGAGTCAGGAAAGTCTTTCCAAAGGTGACAATGATGGCACCTGACTTCATTTTTTCCAAACCCTGCTAAAACCAAGTTTAAGGGTCTGACCTTATCTGCTAACCTAGCATCTCAACAGAGGGAGAGAGAGAGAGAGGCAGAGAGAGAGAGGAAGAGAGAGATCTCACATATATGATCACACAATTGATATTTGTCAAGGCTCTATTAGCTATGAAAGACATCAGTAAATATGACACATAACTCTCTGAAATAGATCTGGGCTAAACTGCTTGACCATGGGAAGTATGGGGATGTTTTTCTATTGCTTTCCCCTCCCCTGTCCCCAAGTAGAGCCCCTTGGAACTGTCCCCTTCTGGCTCTTAAGCTACTGATACCAATGTGTCAAGCACAGGTTGAACTGTGTCACCGCCCCACAGACATGGATCTCCTCATTATCTCCTTTCATACAATAGCATTGTGATAACCTTTTCTTTAATTGAATTGCACACAAAGCCACACTATACCATGATATGAAAAGTCACTTTTATTTTTATTCTGGACACTGGCTCTGTGGGATTATGCAAGTGAATGCTGCTGTCATCCCCACTCAGACTTAGTCAGCTGAGTTGGAAGAGATTTTATGTTTGTTTTTTTAAAGAAAAGAGATTAGTGAATACATGTCTGTTTGAAAGCAAATTCCTTTTTGAGCAGAACACCAGCTCTTATCATCCCATGTGCCCTGACCTACCGGTGAGAATATTAGATAATAAAAGGTTTATTTAAAGGAGAATCAGAGATAAAACTCTACAATTCCCTCATCTCACAAATGCACATTTTTCTTTCCCTTTTATGCCTCTTGTGTTACATCTTTTTGGAAGCTGTTTTCTCATTCCAACCACCCCTACTGGGCAAGCGGGTCTGGAAGAGCTGCAGGTGTCCCTTGGCTGCTGCTTACAAAGCCTACTTGTTAATCAGCCCCATCACGTGTCTTTTGACCCCCTTCCTACCCTGCTCTCTCCACATCTCTCCCAGCCAACCACCACTGCTACTTCTAAAAGGGAAAAAACTGAACAGCCAGTCAAAAGAGCTATTATCCTAAAGACTCCTTAACAAGGCCTGAGGCTTTCCAGTAAATTAGTTCAAGCTTTGCTCCCCTCCCCCTTTCTAGACATGGTGCCCCCCTCTCCCATTCATTGGTCACTACAAAGCTTGTTGACTCTGCTACATTCTGTGACCACTGGACACTCTACCAAGTGACCCTCTGGGAGCCTCTCAGCCACCATCACTCTATGTCAAGACCAGTTAGGAATGTAAATCCACAGCAGATAACCCCTGTTCCAATAAACAAGGCAATGGTAACATTGTGTGCAATGCTATCTGGGAGTTTATACCAGAGATCTGGAACACAAATGAATCGCTTTTTCCCCCTCCAGTCTTCTGTATTTGATTATTGACTGGTCTGACTGCACAAGTCCACCTCACCCCACTTTATTGAGATTCAAAATGAGAATATTAATTCTATGATATTATGACTTGGGGAGAAATCATTTGCTAATTAAGTCAGTGTTTGTAGAAGGCTCTTGTGTTGGCATGGATAAGTTATAGATAATCTATGTCAATTACTTACTGTGGACCTGAAATTGAAGGAAGGCTGCCGTAAGCTGCAGGTCTTACACGGGAAGGTTTATTTGCTGCTCCCAGGTCACACTACTCCACCCTATGCGGATATCTGGCAACATCTGTCGCAGGGCTAAGTTCAAGCTCTGAAACCTGAAAGGAGGAAGTAGGTTAAAGTTTTTTTGTTGTCTGTTTCACCATGTGGTGTACCTTGCGAAAAATTAGGACATTCTTCAGAGTTACTTGTGCTGTGTCAAAACGGGATTTTACTCCTGCCAAGGGCCAATGCTGGTTATTGATAAAATACTTTTAAGTGTCCAAAAGATTGTCTTAAGATCCTTTTATGGTACATTTCCTTTGAGAACCTTAAGAAAAAAAGAAGGGAAGAAGGAAAGGCCACCTCACTTCAAAGGTGAATAGGCAAAGGAAACACTTTTCTTTCAACAGGTTTATAAAACTTTACAACAGATGGCAAATGACAAGTTCTTTTTAGATAAATAGAAAGCTTTTCCCCCCACCGCTGAACAATCCTGGGGGAAACTAAATTTAGAACACTGGCTTACCTTTGTGAGGAAAATCCACTAAGATATGGCCCATGTAATGACATTCACACGGCTGGGTTTTGGCAAATGATAACTAAGTCTCCGAGGTAACATTACACAGAAAGCTTCCAGGTGATGTCAACAAAAACAAGGCAGAGGTCAGGACATTTGAAAGCCTACTGACCTAGTAAAAGAGAAGCCACAGCTGCCTTGGAGAGACAGGAGAAAGTGATGAGACTATTGGGCCACAACAAAGCATGTGATGTTTTCTCGTCCATGATTTATCAGGCAGCAGTAGACTTAGGGTCTCTGTGATTTTATAGAATTATGGATCTATTTAGAAATCTATCTATAGAGAAATATAGATCAATTTCCTACAAGAGTTTAAAAACAGATGGCCTTTTGATTGACTAAGGCTCACTGACCTAAAGTTAACATGAGATTTCTCAGACCTATTCCATCTCTCAAAAAGAGGCACTTCACTTACAGAAACATTGGTGGTTTCTCTTTCACTTTCTCTCTCTCTCTCTCTCTCTCTCTCTCTCTCTCTCTCTCTCTCTCAATTGTGATACAATATATATAACATAAAATTTTATCATTTTAACTTATTTTAAGTGTATGGCTCCATGCCATTAAGCATATTCTCATTGTTGTGCAACCACCATCACCATTCATCTCCAGAAATATTTTTTCCCAATCTGAATTTCTACCCATTAAACAGTAATTCCCCACTCCCTCCTTCCCCAGGCTCTGGCAACCATCATTCTACTTTCCGTGTCTATGAAGTTGACTACCTCAGGTACCTTGTATAAGTGGAATCACACAGCAATTGTCTTTTTATGACTGTCTCATTTCACTTGACATAATGTCCTGCAGGTTCGTTCATGTTGTAGCATGTGCCAGCATTTCCTTGCATTTTAAGGCTGAATAATATTCTATTCTTTCTTTACTGAGGTATAATTTGCATACCAAAAGTTCAACTATTTTAAGTGTACAATTCAATAGCTTTTAGTAAATTTGTCACGTTTTTCAGTCATCACAGTCCAGTTCCAGAACATTTTCATCATCTCAATAAGATTTTTGATGCCCATTACAGTCATCCTTGTTCCCGTACCCCTTTCCCACCTCAGGCCTAGGCAACCACTCATCTACTTTGTATTTCTAATAGCGTTGTCTTTTCTGGATAGTTCATACAAATGGAATCAGTACATTAAGTAGTCTTTTATGTCTGGCTTCTTTCATTTAGCATAACAGTTTTGAGGTTCATCCATGTTGCCATGTGTGTCAGTTTATCAGTATTTCATTCTTTTTTATTACTCATAAAATATTCTATTATATGGATATATCACATATTGTTTATTCATTCACCAGTTGATGGACATGTGGGTTGTTGACACTCTTTAGCTATTAAGAGTAATGTTCTATGAACATTTGTGTGCAAGTTTTGTGTGGACATATTTTCATTTCTCTTCCATGGATGTCTGGGGTAAAATTGCTGGACCATATAACACTTATGGTAACTATTTAAGAAACTGACAAATTGTTTTCCGAAGTGGCTGTATACCATTAGGAGATGTTCTCTAGGGTAACTAAACAGATCTTTCAAGTGGGTTTGTATTTTCTTTGTGATCCGTCCTAATGTAAAATATTCTGTTTCTTTCCAACTCTGACCCCAGCTCAGTTACATAGCCAAGCAGTAGGAGTCATGAATTAATTCCTCAAATAGTTCTTATTTTCACATCTTTAACTCACAGCTGAGTTCACTTTAAAACCAAAGAACGTTGAAAGCTCAAGCAGTGTTATGAATGTCTTATGAGACCTTGGGCAAGTCACATTGATGATTTAGGGCCTCAGTGTCCCCACTTGTCAGTGAAAGACTAGACCTAGATGATCTTTAATGTTCGTTAATGACATCTCTGGAAATGTATGTGGATGATCCCTTGATGGGCTTTGAGATACTTCTTAGCTCACCCTGCCTGCGTGTGGAGGTAAAGAGTTTCTCAACTGTGCCAGCACCAGGACTTTCCACTAACCAACAGTAGACCCTAAAACTGGAGAAAGGGGAGCTATAGATGAAAGAATGAGCATCCTTTTCCTAGGGCAGGTTGAATAAAGGGGCACTCTGACCTTCCTATTACAGTGAACTCTCTGGCATTACATCCGTAGTGGGCATTTAATTAACATGTCTCCTGTATGTCATGTTCTTGGGGAGTTGAGTTTTGAAAAATTTTTATCATCTGTCTAGAAGCAATGTACCATTTATTGAAACATTTTCATTTTAGTACCTCTATCAGTTTCCTAGGGCTGCCATAACAAAGTACCGAAAACTGGGTGGCTTGAAACAACAGAAATGTATTGTCTCAGTTCTGGAGGCTAGAAGACCGAAATCAAAGTGTCGGCAAGGGCTAGGCTCTCTCTGACAGTTCTAAGGAAGAATCCTTCCTTGTCTCTTCTTGCTTCTGGTGTATTCTGGCAATTTCGGCACTCCTTGGCTAGAGTAGACTTGACTTGACTTCAGTCACATGGCGTCTTCTATTGTGTCTTCATTCTGTCTTCCCTTTGTGTGTGTGCCTGTCTCTGAGTCAAAAATGTCCCCTTTTTATCAGGACACCAGTCAATTGGGTTAAGGACCACCTTAATGACCTTAATTTTAATTTGGTTACTTCTGTAAAGGCCCTACTTCCAAATAAGGTCACATTCTGTGGTACTGGGGTCTAGGATTTCAATATATCTTTTTGGGAGGCGAGAGGAACACAATACAACCCATAACAGTAACATTTTGAAAAAATGAGGTTTGCAATCAGGTATCTGTCACTGAATGCACATCTAATTGTAACAATATTATAAAAGGGGAAAAAAGTGTTTTCCTTCTTCAACACCTGATATCTGAGCTCTGTGGCACTTGGGCCCAAAGAAGGATCATAACAATCTTGAACCCTTTGCCCTCAGTCCCACGCAGTTTGAGATTCTAATATCCTGCAGTTGTTGAAATAATAACTTTCAGTTTAGGGGGAAAATCTGTGCAGTGCCTGGAATGTGATACTGTAAATTATCTAGAATGTTTTATCCTGTGGAGAACTGCCGAGGACTAAAGTCAAGGAGAATGGGATGTTAAAAAAGGTAAAAAAAGAAAATTAAAAAAAAAAAAAAAAAGGGTGGGACACAAGGATGCGATGCCATAATCACAGGATGAGGGTTAACCAATAAGATTGCTTGAATTTCCACACCTTGGAGAATGAAAAGATAACTCTGGGTTGGCAACTGAAAGAGCAAATTATCACTTGGGAGGAAAGAAAGAGGGGAATGGGGCTGTGTCTGCTTGCTAGACCAAACTTTCAGGTCTTGCTGAGAACGTCTTCTAGCAGGACAGAAGGGACCCAGAAGGGCTTCTCAAAGCAAATTTCAGAAGACCTTTTCCCTTCCCTTCTTGTCCTCCCACCCCCCTCCACGGTGGTTTTGGAACTCCAGATGCCACCAAGGCAGACCCAGCACATACCCATGGCTTCCAAGTGTGCCATTCCTTCTCATCTGCAGTTACCCCTCCCCTTGTTAATGCTCTTTTTTCCTACTTGCATCCCTATCAAGCCCAACTTTCCCATCCCATTTGTCTTCTGATTTACTTCTTCCAAGGAGTCCTTTGGAACCCCTGCTGTTATAAACAAAGTAACTAAGAGTTTAAGCTGATCTCAAACACCCCCACCTCATGCAATTAACTGAAGCCTGGACTTTCCTTGACAATGCCTCCTCCCTGGCTGTCCTCTCCAAGAGACTTCTCTTCACGCTGCTATGGACTTAAAAAGTCTGGAAGAGAGTTCCATACTCCTTTTCTCCACAGCTTCCTCTAGATTCCTGTGTCCCCAATCCTTCACCTTTTCATATCATCTTTGCTCCTTCTTTACCATATTCCTCCAACGTCTTTCATTTTTTCTATGGCTCCAAACACCACATCTGGCAGGATAACTTCATTCACCAGAAGGCTACCACATACTTCAGACTCAGGAGACCACAAACTAAATCCTATTTGCACTAATAAAATCATCATTAATGTTACCAGTGTCTGATGCTAAAGTTCTGCTGGTCCCCTTTGACCAACTTCCTTTCTCTCCTTCAGAACCGGCACCTACCTGAGTTTCTGTGAGGTTTCAATGAAAGAGGGCATGTAAATCACTTAGCTCTGTAATGTAAGCTATTGTTAGTGAATATCATATTGCTCATAGTGAATCAGTAAGTAGCCAGTCCCCATATCTCTGTCTTTGTGTCTTTCAGAATCATCCATTCAACATGTATATTTTTCCATTCCCCCTGCCATCTGTCTTATTAAGGCCCGTTACCTCCCATCTGGACCAGACATAGAAACTGTAAGCCAGTCTCCTTGTCTCTGGTCTCTCTTCCCACTTCCTAATCCATCTGAGATGTAAGATCTAGATAGAACTAATGAAAAACCAACTGGTATAACATCCGTCATTCCGCTGCTCAGAAACGTCAGTGTTCTCCTGTTGGCTCGCTTGGAAACCAAGCCTTTTAAATGTCCAGTGTCACACTGAATTCCCAGCCTTGTCTCCAATAACCATGGTCCAGCCAGACTGGATAGAAAATCTCTGAAAAAGTCTGCTGCCTCTCCCACATCCTTTCCTTGGTGGATGCCATTCTCTCCATCAGGAAAGTCCCAATTGTCCACAAATTAAAATCCTTGCATGGCTTCCTAAGCCCCCTTGCTTCATGAAACCACTTTTTGTGTGTGTTTCTGTCTTCTAACTCCCTCTCATTGAGCTTCTAGGTCGTCTCTTATTCATCTTTCTTTTTTTCTCCCTACAGTACCTCATCTAGTGCTACATAAGTAGAAGACACTCAATAAATGCTTGTTGACTAAAATTGAACACCTTTCTCACTCTAAGGTGAGAGACCCCTCTCTATTTTTTGAGATCCATTCTCTAGCTGCGGACATATCATGTACGGGCTAACTTTGGTCCAATCTTCATGCTGTTCAACCCCTCAAATACCCCAGCTAGCATTTTCTCAGTACAGACATGCGCCACGTAACAGTGGAGATATGTTCTGAGAAATGGATTATTAGGCAATTTCATCCTTGTGCAAACACCATAGAGTGCACTTACACAAACCTAAACCTAAATGGCAGAGCCCACTACACACCTAGGCTATATGGTGTAGCCTATTGCTCCTAGGCTATAAACCTATACAGCATGTTACTGTACAAAACAACAGAGATTAAATCAAGCCCAAGAGAAAATGATGTAACCAGACACGGTAGGGTAAACACAAGTTGTATGAGGGATAACACAGCCTAGTGTTTTACAGCAAACTTTTTTTATCAGTAGAAAAAGTGCACTGTGAACTAATGATGCAATCTCTAATATTATAAATACATAAAGCATTAACAGTTATTTACATCACTATCAAGTATCATGTGCATAATTGTATGTACTATACTGTTCTACAACTGGCAACACCAGAAGTTTGTTTACACCAGCATCACCACAAACACATGAGTAATGCATTGCCCTACAACATTATAACAGCTCCAATATAGGAATTTTTAGCTTTTTTGTTTTTTGTTTTTGTTTTTTTTTTTAGATGGTGGGGGAATCATGCGAGCCTGATAGTGGCTAATTTATTATAACTTCTCTTTTTCTAGTACATGCACAGAAAGCCTGACAGCTAATTGCTCTCTCTCTCTCTCTCTCACACACACACACACACACTCACACACACACTCACACACACTCACACACACACACACACACACACAGCTCCATTTCCAATGATGACAGGCTTCGCAGAGGAATATAGGAGCACCATCATATAGGCGGTCCATCGTTGGCCGAAATGTGGTTGTTATGCGGCACGTGACTGAACAATGTTGTGCACTTCCTTATTCTGCCTTTTTGCCTTTATAATTCTAAACTACTTTACCTTATCCACCTCCAAGCACCACCTGTCCCAGCCTTTGTCCTTATTTCCTGATATGTAACTGCTCTCTTGTACCATATGGTGCTCATGGACTAACACTGTGAAGGGAATCGTTCCTCTTCAAGATCTGATCTGTATCAGGGAACCCAAGCCCTGCACTTAAAAGTGTCATGAAAATGGACTGATAAGCAGCTAGAAGCAGAATGCTGTGTGTACACAAATTGCACTGCATTGCAGGGTGCAGTTTGGAAGTTCCAGCAAGAATTGTTTATTAAAATGCATGAGCTTACTGTAGCTTTACTGTGGAGATAACATATTTAACGGTTACTGATGGGCCACTGCATAAGAAAATGGGCATTTTATGTGGATCTAAGTGAGTCTTTTGAAGTATTTTTTGATTCTTTTCATTAGGCAAGATGAAGCCATCTTTAAGGACATGTCTCTGGCATAAAAAGATACACATTACGTGTCAGCAACTACAGTGTAATAATGCATTTATTTTGTGTGAGCACAGCAAAACACTTCAGAACAGTTTATTTTGCAGAAAGACTGAATTAACTCTTCAATTGCCACAGAACCACCAATCTTGTCACCCTAGCAAGACTTTGCTTCTTATAATTACGTTCTTTGGCCTGTTTGTGTATTAACGATAAATTAGGTAAAGAGAAGAAAATGAAGTGGGAAAGCGAATGCGTCCTATGTGCCCAATCCTGTGAGGCGGGGATCCTCATAGAGGAAGAACTGAAATAGCTGACCTAAATCATAGGAACCAGGAACTTCTCAAAGCACCTAGCTTTGCCCTCTCCCATTGTAACTGAACTGCACGCACCTTCTGATGTCCTTTTCTTTTTTTGTAATTTCTCCAGCACACATCACTTTGTACTTATCTGCTTCATGGGTATTGGTAAATGAGTGAGCTGGACCCTTCAACATTGTTGGATGAAGATGGAGCCTAACTAGGGTTTTTCTTCCATGTTTGTTCAAATGGTTTCCTCCTTACTTTGGAAAGAAAGAAAAATAGGGCTGGACACTTACGGTAGTACTTGGAGAGGGCAGTAAGGCACAGTGGAATTGCCCATCAGTGGAGCTAAACAGCTCTGGGTTCCAATCCTGATTACTATCACTGTTCTATCACTATGGGCCCTGGCAAATTATGTGACCTTCACTATCACTGTTACTATCACTATGGGCCCTGGCAAATTATGTGACCTTCACTATCACCGTTACTATCACTATGGGCCCTGGCAAATTATGTGACCTTCTGCATCTCCGTTTACTTCTGTATAAAATGGGGATGATGTCCCTCTCATGGGGTTGCTTGGCACAGGGTAGGTATTTAAGGAATGTTGTTAGTTCCAGTTCCATCAGTCTACATCTTCCCCCATATTCTATTCATACTCAGGAGAAATCGCAGACATTAGAGCATGAGGAAGTATTCTTTATGTCCCTTCTACCTTTCTCCTTTTCTCACACAGAAGCTAAACCTCAACAGCATGTCTTCTCCTCTCACCCCCACCTTCCTCCTCAACCTCTCAGTCCTGCTATAGCATGCCAGGTCACAAGGAGAGAGCAGAAATCCAGAGGAAACCAACCTTCCTCCTCTCAGCGGGGTGGAAGATGACCGGTCTTCCCGGAGGCTGAGAACCCTAATTGGAATTACAATACACTACCTCCCTGGGGAGGGCAAGGTGGCGAAGGGGGAGGGGAGCGGCAGAGAAGGGGCAGCAGGTGTTTTCCCGGATCTTCCTGTTCCATCCTCACCACATTGCCCCAACCCGGGCAGGCACACGTTGGTGACCCTGGCGCTGGCTCTGAGGATACACCCAGGTCGAGGTGTGAGCCTGTTTTAGGCAGCAAGAGGAAGGGAGGGCACTGACTGGGTCGTACGCAGGCTGCCGCATTCTCGGTGGAAAAGGTTTTTAGCCCTAGAACTATCTCGAATTCGTTCCACGTAGCTCAGTGAAAGTGTCACTTAATGGAAACGGTGTAAACACAGGTGTAATATTGGCCTGGGAAGACCAGCGTCGTGGAACATCACCTCTCTCCAGTCCAACCCTTGCATTCCACATCCAGAAAACCAAAATGCAAAGAGATTAAGTAATTTGCCCGAGGCCTCGAGTCAGAGCAGGGACTGAGCAGGACCTGGAACACGCCGTCGGGATTCCCAGGCGGTCTCCGTCTGGCGCCACCCTCCTCCCAAGGGCAATAGTAATTGACGATCACGGTGCCCACGCAGCTTTTGGATCCTGTCTCGGGTCCTGACCTCATCATTCCACTCCCGACCCCTGGCTTTCTGGTTCCTCCACCCCACCCCTGGCGCTTTACCTCCCCGCCCCCCACCCCCACCCCCCAGGGTTTCGCCGAGCTGGCTGGATGGAAGGACACCTATGCATACATCGTAGAAGGCTGCGAACACCGAAATTCGCCCCAGCAGACCCACGCAGAGCCATCGTTAGGGAGGGGTGCAAAGAGGGGCTCCACTCCCGGTGAGACGCTTCAAGTCTCGGGCTGGGGCGGAGCGTCACGGTCGGGAGCCCGAGGGGGGCGGGGGGAGGTGTGGGGCGTGGAGAGTTTGGAGGAACCCCGGCTGCCGAGCCGGAGCCCGCCGGCGAGGGAGCAGGCGGCGCGCGGGGCTGGGGGCGCGGGGCGGCGGGACCGCGGTGCGGCGGCGGGTGTCCGGCGCGCGGCGTCACCGGAGGCGGAGGGGGCGGAGCCGCGCTCGCAGCTGCCACCCGGCCGCGGAGCTCGCAGACGACACCCGCCCGCGGCCGGGCGAGCACGGTGCGCACACACTCTCCAAACAATGCTCGGGGGCGCCCGGCGGAACGGCTGGCGGCTCGGCGACCGACGGCGAGGCCGGGGGAGCGCGGCCCCGAGGTGAGCCCGAGACGCTTTCTCCCAATTTGGCCGCTTTTTGTCTGGCAAACGTGGCTGCAGAGGGGAGCTTCGGAGGAGCGCTGCGGTCGCCCGGCGGGCGATCCCTTGTCGGCGTCCCCTGGGGTGACAGGCGGCCAGCCTGGGGAGGGTGGAGGTTAGGGACCGCGTGCGCCCAGGGTTGTGCCTGGGGGAGGCGCCGATCCTGGTGGACACGCTAGCCGGAGGGGTGTTCTCGATTCATTCGAGAATCGCGCTCTTGAAAACAGGGAAACTTTCCTTGGAGTTCCGGGAGGGGAAACCCACTCTTCTGCTCATCTTGCTGGCCCCTCTGCTCTGTTTGGGGCAAGACTGCAGCGCTGTGGGATTGCTGGCTTGGAGACTTCCTTTCCGCCGCGCAGTATCGTCAAAGGAGCGGAGAGAGAGAGGGCCGCCCGGCTGTCCAGACTAGGACCCTGGGGTTAATAGCTACCTCTTCTGTGGCACCGAGTTAGATGCCAACCTCGAGGTCTCCGTAGCGATTGATATGATGCTTTTTCCCTGAACCATGGCCGAGCCCTCTGAAAGGCCATGAGCATGTTCCTATCTTTGCTTCTGCTGCCCCCTCCCCAGCCCCTTTGAGAGAGAGAGAGAGAGAGAGAGAGAGAGAGAGGGAGAGAGAGAATAGAACCTCTCCACCTAGGTCCTGTGAATGGGAATGGAGGCAGGCAGGGCCGGCTATCGGTGTATTTCTCTCAGGTAAAGCCTAGTAGCAAGCACATGGCTTTGCAGAGCTGACAGCAAAGCCTAAAGATCTAGGGGCCACGGAGTTTTGCAGTGTCCTGTCCAGATGTCAGGTTCGGAAGGACTTACTGATCACTGGCCTGACGGATCAGCTAACATCCCCTTCTCTTTTTGAGACAGAAATTTGACAGGAAGCCCTGGGGAGTTATGCAGTTATTTTCTTATCATGGGGTCTTGTGGAACTCAGTAGCCTTTTTTATTGGCTAGACTGTAGTGGGTCTAACCCAGAAAACCACATTCCTACTGCTGAGATTAGATTACATAGCATTGGAGAAGAAAAAAAATAAAAAGTTGGGTAAATATCATGACTTACCCTCTGTGTGTGTTTTGCAGGTGCGTGTGTGTTGTTAAGGTTGTCACTTTCTCCTCTCTGCCTGAGCAACTCCTGACAATGGATTGTTGAAATCCAGACCCTTTCCATACATATTTTTCTTTCCCGGTGTTGCATTCATTTAGTTGTATATACATAAATTTTGTAGGTGAGTGTTTTCTGGTATTCTGTCACTTCAGGGTAAGACATAGCAACTTTGGATGCAAGTATGAGGGGCAATATTCTGAACCAAAATAAATTTTATGGATCTGGCCAGCATTCTTCATATACTTTTAAAAAGGAGGTGGGAGTGTATCTGACAGCTTCAGTTTTGCAAATTGTAGCCACAAATCTGGTGCAGAAGTTTGCAGAGGCAAAAATATTTTATCATGACTTGGATCAGAAAGAATGCTGAGATCTTTTTCTAATCTGCTGCCTCCCACAGAAATGGGGAAATCTGCATAATTCTGGGGGCCACCTTCCCTCATTGGGAAGGAATGTGGGCTGGGAAGGTGCCATTTGCAGGTTGGTGGTAGGCAAGGTGAGAAGAGGCTCCCAATTTGTGAATGTCACTTGAGTTTTTCAGCATCTTTTACTTAAAACAAATGGGGGATTGTCCCAGGCCCAGAACCTCTCTAGACAGATGGAACTGGAAAAGAATCTTTTCTAGCTTGACATGATGGTAAATTCTGATTGCTGCCACTAAGAAACCAGTTTTAAGAGGATGCAGTGAGTCAATGATGGTGAGAAGCCCAGGGCTTCATTCTGTTTCTTGTTAAAGATTTCCCCTTAAAAACCTTTGTGTTTCTGAGCGGTCATTTTGGTGAAATGGTGCCCACTGTCAGAGGTTCAGAGCCTCGGAGAGGAGGGAAGAGTGCTTATAAACTGGTGAGGGGTTCTGAAAGAAGCTGCTTGCATGTTAGTGATCCAGGGCCTATCAAAAGTCCAGCGTTGGAGTGGATCCTCTGCTACAAAGGAGGGGACCTCTGGCACCAAGCAACCATGGCAGGTATGTGCTGTTAGTTGCCTGTTGAGGAAATGACATGTGGCCACCCGAAACTGCTTCTTTTGTGAATCTGTTGTAGCCTTGGGGAAGCGGTTGGATGCCCACTTCTTCCAATAGCCCAGCCTTATATGAGGAGCTGCAGGAATGTGAGGTGCCCACACAGACCTGGCTTCCAGGCTCTCCTCCTTCAGCCCACCAAGGGGCACCAGAGCCTCTGCCTGCAGTTGGGAGGAGTGGGGACGGGGGGCTGTTTTGTTCTGTGACGCAGAAGGCAGCCTTCATTGGCTCCCTGGGAAAGAACCTACTCTCCACCTCCAGGGAGGGATATGGAAACTTGCCCTAGTGAACACCAAAATACTTCCTCACTTTTCCCCCTTGCAGAATTTAGCAGTAGGACTTAAGCTCTTTGTGGCCTAAGATTGTAGGAAAAAGAAAAAAGCATTGCTATCCTCCTCTGCTTGTTAAAGCTTAGCAACTTCTGGGGAAGTTGGCAAGGGATGAACCCGCTACTTGGGTATATTTAGGAAAAGAACCTAACCTGCAGTCATCTTAAAAAGAGGGATGTATACAGTCCTAACAACAGCTGTTGAAAGGCAAATATTATTTTTTAAATTTCAGTGTTCATTTTGCTTAAAGATGCAATAAGCTTCAGGGTTAACTTTGGAGGGAAAGGAGGCAAATTTAGCGTCAGCACTTGTTGAATAACCACCCCGGTCTGTGAGTGTGGGAGATCAGAAAGATAGCACTTCCCACAAAGATTCTGGAATGATCTTTGGAGCACCTGGCTCATTCTACCCGGTTAGTCCTGTTGGATAGTTTAGAGAGTATCAAAGTAAATTCTCACGGGAAGAAAGTGGAGAGCAAACCCTAGGGCAAAACCCTCCCTATTTAATGAGAATATATTCACCCTAGGTTCTTAAGGACCATTTTCTTGTGAACACTCTCCTGATGAGGAAGTCAGTTTATTTAAATGAGGAAAGAAGAGCAAAGAGCAGAAAACAGATAGTGGCAAGGGACTCAGTATAACGAATGGCATGGTGAGGTGAGGAGCTGCCAGCAAAATTGTCTTCTCTTTCCAAACCACCAAACTCTGTATCTATGAACAGGTCTTAGTGTATGTGGTTGCCATTGTTTTCCCATCTATATAGGGATGAAGCTACCTGACAAGGTATTATTCAGGTCAATTAGTTAATATCTGTAATCCTCTGAGCTCCTCAATGGTGAATTACTAAGTTCTGTGATGAACACTCTGCTTTCAGTTTTACTCTCAGAGGCAACTAACTTTCGGCCAGCTGACGGCCTTACCTCCAGGGTTCTCATAGGAAAGATGACTGTGTGCTCCTCTCTTCTCTCTCGGACCCTAGCCTGCCACCCTTAGACCACAGCATGGTGGTGCTCATACATTTTTTTTTTTCTTTCAGTCAGACGGGTAATGTGCTGATGTCGTAACGAGGTTCGTGGGAGGCACATCTCACGCAAAAGCGTGAACACCCAATCATCACACTTATGAACTACAAAAGGCTCTATACATTTTTCTTTCTGTTTTCCCCTTGGCCTGAAGCTCCAGCTTTCTTGACCTCACTGAGCACTGGGTCAATGATGTATATGAAGCAGGGGGAGGAGGGAGGCAAATTCCCAGGATGTCTGACCTCCCTACCAGGGTCCCCTGGGGAGCCAGCCAGCACCACACCTCTACCCTTTCTCACCCCTTCCATCTCTGCCTGGTCACAAGTAGGGATTACAGTGCTGATTTCAAGGCCCAGGCTTGCCTCCCCCCTCACATAGTTCTTGGTTAAAAATTGCGGCTTATCCCCCAGAAGCCACCATTTTTATTCGTTGTGCTACTTCCTAGTTCTTATTTCTCTGGGGCAGAGTCCCAGGCTCTAGACGCCTAGCGTCAGGGAAGGCACAGATATGATACAGTCTCCTTATCTATGTGATTTCTTCCTGTTAACTGTCCCCAAGCCTCCAAGAGCTCAGGATTGTCGGGGCTGGGATGTCTTTTATGCTCTTTACTCACGGAACAGAGTTGTGTTTAGTTTTTACAGCTTATGATAAGGCCACACACTCCATGAGAGAGTGACTAAGAGGCTTATGTCACAGAAATGGGTGAGGGCCTTGGAATAAATGGAATATTAATCTTCACCTTTTCTCCTCCCCTTTTCCTCCTTCCTCCCCCTTCTTCTCCCCAATCAAATGATCAGACTCTGATTGATCACATGCCCGCCCTCAGGCAGGGAGAGCTCTGATTAGTCAAGTGTTCTGCCTTTTCAGGAAGCTGCTCTGTGACCTGCATCTGCCTCCTTCAAGACCACACCTAAGAGCTGGGTGCAAGATGAACCAGTGCCCTGTTCACCCAAGATGTACCCGGCCGTCCGACTGAACCCCGAGAGCCTGAAAATGTCTGCGTGCAGTGACTTTGTGGAACACATCTGGAAGCCCGGGTCCTGTAAGAACTGTTTCTGCCTGAGGAGCGACCACCAGCTGTTGCCCAGAGCAGGCAGCCTGCCCCCTCCTCCTCGCCTACCCCCCAGGCCTGAATACTGCCGCCTGGAAGATGAAGGTGTGAACAGCTCTCCCTACTCCAAGCCCACCATTGCTGTGAAGCCCACCATGCTGAGCTCCGACGCCTCTGATGTGTGGACAGAGGCGAACCTGAGTGCCGACGTCTCAAAGGTGAGCATGACTAACCCCTGTGGTATTTCTACAGGGGCTACTCCTGTGGTAACGCTTGGTGACTGGCTGGCAGCCAGAGAGGGCTGTTAGAGCAGGATACCCGCAGGATGGCTGCCTGTCAGCTTGCCCCAGGACCGCTCCTTCCTCATCGCCTCCCTCCTTTCTATCTGTTCCTTTAGGCGAAGAACGATTAATCCAGTCCCTTGAAGTTTATTTGGAGACTCCATTAATTATTTATTTGGATAAATACAAAGGCACACGAAATGAAGCTTTTCCCAAAACATTTTTAAAGATTTTTTAAAAATAATTTTAAGTGTATGCACAAGTAGCAATAGTGCATGACGAATCCCATGCGTCCACCACCCTTCAACGTGTCAACAATCAACTCATGGCCAATCTTGTTTCATCTCTACCCCGACACTCTCTTCCCTGTGATTTTAAAGCCAACCTTGACATCGTATCATTTCAGTTATTACATCTTTAAAATATAAAGTCTTTAAAAACATATAACCACGATACCATTATCACACGTAAAAATATTGGAATTCTTTGATATCATATCCCCAGCCAGTGTTCATATTTCTAATTGTGAAGCTTGGATTTTACCAGTTTTGACCTAGGATCACCAAAATCAGTTACATGCCCAGAGAGTAGACTATTCTGCTCATCCCACAGGTAACGCTTGCAAAGCCATAATTATTTAGAGGGCACGGAGAGCCTGCTGCCTCCAGACATGCCTATGAAGTCGTATGTCTAAGACATATTCTAAGAACTGTTTGTGACCTGTTTGACCTCTTTTGCCTGTTCTCCCAAAACGTCATAGTGAGTAGATCAGGAAGGGTGTGAGCTTAGGTGACATTAGAGGTCAGTGTTAAGTCAGGGGAGGCTTAATTGAGGAGAGGGGCATCTCCTGTGTGTTGCACTGAGCTCCATATCCCCTCAGGGCTGCTCCATTTTTGGTAAGCTGGTTACATCCATTCACCACGCCATTCTTGCTACCTTCAACCCTCACAGACATAAGCCAGGGACTCTTAGTTCACAATCATCTTGGAAAGGAGCCATGTGCAGGCCCTAATTTGAGGCTGCTTCTAAAAGCGGGGGTAGAGGGAACCTAGGAGGGGAGGAGGAGAGGACATTGACCTCAGTGGTGAGAAGGAGAGTCCACATCTCTGTGTCATATTTCAACTAGTCCAGTCGCTTATGCCGGCTTGGGCGGAGGCCACTGCCTGTAACTGGAAGAAAGAGCAGCTCTTTGGCATGACCCACCTCAGAAACCGTCCCTCACCCTCCCGCCCTTACTCCTACATCCACCCAAGGTGTTATAAAAAGCTTTATGACTTTGGTTTCTTTGGGAATGGACCATGACACGGTTATCAAGAGACTAACAGACACAAAACCCTATTTTCAAAGCCCAGATGAGAACTTACCTCATCCTGCAGTTTTGAGAGAGAAGGCAAAATGTTCTTTTTTGAGTTATTTTCCCCCTACTTCACAGACCTACACCACAAGCATGACAGGTGAGGTGGGAAGGGCAGCTCCGTGTCCGGGAAGACCAGGGGCTCCACGGGGTCCCAGCAAGGATGAGAGGGCTGTGGAGAGATCAGAAAGGAGGACTGCCGCTCAGCTTCTCTGCTGCAGCACAGAAGACAGTTTACAGGGCCATGGCACTCGTCTCTCACGTTGTCTCTCTCCCTTTTTTTTCTCTGACAAGGTTTAATGTAAGTCTTCTCACCTTGGGTCTGTGTAGGTCATGTGGAGACGGCCCCCCGGCAAGCTCCGCCTCCCAACTCAGGAAAACGTGCCGGTAGTTTACCTGGGCAGCTTCCGTGGTGTTCAGAAGCCTGCCGGGCCCTGTGCTTCCACAGAAGGCCACCCTCACTGCCCACCTGCATATGCCATGGTCGGCCTGCACAGCCTGGAGGCCCAGGGGGAACAGAATACCGCCTTCCACCCAGCGAGTTTCCCCGATGAGAAGGCTGGGCGGGAAGCTAAGCCCACGTTTCCCTACCCAGAGCTGACCTCTGCTCAAGAGAGCTTCCGCCAAAAACTGGCTGCCTTTGGCGGGATGACGTCTGGCTGTCACAAGAGCTCTGGGCCCTACCCTTCCCCACAGCCTCTGCGGGAGTCCCTGCCCTCGGAGGATGACAGTGATCCAAGGTGCTCACCCTCAGGGGACAGTGAAGGGGGAGAATATTGCTCCATTCTGGACTGTTGCCCCGGGAGCCCTGCTGCCAAGGACACCTCACAGGCTGAGGGTCCCCCACGCAGACAGGGTGGAGGGGACTGCTCTCCAGTGTGCTGGGAACAGGGAATGTGTGCAGGGCCAACTAAGGAGGAGAAGCGGGTTTTGAATTTCCCAAGAGAGTGCTGTAACCAGGGCTTGACAGAGAACCCAGCCCACCTGGGCCCCAAGAAGCTGTCCCTTACCTCAGAGGCTGCCAGTTCTTCGGATGGCCTCTCCTGTGGGAGTGCCAGCAGCGGCACCAGCAGCCCCTTCACCCCCCATCTCGAGAGTGATTACTGCTCCCTCATGAAGGAACCTGTGCCGGGGAAGCAGCAGGACTCTGGCTGCCAAGTGGTGACCCCTGGCAGGTGCCTCGGGCTGACTGGGGAGCCCCAGCCCCCAGACCACCCCAGAGAAGCTGTGCAGCCTGAACCCATCTATGCTGAGAGCACCAAAAGGAAGAAGGCAGTACCAGTGCCTTCCAGGCCGCAGGCCAAGGCAGAACAGGCAACAGCTACTCAGGGCCAGGTACGGACAGCTAACACCTGGGCTCAGAAAACAGCATCTGGCTGGGGCCGGGACAGGGAAGGCCCAGACATGGCCCCCCAGGTGGCTGCCACCATCACAGTCATGGCAGCACACCCAGAAGAGGACCACCGGACAATCTACCTGAGCAGCCCTGACTCTGCGGTGGGGGTGCAGTGGCCACGCCAGCCTGTGTGCCAGGACTCTGAGGCAGGCGAGGAGGAGGTGTCGGCTGGGCAGGGGATGAGCTCCAGAGAAGGCCCCCATCACACAGCCAGTGGGAGCATGCCCAAGGGGAGGCCTGCCATTCCTCCTAAGCTGTCCAGGAATAGTCCTGGAGGGTCCCCGCTATCACCATCTGCTTCCCCACTGTCTGACCTCAGTGAGGGGAGCCCCAGTGGCAGCACTGGGCCCCAGCCTTCATCCAGGATCCCCGCTGACCCCGCTTCTTCCTGCCGGGCCAACGATGTCACTCACCGCAACTCTGTTAAGTGTCTGCCACCGGCCACCACTAATTCAGCCTTGGACCAGAGACGGCCCCGGTACCAGACGGGGGCCTGGACTCGTCAGTGCCGGATAGAGGAAGAAGAGGAGGCAGAGCAGGACTTGAGTCAAGGTTGTGGAAGGGAGATGGAAAATGGTACCACAGATCCCTCAAGCTCCTCTACCTGGCACCGTCTCTGCCCCACAGATGGCTCCTCGGGACAGCACAGCAAAACCGGGACCGGGATGAGCAAATCTGCCTCTTTTGCCTTTGAGTTCCCCAAGGACAGAAGTGGGGTTGATGCCTTCTCACCTCCTCCACCGCCTCCAAAGTCGCGGTGAGTACGAGTGTCTGTGTGTGACGCCGGCTGGCCTGAGGACAAAGGGCTCTTCCAGAAGCCCTGGCCTTTGCCACCTGCACAGAGGGCCTTCAGGCCCGGGCTCTGCGTCCTGCCCCAGGACCACTGTCTGCCCAGAGGCCCTTGTGCCTTTATGTAAATTCTTTATGGAAGTTGTTGCTCGTGTTTGTGCACAGCAAACAAGCCTACAAGCAGTGTCCTGCTTGGGATTGGCTGTTTGGAACCAATCTTTCCAAGAATCCTCTTTTTCTCCCCACCTCTCTGAAGTGTCTTCTGTAGGCTTTTTCAAGGAAACCCTGAAATTCTCCATTTACTTACACATGCAAAAGAAGGAGACTATGCTCCAGAATTTGGAGAGGCAAAGAGATGGGGAGACAAAGGGACGATGCCAGACACTGTTACCACGATGGCAATTAGGCCTTGGGGCAAAATAGTAGGAAGCTCTGCCCATAGTTGGTAACTTGAATGTGGATTTTTAAAGACAAAAAAAAAACAACACCTGTAGTTTCATTTTAGCATACTGAAACTCACAGCTTTCTCCACCGCTTCACTGCTGTTCTGCTAGTTTAAAGTACCTTTCAAAGGCCCAAGAAAAATAAGTGCCTTTTTTAAGGTATTGAGTTGTGCGTGGAATTTAAATTCTGGAAAAAAGAAATTTCCCTTTATTAGAGCAAAACTGATTCCTGTCGGGGAAAGGAGAAACCTGCTGTTTTTCCAAAAATAATTGCTTTTCTGACCAGACTTTCTGTAGTCATGTCATTTCCAGTGTTTCTGTTTCAGCTCATGGGCCTCTGGGCTGATGTCAGAAGCAGGGACCTGACCACAGACAGCAGCCGCTGTGACACTTGACTTTGAACGTCAAGGCATCTGAGGCTGTGAGGCGCTCTAACATGGGCTTTTTTCACGGCCACTACGTTGTTGTGGTATGACATTGGCCACCTGCCATGCAGAGTAGACAGCCTTCAAATGCTCAGGGGATTGCAGACTCTCGCTGGCTGCAGTTCTAACTCCCTGAGTGAATGAGGGGTTCAGTAGCTAAGAGCGCCCATGTGTATGGCACTTACTGTGGGCCAGGCACAGATCTAAAGGGAGTTACTCGCAGACATATTAACTCATTTGATCCTCAGAACAGCCCTAGGCGGTTGGAATTACCATCCCCAATTCACAGATGACAAAACAGAGATAGAGAGAGCGGAAGTAACCTGCCGAAGGTATACAGCCTTACCTGGCAGTCTGGCTCCCAAGTCTGTGTCCCTAAACACGTAGGGTACATGCAGGCATAGGAGTGAAGGGACGTGTGAGCAGGGCGTGAGAGTAAAAGGTGGGCATTGTATCTGTCGGCCCCGGGCCTGGCGAGGGTAATGAGAAGCACAGGCTTTGACATTAGAAAATCAAGTAAGTGCTTCTTGCCTCTCTCAGCTACAGGCCGAGTCACCTTGAGCAAGTCACTCGCTGTGACTGAGCCTCCAGCTTACTCTTCTCTAAACCAGATGATAACACAACATGTTATGGAAAGGCTCACATGAGATGAAGGGAATTCAACCCAGAGCTTAGTTAGGATGTACGCAAAAGCTGCTGACTATGGCAGGGACACCCCCACCCTATAGGAATGAGCCTGGCCCAATCCCAGGAATACCACCTGAGTCTTGGAGAAGGAACGAAAACTTTCTTGTTTAAGAATTATAGGGCTTGAGGAAACCCCAGTCGCCATACCAATGTTTAAATAACAAAAATTCAAAGATCTAATTGGCTTTATTGAATGATTCATGAATTGGGCAGCATCCCCTCTAGTAAATAGAAAGGTGCTCGGAGAAGCTGTACAAAATGCAAGGCTTTTATAGGTAGAAACAGGGTGGGACAAGGAAATTAAGAGTGGAGTATTGCATGCAAGGTCACCTTCCCTTAGGGGAAAGCCGGGGGTCTTATCAGGCAGATTACCTCACTAGAGTTGGTCAGGAAATTCCAGACTGATTGGTTTAAAATTCTATTCCTGGAAGCCTGAAACTACAATTAGATTAGGTATTAAATCTTGGTGGGGCTTAGCAAAAGTAACTCCATTTTGGGCCTATTGTTTCTTTTTCACAGTTCTCCCATTTTGATCAAACTCTCAGCCTAACTGAAAGATATGATCAAAATCTAAAGCATTTAGCACCACTCTTAGCTACCAGTCTATAGTTTTGAAATTTTTGTTGGTCCTGTTTTTTTTTGCTGAGTCTCTGTGGTATTCACAGGTTATAACTTCAGGCTTCCAATTTTTTAGTCTGTCATTCTCTTTGTTTCTTTTTTGACATTCCAGTATTAGGGAGATCACTTGCTTAGTGTTTAGCGCCTGTGAAAATGTATTCAACGTTTTTGAAAGAATACAGTGTACCAGGAAGATTACCATGATGACTGTAAACTGGATTATTCCTAATGCTTGGAGTGCACTTTGAAACCAGTATTCCCAAAACCTAAAATGATCTAAGAAAGCCTCTGTTGAAGGAGTCACCGTTTTAAGCCAAATGGCTTGCTCAGTGATCTTTTGTAGCTAAGTTTCAGCTTCCCCAGAAGTGCTAATTCAGGTATAGCAGGCGGTGTTGGCCACAGCACACACACGTCCTTGCTCAGCTAAAAGATAATCCTGTTATCAAGAACAACTTTGGTCAGAGAGTTTAAGGATTTTTGCTGGGCATCTATAACTTTAACAGCAGATTCCTGCAATATTTTCAAGAGCTAAGGAGAGATTCCTGATACATCCTCATTTGTACTCGTTCCCAACCAGGGAAGTGGAGATCTGTCAAAGGGAGCTAATTTTGACTTAGGAAGACCTCCTGGTAGGTCCTTTCTAGAACAGTAGGGG
Source organism: Rhinolophus hipposideros (assembly GCF_964194185.1). NCBI lineage: Eukaryota > Metazoa > Chordata > Mammalia > Chiroptera > Rhinolophidae > Rhinolophus > Rhinolophus hipposideros. The sequence goes on along the minus strand of NC_138050.1, from coordinate 38,123,276 downwards.
CAGTTACATAACCTCAGAGGCATTGTCCAGTTATGCTCCAGTCATCTAAGCATTTGTAGGTCCAAGGGGAATGACAACCACCACAGACAAAGGTAAATGCTGTCAGGCACAAACCACTTCCATGAAGGTGGCATTGTTAATGGACTCCTTTGCAGGAATTATTGCATCTGCCCATTCAAGTCAGGGGCCAGTTAGGTTTCCTCCTAAACTGAAATAAATTGTTTTCTAAATTTCAAAGGTTACCCCCGCTTTAGCAATGGCCTGGGAGATACAGGTGATGGCATTATCTTTTACTGTGGCCAGTGCCAGAGTAAAGGAAAGAAAGAAAAGAAGGAAGAGTTTCATGTTTAGCTAAAGTAGGAAGTCTTGATCTGGCATCTTATCAATGTCAGCTACTTCTCTTCCTAGTCCAGCATTTGCATAAAAATTATAGTCATCCTCCTAAGTTCATTCAGCCCCATATAATTCGTTCTTGCATTTTTCGAATCCAGCTTTTTAAAAAAATTAGTTCCGGAAATACCCACCCCGTTCTGCTCCATGATTGCAAAAGTCATCAGGAATCTGCACTTGTCAAAAGTCCCCTCAATGAATCTTCTTGAAGATAAAGCACTTTGCAGGAACACTTCGGTAAAAACATCGGAGTAAACCAGTAACTGTAAATGGCAAAAGATTTTAAAATGCCCATTGTTAAAGATCTGAAGAAAGTTTATTCTAATGGAATTGACAAGGAAATTTGGTCATTCCTGTAACATACAACATTTTATAACATTATATCAGGGCATTCCAGACTAGTAACTGCATACAATTTCTAGAACACTTATAACATATACTTACACTAACCCAACATAAAGGTTAGTATTCTTATTTGACAATACTTCCCCATTATTTTAACATATCAGATAAGCCTAAGTTTAACATCTCTTTTTTATGAGGAGAGAGAACAAATCTTTTGAGATGTTCCAAGACTCCTCTAGAAAACCCCCAAGTTAGTTCGAGGTCTTAAAGACTGCATTTAGAATTTGCTTTGGGGAAATTTGGTAAAAATACCAAGAGGATTTTAAAACATTTAGTCAAATTGGATCATAGGTTACTGTGAAACAATACTAGTTATCCATTCAACCAAAGTGACAAAGATTTCACAGGCAGATATAGAAGGTTACATAGTTCTGAGCAAAACGTAGCTCTTTTAATATCAAGAAGACTAGGTTTATCAAAAACATTCTATTTTCCTTGAATTCAGAGTTGTTGCCCTTATTATTTCTAGTGGCTTTAATTATATGTATTAGAATTCTTAACCATTAAAAAAACCTTTAACTTCTAGTGAAAACTAAGAAGTAAATAATTATGAACTATCTTTTACATTCATATTCTTTCGATTGGTAGATTTATATACTTTTTATAATTTCTAGAAATGTGCTTCCTCGTAAAAAATTTCTTGACATGACATAAAATATGTTTACTAATAGACCCAAGTATCTAGTTCCTCTGTAAGAAAGAGGATGCCAAAAGTGGAAAAACCTATGTTCAGTAATTAATGTTTCAGTTATTTTATCTTATTTGGAAATGAGCTGGATATTTAATAAGTTTCCATCCTTTAGCTTAATCTTATTAGCAAAACTTTAAGGTTTCAGGTCACTGACAAGATTTGGAGAAACTATTTAAAAAGTTCACCTCAACATTTTTTATACTACTTACATTTATTTAATTTACTTGCCCTTATCAATTAATTATGTTTATCAGGTTACTTATGAACATTTTCCAAGATGGAAAAGTGTTGGAAGGTCTTTGCGCAACATACAAGGTTAACTTAATGTCTTCACGTGGACCATCTGTTAAATGGGTCCTATTTCCAAGGATTAGCTTCACCTGCAAACAAAAATAAAGGATCTCGTGATGTGTGTTATGTTCACTCAGAACTCTGGAGAAAGGGGTTGTCTCATGCAGGGCAGTGTTAACTTTTCCCTTACATTTAGTTAGAGCCTGCTTTCTAGGGCCATGATGGAAGAACAGAGAATGATTTTCTGGTTTGCCTACGGTCCGGTTTTAGAAAACTGACTCTGACTTGGTGTAAAAAAAATAGATGTTGCGAATGACTGCGTTTTCTTGTGGTCTTGTTTTGAATGTTTGGCAGTCGCTTATCTGTATGTTTGAGATATTGTCCGCTGTAAACTGCCATTAGGGTTCCTGAGAAACCTCTTGCTGTAACGCCATGTAGGACAAAGGCTCCCAGTGCTCATTTAATGTGCTGGCTGAGCTTTCGTGGTGTTTAAACGTGTGCCCAGCCCTCCTCGATGGCAAGTAAGGCAGGGTCTGGGTCTTTCCTTACCTGATATTACCGCCAATGCAACCTCCTGCACGCTCAAGCTCACACCTCCTTGGACTGACGGACCCCACCGAGTCCCTGGGTCATCCCTGCCTCAGTGTACAGCAGAGTTAGAAGGCGAGGAGCTCCAAATACTGCTGGTTAGGGAACTAAACACGGCCGGAAAGAAATGTGGACTTCTTAGTTTAAATGTCATGTACAAGACGTAAGGCCATGTAATGAAAGCAGCAGTGCCCGCGGAAATCATTGAGATGCAAAAAATAAAATTTATTTTTGCCTTTCTTCGCAGATGCAAGCCTGGTTTTAAACGACTTATGGTTTTTGAGTGACAAGGTCAGTTGAGGGAGAGTCATCTGATTAGTACTGACAAACATTTCACAAAGAAACCCCAAATTAGAAGATAAGACTGTAGTGGGAGGTGGAATTAGAGCATGACAGGTGAAGGAGAAATAAGACAAGTTTAGACGCTTTTAGTTTCCAAACAGTCTGGCCCCCATGAGACTGATCAGAAAAAGGAAAGTTTCCCCAAGAAAGTGAGAGATGACTTTGTTTTCCAGTTATCACTCATGCTAATTGTAATTTTCACCCACCACTCGACTACATCCTCCCTCTCTGCAGGGATTCTGGGGAGCAGAGACTGAGTCTGGCCTTGGCCTTTTGATCCTTGTTAATTTTCCTCCTTCCCTCCCTCCCTCCCACGTTGCTTCTCAGCAGACATGTGGTGACCATGTCATAGATGCAGCTTTTTTCTGTCCACGGAAGTGACCACTGTGCTAATCAAAGGAATCGAAATGATTTCATTGTGTCGTCTCGCAGTAACATGGTCTCTCAGCATGAGCCCCGAGGATGGGAGCAGCATAGGCAAGATGGGTATTTGCCCCCAGACCCCATATCCAATCCTATTAAAGCTTTATTCTGGAGGCACGTTCTACTGTTGTGGATTACAGGGCGATGACGGCAATTTATTAGGAAATCCCATAGTCTTGATGCATAATGGGCTTTTCCATGTGGCATTTTGAAAATCACGCTTTGTATTAGAAAGCACTTTATGTATTTAGAGAATCTTCTTTGATGATGTTGAGCTTTTTTGGTGAAACTGAAATAACTCAGAGGAGGTTGAGTCGGTCCAAGGGAAAATGAATACTGGACATACTTCAGGGGGAGAATTCCCCCCCATACACAGAGTTTGGCAAACAGAACAAAGCACATATATCAACAATGAAAGTTTATATTCTGCTCCATGCCAGGGGCAAATTAATAGTTGGCCTTTTCCCATGAGCTTGTGAATAGAGCTTGAAAACACTGAACATCCAATGATGACACATTACAGAGAATTAAAATTGATTCCTGTCTTTCTATTCTGGAATTTTTTTAAAAAATTACTGAGTTGAACAACAGTATATATAAAATATTTACGACATTCTCCATTTTTGAGCATGCATCGGTGGGTAAGGCTATGGATTAGAGATTCTTTAATTCATCAATATCTACTAATTGCTCACTTTCTGTAACACTGTGCAAGGTGTGAAAAATCCAGTGACTGTCCTTAAGGTCCCTGAAGGTTGAGTTATTAGGAGTAAATCAGCAGATGTATAATATGACCAACAAAGGCTCACCTCTGCTTTGATTCCCTTTGATGAGACTGGTTATCGTAGCATCTGAATTCTCACCACGTTCTGTGTTCTGTTCAATAATGCAAAGGTAGCTCAGGAGTCCTTTAATTGTCTTTTGACCTGATCTAAAATCAAGATCAAATTTAGTACAGGCATCTAGGTACCACCATGTTTCCCCAAAAATGAAACCTAGCCAGACCATCAGCACTAATGCATCTTTTGGAGCAAAAATTAATATAAGACCCGGTCTTATTTTACTATTTTACTATAAGACCGGGTCTTATATTAATTTTTGCTCCAAAAGACATTTGGAGCTGATGGTCCGGCTAGGTCTTATCTTGGGGGAAACATGGGAAAACACGGCATTTATTATAGAAAAAGTCAGATGCTCCTTGAAGATAAAGAACATAGCTAGCTATTTGTAATTCTATAATATCCTGTTTGATGCCTGGCACAAAATAGATGCTCAAGAAATAGTTGTCAAATAGACACTTTTAGGCAGAGACCACTCCCTGTTTATTTCAGTTTCTCCAAAAGCACCTAACTCTACTCTCCGCTCCGCACATCAGGAAATGTTGAAGAAAGTAACAGTAGCTTTAAATACTTGTATCAAAGTTTCTTTCTGAAACCCAAGTCTCCAGATTGCCCCAATGCTCTGTTCATGCCTCTGTTTTGGCGGTTAACACAGTGTGTCTGTATTGTATTTAACTGGATCTGTGGTTGTATCTCCGCAAGAATTTGTAAACTCCTTGGTGAACAAGGACCATGTTTCATACATTTTTCTTTGACTTTCCCACAGAATACCTTAGCATACTGCCTGGGATATTGTAGGTATTCAATAAAGGATTGTTGAATTAGAACAAAAAACAGGTCAGAGTGAACTACCGATTTTTCACTGGACACTCCATTATAATTCTGTGCCTAGCCTTGCTGAATAGAAAGAACATTGTCACCTTGAGTTAAAGAAGCTGAGGTTGATAATTATTAATGCTTCAGGTGGGCAAACTCTATATGGGCACAATGCATCCTTTCATGGATTAATTACTCCCCAATGATTGTACTTTCCCTTTTGCTACTGGGCTCTCTTACTCAGCTCTTTTTTCCCCCCCTAACGCTGAGCAGGTGTGTGGAGCCAGCCCTCTCTTGCCACAAAAATGTTCCTTTCAGGTAGTAATCACCTAAGGACTTTTTTCCCCCCTCTGATGAGTTGCAAGGAATTCTAGGGTGTGGTTTTGCTTCTCTGAGAATGGATTTTCCATGTTTTCTGAGGCACGTTGGAAAACCCAGGCATGTGATCAAACCCCTTTGTCAATGAGGTGATCAGAGGGAATTTGTTCCTAGAATGGCCAGCCTGCTCTTTGGGTGTGGAACTCACCAACTGGTGAGAAATTCTATTTGTGGCCAAGTAATTTGTTGCTGTTTTGGGATCCTTAATGTGCTCATGAAAGGACTTGCATTTCCTTCTATCAGGGTTGAGAGATCAACTACAAAGAATACTGAGCAGCCCTTTCTGCAGCTAGTGACTTCCTGAATTTAAGATCAGAGTCTTCATCCTCTGTGCTGAAATTGCTCATTATTTCTTTACTGACTCGTGAGCAGATCCCTAAAAATATTGGGCACTACGGGTGTTCATGCCGTTTCCATACAACTCTGTAAAATTTCCTGCTTCAGTTAGCTTTTGTCTAATGCCCTAGACGGCTTATTCTCCATGCTTCTCTAACAGGCTGACTTATAGAAACAACTGTTCTTCACTGGAGGAGAAGGGGAGCTTTGAGTTCAAAATACTCTAAAAAAAAATCCTACCCTTTTTACTCAATTATGTTACTCTCCAGCTAATTTTAGTAGCTATCACTATCAAATGATCTTCCTGACTTCCTGGTAGTTTGGTGTTTAGCCATTTCGTGACCACTAATGCATGTGCTATAAAAACTTTCTGAAAGTCTAAAACCTAGGCAGATAATCAACGGTGTTTCCACTGTATGTTCCTGAGTTGTACAAAGCCCTTGAGAATGTCTCCAGCTCTTCAGGAGCTCCACATGACAGTCAAAATGAATGAAAATACGACTACATTGGCTAAATACAAAAAGGCGAGAAATTGACACTAATAAGTAATAGGAGGACCTTAAAGATCAGGAAGAAATGGAAGAAGAGTCTTTGGAATTTTAAAATCAGTCATAGTAGGGGTGTCACTTGAAGTAATTCTTACTAATATGTGGAGATCAAAAGAAAGACTTTATGACTGTATATTGCTGAACCATGAGGGCAATTCGGTGCCTCCTCCACACTGATTCCAGTCAGTGGGAGTGGCAGTCTGGAGCTCCACATGGAAAACACGGAGTGCATGTTGTGCCCAAAGCAGGAAAGCTTGCCATGATCAATCGGTACTGTGTGCAGGTCATGCGAGAGGGGAGTGCAGACACCGTGCCAGCTATTTGCCAATCTAGCTTTAGAATCTAAAACTTGCCACCTATAATGCAAAATCATTGGTGGTGGTTTGTAACGGCTCCCTCTACGAATTTAAGAGTTCTGTACCTGGGAGGGGATCTCTGGTCTGTCCAGCTCAGGTGGCCCTGAGCAAAGTGTTTGGCAGAAGGTGGTCATCCTTTTTGATTGCAGCTTCACATGTCAGGCTGTAATGCCAAAATGTGTTGTTTCCTCTTAATGAGTAATTATGACTATTTCATGAATTTGAATGAGCGATTTTGAATATTTCATGAATTTTTGGAACTCAGTATTTTAGTAAATAACAGTTGCCATTAAGTCTACAGAAGGTGCCAAAAAAATGTGTACACATTTTAAGAAAGGAAAAAACTGTATTAAAATTGTAATATTCAATATACACCGATAACAAAAGATAAATAGAAGTCACGTTTGACTTCTGCAACTACAAGAGGTGCTCAAAGTGGTTACCATCAGCCTCCAGACCCTTCTGATTACAGCGAACACTGTTTGGTGTAGACTTCTGTGGCGAGCGTGTAAACTGTTCCAACACCACAGCAGAAGCAGCAGGACTTGTTGCTGAGCAAGGCCTCCCGGGTCTTCCCTTGTGCACATCACACTCAGCACCATAGGTCTCAGACTTATCACGAATGCGTGCATTTGTGAGGTGTGTTGGAGGTGCTGTTGCATACTCACGCCTCCATTGTTGTTGCACTTCCGCAATGTTCTCGAATTTCAAATACCACTTCAAAATGGTTTTGCGCTTCTTGAATGACAACCGTGCTTCCGCCATTTTCTCTGACTGTCCTGCCTGTCGCATGGTGATGCTAGCACTCATTTGATTAAGACCATCTTCTGAGTGAACATCATACTACACATTGCTGCCATAATTCAATTCAACTTCGGAAAGTAATACATAGATAACATCTCTTAAAATGTGTATACATTTTTGGGGACACCCCCGGTATTGCCCATTATTTAAAGTCTTATGTCTTTTTATGGATCTTAAATTTCTTTTTTAACTCCTTAAATCGTGTTAAATAATGTATGTTTACTTAGCTTTACTCTCTTTGGCTTGTAGCACTGCCTTTCTATGCCCCAGATAGCAGGGGTGGGGGGGATGTTGAGAGGGCAGGGCCAGGAGGTATGTCAGAATCGTTTGGAGAAATAGTTTGAAAATAGAAATTAAGTATTATAATATAAATTTACATTTGAGAAATAAAAACAAAGCTATTGTTTTCATAATACCTACTACATAAAATTTTTCAAGTCTTCTTGACTAGCAACAAGTTAGGCCATCTGTCTTATAGATATGTTCATCCTGGGGACAGAGCGTGTCTCCCCAGGAGAAAGTAGAAGAAACCAGGACAGGAATATGCCCGATCTGTTGTATTTACTTAGTAACATCCCTTCAAATCTCTCAAAATGCTTTCTCTATATCCATGCCCTCTCCAAAACTTGAAACAGGGAAGTTGCCTATACATTGAATCCTAAATCCAGCCACTTGATCCTTTTTCTTATCCTACATTCAGTGCTTATTCATGTTTCCTATAAAAGCAGAGAAAGATAATGAAAGACATTCTTTTTACAGTTCAGAAGCTGAGACTTTCTTGATCTTGACAGTCATTTAATCACTCAATTGGAAGACTTAGAGTAGAGGGAGCTAACATGAATTACCTAGTAAAATTACGTGTACCACTGCATTATGTCCCCACAGTCTCTATTCCTGTGTACGCCTCAGAGAAACACACACAGGCCCGTAGGGGGACATGCACAATGCATATCATTACAACGTTGTTCACAGCAGCAGGGGCAAACCCAGGTGTTCAACTCTAGGGACACGGAAAAGTGAAATGTCGTGAGTATAAAACGAAATGCTTAATAAATAGCAGCCAGAAGCGATGGACTAGATGTATATACAGAAATATGGATAGACCTTGAACTGGTATTGAGTGAAATAACTAAGAAACAAAACAAGATCTTTAACACAATGTAATGCGTATAAATTTAAAACACACAGAGTAACACTATAGCATTTTAAAAGATAAATCCAAGTTATGTCTCCAAGGAAGTATAGGGTGAGTACTTGGGAGTGAGAAATGGGGAAAGTTGAGGATTCACGATGGAGATGAAGGGAAAAATTAAAACAACGTAGATTAGTGTGAAAGAGTATAATTAATTGAGGCATAGGATTATCTCACCTCTCTGCACTTTAAATGACTACACACATGAGGAGAGACTGAATCATGGAGAAGTAGAGAGAGGATTTACTTGAGGCAAGAATTAAGAATATCAAGAAAAGGGATGAATGCTTGGAACGGTTGCTTTGGAAAATGCAAGGTCAAGTGTAGGGATTGCCAGGGAGCCCCAAGAGCTACCTGAAGGCGGGAAGCATGAATTACCTGTGTTCCCAGTCTGCATTGTTTTATTCTTTCCTAGAGAAGCACTGGGCTGCCTCATGCAAGAGTAAAGATAGAAGATATTTGGAGTTACCCAGTGTGACATTGTGATTTATAATAAATATATATTTGGTTTTCCCAGTTCTGTCACAGAGTTCCTAAAACCCTTGGCCTTTCCTAAGTGCATAAAGGTGTCTTTTATTATGTTAATGAGGTGACTTTTGGAACCCACCTAAGGATGGAACTTGTTGCCAGGGGGAACCAACCATTGTGATTAGAGGGTTGGAACGTTCAATCCCACCTTTCAACCTTCCAGGAGGGTAGAAGGACTAAAGATTGAATCAGTGGCCAATGACCAATGATTTAATCAATCATCTCAATGTAATGAAGCCTCCGTGAAAACCCAAAAGGACATGGTTCAGAGAGCTTCCAGATTGGTGAACACATGGAGATGTGGGAGAATGACGCACTCGGAGAAGGGCCTGGAAGCTCCGTGCCCTTTCCCAGTACCTCATCCTATGCCTGTCTTCCATCTGACTGTTCCTGAGTTACATCCTTTGAAGCAAAATGTTTCTCTGAGTTTGGTGAGCTTCCCTAGCATATTAATCGAACCCAAAGAAGGGGTCAGTCTGTGGCCAGTCAGTCAGAAGCACAGGTGACAACTTGGACTTGAGACTGGCATCTACAACAAAGGGCAATCTTTTGGGACTGAGCCCTTAACCTATGGAATCTAATGCCCTCCCCAGTAGAGTGTCAGAACTGAGTTGAATGGTAAGACACCCAGCTGGTGTCTGCGAACTGGTGGTGTGGGGAACCCCCAGCCCACATTGGAATTGGGTGACCAGAACCCTAACCAAGGGAGGGAAGGTTTTGGCTAAGGCTGAGGGCTGAAGAACTGACCTGGGAGTGGGGAACCTCATCCTTACCGGCAACAGGCTGGACCAGAGTGGGAGGACAGAAGCAGATCATCCTAGTAGCTTTGTTACAAATAGCCTGAATTTCCCAATCCAGGAACGAAGTCTAATAAATGCACAGAGATTTCTTAAGTCAAATAGTTAGGCACAAGATCTGGGTCAACAAAGTGGACTTGAAGCATTTGCTGAATCCAGAGAAGAGAGAGAAATAATTCTGAAATTGGGGTTACCAAAGCCAGTAGTTTAGAAACCAAAAGATTCTGGTCAGGCACAGATCACCTTGGTGGATAGCTTCCAAGGAGAATAGGTGAGTACTAGAACAGCAGCGATTCCCAACTTGGTGAATAACAACTCGCCGCTACTTTGGTTTAGTCAATCACCGGCTTCCTCTGTGGGTTGGTCGAAAGGATGGAAAGGGGGTATGAAGAGGGAAAGAACCATGGGAGGGTCCTTTTTGTAGAGAGAGAGAGAATAGTACAATAAAAGAGGTTCTTCTTCTTTTAATTTGTTTCATATTGGAGCTAAGCAACGTGGTCATCTGAGGCGTATGCCAGTTCCTGAACCTGGGGTTTCACTGAAAATTATCAGAATGAGGTCTGGATGATGGACAAATCAACACTTCCTAGTTATTTAGAATAATGCATGCCATCAAAGCATCACCCTGATTGACTTTCTTCTTTGAATCTCTTTAAAGTACCGTAATAAAAATGGAGGCATCAAGAGAGAATGAAATCTCTAGCCAATCTGCTGTTTTCTGCTTCTGTCCAGGTAGCAAAAAGAATTACTGGATTTACTGGAGGCTGCTGAAGTTCTCTCTCTGTCTCTGTCTTTTCTGTGTCTCTGTTTCTTTCCATCCATCCATCCATCCATCCATCCATCCATCCATCCATCCATCCATCCACATTCACCTTCCTATATAGCTAACACTTCCTATGTACCTGGTGCTGTTGTTAGCACTAATTAAATAAGTAACTCTTTGACTCTTCCTAACAGGCCTGTGAGGGAAGTAGAAGTGTTATCCCCAGTCTATAGGTAGGAAGCTGAAGCACAGAGCGTTTTCCAAGGCACACAGCCAGTAAGCAGTGGAGCCAGGACCCAAACCCAGGCAGCAGAGCCTGTGGTCACGCTGTTAACGTGGCCATCCTGGGTAGCTCTGCAATGCATCTGGGTAGTCATTCAAATGCTTGCATGACTGTTCTTCCCACAGACGCCTCCCACACAGCACTGGCCTGTAGGCTGCGTAGCTGGTGGGAGATGCTCCTCTGTGGATTGCAGTTGCTCAAGCTTTACTTCAACGTATTGTTCATCTGTCTTTTCATCTTCTCTTTCCAACTGCCCCTTGTGTGAACAGATGGAAAAGCTTCCTCCTTGACTTTCCAGGCCAGGTGTCGGGGACTCATGGTTCTTAAGGGATTGTATTGGAGATGAAAGTGTCGTGGACCTGGAGATGGGGTCAAGTTGTTGGGTTCTCAGCACTCTCCTACCCGTTCCTCAATAGCTATCTCTCCCTGTCCTCAGCTTTAGCTGAAACCTCTCCATGCTTCATAATCTGCCATCCTCACTCCTTCCCTAGGCAGCCCAGAGCGGCTGTTAAAGTATACAACCATGCAGACTGTGGCCACAAATAAAGGACTCATTTTCTGAGACCTGACAGGTCATTTTTAAAAATATTGGTATCTCTCAATGCCTAAGTATAGATCTGTATACTTAGCCAGCAAATTTCCATTTGACCAGTTTAAGCATTTTTATCCTTGACCAAAACCAACTAGTAACCTAAATTGTGTGTGTCTCCTTATTTTTAAAAATAAGTATGGCTTTATTCCTGTTTTTAAATGGTTTCCACTGAATGCAAAGTGCATTCATCTTCAGGCTGAACCAGAGGGCTTTTCAGCTTGTAGAGCCCCACAGTCACTAGTGCATGAACTGCAAATGCAAATTAACAGGGCGGCACCATAAAGGTCATTTGACCAAAAATGAAACCGACTTTCTCTCTTTGTACCCGCTAATAGATCAGCGGGGGAATCAGGCTCCCAGAGCAGACTGGACTCATTGGTCCTTTCAGGTGGCACTTAGACACTTGCCAAATAATCCCGTGGTATCTTCATCTAAGAGCACCAAAGATAAAAGCAATAAAAACCTTTCCAGCTTAGTTATCTGCCTTTCTCCTCTCGTGTCCCAGAAAACAAAAACAACAACAATGTAAAAACTGGAAGATTTGTGCAAATTCATGATATTTTGCGACCGTTGTATTTTGTAGATATGAGCAAGATTCAGCTATCGAATCCAGCTGTCCTAAGGGCTGTTGTTTACTCAGTGTTCCTGTCTTTAGCAAGTTTTGCTCGGCAAGTGTAATTCTTTTTTTAAAGGAAACATTTATCCTCCCAGATGCCACTGAGTTATTGAAACAGAGGCAGATAAGATTAATCAAGAGCATTTAATAATTACTCTGTGTTCCAGCATGCCGTGCTTATGACACAGCCCCTCCAACAGTTTATAATTTGGGGGTAGTAACAAGCCTATTTCACGTGAGACAATTTGAATAATCTAACCAGGGTTGTAATCAAATGCTCAGCGATGTGACTCAGACTCAGTTCTGTGTGAGTTCAGAGGGGATAGACAAGTCAGAGAAGACCGAAATGGTTCGGGAGGGATTTGTCGGTAAGTGGTACTGAGGCTGGATCTTGAGGATGGAAAAGGTTTGAAGGGGAGAGAGAATTGTTTCCTCTGAGTCAAGGTCGGTAGGGGCGAGAAACACTGGGTGCTTTAGGGACAATGGGAGACGAGCCCAATTAGAGAGAAGGTTGTATGAGGGGAAGTGGTAAAGTAGGATATTAACCAAAATGGTGATCATTATTTTCCGGACGACAAACCTAAGCATGTGTTCTCATGTATAGACAATGGGAGAAAATATTTGCCATCGAGATTGGCAAAGGAAATTTGGAAATGTGTGTTTCTGTCACCATGGAGGACCTGAGTGGATCCAACATAGTGGCTGAGGTTGAGAATCTTTGCAGGGGCTCTAGGTAAGACCCTTCAGAATTGGCCGTCGTCATGAGAGCAGTATTTTAGAAAGATTTTGAGTCAGGATGAAAATTTTTTCTGAAGGTGTACCCCTTTTTTGGAGGAGCTTGACAAATTAGAAGGGATGGCGGTGGCTCTATCCACTGTTGTATCCCCAACAGTTAACACAGTGCTCGGCATACAGTAGGTAGTTAATATTTGTTGGTTGAAAAACCTGGGAATGGTATTCGGGACTGACAGGACGGGAGACCTACTGCAAGTAATACCGGCATAAGATAAGTAAAAATGGGGTGCTCTTAGTCACCAAGCAGAGCTGGTGTTTCAGCTTGAATCATTTAAGGATTTTGACGTTAGGGTCTGGCTAACTAGGACAGAATAAATGGGGTGAAACTTCATGTACTTTAGAGGGTATTTGAATTCCTTCTAATGATGGAGCACAATAAGACAATTGGAGATTGAAAGCTGCGGGTCACAGAGGCAGATCCGTCCCTACTTTCCTGTGCTTTTGCAGGAAGTGCATTTTATAGAAAAGTCAGAGAGGAACTGCAGGGAAAGGGAGAGCTCTTAGCTGGCGATTCCCAGCAGGCTGACAAGGCACTCTCATCGCCCCTGACGCTGGCCCCCCAACCTCAGGGCTGCTCCAAAGGACCCTGCAGTCACTGGCCCCGCCTGTCCCGGCCCTGGGAGGGCATGCTGATGAGGATGGCACCACAGGCTGGAGTCTAGGATGGTAAGAGGTTCTCGTTCTTTGATTTAGGCATGACTTAATTTATTTGCATCTAAAACCATTCTGTTTTCACTTCTTCTTCTTGGTCATTTCTTTTAAATGCATATAAAATGTTCTCACCTGTTTGTGCTTTGAGAGCTACCTCAAAGGTCTTCTGTGCGTCATCCCGAAGCTTAGCAGTGAATCTGACCAATCCAGAGACTTGGTGGTCTGGAGAGCGAGTAAAACTGCATGCTAGCATGATTTGAATGTTCATGTATTTTGCTCCAGTAGCAAATAAGCGCTCGACCAAATGTATGTGAACCACACAAAAGTGAGGGCAGCTGCAAATGAAAATTTGCCTCAGTCACACTTGAAACTGTGCTGCCGTGGGAGGTCTCTAGCAGCCATATGAAGTTTGACGTACAGTCTCTGCCACACACTGGGGCCGGCATCCATTAAGAATTTCGGACATTGTGAAATCTCAGAGGTATTTTTAGAAGAGGCTTGTTCCTATGAATGAGGAAGTCTGGCAGATGGCTCTTCCGCCTGGATTATTTTTTCTAGCTTTCTACCCATACAGTATAGAGAAAACGCTGGCAAGGCTTCTTTCTCTAAGGACAATGGGGGGAAAAGCCATTCTCAAAACACTGGGCAGCGGCCACAGGACTGCTAGTTTCTAAGGACGCTGTGCCCCTTGACGTGTATATCACCATCCTCTCCTGTGACTGTGACTAATCCACGGGGGAGGCAGGAACGGAAGTCTGAGCAAGAGCGACCCATTTATCACACTGTGAGAGCAGAGACATCTGCGCGGGGCGAGCTCTCGCTGCAGCTGATAAGAATGTTATTCGCCACCCAAAGAGGAAAGACTAGAGTGTGTGGTTTTGGCCCATTGGAGCCACTTCCTTAAATGACGTGACATCAGATTGCAGCTTATAGCTGGTTTGCACTGGTCTTACGAAAGACAAATCACACTATCATCCGTGAAGGAAAAGTGACTTTGAAAAAAGAAGTATAGTCTTGTTATGCCTTGTTGTGTGCATTTGGATTGTCATTTGGCCTTAGGTCTGACAGAACAATCTATGAGGGCCCAGAAGAGTCACCTTTGGAACAGTAAGCCCTTTCCAAGAATTTTTAAGAAATCTATTGCACACACAAATTGAAGACACAGAAACAACTTATCAGTCTCTGCTTTGATGACAAACTTCCCCATTCATCTGTAAATCTGAGATGGTTTTGCTCATTCCCTAATTAAAGTTGCGGTTCTCTAGGAGTGCAGATTGCACAGGTTTCCAGAGTGGAAGATTTTTGATGCAGCTCAGGAAAGAGGCATCATTCCTAAGGTTTTGCTATTAAGAGAAAGTGTCACCCTTTCCTTCCCCATTTATACCTGAGCATTCCAAATGCCCATTGGGCTTTAGTTACCCGGGTTTAGTTGCTGGGAACCTAGGTTTCTTGTGCCTATTTAGTAGAGAAACAGCAATAGTGTCCCTAGAAGCCAAGGAAACATGAAATTGACTTAGATACTAAGATTTACCAGCATCTGCTGCGGGAGGCTCCCCACTTACACACACACACACACACACACACACACACACACACACACACAGTGGAGAATTTATCCTACAATCCCAGGAATACTGATTTTGTTTGCTTTCATTTGGTGAGTTTTCAAAGCTGTGACTTCTCCCTTATAGTGAGTAGATGCAGAAAAATTAACCCCCCAGAGTCTCAGAAGAGTTGTTAGGTCTGAGAAATGAGTTTTTCCATCTATAAGGCTATGCTGTGGTGGAACCAACCCTCACTGAGCTGGCGTGTCTGATATGGGCCCTGATGGAAATCCCGCTGGGTCTTCCCCTATATTCTGTGCCTTTCAGAGTCTCAATAATGGGTCATCAGGAGTCGCTATCCCGGGGCTCATTCAGGCCCTAATGATTTTCTGTCCTAGAAATGTTCATTTTTAATTTATCAAATATTTTAAGCATACAATGAATTTTGAAAATAATTTAACTGACATTCATGTATTTCCCTAAGATTTTTCAAGTATTAACATTTTGTCATGTTTTTAGACTTTTAAGAATAAAATATTACAGGTACAGTGGAAGATCCCTCCTTATCTAATTTCCATTTCAATTTCTCATTGCTACCCATAGTGATCACTGTCTTGAAGTCGATGAGTATTATTTCCATTTTATTGCATATATGTGATATACAAAAATCTATATAGCATTGCTATGTTTTTAAAAATGTATATAAATGGTACCTGTACCATTGGACAAGGCTGTTCAAGATCAGGAATTGGTAGTCTACCACCCACAGGCCAGCCATCTGGATTTACAAATAAAGTTTTATTGGAAAACATGCCCTCTCATTTACATATATCTACGGCTGCTTCCTGCTTCAACAGCAAAGTTGAATAGTTGCAATAGAGATTATATGACCCGTGACCCTAAAATATTTACCGTCTGGCCCTTGAAAAAAAACTTTGTTGACCCCTATCAAGAGCAATGATTTTTAAAGTCAGGACCCACGAAAACTATACAGTTAATATCATGATCACACACACACATACTCCTAGAACAAAAGTTTTACAAAACAAAGTTTCACAAATCCTTACTATATATTTTCTCATTTGTTCTGTTTTGTTATAATAAACTGCTGGACAGTAAACTACTGTGACTCACTAAATTGAATTAGCCATTCATTCACTGCTAGTCATTTGAATATCTTTGCTCAAGAATATGTACCTAAAAATAGAATCTAAAATGAATAACTTCATTTTAGGGATATGCATATTCAATTTTACAAGATTCATCAGTGTGTTATTGTATGTGTGTGTGTGTGTGTGTGTTAGTGTACACCAATCTTCAGTCCCACAAACAGTGTTAGAAAGTTCCCATTGCCAGACTGATCTGATAGGTGTGAAATGGAATCTTCCTTTATTTATAATCTGATCACTAAAAAGTTTGATCATCTTTTCATGTGTCAATTGACTTTTCATGTTTTTTCTTTTTGTGAGTTGCCTTCACACCCGTTGCCCTTTTTTTTAATGAGGCCATTTGTCTCTCTGTTGTATTCTTTTTATATTCTGGATACTAATACTTTATATAGATTACAAATAGGTGGGTTGCCCACCCCCAGTGTTTGTTTTTTTTCACTTTTTTTTTTTTTTTTAAGATTTTTACTGGGGAAGGAGAACAGGGCTTTTTATTGGGGAGCAGTGTGTACTTCTAGGACTTTTTTCCAAGTCAAGTTGTCGTCCTTTCAATCTTTGTTTTAGAGGGTGCAGTTCAGCTTCAAGTTGTTGTCCTTTCAGTCTTAGTTGTGGAGGGAGCAGCTCAGCTCCAGGTCCAGTTGCTATTGCTAGTTTCAGGGGGCGCAGCCCACCATCCCTTGCAGGAGTGGAACCGGCAACCTTGTGGTTGAGAGCCCTCGCTCCAACCAACTGAGCCATCCGGGAGGCAGCTCAGCTGAAGGTGCCATGTTCAATCTTAGTTGCAGGGGGCAGAGCCCATCATCCCTTGCGGGACTCGAGGAGTTGAACTGGCAACCTTGTGGTTGAGAGCCCAATGACCATGTGGGAATCGAACCGGCAGCCTTCGGAGTTGGGAACATGGAGCTCTAACCACCTGAGCCACCGGGCCGGCTGTCACTTTCTTTATAGTGTCTTTTATCATACAGAAATTTTCAGTTTTAAAGCAGTCAAATTTATCATTTTTATGGTTTTATTATTATTTTTTTAAATCTCATTTAAAAGTTACTTCCCTTACCCAAGATCAAGATTTTCTCTGATATTTTCTTCTAACAAATTTTAAACCTTGGGGGTTTTTTCCATCAAAAATTCATGTTTGTACATCGTGTGAAATATAGCTCTGCCTTCTTTTTTTCTTTTGTCCTATTATTTGTAGCTGGTGTATGTGTACCATGATGAACTGACTTGTTCATTCTTCCATGACTAAACCAACACAACGTTGGTTGTCACATAGCAAGTTCCTATAGACAGAGATCTCTGTCCACAAAATAATGGCCCCAGATATATCAGAAACAAATCTTTATTTATCTCACTTATAATACAACCAGGTCTAGATGGTTTTATAGGCAAGTTTTAGCAATTTTTCAAGGAACATATGTTCCCTGTTTTAGACAAACTGCATAAGATCACTTATAAAGAGAAAAGGTTACCCAATTCATTTTATGCTTCTAATGTAACCTTTATACCCAAACTAGACAAGAGCAGTACAGGAAAGAAAAATTATGGGCTAACCTCACATTTGAGTATATATTTTAAAATCCTAAATTAAATATTAGTAAAATTGAATCCAGCCATGTGTAGTAAATTAAGTTTATGCAAAGTGTGCAAGCATGGGTTAATTTTAGAAAAATTATTAATGTAACATCACATCAACAGAGTAAAGTAGGAAAATGATATGATTTTTGTACAGATGTAGAAAAAGCATTTGATAAAGTCTAGTAACTATAAGTGATTTAAAAATATAAAACACTTAGAAAACTTGAAATAGAAGCACTTCCTTAACCTGAAAAAGAGCATCTACCAAAATCTGTAGCAAACATGGACTCGGTGTTAAAGCACCCCTTGTCATGCTCTGGCATCGCGTTCCCTCTTTGCACCTGGCACCTGAGAACTTTTCTTTCTTTCAGTGCTTTCTGTTGCTTTTTTTTTTTTTTTTTTTTTTTTTTTTTTTTTTTTTTTTTTTTATTAATTATTTATTAGTTTCAGGTGTACAAAACAAGGTAATACTTAGACGTTCATCATTTATATCCCTCATACTGTGAACCCCCCTCCCCCCATCCACTATCCCTCCGACCTCACACTGAACCATCACATTATATATATAAAATTATAGTTGGCATTCATTAATGTTTAGCTTCTGATGTACAATGCCATGATCAGGTATCCACAGTATCCCTGAGGTGGTCTCCCAAATAGGACGCATGTCCATCGAATACCCAACAAAATCTTTACAACATTATAGAATACCTTCCCCAAATTAATTTTCAAAAGAAAAACCCTGAGGCCATCTTGTGGTTACCAGCTGCTTCCAAATCCCTTCACCTTTCCCCTTATCCCCAACCCCCTCCCACACACCCATCTAACCACTCTCGGTTTTTTCTCTGCGTCCCCAAAACTGACTCTGATTAGTTCATTCACATAGTCTTTTCTTTAGATTCCATATATAAGTGAGATCATATGGTACTTGTCTTTCTCTTTCTGACTTATTTCACTTAACATAATGTTCTCTAGATCCATCCATGTTGCTGCAAATGATAAGATTTCTTTCTTCTTTATGGCTGCGTAATACTCCATTGTATAAATGTACCACAGCTTCTTAATCCAGTCATCTACCGATGGGCATTTTGGTTGTTTCCATATCTTGGCTATTGTGTAAAGTGCTGCAATAAACATAGGAGTGCATACAGATTTTTGAATTGGAGTTTTGGATTTCTCCGGGTAGATGCCTAGGAGTGGAATTACTGGATCATAGGGTAGTTCCATTTTCAGATTCCTGAGATACCTCCATACTGTTTTCCATAGTGGCTGCACTAATCTGCAGTCCCACCAACAGTGCACTAGCGTTCCCTTTTCTCCACATCCGCGCCAGCATTTGTTGTTTGTTGATTTATTGATAATAGCCATTTTGACTGGAGTGAGGTGGTATCTCATTGTGGTTTTTATTTGCATTTCTCTGATGGTTAGTGAGGTTGAGCATTTCTTCATATGTCTTCTTGCCTTCTGTATGTCCTTCTTAGAGAAATGTCTCCCCAAGTCCTCTGCCCATTTCTTAATTGGGTTGTTTGTTTTTTTGGAGTTGAGTTGAGTAAGTTTTTTATAGATTTGTGATATTAATCCCTTATCAGATATATCATTGGCAAATATCTTTTCCCATACAGTAGGATCCCTTTTTGTTTTATTGATGGTTTCCTTTGCTGTGAAAAAACTTTTTAGTTTGATGTAATCCCACATGTTTATTTTTTCTCTTACTTCACTCGCGCGAGGGGATATATCAGTGAAAATCTTACTCCGGGTAATGTCCATGAAGTTTCTTCCTATATTTTCTTCTAGATATTTTATGGTTTCAGATCTTACATTTAAGTCTTTAAGCCATTTTGAATTTGTTTTTGTATATGGTGTAAGGAGGTGGTCCAGCTTCATTTTCTTGCACGTGTCCGTCCAGGTTTCCCAACACCACTTATTGAACAGACTATCTTTACCCCATCGTACATTCTTGCTTCCATTGTCGTAGATTAGATGGGCATATAGGCATGGATTTATGTCTGGACTCTCTATTCTGTTCCATTGATCTATGTATCTATTTTTATGCCAGTACCATGTTGTTTTGATTACTGTAGCCTTGTAGTATAGTTTGAAATCAGGTATCGTTATACCTCCCACTTTGTTCTTATTTCTCAAGATTGCTGAGGCTATCCGGGGTCTTTTATGGTCCCATATAAATTTTAGGATTATATGTTCTATTTCTGTGAAAAACGTCGTTGGTAGTTTGATAGGAATTGCGTTGAATATGTATATTGCCTTAGGCAGTATGGACATTTTAATTATATTAATTCTTCCTATCCATGAACATGGAATGTGTTTCCATCTATTTATGTCTTCTTTCATTTCTTTCTTCAGTGTTGTATAATTTTCTGAGTACAGATCCTTTACATCTTTGGTTAGATTTATTCCCAGATATTTTATAGTCTTTGGAGCAATTGTAA
Source organism: Rhinolophus hipposideros (assembly GCF_964194185.1). Classification (NCBI taxonomy): domain Eukaryota; kingdom Metazoa; phylum Chordata; class Mammalia; order Chiroptera; family Rhinolophidae; genus Rhinolophus; species Rhinolophus hipposideros. The sequence continues at coordinate 38,103,123 of NC_138050.1, read as the reverse complement.
ATGGAATTGTTTTTTTAATTTCTCCTTCTGCTATTTTATCATTGGTATATACAAATGCAACTGATTTCCGAATATTAATTTTATATCCTGCTACTTTACTAAATTCATCTATCAGTTCTAATAGTTTCTTGGTGGAGTCTTTAGGGTTCTCTATATATAGTATCATATCATCTGCATATAATGATAATTTTACTTCCTCCTTACCAATTTGGATGCCTTTTATTTCTTTCTCTTGTCTGATTGCTGTGGCTAGAACTTCCAGCACTATGTTGAATAGAAGTGGAGAAAGTGGGCAACCTTGTCTTGTTCCTGATCTTAGGGGGAATGGTTTTAGCTTTTCCCCATTGAGTATGATGTTAGCTGTGGGTTTGTCATATATGGCCTTTATTATGTTAAGATATGATCCCTCTATTCCCACTTTCTTAAGGGTTTTTATCATAAAAGGTTGCTGTATTTTATCAAATGCTTTTTCTGCATCTATTGATATGATCATGTGATTTTTATTTTTCATTTTGTTAATGTGGTGTATCACATTAATTGATTTGCGGATGTTGAACCACCCCTGCATACCAGGGATGAATCCCACTTGATCATGGTGTATGATCTTTTTAATGTATTGCTGAATTCTGTTTGCTAATAATTTGTTGAGAATTTTTGCATCTATGTTCATTAGAGATATCGGCCTGTAGTTTTCTTTCTTTGTGGTGTCTTTGTCTGCTTTTGGGATCAGGGTGATAGTGGCTTCGTAAAAAGTGTTTGGGAGTCTTCCTTCCTTCTGGATTTTTTGGAAGAGCTTGAGGAGAATAGGTGATAATTCTTTTTTGAACGTTTTGAAAAATTCACCTGTAAAGCCATCTGGTCCAGGGCTTTTGTTTGTTGGGAGATTATTGATTACTGATTCAATTTCCCTGGTGGTAATCAGACTGTTCAGGCTTTCTGTTTCTTCTTGAGTTAGCTTTGGAAGGTTGTGCGCCTCTAGAAAATTGTCCATTTCTTCAAGGTTGTCAAATTTGTTGGCATATAGTTGCTCATAGTAATTTCTTACAATTTTTTGTATTTCTGTGGTGTCTGTTGTCACTTCTCCTCTTTCATTTCTGATTTTATTAATTTGGGTCCTCTCTCTCCTTTTTTTAATGAGTCTGGCTAAAGGTTTGTCAATTTTGTTTATCTTCTCTAAGAACCAACTCTTGGATTCATTGATCTTTTGTATTGTTTTTCTGGTTTCTATTTCATTTATTTCTGCTCTGATCCTTATTATCTCCTTCCTTGTGCTCCCTTTGGGTTTATTTTGCTGTTCTTTTTCCAGATCCCTTAAGTGTGAAGATAAACTGTCAGTTAGTGATGTTTCTTGTTTCTTTAGGTAGGCCTGCAGTGCTATGAACTTCCCTCTTAGGACTGCTTTCGCAGCATCCCATAGATTTTGGGTCGTCGTGTTCTCATTCTCATTTGTCTCAAGATATCTTTTGATTTCTTCTTTGATCTGCTGCTTGACCCATTCATTATTTAGCAACATGTTATTCAGCCTCCATGAATTGGTGTATCTTCCTGGTTTTTTTCCCCTGTAGTTCATTTCTAATTTCATAGCACTGTGGTCAGAGAAGACAATTGGTATGATTTCAATTTTCTTAAATTTATCAAGGCTTGTCTTGTGTCCTAACATATGATCTATTTTAGAAAATGTTCCATGAGCACTTGAGAAGAACGTGTATTCTGCAGCATTGGGGTGAAATGCTCTGAAAATATCAATTAAGTCCAACTGCTCCAAAGTATCATTTAAGGCTGTTGTTTCCATATTGATTTTCTGTCTGGAGGACCTGTCCCTTGTTGTCAGAGGTGTGTTGAAGTCCCCTACTATGATAGTGTTGCTGTTGATCTCGGTCTTTATGTCCATCAGTACCTGTTTTATATATTTAGGTGCTCCTATGTTAGGTGCATAGATGTTTACTAGGGTTATGTCCTCTTGTCGGATTGATCCCTTTATTATTATATAGTGCCCATCTTTGTCTTTTAATATTTTTTTCATTTTAAAGTCTATTTTGTCAGATATAAGTATTGCAACTCCAGCTTTTTTTTTGCTTCCATTTGCATGAAATATGTTACTCCAACCCTTCACTTTCAGCCTGTGTGTGTCTTTTGATCTGAAATGAGTCTCTTGTATACAGCATATACAAGGGTCTTGTTTCCTTATCCACTCAGCCACCCTATGTCTCTTGATTGGAGCATTTAATCCATTTACATTTAAAGTGATTATTGATAGGTACATAGTTATTGCCATTTTTAGATTTGTAGTAAATTGTTTTCATCTTTCTTCTATTTACAGAAGTCCTTTTAGTATTTCTTGCAATGCTGGCTTGGTTGTCATAAATTCTTTCAGTTTGTTCTTTTCTGGGAAGCTCTTTATCTCTCCATCGACTTTAAATGATAGCCTTGCTGGATAAAGCAATCTAGGTTGTAGGCCTTTGTGTTCCATCACTTTGAGTATCTCCTGCCACTCCCTCCTTGCCTTCAATGTTTCTGTAGAAAAGTCATTTGATAGTCTTATGGGAGTTCCCTTGTATGTAACCTTCTGCCTTTCTCTTGCTGCTTTCAAGATTCTCTCTTTGTCTTTAAGCTTTGCCATTTTAACTATAATGTGTCTTGGTGTGGGCCTGTTTGGGTTTATCCTGGTTGGAACTCTCTGCACTTCCTGGGCTTGTATGTTGGTTTCCTTCATCAGGTTAGGGAAGTTTTCTGACATTATTACCTCAAATATGTTCTCAATCCCTTGCTTCTTCTCTTCGCCTTCTGGTATTCCTATGATGCGCATGTTGTTGCGCTTGATGTTATCCCAGAGGTCTCTTAACCCATCTTCATTGTTTTTTATTCTTTTTTCTTTCTGTTGTTCAGTTTGAGTGATCTCTGCTAACTTGTCTTCTAAGTCGCTGATTCGATCCTCTGCTTCATCTAACCTGCTGGTCATTCCTTCAAGTGAGTTCTTAATTTCGGTAATTGTGTTTTTTAGTTCTAGCTGGTTGTTTGTTAAGATTTCTACATCCTTTTTTAGCTCTAACTGGTTGTTCTTTATGATTTCTATATCCTTCTTTATGTCTTCTCTAAGCTCCTTAAACATTCTTATCACCAGTGTTCTGAACTCTGTCTCTGACATGTTGGTTACCTCTGCTTCATTTGGTTCCAGTTGTGGAGGTTTCTTCTGTTCTTTTATTTGGGACATGTTTCTTTGTCTCCCCATTCTGACTGACTCTCTGTGTTTGCTTTGATGTATTAGGAAGATCCCCTAGAGCTCTTAGTTCTTGCTGGGTTATCTTATGTAGTATGTGTCTTTTATATTTGACTTGGACTACTTCGTTCTTCTCTGAATGTGCTCCACAGGAGGCTCGTGTGTTTAGTATATCGTCCTGTTCAAGAAGAACTTTGATTGCTTTTTGCTTGTGAGTAGGTGGGCTTAACTCCTAGGCCGTCTAGTTGTGAAACTTGGCTCTGCTCACCACAGGGTGTTCTGCTGGGTGAGGGTTGGCCACTTAAATGAGGTTTGGCCTCTATGGGCTCTTGTGCCTTCAGAGAATTCCCTCTGGGTGTGTGACTTGTAGGTCAAACTCGGTAGTACTCTGGTTTGGTCCAGAGTTGGCTTCTGGAAAATGTTGAATCTTGTGCCTCTTAAGCTGGGCCCTGGTAGGGCAGTTTCAGCACAAATCAAGTTACCAAGTACAACAACAACAACAACAAAGAAAACAAATCAAGTACATTCACAAATAAAATACAACCGACAATCCCCCCTCAACATAGGCAAAGATATCAAAGCAATAATGACAGAACAAAGCAAATCACTACAAGCAGAAAAAAAAAAAAAAAAAAAAGGAAGTACCAAGCAAAGCAAAACAGAAAGCAGAACCAGTCTTGGCTTAAGCCCACCAGGTAATCTCCAGGTTGTCCTCTGCTGTGCCAAAGAGTTCCCTGCCTATTGCGCAGGCAGCGCTGGTCACCTGGTGCCCAGAGTGAATTTGGGAGTGTAGATTTAAATGCGAGGGGCTGAGGGGTCTGGATGACAGTTTTCAGAGAGACCATGCAGTTTCTGTCCTTTCCTGCACAAATGCACGCTGAGAGTAGCTCCACCAGCCCTGTGGTCAGTATTCCTGAGTCTTAGGGCCCTCCTTCCATGGGTGACTTGTAGGTCAAACCCGGTAGTACTCTGGTTTGGTCCAGAGTTGGCTTCTGGATATGTTGAATCTTGTGCCTCTTAATCTGGGCCCTGGTAGGGCAGTTTCAGCACAAATAAAGTTACCAAGTACAACAACAACAACAACAACAACAAGGAAAACAAATCAAGTACATTCGCATGTAAAATACAACCGACAATCCCCACTCAACATAGGCAAAGATATCAAAGAAATAAAGACAGAACAAAGCAAATCACAACAAGCAAGGAAAAGAAAAAAAAAGAAGAGAAAGAAAGAAAAAAAAGAAAAAGAAAAGAAAGGAAAAAAGAGAAGAACAAAGCAAAACAACACAAAACAAAACAAAAACAAAAGCAAAAAAACAAAAAAGCAAAACAAAACAAACAAACAAACAAACAAACAAACAAAAAAAATCACCAAGCAAAGCAAAACAGAAAGCAGCACCAGTCTTGGCTTAAGCCCACCAGGTAATCTCCGGGTTGTCCTCCGCTGTGCCAAAGAGTTCCCTGCCTAGTGCACAGGCAGCGCTAGTCACCTGGTGCCCAGAGTGAATTTGGGAGTGTAGATTTAAATGCGAGGGGCTGAGGGATCTGGATGACAGTTTTCAGAGAGACCATGCAGTTTCTGTTCTTTCCTGCACAAATGCACACTGAGAGTAGCTCCACCAGCCCTGTGCCCAGTACTCCTGAGTCTTAGGGCCCTCCTTCCGTGGGTGACTTGTAGGTCAAACCCGGTAGTACTCTGGTTTGGTCCAGAGTTGGCTTCTGGATATGTTGAATCTTGTGCCTCTTAAGCTGGGCCCTGGTAGGGCAGTTTCAGCACAAATAAAGTTAGCAAGTACAACAACAACAACAACAACAAAGAAAACAAATCAAGTACATTCACAAATAAAATACAACCGACAATCCCCACTCTACATAGGCAAAGATATCAAAGAAATAAAGACAGAACAAAGCAAATCACAACAAGCAGAAAAAAGAAAAAAAAAGAAGAGAAAGAAAGAAAAATAAAATAAAATAAAATAAAAAAATAAAAAATAAAAAATAAAAATAAAAAAATAAATAAAAATAAAGACCACCAAGCAAAGCAAAACAGAAAGCAGCACCAGTCTTGGCTTAAGCCCACCAGGTGATCTCCAGGTTGTCCTCTGCTGTGCCAAAGAGTTCCCTGCCTAGTGCGCAGGCATCGCTAGTCACCTGGTGCCCAGAGTGAATTTGGGAGTGTAGATTTAAATGCGAGGGGCTGAGGGGTCTGGATGACAGTTTTTAGAGAGACCATGCAGTTTCTGTCCTTTCCTGCACAAATGCACGCTGAGAGTAGCTCCACCAGCCCTGTGCCCAGTACTCCTGAATCTTAGGGCCCTCCTTCCAAGGATGAGTGGGAGGGGGCGGGCGGGAGATCTCTAAGCTGCTGAAAGCCGGGAGCTGCGACTGCCGCTTACTGCTGAACTCAGGGATTGCTTCCGCGGTTGCCCTTGCCCCGCCGCAGGCCAGCCAGAAAGGGTGGGGCCTGGGGATGGAGGGGTCTCCTCCCTCCCAGGCCAGCCACTCACACTCCTCCCGCAGGCCTGAAAAGGTGGTGGCTGGGGGTGTGGGAGTCTCCTCTCTCCTCGTCCAGCGAAAATCCCCTCCTCCCAGCCTCTTCCGATGGTCAGAGCCGGCTGCCAATCTTCCCAGCGCCTGAGCGCAGACGCCCCTCTGTAATCTGACACTGTTTCTCAGTTAGGGGTAGTTTGAGTCTCTGGAAGGGCGGGGGGAGGATTCGAAAAGCGCGGTGAGGGGCCCAGGTGTGGCGTCTCAGTTCTTTGTCTGCCCTAGGGCCCACGAGCTGCCCGCCCCGGCGGGAGCGATCAACTGTGGGACGCAGGGAAAGAGCTCACCTCCTGGACCCTACGCTCTCCGCCACACCCTGGGCTCCCGTGGGACTCTAGAGCCCCGGGTGCTGCCCTCCACTTTTTCTGTGAGCACGCTCCTCCCCCCCGCTCGCCCACCTAGTGCACCTCAAAGCAAACCTTCCACGAGCCTCCGTCCGACCTGGGAGCCGCGCAGCAACGCTGCACGGCCTGTGCTCCGCTTCCAGGAGTCTGCGTTCCGTAGTCCCGGCGCCGCCGGCCTCGGCTCCGCGTGGGTGGGGGTGGGGGGGCGCGCTTCCACTTCGCTGTCCCGCCTCCTCCCCTGCTTGTAATCCGCGCACACCTTCAGGCAAATTCCTCCACGAGTCTCCCCGCTGTTCTGCGTGTTCTATATCTCCCTGTGTCTTTAGAGCTGCAGTTTACCGCCAGCCGCCGCCGCCGGCTTGATTCCACCGCGCGACCGCGCGTTTCCTCTCCGCTCCCTTCTTTCTTCCCCTGCTCGCCCAATTTGCGCAGCTTCAAGTAATCCTTACACGAGTCTCTTAGGAGTCTCTTAGCTGTTCTGCGTGATGAGCGAAGAGTTGTTTGATGGGTTATATGTCCCGTTTGTAATAAAATCCGGAGGAGAACTCAGAAAATGTGCCCCGCTGCCGCCATTCCTATGACGTCCGCTTTCTGTTGCTTTAAATAAGTGTGCGTGTGTGTGTGTGTGTGTGCACGCGCGCGTGCACTTTTACATACATTTGTGTATTTTATAGTTTTATCTATTTATATACATGTCATGGCGTGTTTTCCTAAGTTTGTGGAATGGGGCACTGTGCCAACTCAGCAGCTATGGTGCTGGAATTTCTCCCTTGGCAATTTTCTGGGCTTGCAGACCGAGAGACTGCAGAGACCCCTCTGGAGGGGGCGGAGTAGTTGGATTGCCATAAAGCTGGCTTCTCTCCTCGACTAAGGAGTTGTCGTTATTCACAACTTCAGATCTTGGCTGCATCTGGAGAACATTTACTGATGGATCTGATGAGGATAAAAATCTTCTATGAAACTTTCTTTGATTGTATTTTTTTAAGAGGGTAAAACAAAGAAAGGTAATCTACGGCTATCATAGCACTTCCCAAGGATTTGACAGTTCCAAGATCTTTGGACATTGGGACATTGAAATATAAAGAATACTATTGTAATATTGTCATCGCTGTCACACTTACGTGTAACAGCTTTACAACATTTTTCATGGTGGTTCTAAGGGTTGGAGATGGAGAGAGAGAGGTTTCTAGAGAGGACATCTCATGGTAGCAAACAAACTTTCTCTAAACTTCTGTCAGTAAACAAGGGATTCCAGGGACTGTGAAGACCAATACAGGGCTTGGCCGTGTTGAATACAAAGGACAATCAATCCATTCTTGACTGTAAGGTCATATGCATTAAATAAGGCAGTGCCAATGCCAGATCAATACTGTATTGTATATTTCCTACAGCAAATACTGAGATATAGATCTTCTGTCGTGGGAACAGGAATGTCATCAGGAAATAGCAGTTCTGACAAATCTGGGTTACCACCAACAGGAAAGAGCTGGATTGATTGTGGTCTCTCTGACTTTGTGCGGAAAATGTCAGGTCAGAGTGAGTGTTCATCTAGTCCTTGGAAAGGGGAAGGAGAAATCAATAAGCTAAACACTCTGCCTAATGAGGGAACTGTTTTCTCCAAGGTGAAGTTCTCTGTTCTTGAACTTGGTATTCCTGTCCCTGATATATTGGCAATGCTGCCTTAGAAGTGTGACAGAAGATTCCATAGAAAGCTTACGGGCAGATTCATCCTATAGTTCTGGAATAAGGGTTACGTGAACATGCTTCTATCTGAGCATTGCACTTGAAGCCTAGTTAAAATTTCAATCAAGTTTCCCTTAATTCCAAGGAACAACATAGACTCTTTGAAGTTATGTCAAGAGAGGACCAGGCAAAAAAGAAATCCCATGTTTTCAGTCCTGATTTGCAATTCACTTGTTCTGTGATCTTGCAAATGCTACCCAATCTTTGTATATCTCTACATATGGGCTTGTATGATAATATTCCATTTTTCTTTGCAGAGATGTTACATAGGATATACTAGGTGACATAAATGTTTTGGCAGACAGGGTCAGACTACGAAGGCAGTTTCCCCCAAATCATGATTTTGGCATTTGTCTAAATTTAATAGACTCACTTCTCTTAACCACACCCAAGAGATCGTCTACCATTTAAGTGCACTAGGTTTCAAAAGAGCACCTGTTATCTCTTCCCAGAATATTGTTTTCAAAACTTGCTGGCGTTGGTCAGTTTCAAGAGCGTGGTAGATTCATGGTCCATTGGCCTGGTTTTTGATTAGAAACCAAATTAGTCACTTTTATTGTTTGTTCCTACATTTTCCAGGCACCTTTTAAAAATGAACAAGAGCAGCTCTGATTTGGAAAAAGTGAGCCAGGGCTCCGCGGAGAGCCTCAGCCCATCCTTCAGGGGTGTCCACGTCAGCTTCACCACGGGCTCCACGGACAGCCTGGCCTCGGACTCCAGGACCTGCAGCGATGGAGGTAACAGACTTGATCTTCACAGGGAGGCTAAAATTCTCCCGAGTCTGGAAGGCCAGGCCTGGGGTAACTGCCAGGATTTGGAAGGGCTGAGCTAGACTTACTGTCTTCGGCCTGCTTTCTGCATGAAATAGACTCTACCAAGGAGCAGTTGACGTTAATTCCCTGTTGAATATCTGGCAAGGTGCCTCATCCCGTATTGTGCCTCCCAATTATACGCAGTACAGCCACATGGCAACAAGGCGAGAGGAGGCAGAAGTTGATAGCATGTCGAAAGACTCCTGATTCCTTGGGTAATGAGCCATCTATGTGTAGGTCTGCCCTCCATTTCTGTCTGCTGGGTTAGTTCTCAGGGGATTGGGTACATGCCAACCACAGGTTTTCTCTCTCTTGTCAACCTTCTGTGTTTCTCTCTCTGTCCCTTCCTCCTTCCCCCTCCCTTTTTTCCCCTCCCTCCTTCCCCACCCCACTCCCCCAACCTCAGGCTCTCTCATGTTCATATGTGCACATACACATGCATATACATGCACACAGTTGGACACAACAGGTGTTTCGTAAATGTTTGTTGAATTAAAATCATGGAGGCTTCAGTAGGCAACCATCCATCCCACTTTCTGGATCAAGTTCTAAGGCATTGTATGTGGGTGTGTCCTGATTGGGCACATTCCTGAAAAGGAACTCTCATTTTTCTGTATTGTGATGGATAGTGTTAAAACCTCTCAGCCTTTCGTTCTTTGTGTGTGTGTCCTCTCCTGCATTTTTCTTACACTTGCTGTAGCATGTTAGGTTTCGACAGGTGCTAGCATGACCTCCTCTCTCACTCCTATGGAAGTATTTCTTCTCAGTAGGCAATTTTGGAGTAGAGGCTTCCATTGGAAATTTACTGTCGCCAACATTTTTCTAGCTAGAAGATGAGTATCACTGAGACAAAAACATATGTTATAAGTTAGACTGTGGTGGGTTCTGATGGGAAAGTTCTGATAGCTCTAACTGAAAAACAGGAAATATCTTAGCCTTGATCCGGGTGGGATGTGACAAAAGAGGATTTTCATTTTCTGCAGGTTTTCCTGGGCTTCTCTCTTTTTCCTTTACTCATCCCATTGTGCAAAAATTCCACAAAACAGATTATGCCATAGAGGGCTGGGCCGGGCAGGTGAACCATCAGACCCCGTGCTGGTCAGCCCTGACCCACTCGTTTGGGACTGTGCCCGATTCTGAGGGCGCAGTCTGCAGTGGAGCTCTCCATCGGCCACCAGCCAGCTCGTATTGATGAAAACTGGGCTTAAGTGCACCAGCACATTGTTTCTCAGAACCAGCAAATTATGATGATTGCTTTCAGAGTTCTTACAGTCTATCCAGGCAGATAAGATTAAAACACGTGACACATTCCCACCCATGGGTGGATGGAACAATCTAGGAAGTTGAGCTCCCCAGGACATGGGTGCTTATAAAGGCTGATGGAAGAGAAAGAAATCAATGAGAGCTAATAGAGGGTTCAGGCAAGGCTTTTCAAGTAGATGGGACTTCAGCTCACGTCTGAAGTGTGGTTAGCATTGAGGAGGAGAGAGCTTTGCAGGTAAAGGAAACAAAAAGAGGGGAGCAAAGGCTCAGGATCAGCAGTGCACGTTGGGAAGAGGGTAAGAGCAGCCTGACACACTTTAGTGGAAGCAGAGGAGGGGGAAATGGGTTGGTGGCAAGCAGGAAGCTGGATTGTATACTGCTCTCGAAACCAATTTATAGAGGTAGGAAAAAGGGAGCCACGAGGGCTTGATGAGTACAACGGTGACACCCAACTCAGACATTTTTAAATTAAAATGAATACATTTTCATGGTTATTCTTTTATCATGAGGCAGTTAGTCAATGAAAATGCATCCCAAAATTTGGATTCCTGGATCCACAAGAAGGTAACCTTGTTACCAGACACTGGCTCCCTAGAATGAACCGTTTCTATCTGCTGCTCCTATGTATGACTTTGTACCCAGAAATTGGCTAAAAACCAAAGACTATCTCTCCCCCCCCCTCTTTTTTTTAAACATCTCTTAAACATTAATTTGGAGAATATCCAGAACCACTGGTCATGAAATGTAAGAAACCCTTCATTGAGCTTTGGATCATTAACCAAGGCCGCTTGCTTTAGATCTCTTACTGAACAATTATGTTTCAGCCCCATGAGTCCTTACTTTTACCACATAGCCGAACTAGTCACCCATCACACCTGTTACTATTTGGCATCTAGTTCTGAAGCTGAGAGAGTGGATCAGAATTGGAAAGGTAGAATTAGTTCAAGCTAAAGTTCCTTGAAACCAGAATGTGGTGTCTACCTCTCTAATATTATGCACTAAGTCATAATATACGTTTAGACTACATATGTATTTTGTCAGTAGGAATTCACTGATGAAAATGATAGCTATCATTGACTTTTTTGCATCCGCAATGGAGTGAGGTGAGGACAAAGTCATCCCAGTGCATAATAGTAGCTTATGTAAACTTGGAACATCATGAGGTTTTTATTATTCAGGTTTTGTGGCAAAAAAAAAAAAAAAAAGCTTTAAATTTTATAAGAAAAACAATTGAAATCGACAACTTTGTTGCATCTTTAAAGTGAGTCTGTCTAAATTTTATGTTTGTGAAATATCATTTGTGTATCGATGTTAATTTTGTATCTTTATGCTTGTATCGCATTTCATACTCCTCAAAGCACATCTGTTACCCCATTTGTCCATGTGAGCAGTTCAATTGAACAGTGAGTCAATTCAGTGGAAGGAAAAATCCATCTATGCAGTTGTTTAGTTTATGCTTGGTGTGGGAGGGACAACGTGCATGTGTCGGGACAGACTATGAATGCTGGCAAGGGGAGGCTTGTCTGCAGTGAATGGGTGGATGGATGTGAGGGGAAATTGTCGGCTAAATGAAATTGTCATCAGAAGACTCTTGTGCTTTAATTGGTTACTTTTAAATATGCAAACCTCATGTCCCATTAAGATCATTTTCCTTTTTATTTTAGGGTAAAATTCAGTTCAGCCCTTGGATAAACATATGTGGATGCCAGGCTCCCAGGGTACAGGAGATTAGAGAGTGTTCTATTGAACTGAAACTGTTGGTACAAACACGAGATAAGAGGTCTAATTATACAATGAACATAGGTATAAACTCACATGAAGTTATGTAGCAGGGCAGTGTCGGTATTATTTTTATAGCCAGCAAACCAGAGATACAGAAAGTTAAGTAAATATCTTGACAGTAGCCGCTTGTTTTTCTCAATAATAATGCCAAGTAGGTTTTTTAAATATGTACATGAATTCAGTCGTTGATTTGGTAGATATTTGTTAAATATAAACGATGTACTGGGTATAATTCTAGATGTTGAAGATACAGCAGTAACACACACAAAAATGCTCCCCCCCAAATGCCCCATCCTTTCTTTAATGTGGGGAGAGATGGACAACAAGGAAGATAAAGGAGTAAAGTAGCCATGGATCAGATGGCAGTAGGTGCTATGGGGAAAATTGAGCCAGGAATGTGGCAGGGAGGGGTGGGAGGACCTGTGAAGGGCAGAGACAGTTAGTCACAAAGATCAGACATCAGTCAGAATAAATGACAGCCTGACTTCCATTGAGCATTTGCTCCCCCACTCAGGCTGTCACCTGAGACTCTATAAGAAGAAAGAGTATGTTTTTAAGGGTGGTCTTGAAAAAGGCTTCTAACACTCTCTAGTTAAAAATGGTGTATTTTCTGACTATTAAATAGACATGTTAAAGCACTTGATCCTAAATGGATGGTGTTGGTCTAATATATTACACTGGAGTTTGCCCCACCCTCCCACCCACATGGAGATAGTCATGGGTTCTGGTCTGGGAGGTGCATTACTGAAGGAGGAAGGAGGTATCCCAGAGGAAAAGGTGCTCATTTTTAAGGTTGTCTGTGCCCTGAGCCCCTACAGTATCACTAAAATGAAGCTTCATCTTTGTTTAAAATATTTTCCTTCAAACTGAATTTTCAATATATATACTACCTCAGGAAAGCCAATGCTTGTCTATGGTAAAAATTCAAACAGTAGAGAAAGGTATGGAGTCAAAGACTTCAGATAACCTGCATCGTAGCTCAAACTACCACGTGGAGCACGTATCAGCTCAGAAATTTTTATCTATATCATAGACCTCATTTCCATGCATTTTTGTACTTATATCTTGAAGTCTTTATGTCAGAATCTCTAGATCTACCTCACTTTTTAAAAGTTTTTTATTGGGGAATACTGGAGGACAGTGTGTGTCTCTAAGCCCCATCAGCTCCAAGTCGTTGTCTTTCAATCTAGTTGTGGAGGGCGCAGCTCAGCTCCAAGGTCAGTTACTGTTTTCTATCTGTAGTTGCAGGGGGCACAGCCCACCATCCCCTGTGGGACTTGAACCAGTAACCCTGTTGATAGGAGCTCGCTTTCTAACCAACTGAGCCGTCTGGCCACCCTCTACCTCACTTTTTTTTAATGCTGCATGATTTTTCATTGAATTGGTGAAACCCTTCTCTTATCAATGCATGTTTAGGTTATTTTCATACATATATTCTCAAGTGTACAGTAAGATCCTGTATGTAACATACACTGAAATAATTTGATGAGCGTATCTGAAAGATAAATTCTTAGAAATGGAATTGATGTGTCAAAATATATATGTGTTTTAAATAGATGTTACCAAATTATCCTATCAAAATGTCAATTTCTAATTCCATCAACAGCGTGTGAAAGTGCTTTGAACTAACTTCTACTATTAATTTGGAAAAAAACCCTTAATGATTGTGTTCTAACCGGGGATTGAAAGGCCATGATTCCGGAAGCACCCTTGGGCTGTAGGCATGGAATGCTTTCCATGAACCTTTTTTCCAAACTTGAGACCAGGCTTCTCCTCTTTTGCATGTAAATCACATTCATGTCTTGAAGATTGTTTCTTGGGATGATTAAGTGGTCTGGAGAGACTCCTCACAAATGCCATATTTTCCATCCAGTTGTAAAACGCTAATAATAATGCTTCCATTTTCAGACCACATTTACCTTTTTTAAAAAGGAGTGATTCCTTTTGAAGGAATGCTTTGTTGCATTTTTTTTTTTTAAGCACTTAGAGTTGAGCCTATTCTGATTGTGGGACCAAACAAGAGGTTGCACAATTTTCCTTTAGAGGAAAAAGTTACATGTGAGGATAGAACATTCCCTCCCCCCACCATTCACGTCTTCTGGGGGTGGGGAGAAGAGGTTTGGCAGAAATCTGTAAGACTACCACTTCCTGTGTAACACAAGCGAGGTCCCTACACAGATGGCTTTAGTTTTCTTACCTTTAACGTGAGAAAATTGAACGAGCCACAGGGCATGGGCAAGGTTCCCTCCATCTGCTTTGTTCCCTATGCCTTGTATTTAGTAGGTGCTCAAGAAAAACTAACTGAACGAATGCATAAATCTGATGCAGCCATTTCCAGCTATATACTCTACTATCTTCATTTTTAAAAATGCTACTCTTAAGTTTTTTGAACAAAGGAAAATTCCATTTGCTTTACCTTACTGGAAGCGGGAGAATAGTCAGACACCAAAGCTAAAGTTTGGAGCTTAGGGACTCTTAGCTGGGACTCTGCCCTTTGCCTCCACACTTGCTCAGGCCCAGCTGCTGCCAGGAGGCAGAGCTGTGCACTGAGGGAGCCAAACGGTGCTCATTCATACAGCTCAAAACTGGACTGACCACTTCCTCCCTCAGCTCGTCTCTCATTTTGGCTGTGGAGAACAATGAAAGTACCTATTAAAACCCAGCAAGAAAAGAAGACTCTATAATAAGGAAAACCTTATAGCACTACATTTGAACTTTTGGCCTGCTTTACTACATAGGGCTTAAGCTGATTTTTTCCTGACTTTGAAGCCCTGATTTCTCTTTCCTTTTAAATATAATGGCACCAAACTGGTATACCTTTCCCTTGGGCCTTTTAAGATCCCACCCTGTACACCATGTGTGATGTGTAGTTTCCCACTAGAAACTCTCATCCCTGAAGCACGTGCAATAAAGAGATGCAGAGCTGTTCTTTGTAGTTGGCTACTAGCTTTATATGCAGAATTAGAAATTGAGAAGAAAACAGGAACTGAGATTTGGAGTTCTCTGGCCCAATTAGCATGCAAAATCATTTTACAAACCTACAGTGATGTAACTAATGATGTAGGCAAACTTCCCAGAAAAGTATTTTCCATTCTCACCCCTTTCATACCCGAATTGTAAGCCAGAATTTGGAAACGGATTTAACGCCAGCATAAAACCGGGACATACAGGCATACCTCGTTTTACTGCACTTCTCTTTATTGTGCTTCAGAGATGTTGCATTTTTTACAAATTGAAGGCAAGACCCTCCACCAGCCAAAACTCGCTTAACTGTGATACTCGCTACATTGGCGGTGGTCTGGAACCGAACCCGCAATCTCTCTGAGGTCTGCCTATATTTGATTTTGTCTCATGTGCCTTTAGAGCTGTCCTGAGGATATGGGCTGTTGGCCAGTTTTTCAGGATGTTTTTAGGCACAATTTTCTGAACCAGTGGTTTGCCTGTGAATTCTGAAACTATTTTAGGTGTCAAGGCATATGTGTTCCCTCTTTTTTTTTGGCTCTTCTAAATGCAGAGTGTGGCAGCTGCTGCAAATAGTCACAGTCGAGCCTCCCTGTTGCCTATGGCCGTGTTTAGGAGAAAATTCCCCGCTGAAGAGTCAAGAAAAGGACAGTCAGAGTGGGTCCTTAGGGGTGGCCCCGAGGCCGCAGAAGAAAATAGGTACTGTTTGTCTCGCAGGGGAGAAATCAATTTCAAAAAGGGCCACATGTTGGCATCTATTTCAAAGTAGCCCTGAGAATATTAACAGTTGAGATGTTAGACGGTCCTGAGGTTGCTGGGAGTTGTGGTCTTCTCACCCTCTGTGGTTCCACATCTGGAGAACAGCTTCAAGGACCCATAAGTTCAGAAGGATGCCTCAGGCTGAAAGGCAATATACATTTTTTCCCCCAAATACAAAAAGCACAATATGCCTATATAATGCCCCTTTATATGGGTTAAGTGCACATTTCAGATGAGCCTCACTTCACCGGGTGAGGTTCCGGTAAGTACAGTACTTTATGTCTTTGGGGAACTGCATGGTTGAGGAGCGTTCTGCAGTGCATGCTCTGATTAGGATGTGCTTTACGCAGGGGGTGGGTGACCAGCACATAGCATCTAAACCAGGGGTGTCCAAACTGCGGCCCATGATCCATTGTTAATTGGCCTGCAGCAAATTCCAAAAATATATTTAGTTTACTTAAATAAACCAGGTGAGGCAATACGTAATTCACCTCGAGTGAGTGGCCCGGCTATTTGTGTATTTTACCGCATATGGCCCTTGGTGAAAAACGTTGAAAAAAGTTTGGATACCCCTGATCTAAACAATAAAGGAAAATAAGCCAGCCCACTCTCTACTCCCTGAAGCCACGCCTCTTCCTAATACCCAGTACTCCTTGCCTAAGTAGTTACAGGATACAGATTCTGATCAAAGCCACGGGCAAGCACAGTCCCCACCATCCCCAGGAAAGGCAGAGAACACAGAGGGTCAGGGAGAATGTTGTTTCCTCCCACTGCCTCAAAACATGACTTATTTTTTGTATTAAAGCAGAACCTCTTAATTCTCTTTGGTAATCTATGGAATAAGAGTGTACAGATTATTTAAAAAAAAAAATTCCTGCTATCCTTACAGATTAGAAAGTTCACCTTTGGAAGCTGTGGGAACTAGAGATAGAGGAAGGGTTGAAGCAAGATAACCATCTGCCTAGAGGTATTTTATTTCAGAGGCAGCTTTGAGACAAAATGCATGTTAGAAGAGGTTGAAAATGGAGAGAGTGGCTGAAATTATAGACTATTAGTGCTGGAAGGGGCCTTCACAGTGATGCCATCCCGGCAGTTTAGAAATGAGGAAAGTCGGGGTGGCGTGGAGTAGGTCAACCGCTAGTTACCAGTTCATCCCACTATGAACTCAGCTCAGAGCAGAGGCAGAAAGGGACGCATTGGAGGCATGAAGGCGAGCTTTACAAGGAAAGCAAGGGGGACAAACCAGTAAGGATTGGGAAATAAGCACAAGGCTTACAGAGGGGCCTTAGCCAAGGACCTGATTTGTCACGACCTCCCTGGCCGCGGGACTGGGGACCAGGAGTCCTGACCATAGGCAGGCTGTCCCTGTGACTGGAGGCTCTGATTAAAGCATTGACCAGGGATTCTCATCACACTCCACTTTCTCCCCTCATCCCCTATCTTCTGCGTATTGATAATAAATTGAGAATCCAACAGTTAGGTGGGATTGGGCTTTGGCTTTCGAGAATACAGAAAGGCCAGGAAATGGATGTGGTTCCGCCCAGCCACCCTCTTGCTTATCACCTGGGGGATTGTTGGCTGAGGCTTGGTGTCCGGTGACAGCCCCACACATGAGGGGTCTTGCTACTTCTCCCTTTTGTAGCCTAGGATCTAGTGACTGAATCTCCTCCTCTCAGCCTGTGCTGCTAGAGGAAGGAGGGGAGGAAGTGTCACCACCCAAGCCTTTATCTGTCCCCATGTTGGACCAGCCCTTGGGAGGCATAAAACTTCTTCCTGGGGAGCATGGGGTGGTGGACCTATGGACTCCAGAATTTCAGAACCTGGTGATGTCACCTGCAGTTAGGATCTCCCCTCTGGCTGGCTGTTTCTTGCGTGTCCCCATTCGGACTGTTGAGAGGAGAATACATGGGCGTGAAGCTGACTGGTCCCAACTGCACCACTGCTGCTTGATTTATAATTAACCCGGGCCTCCCGGAAGGGATATAAATCACTCATTCAGCCTTGCTGGCAGGCACCCTGCCTGTCATTAGCCAGGGGGTTAGGTGGAAAGGAAAACTTGTTCCGATCTTGATAAACCACTGGAAGGCTTGAGTGACTGCCTCCTGCAGACGTGGGAGCATGCAAAGCATCCTGCTTCCTCCTGGGTCTGGTGAGAGACGGTGGAGCCTGGAAAGGTATTGATGTGGGATGGGGTGAGGAGGGCTGACAGCCTCCCTCTGCTGCACAGGGTTTTTGTTTGCACGAACCTGTTGGTTCCCAGCTCCTATGTTCAACAATCCGTGTGTACCAGCTTGTCCTTCTGTGAACTTTGCGTTCAGGGATGTACTGGGCAGGAGCGCCCTGCTGCCACATGCTGTCGGGGTGTGTCTGCGTGTCAGTGAGGCCGGGGCATGGATGTCAGTGCTTGCCCTGCCTGGGGCAAGGAGAGCCCTGAGGACACGGGCATTCACCTTGCCGCCCAGAGGGTCCCTCCTCCCTATGGAGCATCCTAAGTGGGGAGACCCACGGTTGATCTAAGGGGCTTGGTACCAGTGTTTGTCCTTAGGGGTCATTCTGTCCTCACTTTGGTTGCAGAAAACAGAGAGGGACTCAGTGTGGGCATGCAAGGTTATTAACTATTCAGGAGTAGTCCTAAAAAGGTCATGTGCATCTGAGTGAGGTGACGCAAAACTAATAATTTGCTTCCTTTGTGGCCTTTCCCTGCTTGCCTCAGGCCTATGTGTTTGCTGTATCTCTTTCATTCTAGCCTTTCTGCTAAGGTGGGGAGGGAGACAGGCACCACATGCCTTACCCTTAAGATGACACGGCACAGTGAGCTAAATGAGGGGTCCATGTCATAAGTACCTATTCCCTTGAATCTAAGACCCATTTTTCTGTCACATTTTAACCTTCAGGATTATAGGGTGCATTTTACAACTACGAATACAGTTAGTGTTTTCTGTTATGGCTTTAAAAGCTGTTTTTAAAATAGTGTGCACATCTTCCAGTCACTTGTTAGAATGAAAGAAACGAGTATTATTTCAATTTGCCCTTTCCTGTTTCCAATGTCCATAACTTTTTCTTACATACTTTTTTTTTTTACCTGAACTCTTGTTTCATTGTGAAACCTCAATGGTATACATTGACACGAAGAGTAAAGTGCAGTCCTCACCCTGTCTACATGAGCCCTTCATTTCACCATCTGAGATGTTTCTAAATTTCCCCTGTGCCATGTGGAACCTTCCCATCGGATTCACTGTCCATGGGCACCCCTCTGGGTCTGCAGAGCTCAGGAAAGACTCTCTTTCCCTTAAGAGCAGTTTCTTTAATAAAATCATGTTCCTCTGCCTTCCAAATTATCCATGGGCCAGCCCTGCTCCCCAAAGCCATTAGGGTGTTTGTCAAAACTCATAGAACTACACACTAAGAGAGGGGATCTTACTGTAGGTAAATTGTGCCCTCTATAAACCTGACTTTTGAAAAAAGATCCCGCCACGCCACACACGTTGAGGTTCGTAGTTGCTCCTGCAGCATTGTTTGCAAAATATTAGAAGCAACCGGAGTGTCTATCAAGAGACAAGTGGCTAAATAAATTACGATACCTTCATATGATAATATGAGATAGCTATTAAAAAGAACTAGATAGATCTGTAAAAAGAACTAGATACATCTGCTCTGAAATATCTCCAAGGTGTAGCATTAAATGAAGAAAAGCAATATTCCAAGAAAAGTTGCTCTCCTTGTATAAATGTGTGCACGTGCATTTGTTGGGTTGTTTGGCGTGTCTTCAGAGGAATATGCTGGGGTGGTTTCCTCTAATGAGAGGGCCTAAGTGCTGAAGGCCAGGTAGGAGGAAAACTTCGTTGCCACTGTCCACCTTTTTTGGCATTTAAAATGTTTTGCGTTGTGCGTAGGTCGTCACTTCAAGAGATAAATAAAAATAAATTGCTTTCAGATAAATAAACCAAACAAAAAACAAACAAATCAAGCCACAGGGCCCTAGAAGTCAGTGGCATTGGCCTCCAGCCTCATTGTTCTTGTTTCTTGTTTTCAGGCCCATCATCTGAGCCGAATCACTCACCCACCAACAGTGGGAAGAAGCTCTTTGCTCCTGTTCCATTCCCTTCGGGCTCCGCTGAGGATGTGTCCCCCAGTGGCCCCCTGCAGCCTCCGCCTCTCCCCCAGAAGAAGTTAGTGAGCCGGGCGGCCTCTTCACCAGATGGCTTCTTCTGGACCCAGGGCGGCCCCAAGCCGAGAACGGCAAGTCCCAAGCTGAATCTCAGCCACTCGGAAACCAACGTCAGTGCCCATGAGGAATCCCACTTCAGCTTCTCCTCAAGCCCCGCGAACCGCCACCACCATGCCTTCTCCTCCTCTGAGCCTCTGGAGAAAACTTTCAAAGGCAGTGGCCACTGGGTCCCAGCCGCAGGGCTGGCAGGCAGCAGAAGCAACAGTGGCAGCCCCCGCCTCCAGTGCAAAGGGGTCCCATCATCCTCCCAGCTGAGCATGGCCAGCCAGGCGTCCACCAGCAGCACCCAGCTTCAGCTCCATAGCCTCCTGAGCAGCATCAGCAGCAAGGAGGGCACCTATGCCAAGCTGGTGGGGCTCTACGCCCAGTCCCTGGCCCGCCTTGTGGCCAAGTGTGAGGACCTCTTCATGGGCGGTCAGAAAAAGGAGCTGCACTTCAATGAGAATAACTGGTCACTCTTCAAGCTGACCTGCAATAAGCCCTGTTGTGACTCAGGAGATGCCATTTATTACTGTGCCACCTGTTCCGAGGACCCCGGCAGCACCTACGCTGTGAAGGTAGGTGCCACCCTTCCTAACATTCTGCAGTACAACCAGCTGCTCCTGCCTCGCCAGAATGGCGGCTTGAGCAAGTCATTTCACCTCTCCCGGCTACAGGAAAATGGTTTGAGTCCTAAGCGTCCTTTTAACATTTCATGCTCAATGATTTCACACTCTGCCTGGCCCAGGACATGGGGCAACGAGATTTGTGCTATGAATAGAAGATTCAGTGCTTTCAGGCGTGAATTGTTGTGAAATAGAGCTGGAAGGAGAGTTAGACTTAGGCATCGTATTGAACAATCGATTGATCATTCAGTGTACAGCTAGACTTCTGACTGAGTATAGTAAGTATAACTACTTGACCTTGAATCCTCACAGGGTAGGTAGGTTTTACAGATGGGGATCTGAGGCTTCAAATGATTAAGTAATCTGCCCGCGGCTCGTTGGGGGCAGAGATGGATCTGAACCCGAGTTTGTCTCCAAAGTCTACATTCCTATCTGTTAAGAAAGATGAAGTTCAGTGGCTGCGTGCGATGTCGGAGGGGTGGTAGGTTGGGGAAGAGGGTTGTCACTTTGTGAGGGCTGTGCATGTCTAGCTATTGCATTGTTTTGTACACCTGAAACTAAAAAAAAAAAGAAAAAAAAGAAAAATGAAGTTCAGAGAAGTGATGAATCCCAGGTAACCCAGCTCTTTAATCTTTGACCCTGGGTTCGAGCCATTGCTGCCACACCCCACTGCTCTGTCAGGGTGAAGCGCGGAGCCAGCTGGTGGAGCGTCTGCACCCATCTGGCCACGCTGCGCTCTGCCACTGACTCAAGTCTGTTCATGTGGCCCCCTTTCTTGTCTTCTTTGGTGTCCCTTGAATATCTATGGGTCTGTGGCCCTCCTATAAATGCAGACTTTCGTGGGAGTAAGGAGGGGAACTCGGAGCTGTCTTCTGCCATCACCTGTCCCACGCTATTCTTTTATTTCTAGTTAGAAAAAAATGTAAACAGTAAGCTAACGTGAAATGGCCATGGTGGGGGAGCGTCATGCTTAACAGCGAAATTTTTTAAAAAAATGTGATAATTATCCGCCAAGGAAAATTGCCATGAATTTTACTTTGAGGCTTTTCTTTTGAGAAATTGGTGATACCACCATAAACTATAGATTGGTCACCCATGGTTTCTGTGTGTAAGGGTTTGTATATAATTACTTGCTGCCTTCCTGTGGGAGAAAAAAAAAAGAACTAGGGAAGGGAATTGCTACTAGGAGGCTTCAGTTTACTATACAGAAATCAAGGCCCTGAAGAACTAGGAAGTGGGGCCAAGGTGGAAGAAAACACAAATGTCTGGATTGAGATTCTGTGGATTTCCTGAATTTCATTGCCTCCTTAATCTACACCCAGCAGCTTCTCTCTGGGTACTCTGTCCTTGCCTGCCACTTCCCCCGCCATGATTAGAAGAACAAAAGAAGCAATCACAGCATTTCCCTTCCTATCAGGATGGTGCTGTATCCAGTCAGGAGGGAGGGAGCACATCCTTCAGTGAGCTGAGCAGTTAGCCTGTTATCACTGTGGGCCCAGAGCCAGAGGACTGTATGCATCCAACAAAAGGGATGTGGATTTGAAATCCTTGAAAGCCCAGGGGATGGAGGTGCCTGCAGGACGTTCTTCATTGTTGCTGGCGCACTGAACCTGAGAAGGTGAGCTGGGCGTCACTTCTCTGCGTTCACCTTCCTGTGTCCAGTGCATCCGTCACTCCCACTGGTCTCCTGGGCTGGACCTGGGGGTTCATTCCGTGCCAAGACACAGCTGACCTCTCCATTGTGAGGGAGGGAAGAGCCTGGAGGAAGAGGCTTACTCCCTCTTGCCCGCGGGGTGAAACTGATGTGTCTCTACTGCAGAGAACTAAAGAGCCACCTGGGGCAAAGGGGTTGGGTTTTTATATCCCTAAGTGACTGGTGTGCAGCTTGCTTTCTAGGACCTCCTAGCATTCGCCACAGTCGGAAGAACAATGCAGAGAGTTGGTACAATGCATCTTTCCCAGAGGATGGTAAAAAGAAGTCTTGCTCCTCATTTCATTAGAAACGTAAACCCTAAAGAAACTGGAAGACAGGCCTCGGCCCTCTAAGGAAGACAGGCCCAGGGCTCTCCGGTCTGACTTTGCCAGACACTTGACAGCTGAAGGACTATCTCTGTACCGTGTGAAAAGGAAATTTGGAGACGAGCTTGAAACACACAAGAGTCTGGGGAACAACAATATCAATTTGCAAATGTGCCTGGCCTGGTCCTGGGGGGCGGGGCCGGTGTGGGATGGGGACCATCATTTCGCACGTGCAGCTGTTCCACTTCATTAACTGTGCAGTCTAGACGGAGTACAGTCATCTGGATTCCGCAGCGGGGGAGCTGGTCCCCCTTCCCACCGCCTGTCTGTTGCTGAGCTCATTTCATCTGTGCCTGGGAAGCGGGTGCCATGGTTGCGAGTCCCCATTAACAAAAGCATGTTCCCACCTGCTCCCCCGAATGCCTGGTGCTGGTCTGTAGGCTCAGCACCCTGCAGCACCAAAGAGAGGAAGCCAGCTCTGCAGCGCTACACCATGAATATGTGGCAGTGAAAATCATTAGCTGTGTGCAAGGTTTTGAAGCTGTTTCATTCCTTAGTCAACGAGAATTCCAGTTGGGTAATTAGGGACCTGTGTGAAGGCGGCTGGGCTTTTTATTTAACAGACGTGACTTAGCCCAGATTCTCAACCGCAAATGAGGCCATGGCTGCAAAGTTTAAAAAGACTCGGCTCAACAAAACCTTTGAAATGTGAGCAGAACCAAAGGTTTGTGTGAAGGTCTTGAGCCAAAACCTAAGCACAGACACCCTGAAAATGAAATGGGGAGAGGGGGTGGTGGTGAGGGGAGACGGGGATTGAGAGGAAGCCTCCTGCCCCCCGACCCTGTCGTCTGTCCCTCCACCCTGCTCTCCATGCAGGTGGTGAGGAAGCTACAGTCCAGCAGAGGACAAGCTCACTGATGTGGGACCAGCTCACTTCCAGTCCAGGGGCCATTTACTCTGCTCCTTCATTTACATCTCTGTGCAAATTGTCAGCAGCTCCTCTGGAGCTCTGCTGGGAGTGTGCTGGGCCCAGGCCTTTCATGCCCTTGAGAAAAGGGATCCTTGGAAACACTTCCCAGGCCCCGGGCATCTGTGCAGTAAGGGCTGGTACAAGAACCTGCAAGCCGGCAGCACCAAGCGTGGCTGCAGCCCAACCTGCCTGAACAGTCACCATAGCAACCTTTCCTGGTGACTGCTCACCTGGGCTAGGCGCCGTGCCGAAAGCCACACCTGTGTGGTGTCATCTAATGCTGACCATGGCCCTGGGAGGAAGGAGCTGTCACTGCCCGGTACACAGAGGAGAAAACAGACTGAGACAAATATAGTCAGTCCTCATTCATGGGTTCTGTATTTATGAATTTGCTGCTAAAATTTATGTGTAACCTCAAATCAATACTTGTGGCATTTTTGTGGTTATTTCTGGACGTGCAGAGAGTGGGGGGAAATTTGAGTCACCTTTACGTGTAAATTCCGAGCTGAGGTAGAATAAGGTGGCGTTCCCCCTTCTCGTTTCAGCACTGTCAACCGTGTCCTTTCCGCCGTCTATTTAGTGCCTCGCTCTTCACATTTTTGTGCTTTTTGTTGGTGATTTTGCAGCTTAAAATGGCCTCGCTGAGTGCTGAAGTCCTAGCTAATGTTCTTCAGTGCAAGAAGGCTGTGATGTGCCTTCAGGAGAGTATTGGATAAGTTTCATTCCGGCATGAATTAGAGTGCTGTTGGCCATGAATGCAAGTGTTAATGAATCAACATCTGTTAAAGAGGCCTCTTTAAACAGAACAGAAACAAACCCATATAAGACAAGGTTATATATTGGCCAGTGGATACAAATATTGTAACCAGAGGCTTGCAAGAACTTCACATTGTATTTCTCCCTAGGACAGTGGTTCAGTATTCACTAATTCAGTGCTCGTGGCTACTTAATAAATAGAACATAACTACCGCAAACAATGGGACTCGGTTGTAACCTGCTAGTATTTGCCGAGTTTATATTTAAGCCAATGTCTTTTGCATTCCAAAGCCCACTTTGACCTCTAGACTACTTCTCAGTTGTATAATCATGAGCAAATAATTTAACCACTTGAAGCCTCAGTTTCCTCCTCTGTGATAGCATCTACCTCACTGGTTTGTTTGAGATTTAATAAGACACTGCGGGGGAGTATTGACGAGGCACAGTGACTCACACACACAAGAGTTCCGTTGGTATCTTGTGACTGAGAAGCTCTCACTGGACGGGGGTGACCCCGACATCAGTAATGCTTTTCCCACATTGCAGATGTGGGATGGCAGCCCAGACAAGTCCATACACAGTGGGGGATATTTATACGCAAGACTGTTTTTTAAGGACCCCACTCCCAACCCCCACTCCAAATTTCCTTTAGTTAAATAGTATTCCAGAAGCCTACCATATAAAAGCTGAAGGCAGCTGGGTGGGCTAGAACAAGAGCCTGCAGCAATGCCCTTTCCATATGTATTCCAGGATCTGTTTCTGTTAGTGTGATTGGAACCAATGTCTGGGATAAATGCAGTTCCCTTTTATTTCTGTTCTACTTCTATAATAGAGAGATTACTAGATTAATGTGTTACCTCCCCTGCACCCCCCCCCCAATTATCTTGATAAAAGTTTCCTCAGAGGCTGAACTCTTTTATCCTAGGTTTCATGCTGAGAAGGTTTGTATAGCTGCAATATAATATAAATAGACCTCTGTGAAAAGGTGCTCGCCATGGAACTTCTAAAAACAGCACCTGTGAGCATTGTAGTGCTGCACGAACACTGCTGTAATCATCTGAGTGGCAATGCAGCAGCCCGAAGGGTTGTTTGGGGATTGTTTGCAGGATGATGTTTTCTAGGTAGATGCGAGAGGCCTTTCTTCTCAGGATTACATGCTGATCCTTACATTTCTATAACGCATGGCTGAGGTTGCACAATATCCTTTTGAGAGAGGAGACCATCTTCAGTCCTTTCCAGTGTAATTCCAGGGAAATGGAGGCCTGTTGGTGTGTGGCTGTCCAGCTGTGTGGCGGCTAGATGAGGACTGGTGCTGCTCAAGATGCTTGGTCGCTGGCACTGTTGTCAGGACAAGGAGGTGGTGAAGAGGTGGGAAAGAGACGCTTGTGGGATTCCCCGAAGGAGCTGGAGATCAGCTGCTTGTTTATTCTTACCTTTGGTTCAGAGCATGCCTTTGGCCCTCTGGGTTCTCTGTCCCTGGAGAGCTTTCTGTTTTCTTTCAGCTGCTCTGATTCACCCTTGGAGGAAAAGTGTGTGGCCTCCTCATAGCAGTTCCACCAAAATCAGCCCTGCAGGTTGTGCCAGCTAGTAGGCATTGCGTATTTACCTGGATCTAGAAACTAGGGCAGCCTAAGAGAACGTGGCCAAGGCCTAGAGGTTTAAAGCCTGCATCTGCCCCTCAGGTTCCCCAGGAAGGGAGTGCTCCAGCAGTCAAGCACATCTGCTGTCCGCTAGCTGCTGATTCAGGTGTGAGGAGTGCGGAGCAAAGCTGGCTGCCTGTGTCAGCTCTGACTTGGCTTCCTGAGAATTTGCCCAGCCCAAACTGGGGGCAGCATGATGTCTTCTTACCAATCCCAGGGGGCCACACTACGTGTTGTTCTATAGGGACCCCACTCTTGCTGGGTCGTGTGATAATTCTTTGTTTTAACTTTTTAAGAAATTGCCAGACTGTGTTCCAAACTACACCATTTTACATTTCACCAGCAATATATGAGTTTCCATCTCTCTGCTCACTCAAAGACGTGTGTTATTGTCTACCATTTTTCCTATAGCCGTTCTAGTGGGTGTCATCTGGTACCTTGTTGGAGTTTCAATTTGCATTTCCCTAATGAGTCATGATGTTGAACATCTTTTCATGTGCTTATGTTCATTTACATATTTCTTGGGTGAAATGCCTATTAATATCTTTAGCCTACTTTTTGATTGGCAAGTTTATCTTATTACTGAATTGTAAGAGATTTTTGGAAATTGTGAATACAAATCATTTATCACATATGTGTTTTGCACATATTTTTTTTCTCAGTCTATGACTTGCCTTTCTGTTTTCTTAAAAGTATCTTTTGAAGCACGAAAGTTTTGAATTTTGGTGGTGTCAAGTTTATCGATTCTTTCTTTTATGGATCAGGCCCTTGGTTGTGAGATCTGAGAAATCTTTGCTCAACCCAAGATTTCAAAGACTCTCTCCTATGTTTTCTTCTGAAATGTGGATGTTTGGGCTCTTACCCCTAAGTCTGTGTGATCCGTTTTGAGTTCATTTGTGTGTAAGGCTTTACATTCGCCTTTTCGAATGGGGGTTTCCAAACGTCCCAACACCATTTGTTGAACAGAATGATGGATCCCACTCCTGACATCACTTTTCCTTTTCCCCACAGATCTGCAAAACCCCTGAGCCCAAAACGGCCTCCTACTGCAGCCCGTCTGTGCCTGTGCACTTCAACATCCAGCAGGACTGCGGCCACTTTGTGGCCTCGGTGCCCTCCAGCATGCTCGCCGCTCCGGACATGCCCAGGGACCCTCTGCCTGCCCTGCCCTCTCACCCCCCTGCCCAGGAGCAGGACTGCGTGGTGGTCATCACGCGAGAGGTGCCCCACCAGACGGCGTCTGACTTTGTGCGGGACTCGGCCACCAACCATCAGTGTGAGCCTGAAGTGTACGAACGGCGGGTGTGTTTCCTGCTTCTGCAGCTCTGCAACGGGCTGGAGCGCCTGAAGGAGCACAGGGTCATTCACCGGGACCTGTGCCTGGAGAATCTGCTGCTGGTGCACTGCACCCCGCAGGCCACTCCCGGGCCTGCCACCCCCACTCCCCCTGTGTCCTCGGCTTCCTCCAGCACCCCTCCCACCGCCACCTCCCTTTCCCCTGCTGCTACTGCCTCCCCTAGCCCCTCCGCCGCCCTCCCAGCCAGTGTCACCCCAAGCACCGCGGCTCCTCCCGCCTGTCAGGGAGTGCCTAGTGAGAAGCACTTGCCTCGGCTCATCATCAGCAATTTCCTGAAGGCCAAGCAGAAGCCAGGCGGCACCACCAACCTGCAGCAGAAAAAGAACCAGGCCCGGCTGGCCCCCGAGATCGTGTCTGCCTCCCAGTACAGCAAGTTTGATGAGTTCCAAACAGGCATCCTCATCTACGAGCTGCTCCACCAACCCAACCCGTTCGAGGTGCGGGCCCAGCTGCGAGAGCAGGACTACCGGCAGGAAGACCTGCCCCCGCTACCCACCCTGTCCCTCTACTCGCCCGGCCTGCAGCAGCTCGCCCATCTGCTGCTGGAGGCCGACCCCATCAAGCGCATCCACATCAGCGAGGCCAAGCGGGTGCTGCAGTGCCTGCTGTGGGGGCCGCGGAGGGAGCTGGTGGAGCAGCGTGGCACCTCGGAGGACGCGCTGTGCAGCACGTTGCACAACTGGATCGACATGAAACGGGCCCTGATGATGATGAAGTTTGCGGAGAAGGCGGTGGACCGCAGGCGCGGAGTGGAGCTGGAGGACTGGCTGTGCTGCCAGTACCTGGCATCCGCGGAGCCCAGAGCCCTCTTACAGTCCCTGAAGCTCCTGCAGCTTCTGTGAACGCTGGCAGCCCCCAGCCCTGCACTTTAGCTGCCCCTTTCCGTGCCTGGCCCCCGTCCTGACCCCCATACCCTGCCTTGCCTCGGAAACACTGGCGTGTTCCTGGGAGATGGTACAAATGACTGTTATACTGGATGTAATATATATACATATATATAATATATAAATAAGAAGGACTGGATGTCGTTGCCGGCTCAGGCCTTCTGTCCTCCCTAAGTCTTCCCGGTGTTTCCCATAATTATGTGCATTTCTAGCACAGTGCAAGGTCCTGAGGATACTTCTGCCACAGAATGAAGCCTGGACTCTGCCTCTCTACCCCATTATGTGATTGCTTCACCTTCCTGTCAAATGCCTATTGAAAAAAACAAAACAAAAAAAATTTTTTTTAATTTTGATTGAGTCATGAGCAAAACTCTTTTTATCCCCAAGCGTCCAAGTACGTTAGCATCGTTGGTGGGTAAAACTGAACATAAGCCTCTGAAGCAGTGGCCAGGCTACTTGCAGTGTCCTTGGTCTTAGACTTCTCATGAGAGCAGCAGGCCAGTAGGGCCTGGCCGGCTCAGTACCAACTAATCTTCCCTGCGTTTTTTCCCCACCTGGCAGTCTCTTAGGAAGGATGCAGACAGAGCTGTGATGATCCCACAGATTCGGAATTCAACCCCACTGCTCTAAACCATTTCCATTTTGCTAAACCTGGTTACTATTTGTATCGATCAGAGGCCTGGCTAAAAACAGAACCCTCCTCAGATAGTTCATACGCCAAAACCTTAACACGGGACCATTTAGAATGATGTGGCAGGGTTAAGAGGAAAAACAAAGCTGAGGCAAAAGCAAGTGCTGGCATGGGAGAGTCATCTACTCACTCTCCCTGTTTTCCACCTGTCATTGCCAGGAAAAGACCGATGGGACACCAGACAGCCAGGGGGCTTGGGTGATACAGTGGGCAGGATCAGCCTCCCTGGGCAGGGAAAGGGGGAGAATGCATGGGGTGCCAGTTGGCACACAGCCCACTGTTCCTACTGTACCAGATAGTACGAGTGTTTCCACTCACAGACCAGTACTTTCTGCTGTTCTAAGCTCTTTCCCATTTCCCTTTCTAAAAACTCATACATTTAACACACTTACTGGCAACTACAACCTACCGTGTTTCCCCGAAAATAAGACCAGGTCTTATATTAAGTGTTGCTCCAAAAGACGTATGAGGGCTTTTGTTCAGGGGATGTCATCCTGAAAAATCATGCTAGGGCTTATTTTCTGGTTAGGTCTTATTTTCGGGGAAACTTGGTACTGTAGTCAGTATTTGTCACCATGCCTTTAAAAGTGCACAGAATTAGGAAACCACAGAGCTTTCTTCATAAGAACACACACAAAAAGTCAACGATGATTCGTTTGTAAAGAAACAGCCCCCAGACCTTTGTAATTTTATCTAAACGCTAATCTTCCAAGTTGTGAACTAATTTCTGAAACCTTGTTAATAATTATGGATGATTTAAAATAAATGCAGAGATTTTAATGGATTTCTTAGAAACCTAGGAATGTGGCTAGCAACCAGGATGGGGGAAATCTCCCAGGTCCCCTTCTGCATGTTAATGTCAGTCATTTTGCCAGCTCCACCTTCTTGCCATGGACTACAGGTATAAACACATCCACATTTCCACATATCAGCAGAGAAGATAACACTTGTGGAGCACATTTCTTATTTCAATTGTTACTTGAGCACTCAGGAAAGAACTGGTTAAAACCAGCTTCCAACTATGTTTGTACAAGAGAAAGAAAGAATCTTTGAACATGGAAATCATAATTCTCCATAGGACCTGTCTTCATTTCAGACAGTATTATTTTGACTATTGTTTGTTCCTGGGAATTTTCCAGGCAAACCCTCAACCCTGGATTTTGCTGTCTTTCGCTTTCTTGTCCTTTCTCACTTCATGTAAATAAACAATGGAGAGGGAGGAAACAAATATTCTGCCAGGGGAATGCAGTGCCATTTGGAAACACGTGTCTCAAGAGGCACATTTTAAGTCTCTGAATTAATTGTACCTTTTTTATATGCCACCCACTTCAGAAAAAAAAAATTGAGATTGTAAAAAAAATTTTTAAGAACCAAAAGGAACCAAAAAATAAAAGTGGAAAGAGAAGAAACTATGACAATAAATTCTGATTGAGAAGAATGATAGCAATCAAACATAAAACTTAACGCCTGAGCTTTCCGCCAACCTAGAAAAAGTAGAAGACAGCTGGTTGCAGAATTCTTTGTGTAATTTTAGGAAACAGTTCAGTTCATCAGGAGGAAGAAATCTTTTCCCAGTGCTTGGTTCTAAAGGGAATTTGTCAAGGATTTTCTTATTTAAAGACATTGAGTAATGTCCTTGATATCAGTTTAAAAAAAAGAAAAAGAAAGAAAAAGATTTTTCCAGATAGGGCAATTCCTTTTTTTTCCTCCCCCTTTCTTCCATATCCCCACCCACATACACTCCAGTTCAAGCCATTGTTTCTGCATTTACTTGTGTAGGACACAGCTCCCTGGCCCATGCTGGTATTATGAGCCTTGCGCTCCCCCTGGCTAAGGCAGTCAGTCGCTCACAGCGGCTCTCGCTGGCTGCCGGCCACTCACGCTGGCCACCGGCCACTCATGGCAGCACGTAGCAGCCCACAGCAGTTCACTGGCCACCGGCCGCTCACGATAGCTTACAGCAGCAGCTCACGCCAACTTCCAGCTGCTCACAGCAGCCCAGCTGCTGTTATTCACAATCTTAGCTGTAGAGGGCGCAGCTCACTGGCCCATGTGGGAATTGAACCAGCAATCTAGGCGTTAGGAGCATGGTGCTCCAACCACCTGAGCCAACCTGGCCAATCCCAGGGCAATTTTTTATATCCACCATTGGCGAAATCCAAGTGGGTAGCATTCAAGCCTAACTCCATCAAGGAGGTTTTATAGGGTAATTGCCACCCATTCATCTCCAGGGGTTGGCTCTTTGCATAAATGGTAAGTATGGCTACAAATATTAGGTTTGGCAAACAGCTTCAGTCACACTAAATTCAGAGGCTTAATATAACTCTTTTTTTGTTACTTCAAAATACACTTGGGATGCATGGCTTTATCTCACAGAAAGCTCAGCACTAAATAGACTAAGTCCAGAAACAACAGCTAATTCCACAGGACTGAGGTTCAGAAATAAGCAGTGACCTTTGTATGATGACAGTGTCATAACATCTGGTTATTTAATACTCTTGGTATCTGTGAGTTCATCTTTTTTTTTGGCTTTAGATCCAACTACTGGTATTTAAATCTCCAGTTTTTTATTTTCTCTCCGGCTCTGAGTCAGGCCCCCATGTCCTCTCCACATTTGTAACTTCTGTTGTTAACGTGCCTTTCCCTTTTTCATGCCAAGATGTGGATTCTTTTTTCTTCTCCTAAATTCTTTCCTGTGGGCGTTATGAAGCTGTACATCTAAATTGTTACATCCTTGCCAGAAGCAAGTAATTCAGGGATTATTTATTTATCATAACACATGGCTCAGATCTAAAAAGACAGGGCTCTAGGGGAGCTGCCGTTACTACTCGCTGTAACACTTCCTGGTTTTCAAGAGCTTAGGACTGGAGAAAGCTCTTTTGTGATGTCCACATGTACTCAAAACAATTATGAGGGTTTTGAAGAGGGAAGACACATGTTACTTTAATGACTTCTCTGAAAGTTGTTTTTCAAATACATAGCCAATAAGTGAGGCAGCCGTTTCCCACTCTGCTGACTATCCACAAATCCTTGAATATCAAAGTATAAGCTTCATTAAATCTCATTAAAAATAGTAGATTTGTAATGTAAAATCTGCTTGGCATATTTAAAAGAGGGCAATGTGAATGGAATTGATTCATTAGAAACCAAACTCTAACCCAACTGATGTCATTGCTAAAAATAAAAGACAAGAATAAAATGTTTAGGGGAAGTTCCATGGGGTGACTGTCTTGACAAATCACTCTTTCTTTCTCTTTTCAGATGCTAATTAATGAGGGTAAGGGATAGCCAGGGAGACCTACTCCAGGCAGGAGATATGCTAAGAGGACTCATGCCCTGGGAAGGAGGTTATGAGGCAGCCTGATGAGTTTGAGGAAAGTCTAAATTAACCCAAACATGATATTGATTTAGGGGGAACTGGGCTTGGGTTAGAACTTCCGTGATCAATTTGGATCCTTACTGGATCCTGGATACTCAGTCTTCTCGGATCTGCGTCTTTCTTCCCAGGACTTGACTATATCCATTCCAAGTTTCTGGAGTGGTGGAAGCAAAGTCAAATTTGCTCAGGAGTTTTCTGCATGCCAACACGCCAACTTGGTCCTGGACTAGCCCAGCGGGGACCTATATTTATCACATATCCTGAATTCTGGATTCAAATCTTTCTGAATTCTTTCCCAGATGTAATTACAGCTTTTTCCTACAAAAACACTGCCCTGAACACTGGATGTGCGTAGACTATGAAAACTTTTATGTATGGTATTAGGACTTCAAGGTTATTTTACATATTA
Source organism: Rhinolophus hipposideros (assembly GCF_964194185.1). Taxonomy (NCBI): domain Eukaryota; kingdom Metazoa; phylum Chordata; class Mammalia; order Chiroptera; family Rhinolophidae; genus Rhinolophus; species Rhinolophus hipposideros. The sequence goes on along the minus strand of NC_138050.1, from coordinate 38,070,757 downwards.
CTGACTTAATGCCCTATTGGGGATAATCAGGTACGAAGACAGGTTGGGGGAACTGAGCATGGAAGTCTAAGGAGAGAAGAGAAGATAGGAGATGAGAAAGCAAGATTCAGAGAAAAACCACCTGCCTTACCAGTTGCCTGGATCCAGCCCTGATAACTCCCCATGACCCCCAAAAGATTATTCACTAGTCGTGTTGCGGTAAAAAAATACCATAGACTGGGTGTCATGCAGGGTGCTCGCTGCAGGCTCTCTGGTCCCGCTCCCCACGTAAGAACGCAGGGTATGGTGAGGTCAGAAAGGAACACCCACGGAGCCATAGGTAGGGGAGTCATACCACTATACTCTCCTGGAGTCTGGGTTGGCGACACAGGAGCCATACTATCCGCAACCTGCTGTCCACTTCTCTGCCAACCAACCTCACTTGCTAGCTGCAATCTGCCTTGCTAACTGCAATCTGCTCTTGCAGGCTCAGCCACCATCTTCTTGCTAGCCCCCATTTTCTGCTAGCGTAGCCACAGCAGTTATATCAGTGGCCAATGGCTCACTGGTTACAGCTGATGGCCAACCAGCCACAGTTGATGGCCATTTACTACCCAAGTGAGCACCTTTCCACATGAGGGCGAGAGCCTGGAAACTGCACTCCTGGCTCTGTCCCCACACCGGGTGACTTATAAACAACAGAAATTTATTTCTCACTGTTCTGGAAGCTGGGAAGTACAAGATCAACGTACCAACAGATTTGGTTCTGATGAGAGCTCACTTCCTGGTTCATCGACAGCCATAGTCCAGTGCTGTTTCCTCACATGGCAAAACGGGCAAGAGAGCTCTCTGTGGCCTCTTATGACACTAATCCCATTCATGAGGGCTTCATCCTCATGACCTAATGACCTCTCAAATGCCCCACTACCTAATACCATCATCTTGGGAATTAGGTTTCAACATAGGAATTTGGGGGGGACACAAACATTCAGTCTGAGTGTCATGCTTCTCAGCCCTTTACTGGGATCATACAAACACTTGTATGTCTATTTTATTTTCAAAGATTTCCAGGGATGCGGAAGCTATAGAACTCTAGATTGTGTAGATTTTGATTTCAGAGTTTATAGTAGATTCCTTAAAATGTCAGAAAGACTTACATCCTTTATTTACTGACCATTCTCATCATCATAATAATGGAGACGATGTTCAGTTTTCCTAAAGCAGTAACAGAGATTTCTTCTCCCTTATCCCTCAGCCTTACTGTTTATTTATTCTGAGTAAGTAAAACATAACATGACACTAGAAGCCAAGACTATTGAAAACAAAAATACTCAGAGAAGTATCATTCCCCCACACCCTGTCTCCATTCCTCCATCCTTTCCACCCTGCTCTCGCCCATCCCCTGTAGTATCCAAAACTCACTAATTTATTAACTCATTAATAAATTAATTCATCCAACTTTTAATGATCTCTCACTGGTATTGTTCCTTGGTTCTTAGGACAGCCCATTTTATTTCCATTAGGAGATATGAACTGTTTTTCTTCCCAGATGGAAATCCTGAGGCTTGCCCCAAACCACAGCCCGTGTTGGCAGCAGGTCCCTGAGTTACACGAGGAAATTCATCTTCAGGCCCTTCCTCATCTCTGGAGCGATGATGCTGCTTGTCCTCGTATTTGGAACCCAACACTTCTTTGATAAACTATACACCAGTCCCTCACAGCAAACCCAACCTGGTGACCATGGCCAGGTTGCAAAGGAAAGTACTTCCAGATGATCTTCCAGAAAGAGTGTTTAAGAAAGAAAGAGATTGTGCTGCTCTGTGACTTGGCTTTCCTGTGGCTCCAGTGTGGTCATTTCTTTCCCTGACTTTAGAGAGCTGCCATGTAAGCAACAAGGAGTCCACTCATTGAAATCGTTTATGGAACTTACAGTTAACGCTTAAACAAAAGAAGCCTGATGCTGTTGGTCTTGGCTGAGTCCAACATGAGTCATGCACTGTTTCAAGTACCTGATTGAATACGGATAGAATGAAGGGTTTCACTGGATGTGTAGTCCAGTGGAACAGTTCCACGCAGAGACAAGGGTTGGGGCAGAGAAGAGGGGGTGGGAGCTATGTATCCAGCACAGAAGACACACAGGCCACAGAGCAGAGACTGCTCTCTCAGCCAGTGCTAACTGGACGCCTGCAGCTGGGCTTGGCAGCCTCCTCCCAGCTATGAGTCACACATTTGATTGCAGCCCGCATCCTGCAGACAGGCCCAGCCAGTGCCAGCCGCTGGTCCTTCGCTTATCACTGGACAGCCCCCTTTGTTTCAACTATGAAAAGGCAACAGCCCATCAGAAAAAGTTTTAGAAAGAAGAAAACCAAAGGCATTGTTACAGGGGGATTGCAGCTATGCTGTCCTTTGGGGAGGCTAACCATTTCTAAACAGTACCCAGCTCACAAGGGCTCCTACAAAAGGGTTTTCGCTAGGGCGCATGCAGACCTCTGGGAGCTGCTCTCCAAGCGGTGAACTAAAGCCGTGGGATTATCACCTTCCCAGGCCCAGGTCCTGGAAGGTCTGAAATTTCGCCTTTGTGGTACCTCTAAAATTACTATGAAGGGAGAGAAAGGATTTAGGAGAGAGGCGCTTAATATTCCTGGAGCGATGTTCTTAAGAGAATGCCACACGCCTTGGGAATGGCTGCAATTTGGCTGTTTCATGTCTGTGTGTCTGTAAATGGACCACAGTGTTTAGCAAACAGAAACTGGCCATATAACCCAGGTCCCTTGTCTAATTTTTCACTCACGTACCCCGTGTTCTGAGAACCAAAAAAGAAACTCCTTAATATGAGCACCCCTTTCATTCATAGACTCCCTGGGTTGCATAAACAGAAGTTTTTAGTTTGGTGTCTAATGAAACCACTGAAAAACTGTGTATGACATAATAATAGCCTCCTTGTTTACCTGACTTCCCTGTTCCAAAAGACTTAAAGTCCTGGTATTTGAAATATCATTTTACCCTCTTACAACATTTCTCTGACATATGTAGGAATCAGGATAGGTGATCAACATTTTAGGAGAAAATTAAGGACTGCAAAGGTGAATGGATAGATGAAGTATATAAATCTAGGACTGGTGTCTGGCTGCAATGCCTTCCATTCTCCAGTAAGCACCCTGGTACCACATGTGCTCAACTGTTTCCTGGGGACCCAGCCCCATCCTGGCTGTCTTAGCCCGCTTGTGAAAGCTAGTGTTCCTTTCTCCTCTGCGCTCGCTCAGACCTGGCTCATCTTTGACCAAGGCCTCTTGACTTATTACTAGGTCACTCTTGGGGAAGCAGGTACTATTTTTTACCTTACTATATAATAAGAGTGGTGATGCAATATAGTCTTTCTCACTAAGTAGCCTGAGCCACTTGAGGGCAGCGACCATGTCTGAAACTGCTTTGTTTTTGATTCCCTAGCCCTTTGTATTTTATACAGAATGTGCTTAATAAAAGTGTTGTTGCCATTTATGAAGATGCGTGGGTTACAATTGATGACTGCAACCACTGCTGAGGAAAAATGATGCCCCATAAATCAACTAGAGCTTTACAGTTGGCAAAACATTCTCATATGCCTTATCTCACGTCGGTTCTCTAAGGTCATACAACATCCCCAAGTACAGAGCAAGACAATGAGCCTCAGAGACTAAGTGACTTGCCAAGGTAGTCCGTAGGACTGGTGAGAATGACAGGATTCAGACTGGAACCTCGTTGTCTGTATTCAAAGCCAGCGTGCTCTGCTCCACAGCACAACCACAACCATTGTTTCTGAAGAAGGGTGCTATTGCTTTCACACAGAGATTCCCAAGGCCTCCGTCTTATACACCAAAGCTATTGTGTAGTTTCCTATACTACTGAGTGGCTTCCACTGGAATACAGACTGCACAGGGCTCAATTATTAACCTCAGAAGTTAAATTTGAACGAACATTTTATGTTTTCTTAGGCATGTCACACAAACACTATCTGTCTCTCTGAAATGTGTAGCGATGAGGTACGTAGTAACAGAGGCACATAAATTGTATTGGATCCATTTTCAATTGAATTGCCCTAAATGCATTTCCAGAGTGACAGTGCACCCTGCAGTACCCCAGAGAAAAAACATTCTCTCTTGGATCATCTGCTTAACGCAAGCCAAGCTGCCAGCCCTCACCTCCCTGAGGCCTCAGGGGCTTATCAGATGGGCATGTGAGGGACATCCAAGGCGTCTGCCCCGTTAACCCGTGCCAGGCCCTGTACTAAGCTCTGCTTCTGGCCCTCCAAGAAAGATGCCTGCATTGAAACTGCTGTGACTCCATGGTCACCTTCCAGAGGTAACCCCCCTCTCTCAGTCTTGTCAGCCTGGTGCTCAGCCCCAAGCAAAACAGCTGGACAGAGAGCAGTACAGTTTCTTTGCCTGACCACGATAAAACACCACATTCCGTTTTCTGCACCAATCTGAGGCTCCCTGGGCAGAAAGGGAGCAAGAATATTCAGCTTCCCAAGCTGCTTAGTTTTCACTCTGTATTGTGAGATTTTTGTCTCCTTAAGGCTGAGTGTTATTGAGATGCCAGTTTGGTGGGACACCCCAGGTGCATAATAAGAATGTCCCAGTATTCCCAGCAATGAAACCTCTGAAATGGGGCTCAACATGGAGGGGTTCGGTGCTGCCAGGCATCCCGGACACATTGGTAGCTGAGCGGGTCCACAGGCGGCGCATTTACTAAGCACCTCGCAATAGAGACGGTCATGCGACTCCCTATACAAGAGATACATGTTTTTTCAATGCTTAGGTACAACTTAAGAGGAAATTTGATGAGAATCACCTGAATAAGTGTACATAAATTTACAAATCATTGGAATGTTTCTCAGTGATTTTAAAGGAATACTCTGGAGTGAAAATTTTCATTGTGTAGGGTTCTGCTCTCTGGGGTTCCCCAAATTTGGATCGGCTTTAAGACACACTTCTATTTCTCGGCAGTGGCCCAAGGGTGCCTTGCTTATGATCTGCTTCTCGTTGTTATGTTTTTACAGCAGGAATTCAAATTTCCAAAATAATTTCTCAGTTTTCAGAGGGATAAAAGACCCATAAACCTCATAAACCTATCCCAGTGTCCCTGATAGCCACCTCGTTGGGAGTTCAGACCTCTGCCTGGTTTCTCTCCATGTCCGGTCAGAATGGTCTGTGAAAGTGAGCTAAATCCTCAGCAGATTATTTCATCAACCCTAATAAAGGCATGCTCAGGGCTCTGCCTGGAAGAATCTGGTTGCAGAAGCAACTTTCCTTTTGAAGGACCAGGGTAATTGCTTCTGCCCAAAGCCACGAAGTTTGCATTGCAGGAAACAAAAATATGATAGCCCAGCCTCTTGGCGGACAAGCTTCTTCCCTCCCTCCCTCATCCCCCAAACAAATAGCTCCCTGGGGGACTGATGTCTACATCAAAAGCTGCTTGTCACTCCGTGGGCCTCCCAGATGGGGAAGTGTTTGCTTTGGCTGAGAACGACCACATTCTCCGCATCTGGAGGCAGGGACAGACTGCTGCGGACACTTCCTGGCTGCAGCAGGCGGGTTTGCAGGCACCCTGTTTTTCCCAGCCTCCCATCACCCAGAAAGGTCGGAGGAAGTTTAGACAATAGGAGAACTGAAGATCTCCAGCTGAGGCTGCTAGGTATGCCACAGAGGTTATAAAACCTCTATCATAAGCTTCTGAGTTGGTAACACCCAGCTTTTGGTAAAATCATAAGATATAGAAACGTACAAGTCTTCTTATTTAACTCTCTCTTACATCCACAGATCTCAGGAAAGTCATCTGCATTTAAAAGTCAATGAAACCTGTGACTTGTCAGCATTCTAGAGTGCAAAGTCATGTTTTCTCTCTTTCAATCACTGGGCTGTAATGTGATCACTGTTTGATGTCCTGAGGCCTACACAATTTCCTCAGTCATTGCTGTTTTTGATTAATACAAATTGGTAGCATGCTCAGCTACTAAGAGCTATGATAATCTCAGAAAGCTTTCCTAAGTCACTTTTAAACTCAGGTAAATCTCTTACTCTCAGTTGTCAACCACCTCTCCAGCATCTTTAGTAAGGAACAGGGTAGCCATGTGGGTAAAAAACAACTGCAGAACAAAGGCACGACCACGTCCTGTGACTTTTACACGTGTAAGTGACAGAAGCAAAGAAGGGGTTATTGGCTTAAGATCGGGCTAGTCAGGATACGGTGGCCAAAATTAGTTAGTATTGAGACAGGTCTGGGAAGAAGTTATGGTCATTTTTTTACAGAGCTCTAAGTGCTGGAACTTGAATAATCCTTGCAACGTGCATACACACCTTTCTAAAGCATGTCTTTTTCTTAATCAATATTATTTGGTGCCGTGTTTCAACAATTCTTGTGCAATTTCTTCAAGGGATAAAGACTATCCTCTATTCACTTTACATCCCTCAAAACATGGTCCACAAGCCAGCAGCATCTACAAGCTCTGCAAGCTTCTTAGAAATGCAGAATCTCAGGCCCCACCCAGGACCTACTGAACCAGAATCTGCATTTTAACAAGATCCCAAGTGATTTGTATTTAAATTTTGAGAAGTGCTGCTGCACACCTTTTATAGCTCCAGACCACCAATCTTTATGCATAATACTCAATGATCATATGAAAGCCTTACTTTCTAAACAACTTTATTGAGGTATAATTCATATCCCATACAATCCACCCATGTATAGTGTACAATTCAATGGCTCTGGTATCGTCACAGAGTTTTGTATCCATCACTTCCCAGCCCCCCATTTCCCCCGGACCCCAGCAACATCTAATCTACTTTCTGTCTTTATAGTTTTGCCTATTCTAGACATTTCATATAAATGGAACCATACAACATATGCTCTTTATGACTGTCTTTTTCATCAGCATATTTTCAAAGTTCATGCATGCCATAACATGTATCAGTACTTCATTTATTTTTAGTACCAAATAATATTCCATTGTGTGTATATATTATATTGTGTCTGTCTGTCGTGCAGGGTCTCAGCTCCCACTCCCTGCCCAAGAATGCAGGACACGGTAAGGCCAAAAAGGAACACCCACGAAGCCATAGATAGGGAAGTCAAACCAACATATTCTCGCTGGCCGCTGGGCTGGAGACACAGGAAGCAGGATCTGCATAATCTGCCTAACAGCAGTCTGCACTTGCCAGCCACCATCTTCTTGCTAGCCCCCATTCCTATTCCTTTTTTGCTAGCGTAGCCACAGCAGTTATATTAGTGGCCAATTGCCTACGGGTTACAGCTGACGGCCAACTAGCCACAGCTGCTGGCATCTGATCACAGTTGATGGCCATTTACTACCCGAGCCAGCACCTTTCTATGTGAGGCCGAGAGCCTGGAAACTGCTTTTTGGGGTTTTGTCCCCACACTGTCCACTCATCAATTGATGGACATTGGGTTGTTTTCATTCTTTCGCTGTTATGAATAAAGCTTCCGGGAGCATTCATGTGACAATGTTTTTGTGGACACATGTGTTTCATCTCTTTTAGTTATATACCTGGGAGTAGAACTGCTTGGTCATGCTTGATGTTTTAAAAGTATTTTCATGTTGTGATTCAGAGATAACAAGTCCTACTGTCCCCTTTTAAAAGATGAGAAAACTGAGGCATCTGGATGGCTCAGTTGGTTAGAGCGCGAGCTCTGAACAACAGGGTTGCTGGTTCGATTCCCATGTGGGCCAGTGAGCTGCGCCCTCCACAACTAGATTGAAGACAACGAGCTGCAGCTGAGCTGCAGGAGGGTTAGCCAGATGGCTCAGTTGGTTAGAGCCCAAGCTCTCAATAAGGTTGCCGGTTCAATTCCTGCATAGGATGGTGGGCTGTGCCCCCTGCAACTAAAGATTGAAAACAGCAACTGGACTTGGAGCTGAGCTGCGCCCTCCATGACTAGATTGAAGGACAATGACTTAGAGCTGATGAGCCCTGGAGAAACACACTGTTCCCCAATATTCCCCAATAAAATTTTTTTTAAAAAGGTGAGAAAACTGAAGTCCAAGAGCTTGACCCCTGTGGAGAGGTGGAGTTATCTAGCTCTGTCTTTTGACCTTTAGCTGATTAGATTGAAAAATGGTATAATTGAAGGTGAGCAGGTTAATAGGCTTTTCCAAGAATACCCAAAAGTGTAATGAAGGAAAATTATGATCTTGGGTTGACAATATTCCTTCTCCAAGTCCTAGACAGTAACTGGAAACCTAAAATAGTTTCTCTAGCTTTTAGACTGGACTCAAATTTTAAAAAAATAAAAAATGAAGTGTTAAAAAATAATGAAGGGTTTTTTAACTTTTTATTTCTAATCAATGTTTTAATCATACAAAGCAGTCTGAAGGGGAGACATATTTGAAGATAATTACACAAAAGTCAAGTCCAAGACAAGTTCTCTAGTCCCAATTTTTCCTTTATTACGTATTATGATAATTAAACCACGTGTCTCCCTCTGCTTTTGCCAGGCATTATGGATTTATGTCATGGTGAGTTGCTTGCCAACAACAGCTTTAATCATTTCTTTATGATTTATTTATTCAGTTTCTGTAGTACCTTTCTGCATAAGTGCTCACGGGACAGGTCATGCAATCTTTAGGATGTTATTGTTATATATTCCTAAGTATCTTAATGTTGACTTGACTACAAACAGGAATGGCTCCCAGTGTAGCTAAAGAGAAAAGGCAACAAAGAAATCACTAGAGTGCCATAAATGTGAACGACAGTGGAGATGTGAGCTAACGTACAAAGAGACTACAGAGGCGGAAGGAGCTAATTTTGCCTTATGAAGTGGGAGAGGGGAGAAACCAGGAAAGATCTCAGAAGTGCTATTGGAGGTGAACTTTGAAGGACAATTACAGGCACAATAGACAAGAGTGAAAAGGCCGTGTTTTTAACAGCTATTTTAAGGTATAGTTGATATGTAATAAGCTGCATGCATTTAAATTTCAGATTTGGTACGTTTTGACATACTCGTATGTCTACACCCATGAAATCATGCCACAGTCAAGATAATGAACGTATTCATCACTCCCCAAATTGTCCTTGTGGCCCATTGTAATCCCTCCCTCCTGCTTCTCCCCACACATCACATGCCTAGCCCATCCCCAAGTAGCCATCGATATGCTTTCTTATTATACACTAATTTGCATTTTTCTAGAATTATATCAAAGTGGAATCATAGACCAAGTATCCTTTTCATTCAGCATTAATCATTTTGAGATTAATCGATGTTGTTACGCATATCAGTAGTTTATTCCTTTTGATTGTTGAGCAGATTTCCATTGTGTGGCTGCATCACCTTTTAGGGTGTTTTTGAGTTGTTTCTAGTTTTATAAAACTGCTGCTAAGAACACTCATGCATAAGGTTTCATATGGATGGATACTTTCTTTCCTCTTGGGTAAATACCTAGGAGTGGAATGACTGGGTCACAGGGTAGATGTGAGTTTTACTTTTTAGGACCTGCCAAATAGTTTTCGACAGTCATTGTACCATTATACATACTGACCTACAGTATATGATTTCCAGTTCCTCTGCATGACGTGGCCTAATCAATCTTTTCCCTTTTTAATGTTACATGTTTTATGTGTGGGTGGGTGCATTTCTGATGAGTTCTTTAGGAGAGAATCATTGAGGCAACACGAACATTTTCAATCTCTTGGTTCATATTGCAAATGATTTTCCATAAAATTCATTTACCCTCCTAACAAAGGTTTCATCTTATTGGCCTTCACATCTTAAGATCCTCCTTTATTTCCCTCAGAATTCCTGTGCCATGTCTCCAGTAGGGCAATGTGTGTGGAGAAGGGTCTTTGGCTTTTGTTGTTGTTGCTTTCATTACCATTGGCCTCTCTGTGGCCCCTGCTCTTCCAGGTAGCTCTCCAGAGGTAAGGACTCCTGGGCACAAGGTAAGGGGAGTCGGTGAGGTGGAGAGCCAGGACTGGCAGACTGTGGCAGGAATGGAAGGTATTACGAGTGTCCAGGACTGATTCCAGACCATGAGCCAGATTTTTGCTCACGTATAAAGACTTACTTGGAATTCCTTTAAACTTGATTAAAACGACAGCTTTTATTTTTCCGCCTCTCAAGACCACCTCACTATTTGTAATCACTTGTAAATATGTTTTTGTTTTTGTTTTTTTAGCATCATCCATCTAAAACCTTTAGGTGAAAAATTTAGCTCAGGGGTTACATTAGAGGACAATCTGTAATGTCTTTTCCAGTTTTGTGGTTCTCCGAAGGCTATTTTCCTTTAAAAACAACAACAACAACAACGAAAACCACTGCTGCTTCTGTCTTTTTAGCAGTGAAGGTTTCTGCCCTTTCGCAGATGTTAGAGAACCTTATTGTAAATGCAACCCCAGCACCCTACCTTGACATTTCACTTGGCAATTCAGGCATGTATGTTTCCTGTGAAGACTTAACCCACTATAATTCTTCATATAGACAGTCTGGAAGTACGTTAAGGTTTGTCTCCTTAGACAACTGGCTCACTGCAACCTAAACGGGGACTGGACACCACGATTCTTTTTAACCACGAGCCAGAGCCAGCTGAGGACCACGTACAAAGGCTAAGCCCTTCCTGGCTCACAGGGGGACTCCAGTCAGAGGGAAACTGATTAGAGTTAGAATCTGCTTCTTTGTGTTGACTGGAGCCCTCATGTGGTTGGTGGTCTTGGGATGGCATCTGAGTGGGCCTTTTCTGTGTTTTGTGGGTGTTTTCAGGCCCTTGTCTTGGGCAAATGGCGAGGGACAAGATAAACTCTTAATGACTGGATACAATCATTCTTTTAACTTATGATTAAAGTTATTTAAAACATGAATGATTAGGATCCTCTACTGCCACTGCTAGCAATTAAGGTGACTAAGTAGAGCCTCTATCCTGTCCCTGTCTCACCACCATTCCTTCGGAATATCTAGCATAGTGTTTGTGTTTAGCGGAAACATTTCTCCAAGGAGTTAAGGCTTTCTCAAGATGGTTGAGTGGCTCACTGTAGGAGACACTTTTTTGAATTTTAACATTAGTGTTCTCCTGACAGCGAGACCCTCTACCCTAGACATTGGTTCTTTTCTTCTTTCTTCTTCTCACACTATCTTTCTCTCTCACCTTCTTTGGCTCTCTCTTGATTTTCAGCTTCTATTAGTGCTCTGAGTGTTGCCCCATCCATAGGAATTGCGCGGGTCATTCATAGGGAATGAGCCATCTGCCCTGTCTAGCTGGCCAGCCCTCAGGGGACACTGCATTTCTTTTCTGACTCTGCCCACATTTCTAAGCAGAGCTTCAGACCTGAAACCCTAACCCAGTAGCTAAAACCTGGAGAGAAATTTCACTACCACACCTGGTTTTTCCCTGTCATTTATCAAGTCATTCCCAGTCCTGCTTTGGCATAACTGAACACTAGTGGTTTTTGGCTATAGTGCCTCCACTGTCTAAGTGCTTATGTTCCTTCTGTATTTGGGGGAGATGGCAGGAGATAACATTAGCTCCATTTTTTAAAAGAAGGAAACTGGAGGATATCAAAGTCACCACATCATCTGGTTACACAATGACTCAGAGGCCAAGTGATGGCCTGAATTTTTAGTTTTCTTTCAAAGTTTCGTCAGAATCAGTAGACCTAATTATATCTTTGACCCACTCTAATCTTTTCCATTGCTCTGTTTTCAGACCTGTACTAGGATTTTCCACATAGACTCATGAAGATGGAGCTTCTCTTAGTACAGAGATATTTCCCTGTGTTAAAATGCTGCCCTGAGAGTTGCCCATCCATAGGAATTGCCCAGCGGGTCCCCTCCAGACCTCTTCAGATGCACCCCTTCCCCACAGCCACACTTTGCCTTTCTGGTATTCTCCCCAGCCTCGGTGAAGAGGGTCCCTCAACAGCCTCTGTTTACCTTGTGACTAAGAATATTTCCCATTGTTCCACAAATGACCCCAGCTGTGGAACGGAACCCCCAGAGCGCTGTTCTGGTGATCTCTTGCTGGTCCATGGACCCCTCTGAGAAATGTTTTATCGTGCTGCTCTGTACAACCCTCCCTTAGAGTGGAAGAACAAAGGTCTCTGAGAAGGTGTTACTTGCCAAGTTCCCAGGAAAGTTGCCTACTTGCAGAAAGAGTGTGTGAGGGAGGCAGGAAGCTGCTGTGGTCATGAACTAGTACCCTGAGTGCCCTGGCAGACTGGGGCGGGGTCAGGGCTGACTTCTGAGGTCAACCCACTGGAATGCTTCTAGGTAACACACCCTCTCTGTCAAGAGTAGTGAGTCACAGGGTGAGAGGAGCCCTACCTAGAGCAAAACTGCACACTGAGGGTGAAAAAGGAAGGAAGGTGGCTTGGCTCTCCACCCCCATCAGAGAATAGTCCCTGTCCTCAGCTCTTGGGAGGACAGCTTCCATCCATCGAGTCCCACGCATTTGCTTCTTTGAGCAAATCGAAACTTTTGGTTGCCCCTTGGGTAGGTGGGCTCTACCAAGCTCTTGGGAATAAGTGGGAAGAAGCTGCTTGCCTCCATCAGCCACTTCCATGAGGAAGGAAGAGTCCATGAGGACACGGGGAGGTGGTGCCTTGCCCCTGGCACATAGTAGGGAATCAAGAAATACTCACTGAGCTGAGAAATGGGAGCTCCGCACTGGCACCACCTTCCAGAGCTCTCTACCCCAAACTTGCTGTCACATTTTCTGAACAGAATGCATTGCAACTCAGATCAAATTACTGACTCAGAAATGACACACTGATGGGCTCAGCACTTCCAAAGATGGGATCTGGCAGCTGGGAGAAGACTGTAATGACAGTAAATGTGGAACACAGCCTATGACTTTTAAAAAAGTACTTTCCACAGAGGTGCCCTGCCTTACTGACACAGGGTCACCACCAGGGACTTGAGGTTCCAGGCCAGGGTGAGGCTCAGAGGCCTGAAACCTGCAGCTGGAGCAAGTAGGCTGCTTGGAACATAGAGCTGAGAGCCCCAGGTTCCAAAGGACTCGAAAGCCATTGCTGTGAGCAGGGCAGAGAACGAAGGACAGTGTCTGGAGATTAGGAAAAAAGCCCTTGGCAGGTGGCGTGGTCAGCTGGTTTTGCTGGCCTCTGACACTCACAGTATATGTTTTATATGTTTGGACCCTGCTGTGTTCTCAGCGTCTCTCACTCTCCTTGGAGACAATGCCAATTGCATGGTCAGGAAGGGGTGAATGGAGAGCCATGACCTTGATGTCCGCCATGGAGGTTAGGTGTAGGAGCCCCAGCTGACCCAGCCAGACAGATGGCAGTTCTCAGGGTAAGATCCAGTCAAGTGCCTCATTCACAGGAGGGAGGGTACTGACTCCTTGCTAACAATTTCCTCCCCGCACTGTTCGCATTCACTGCTTACAACATGGAGGTATCTCACTTTACTATCCTGGACTTACAGGGAGTTCTACTTCCAACAACCCCTCATTCTTTACACATGAAAAATTTCACTTCTCATCAACTCATCTCATTATCCTCCCTCTTCTGTCATTCAGTCCGTCACATCACCACCATGAGTGGTTTTACTGTGTGCCAAACTATTCAATAGGCCTGGGGGGACAAAGTCCCAGCTCACCAGGGGCTCACCATCAGATTAGAGAAATAAGCATGTCATCACCAGGACCCCCTGGTAAGTTCTGTGCTGGTGGCAAGAGGAAAGAACAGGGGGGAAAAAGAATAGGGCCCTGTTAGAGAGATGGGGGAGGGGGAAGGCTTCTCAGAGGATAGTTAGGACCATGCTATGAGCTGGGTCATAAAAGGTCTCCCCCCAAAGAGCAGTGGTGCTCATTCCAGGAAGAAGGAACAAATGCACACAGGCCTGCGGAGTACGTTGCATTTGGAGAGCTGGGGGTGCCCTGAGTTTGTTGAAGCCACAGGGGTAGAGGATGAGTAGGGGCAGGGCTGTAACTTCCATTTCCTGACTCTCCTTCAAGGCTCCTATAGTCCCTGAACTTGAAGCAGGCTGTGGGGGAGCACAAAACACTTTCCTCTCAGCCCTCTCCGCCTCTGGGATGATTTATTAATACATCCCTCTCACCTGGATCCTGCCTCACGTGTCACAAATCCTGCTTGTCCCTGCTTTGACTAGTAAGCACCACAGACTCTCCCATTTTGCCTAGGGTGGGAAGGAAAAACTGAATGAGATTAGCAAGTAAATAAATGAGGAGTCAACCATATTGGGGATCCTAGCAAGTGCTAAACAAAAGCAGGAAGAATGTTTCAAACGAAAAGCCTCAGACAGGAAGTAAGAGGACAAAAATAAAAGAGAAAGGGAAAAACAAACTTAGGTCACCTGCGAAAACCACTAAGTTAGCGGATGAAATACAGGATATGACCAAATGAATTAGCAAAAGCCAGAAAAAAACAATAACAGCTAATACTAACATAGCAGTCACTATACAAGCCGATTTCTAAGAATGAAAGATTTGTTAACTCATTTACGCTTCATGGAAGCCCTGTAAGTTGAATACTATTATTATCCCCGCTTTATAGATGAGAAGACTGAAGCACAGAGAAGTGAAGAAACTAAAGAATTTTAAAAAATGGCTATATGCAATGGATAAGAATTAACAGTCTACATATATTATAACAGAAGTTCTCAAAGAGTAAGTTTACATAAGGGGTTGGGGAACAACTCCCCTCATTCACTTCCTGTTCCCACCAGGGAGGGTTGCCATATATGGAACGCCATGTCAGCTGGAGCCTGAAGTACATCCAACTTTGGGACTCAGACATGGCCTGGGCAAGTCACAGTCTATTTACATGAAAACCAAAATGACTCCAGAATAAGAAAAACACACACATATGTAAATGGGTAGTGGGGCAGGCCAACTTGCTTCTCACAAGACAAAAGAATGAGTGATCCAGGAAAAGGATGGCTGTGCTTATCTGTCAGATCTGTCTCCTGGTCCAGCCTCATGGATACATGCCTGAATCTTATTTTGAGCAGATGATAAGTAGAGTAACAGTGTAAGTCAAGTGAATATAGCTGTGTCACAGAACAGCTCACTGGCCCATGTGGGAATAGAACCTACAACCTCGGTGTTAGGAGCATGGTGCTCCAACCACCTGAGCCACTGGGCTGGCCCACCCTATATTTAATGCAACAAATACTATTCAGCTTTAACAAAATAAGAATTTTATGCTGTCTGACTTGTTCTTAATTCTTCCCTAAGGGCCTATTTCGTTTAGCATCAAATATAAGATTAAGAGACTCTAAACTTTAGCTAAACAGCCACTCAAGGGATTTAGAGATGATCTCTTTACACAACAGAGAGTTAGCAGACATCTGACATCCCCTGCACAGAGAACACATGTTTATACATAGAATAAACCTGCGTTTCCTAATGTTGCTTATTTGTTTGAAAGCAAAATGAAATATATTATTACTATACCCTCAAAAAATCAACTTCAGTTGTGTAAAATTTTGGGCAAGATGAGTCTAGCAATTTAAACGGAATCAAGCAACAGAAAATAATGAAGTTTATAGTGATTATATGATTACATAGAAATATGAGTGTATATCTATGTCTGTGTGCATGTATATGTACATTTGCATATACCTTAAATTATATAGCACTAATGAACTGGGGAAATCAAAGCTAGTAATAGCTCAACAGGAACTCAAACTTTGGTTTTCTAAGACCAATTCTGGGGCTCCTTGCATCACCCTATGCTGTACCCCAAATGGTGATAGAAAGTCTCAGGGCAGAGGAGAAAATAATGCAGGGAGATATTGTTCAGTCCCACCAGCCGGCTAATGATTAAGTATTTTTGCATAAGTAGTGAACTATAATATACATTTTTTTCATGTATTTAAATTTAATAAAATCATTTTCTAATAGTTTTAAAAAGATAGCAAGGATAGAGAAATAGGGAAAAGGAAAGAAATAGATGGTAATAAAGATAAAGGGAATAAACAGGAACCTCTCTCTCTCTCTCTCCCTCTCTCTCTCTCAATTGCTGCTTTTCTCCAAAGAACTAGATCAAGAGCAGCAAAACTCCAAAATGTATGACTATGAAGTTACATACTGAAGAAGCAGGCTTAGACATAGGATTGGGAATGGAGGAATGTAACAGGGAACGTTCAAGCATGCTGAGGAGCAGCAAGCAACAGCACACCCGTTGGCCAGACCCGGCGCAGCTGGAAATGTTTTCATGTCACCGTGCACCAGCAGAGCGGTCACTCTCCTAGTTTATTTACAGATGAGAGAAAATAATTTTTTAAATATTTGTATAGTGTTCGCAGGGTAAATCCAAATATTGGTGTACATAAACACAGTTAAGTGACAGCCACTGATTGTTACATTTTCTAGAATTAATAATTTCCGAGTTCATAATGCTTGCGTGCATAGCAAATTGTTGGGTGGAGAGAAGGCACATGTGTTGTATATAACCCCTTCATTTACCGAGGAGGGAATGGATTTGGATAACACACATGGTTTGCATGTGTATAGCTTATGTAAAGCTGTATTTTTAACCGTGGGGGTGTCACTAAGCATTCAGAACTATTTAAACTCCACTGGCTTTCTTTGATTCTCCAAAATCCTAAATTTTCTGTAAGTGGAATTAAAGTGGTAACCTTTGTTGCAACTTCATTCCTGCACAAAGGTCAGCTCTTCTGCTAGGCAGACCTCTTGCTCTGATTAAGAAATGCTGATGATATGGCAACAGTAACCAAATAAAAGATTACGTGCTTCTGGGGAAAGAGTATTACTCATAACTTGGTATACATCCTGTTAATTATCCTGCCTTGATGAATAGTGTGTGGCAGGAAACTAGGAAGTGATAAAAGACCTACCACTCCATCTCCTTGAAGAGGAAGATGGAGCACTGAGTGATTACAAACCAGGCACCTTGCCACACACACCACAGAGCAGGGGGTGGGTTCCTTTATCACCCACACTGCTGTAGACAGCCTCTGTCCTGTTATAAAGTGTAGGGATAAAAGGGTTTGACATCGAGGTCTAAACAGATAAGCCAATAGTATAGAGTCCAAAATGAATAGCTTGTCCCAAACCAAAACATTAGTTAAGAGTGAGGGAAGAAAAACAATCATGTAAGCAAAAAGGGTAGCTTTGCTTAGAAAATGCATCTTTTGTCCATTCTCTTTTTCCAGTTTACAAATACCATGATCTAATCAAGGTGCCATGATTGACAAAAGCTTTTCTCACATCTTTCAAGTATGTCGATGGACAGCACAGAAATAGCAGATTTCTTACAATAGCAGATCTAGAATTACAGGTATCCTGGTGGCCTTGACATCAAAGTTCTCCCCCCATGAAGGGACTCCTTCTAATACCCTGGAGAGTGACCCAGCTCCGATTACTCCAGGAATATTGCTAGTACCATGGGCAAATTGTGACCTAAGCAGGCATGTCATTCTACTTTCACTTATAATTGTTAGAAAGCCCTAGGTGATAGCATGGGACTGGGTTTTGGATACTTCTAAAAATTCCCATGTCTCCCCGAGTATCTGTGTGCATGAAGTGATGTGACTGGGAGCTTTGTTTTGATCAAAAGAAGCAGGTACAAAGGGGAGACAAACAGAATATAAAGACTACACGGAATTTCCATTCTAGCCCTTTAGCCTGATTGGAGACCCAATAGAAATAACGATTAAGGGTTTAGAAAATGAAAGACTCCAAGCACAAGCATGCTGCCGTAGGGCCCAGGGACCAGCTGTGGTCAGCGGACAGCCTTTCCTGAGTTGTCTGTGGAGCCCAACTCTGCTGTGACCCCTTGAGGACGGGCCGCTTTCGGAGCACTGAGAGAAGGCATCTTTGCACAGCCATTGGGCCTTATTTGTGACTCAGTCACCTGTAGCAAGAATGTGGCTCCTTCAGGTACCTTTGTAGGGAACTGACAGGGCAAAGGGAGACAAACTAAGCAATGAAGAATGAAGCAGATGTGTTGAGGTGTGGATAGGCTGCTTATTTAGAAAGTCCCAGAAATATTTTGGTTGGGATGAAGGGGGATAGGAGGTCTTGGTGCAGGAAACTGTGTGTAGAAGTGTGGGGAGAAGAGGTTTCCTGGGTTACTGATGTTTCGGTATGTTCAGGATGGTAAGCCCTGGGAACACGTGGGCCACATTTATGTAGCATCACAGTGGCTTCCTTTGCAACAGAAGCTAATTAATTCCTACTCAGTTATGAGGCTGTGAGGATGAAATGTGTTACTTTCTGAACAGTTGTTTTTTAAGTCACAGATTGCTTTTGTCAATAGAAATAATTAATGACTTCTATTTTTTCATAATACAAAACAGTTTAATCTTAAACAATTGGGAATAGTGAGCAGCACTGCAATAAAGTTGAAAACTGTCTCTTAAAGGAAGAGTGACCATATAATATATCACCCAAACCTGGACACTTTGGAGAGTAGAAGAGGGTATTACTTGTTATACTGGAACAAGAGGCAATAGGAAGGACTGTGCTGGGTAAATTGGACCATAAGAGTTACCCTCCCTGAGGATTTTGTGATTGATAAGACATACCTGGGCAGTGGCCTCAAGTGGCAGTTATCAAACAGCCTGGAGTGCAGCCTGAATATAGCTGGGCCATCTTGAAGCCTGTCTCTGCTTGCTGATGCCAACCTTCTCCACCAACAATTACAAAAAAAGGAGCAGGGGAAGCAGACTATTCTAGAAATCTCAAAGAGTAATATAAGTATTTCTTATAGGTTTTCTTGAAAGGAGGGTTCAGTGTTTTAAATGCGTGTGTCATGTACACATGCAAATATCCTAAAATATGCTCCCCTATCAAGCTCACCGAAGCCTTCATTGCAGCAGCCGCCATATCTCCCTTCACAATGCTCTTCTGCCCTCCACTCAATTCTCTCACTTTCTCTGTCCTGTCATTCTCTTTCCTGTCATTCTCCCCTCAGTTCTGTCCTCTTCCCTTCTGCCCGCCCCCCTTCCCCCCCTCATTTAAAATCTGCAATGGGGGGATGTGGGAGAGTGTGAACATGCACGCGTTAATTTGCTGTGTGTGTTCATGGCACCTTTTAGGGTCTCATCACATAAAATGTAAAAATTTCCGTTAAGGAACTAGATGACCACACTGGGAGACTGGAATTCAGATGGAGGGAAGAGAAACACGGGAACTGACTGACCATTATTGAGCAGTCTTGGGATGGGTGCTTTACCCACACAATGCGAAACCGGCGCTTCCTGTCTTGGTTGGTCTGAGGCATGGAGACAATAGATGCCATGTTTCCGGTGAGTTAGGAGAGACTATCCTATGGACATTCTAAAGCCTGTTAGGTGATTCATCTACACGAAGATTCAAAAGAGATCACTTTGTTGGGGGTGGAAGGGGATTTGTGGAGATTATTTATTTGGAGATGGCTGCTGGTGTCTTACAAGTTTCCCGCCTCCCATGCCTGCCTCTTACTTCAAGCAGAGACAGGGGCTTTAAAGGACCACTCAGAAAACTTGTATCCTGGCATCTAGATAGATGAGGTGGACTTGGATTTGACTCATACCCGAGGAATCTAAGGTCCAGAACTGCCTGGCTAGCTGTCTTCATGGCAGAGTGAAGTAAATTGCTAGGATGGGGCCTGGCTGCTCAGTTTTTTGGGGCAGCAAAAAATTTGTCAATGTTTCCCATAGACCTGATCGGGTGAGTCCATAACAGCAAAAAAGGAATGAAGACTTTCTTTAGAACCTGTGCAAGTGGCTTCTGGAAAAGCATCAGCTTGAGGAGAGGAGAAGCTGGAGGTGCTCTGCTCTTTCCAAAGGCCTGAGAGGGGAGAGGGAGCAACCACAAAATAAATTCCGTCTGCCCAGACTATGGGAATGGTAAATGGGAACTGCCAAAGGCTGGAAAGATCAGGAATTGGCGAACTATTGCCAGTAGGCTCGCTACCTGTTTTTGTAAATACAGGTTCACTGAAACACAGCCGCACCCATTCT
Organism: Rhinolophus hipposideros; assembly: GCF_964194185.1. Classification (NCBI taxonomy): domain Eukaryota; kingdom Metazoa; phylum Chordata; class Mammalia; order Chiroptera; family Rhinolophidae; genus Rhinolophus; species Rhinolophus hipposideros. The sequence continues at coordinate 38,050,843 of NC_138050.1, read as the reverse complement.
TTCACATATGGTCATATGGCGTTATCACGGCAGATTTGAGTAGTTACAACAGAGATGGCATAGCCTACAAACTCTAATATAATTACTACCTGGCTTTTACAGACAATATTTGCTGATCCTTGGGGAAGTTTTTCAGAAAAGTCTCAGAAATGCTCCAGTAGGGAAAAGAGTTGGACTTGGAGAGCATGAAACCATTGTAAGACATTACCATTCAAGTAAAAACTCTCCACTGCCTTTTATTCCTTTTGGCTCTCCCTGCATCAGTCTAATGGGGTCTAAATGATTCTCATCACCAGTTCCAATGGAGAGCAGGAAGAGTGTTCCACACATACAAGAAATGCTTGCACACCAGCTGGGTGTCCTGATTCAACTCAATTCTGACACTATCCCCAGAAATAGCATCAGATCTCACAGGTTGAGGGTTCTATCCCACAAGTTTGCCCCACTTTCAGATACCAGTTGCAAGCCCTGGTTTTTCCCTGTGCTTCTGAGCAACAGGCTATAAATTGGAGATTCACACTTTTGCTGGGAAGCTCAGATATGTTTTCCTGTGGCCTGCACTATCAACAGCAAAGATGTTTTGTATACCATATTGTGTAACATTCTGCAATAAGATTTTATGTCATCAATGCCATTAGATTCTAATTTATCTATGCTTGAATCTAATTGATGCTACTTAGTAGGTTTTGAGTATTTTTTGCTAAAATGTAATATAATGGTAAATTACCATATAAAAAGGTTTAAACAATAAAAATAATGTCATTTATGTACAAAGCAGCTCAAAATGTCATGGTTAAATATATAAAATACTCAAAATATCAACTTTTTTTTTGTGGATTTTTGACACATTTTGAAGAAAAAAATTTGAAATCAATGCAGTGAAAGGGTTCAAATAAATCAAACTCCTTGGGTTTGATTGATTTGCTAGAGAGGCTCACAGAACTCAGAGAAACATTTTGCTAACTTGTTATAAAAGGCTGTAACTGAGGAACAGTCAGATGGGTGTCGTTCCCCAGTGCGCCACTCTCCCCAAACCTCCGTGTGTTCATCAGCCCAGAAGTTCTTGGAACCCAATCCTGGACTTTTGGGGTTTTCTTAAGTCTATACTTCTATACTGTTTTTTTTAATTATTATTTTAAGATTTAATTGGGGAAGGGGAACAGGACTTTATGTACTTCCAGGACTTTCTTCCAAGTCAAGTTGTTGTCCTTTCAATCTTAGTTGTGGAGGGCGCAGCTCAGCTCCAGGTCCAGTCGCCATTGTTATTTGCAGGGGGCGCAGCCCACCATCCCTTGCGGGAATCGAGAAGTTGAACCGGCAACCTTGTGTTTGAGAGCCCGCTGGCCCATGTGGGAATGGAACCGGCAGCCTTCCGTGTGCCAGCCCTGGACTCTTGGGTTTTATAGAAGCCTTATCACGTAGACATGATTGACTAAATCATTGGTCATTGGCAGGTGACCCAACCTCCAGCGCCTCTCCCTTCCCTAGAAGTCAGGGGGTGGGACTGAAAGTTCCAAACCTCTAATCATGTTTTTCTTTTTTTTTAAGGCAACCAGCCCCCATCCGTAGGTGATGTCCAAAAGTCACCTCATTAACATAACAAGAGACACTTTTGTCACTCTCAACATTATTCTAAGCTTTTAGGAGCTCTGCCAGAACCATATGTATGAAATAAATACATATTTCTAGTTATAAACTACAATAATTATCACAAGGTCAGAAGTAAGTAAAAGAAAAGCCACTAAGGCTTTTATATTTTTTTGAAGGAGGGTAAAGCTATTGATTAACTTTTCATTTTGTTAAATTAAATGTGTATGTTATATTTTCTGGGTCAATGCTGAAAAATGGAAACAGTGTATCACTTAAAAATACCAGAAGGAAAATATTAAGGAATGGAACAAAAACTTAATCTAAAAGAAAGCAAGAAGAGAGTAAGAGGAAGAAAAACCTGTGGAGGTGGGGGGAGGACAATTAGAAACTACAAAATAATAAGCACATCAGCTATAAATGGACTCATATCTCCAATTCAAAGATAAAGATAGACTAGATCTTTTTAGAAATCCAGTTACATTCCATTTACAAAAAATCAACTTAAAATTTTAGAACTTTGAATAAAAAAAAAAAGAAGAAAAAATATGCCAGGCAAATCCTAAAAAGATGAAAGTAGGATAGCTACTTTAATAATAAGTGAAAGAGACATTAATGATAATGAAGATTACTATAACTGATACCAATTTCAACTCACTAGGAACATATATCAATTCTCAATTTGTATAGGTTCAATAAAATAGCTTCAATATGTATATAAAGCGAAATTTGGAAGAATTATAAATTATAAATCAATCACGATAGTGGAAAATTCCAATAGACCGCTTTAGCAACTGACAGATCAAGCACAAGAAAAAGGAAGCTTGATCGAAAGGTAATTATATCTACAAATTGTATTTTGGGCTATAAAGGAAGTATCACAAATATATTTTTAAAAATCTATTTCCTATAGACAGTCTCTGACCATAGCACAATTAAACTAGACACCAATACTAAAAAATTAATCTCACACCACACCCCTCAGAAACCACGGTATGGGGAATTAAAAATAAATAATCCATGGGTTAAAAGATGTCCTAACTTCTTAGAAAATGCATAGAATTACAAAGTAAAGGAAATACTACATATCAGTACTTCTTGTGTATTGTAGTTAAAGCTGTGCTCAGCAAAAAAAGTCTTAAATATTTACATTTTTTAAAAGATGAAAGTATATGCGTTAAAGATCCAATTTAAGAAGGCAGATAAAGAATGTCTGAATCGACCCAAATAATACAGAAGAAAAGAAACACTAACTATTCCTTCCCTTTTACTTCACATTGTTGTTCCTTTTAAATTTTTGTTGATCTGATCAGTTGCTATGCATTTCATTTTCATCTTGTTAATTTAGAAGTTCTGCCATCATATTCCATTTGATTAATGACCTGGCTTTTTCCTGCTCTATAAATCAGACCAAATGACTCTATTGCCTTATTATTTCAAAGATATTTCTCCCACTGAGATCCACCATTTCCCCTATTGATCTCCCCCTTCTGATTTCTTCACATTTTGCTCACAACCTAATGGCATGAAATCTCTAGAATTCTTCCATTTTTCCCCTTTCTTCCCTTTTCCCAACTATTGCTCCCTCCCACCCCCCATTAAACTCTGGACTGTTTTTACTTCCCCTTGTACTCTTAATTCTGAGGTTTTGCTGAAATAGTTGAACACTGAATTTCACTTCACATTTGGTAGTTTTTTTCTTTTCAGGGTTCACATGTGGGACTTCCATTACATGTTCCAGCTTTATCCATTAGGATTTAATGACATATTTATAAAATGAATGAATTATCATCTCCAATTGTTCCCTTCTTTAACTTTCCCCATCTTGAAATCTCTGTTCTAGTTCTGTCTTTGGAGAGGTCTTTTTCACAACTGTTTACCTCAAATGAGGTACTCAATGATTTAGTCTCTGATTAGCACGTTTTTGAATATCTTTCTTTCACCTGAACAGGTAAACAACTGTACATGCCGAGTATAGGATTTTTGGGGCTTCTTTCAATTGCCTGAAGATTAAGAATCTACTGTCCTCTAGCTTCCTGTGTGGCAGATAACAAGTCCAATGACAGTCAAAAAAGGAAAAGCCAGGAAATTTGTTTTACCAGGACGTGTGTCTCATCAAGAATTCTGAGCTTTTTTTTGCTCTGAAAACTCAGGCCTTTCTTTGGTTTAGGGAATTTTTCTCCCAAGTTATTCAAAATTATGTCTTCTACTTCATGTTTTCCTTCTTCTTTCAGATTGTGTTATCCACATGAGGGGTATCCTGCAAACATTTTCCAAATCTTTCACCTCTTCCCTCATGATTTTCATCTCTTTGCATGTTTTCTGCTCTAAGATTTGTGACACTGATGGTCATCCATCTTCCAGGCTATTTTACAGTTCTCATCAATCTCCATCCACCCTCTTGATTCACCTACTGATTTGGTCAAGTTTTTTAAAAGCTCTAAGAAGTCTTTTTCTTTTATTTCCTACTTTGTAGTTTTGTTCTTAAGTGCTACTTTTTAATTTTTCACTTAGGAACCCATTCGTCTGCCCCAGCAGGTCTGTTCCACTGGGTGTGTGATCTGATTGTTGTAATTTATTTGTTCTCTCTTTGGCTTCTGGGCACCTTTAGATAGATGATTATTTTTCTCAGTTGGCCAACTGGAGTTCAGACTTTTTTCTTTTCTTTCTTATTTTTTTTTTTTTTTTTGGTGGTACTACTCTAAAAATCAGAAAATTCTCAGGTCCCCTTCCTCTGAGCCTGGTATAGAGGCTGACAGTCCCCTTCTGAAGCAGCTTTGCTCTCAGATCACTCTGGGCTCTCCCAGCACCCATGGCAGGGAAGATTCGTTGAAACCTTTATGTCCCTGAAGGAATCCTGACACATTCAAGAAAGACAGAGTGCCACCCCAGGCGTCTGCACATCTTGATTCACAATCCCTGCCCTTTTCCAGAGCTCACCCAGTTCAGTACCATTTCTTTTGCAAAGAAGAAGCTGGGGCGGGGGGGGGGGGGGGTCCCAAGAGCCCAAGACCTCACTTACACCACCTGTAGGTCCTGGCACTTGACAGGCAAGCCGCTTGGATTTGGGAGTAGAGGGGAAGGAAATGTCGTTTAGATCATCACGCTGTTCTGAAAAATCCCCTGTTCAGGGGGTCTCTTCTGTAAAATGAGAAAATTTAAACTAGTGTTAGGTAATACTTAAGGGCTCTTTCAGCTCCAAAAATCTATAAATCAGATACTAAATAAAAAGGATTCATGACTATGACCATCTGTCTGATTAGAGTGTCATGAAAGGAACACTTTAAGGGCAAGTGTTTTTAAGAAAATAATAGTTTTTGAGTTATAAGGCTTTAATGAAAAAAACAACTCATCTGGAGACAGAAGACTAAGCTTGAAACGGGATGGCAAAATCTGCCGAGTTTTCAAGTTTCTTAATTTCTGATCATATATGGAACATAACATATTTATTCCCACAACCTAGAGCAATGCTTCTCAAACTGTATTGTATATACAAATCGTCCTGAGACCTTACAATGCAGCCTCTGATTCAGTAGGGCTGGGAGGTGCTGAAGGGTCTGTATTTCTTACCAGGGAGGACGGATGCTCACACTGCTTGTCTGTGGCTCACGGTTCAGTAACAAGGCCTGCAATATTTGCAGTGGTGAGTAGACCTCTGGTGGCCAGAGTAGAAACATACAATCATTTCATCATACAGCTATAAATTCTTTTTCTGGGAATGCGGAAAAAAAAAAAAAATCCCCCCTACATCAGCAGACTGATTTATCTGTAACTTACATGATACAGGCAAAGCCAACATAGTTTATTAATTTGGACTCTATTAATCTGGAATTTGGTGTCATTGCAGACACCAATTGCAGACACAGACCACACTGCCAGTGATTTTCAAAGATGGAATATGTTTAGTCTATTAAGTGCTAAGGCAAATGCATTTTTCCCCCAAAAAAGAAAAAAAATTGGAAACCAACCCAGTAATAGCCTTTATATGCAAATAATGAATGAGTTATAAATGATTTGCCTTTATTTCATTAATTTTTCCCCCTAAGGCTTCTAATTTTGATTCTCCTATCCACGTCAAGAGCTGCCTTAAATTACATTTCTTATAAACCGTTCTCTGATTCAGGCCCTTTTCTGAATCAGACTAGCCTACTCTTTAATTAGGAAAAATGACAGCAGTTTTACATTTCTCAGTCTTTTGGCTCCTCTCAGTCTGTGCTTCTCAACGGAAAATAAAAAATGCTGTGCCATTTGACCAACTGTTGCCAGCGGTTCAAATTAAACAAAGAGTCTGTAAACGTTTGAAAGGTATTCAATTTTGGAAACTATTTTTTTATTGTTTTTTTTCTAGCTACAAATATGTTTCTTATTTTGAATGTCAATAGACATATTTCCTGGCTTTGCCATAGTAAATAGATAAATGTTCCAGAAACTGTCCGCCTTTTTTTTTTTTTTTTGAGATAACAAAATTAGTATCACTCTAGGAAGGAAGATAAACATCCTACACCAAGAATGTGCTTATTCTCAAACTTGAAGCCCATCGAATTGAAACAAACTTGCAAATTGATATTAGTATGAAGTTAATATTGAGATAAACCTCTGCCCCATGTACAACTCACTATCACTAGTCCTTAGCAGTTACGGGAAAATGGTTCATTGGCTTATGGAAATTTTCTTGAATTCAGTCGCGTTCCAATGGCCTTGCATTTGGTCACTGAATGGAGCCCCCAAAGCAAGTCTGTTTTCCTTGCTGGCTTCTATAGTATCATCAGGCCCATTTATTTATAAGAGATATACAGATCCTCCATCCTGTAGGAAGTTGTATATGTTTATTCAACCCTTTAATTAATCAGCTTTACAGAAACATCTAGAGCGATTACTACTAATGATCTGGACCAGGGGTGTCCAAACTTTTTTCAACGTTTTTCACCAAGGGCTACCTGCGGTAAAATACACAAACAGCCGGGCCACTCACTCAAGGTGAAGTACGTATTGCCTCACCTGGTTCATTTAAGTAAACTAAATATATTTTTGAAATTTGCTGCAGGCCAATTAACAATGGATCATGGGCTGCAGTTGGCCCGCGGGCCGCAGGTTAGACACCCCTGATCTATACCTATGTCTGTGTAGATCATTTAAAAGGCACCTGTTCTGGGGCAGACCCGGTGGCTCAGGCGGTTGGAGCTCCGTGCTCCTAACTCCGAAGGCTGCCGGTTCATTCCCACATGGGCCAGTGGGCTCTCAACCACAAGGTTGCCGGTTCAATTCCTCGAGTCCCACAAGGGATGGTGGGCTCTGCCCCCTGCAACTAAGATTGAACATGGCACCTTGAGCTGAGCTGCCACTGAGCTCCCAGATGGCTCAGTTGGTTGGAGTGCATCCTCTCAACCACAAGGTTGCCAGTTCGACTCTCACAAGGGATAGTGGGCTGCACCCCCTGCAACTAGAAAACAGCAACTGGACCCGGAGCTGAGCTGCGCCCTCCACAACTAAGATTGAAAGGACAACAACTTGAAGCTGAACAGCACCCTCCACAACTAAGATTGAAAGGACAACAACTTGAAGCTGAACAGCACCCTCCACAACTAAGATTGAAAGGACAACAACTTGAAGCTGAACAGCACCCTCCACAACTAAGATTGAAAGGACAACAACTTGACTTGGAAAAACGTCCTGGAAGTACACACTGTTCTCCAATAAAGTCCTGTTCCCCTTCCCCAATAAAAATTAAAAAAAAAAAAAAAAAGGCACCTGTTCTGGGGTCAGGGGTACGGGATGTTTCTTAGTAACGATTTGGTGGGAAGTGCAGGTAAATGATTAATGACAGATATTTCTATTAGAGGCTCTAAAACTTCACAAACTTCCGTATGCATCTCTGACTCAGGGATTGACATGTAGTTCATATATAAAACCAGACATCACCTGGTAATGGCCCTGATAACCATTAGTTCACTAATTGAAAGAAAAAGCACTATCTTTCTATTCTCTACTCACAACACTTTTGACACCAGATGTGTGGTTTTCCCCCCACATGGACCAATTGTCTGCTAGCAGCCAGATGTCCTACAATTCAATTCAGTTCTGACAGTATCTACCTGGAGTTACCAACAGATCCCACAGGTTAAAGACTCAGTCCCACAAGACTGCCCCCACTTCAGATGCCAATTGTAAGTAGTGGGTCACCCAAGGTTACACAAGCTTCTTTCTGACTTGGCTACAAATTGGGGGTTCCGATGACTCTGTCCTCAGTCCAATAATTTGCTATAGCGTCTCACAGAACTCCAGGAACACTTACTTACGTTTACCAGTTTATTATATACTATAGAATATGCACAATAAAAATACATATGAACAGCAAGATAAAGAGAGAGATACGTAGGGTGAGCTCTGGAAAGGCTCCAAGCAGAGGAGCTTCCGTATGCATGGAATTAGGGTGTGCCACTCTCCAAGCATGTGGATGCGTTCACCAACTTGAAAGCTTTTGGACACTAGTCTAGGGAACTTTAAGGAGATTTCGTCACATAAACATGATTGATTATTAACTCAATTTCTGACCCCTCCTCCCTGCTTGGAAGATAGGAAGTGGAGCTGAAAGTTCCAAGCTTCCAACCATGGCTTGGTCTTTCTTGCAACCAGCCCCCATCCTGAAGCTATCCAGGAGCCTACCAGCAGTTGCCTCATTAGAACAAAAGACACTTCTATCACCCAGGAAATTCCAAGGGATTTAGGAGCTCTGTGTCAGGACCTGGGGTCAAAGGTCACATGTTAGAACAAAACATGCTCCTAGCACCTTTATCACTTACAAAGGTTTTGAGAGCTCTGGCCAGAAGCCAGGAGACAAAGACCAACTACATATTTATTGCTATAACATAATATCACACTAACCTTAATAGTTCATTACATTTAAAAATACCTGCCATCAATATTAAGTGGGTGAGTGCTAACCACGTCAGCAGCAGGGCTAGTTTATCTGCAGTTCATAACATTTCATTACAAGTTATAAGGAAGGAACAAAACCTCAATTGTTACCTGTGATTTTGCATTTTTAAAACCGAATTTATCCCTTTCTTAAGTCTAATTTATTCTCCTTCTTATCTTTCATTCTGTGGAGCCCTTCACTGAGGGAGGCAGAAAACACCAAGGTAATAATTAGACTGCCTGTTCAAGCTAGGATTGGAAGCAGATCATTTCGTGCGCCAGCCCTCAGCAGCAACCAGAAGGAAAAAGTCAAAGCAAATACAGGTTTTGGTACCAAAACACCCAAATCACATACACAAAAAACTGAATATCTCTATTCTCCCGTATCTGTGTGGCCACTATGACAACCATAGAAGTCATTTGAAAAATAGAAACATTTATGGGATCTGTGATTTCAGAAGTAAAGTAAGGACGGAAGTAAAAACAGATGTAGCTGAGGGGAAATGGGAGGCTTTACCTTCCCAGAAGGAGAAACTGGCATCTGCTTGAAACTTCTTGGACCCCGAATACTGAATATTTCACTTTGTATTGTTATGTTTATTTACTTCTAAAAAGCAGAAACACATTTACGATATAAGCTAAAGTGTTAAATGGGTATTATTAATTCACATAGGACATGAAATTAATTCAAGCAGATCGCTTTCTTCCTCCCTCTTCAGAACAGCAGTGGAGGAGAAGGAGATGACTCTCGATTATAGACTTTTCTTCTGCAATTGCCCTCCGGGGTCAGGTGGGGCTGGCAAAAGGGTGTCCTCTGCCTCTGGGTTGGACGGGGTCAGAGGAATGAGGCCTGTATTGCTGCAAGTTGTGGTGCAAGGTGCAGACAGGTAATAACAAAAGTCAAGGCCCCAAAGGAATTCCAAGTCAGAGCCAAAACAAACACTCTAAACTGGGTCAGCAACCCCAAGGACCAAACAATGTGTGGAAACTAAGGTAAGGTGCCAAATGGGTTAGAAACACAAAACAAAAAAAAGAACTGATAAGTGGAAGTATCAGGCAGGACCCAAGGAGGCAGCTTTTTGAGGTCAGGATGACTACATTTAGATCTAAAAGAGTTCAGATCTAACACCAAACTCACTCACCACCAGGCCGGGCTTTCTCCTGTACGGTTTCCCTAGATTTACCTGGTAGAAGATTCTGAAGCAATCTGGAGCTTGCATTTCTAAAGTGAGGGAGGTTCCCACTGTCACAGTAGATAAGTCACTGGAGCTCTTACTGGAATCCAAGGTTCAGGGTCAGTTTTTGGAGGGTGGGTCGGGTGTAGCAAGGATCTGTGGAGCACGGTGGGGATATTTGCAGAAGAGGAAAACTAGAGACAGAAAGCCATGGAATGCTGGCCTCTGATAGTTCTATGTGGACCTCCAGTTTCTGAAGTGCCTGGTCCGTAAGATTTTAGAGGCGAGCCAGGCATCTTCCATTGAGATGCCCTCCTTTAGGATGGACAGTTACCATTCTATGACTTACTTTGACCCTTCACATATTACAGAGTTTCCTAGAGGTTTTTCTAGGTGTCACACCTCCTCCAACCCCAAGTACCTGTTGGAGTTATTCTAAAATGAGATACGCTTGGGGAAGGATTGTTACGGCAAATGCCACTGGCTTGAGGTGGATGCACTAATTATTTTGGTTTTTGTAGAACTGCAGAAGCTTCCTGCCTTGCTCTTTTACCATGTTGATTAATTATTTATACAAGTCAAGCACAGTAATGAGCGCTCTACATGCTGTTCTCACAGACCCTCCCCAGCAGCCATGATCCTTTACTTCTTTTCCATAAAGCCCCAATTCTGTTCCATCATCCATCTCCCCAGCCAGGAGCCCCAGGAATGGTCACCTCATGCTCAGCACTAGGGTGGCCCTGATCTGTCTGAAGGTCCTCCCCTTCCTTTTGCCACTTTCTGTTTTAGAAACGAATGGATGACCACATTTGGGCCAATAAGACTTGAGGGAGAAATGTTCCAGAGGTTCTGGAAAGTGTTTCCTTACTCCCAAGAGAGAATTCCTGCTCTTTTTCTAGTCCATGTTGAACTCGAGTCCACTTCTTGAAATCTTGCTACCTGCCTGAGTTGAAGCCTACACAAGAAGAAGGGCAGATCGAGAGACTCACGGAGAAATGAAACCAGAGTTCTGACATAGTAATGTCCGTGGAGCAGATTGCTTTTTTCATGAGATAATAAATCCCTTTATTGGTTAAGCTGGTTTAAACAGAGCATTCTGCTTACTGTAGTAAATCATCCTATTGATACCACTGTAGACGGCAAAGATTTTTTCTCCTTATTTCCCAGGTGAGGAAATTGAGGCTTAACATTAAGCAATGTTTCCAAGGTTAGACAGCTCCTTAGGAAGAGTCAGGATTTGAACCCAAATGCAGCCCCAACTCCTAAGCCTGTTTTCTAAACACACACCATGCAGAGCCCCTGGTTGATGTGATTAATCTGACTCTTAGTCAGAGGGTCGTAGGCTGTGGACATGGATGCAGAGGACTTTGATTATCCTGGGGGGGCCCCAATCAAGGGAAGCTGACACCTTGTCAGTGTGCTTGTCCTGGTGTTGGCCCGCTGGGGGGGGGTGCTTTTGGAGGCCTAGGACAATTTGAACCAGGGATTTACATGAAACAAAAGAGGAGTTCATATTGAAATCTCTCTGTTTCATAAAGACTCCTATCTTTATGCCATTTTCTCAGTGAGCGTTTCTTCCCACATCCCCGGCTTGGTCAATTACTGTACTATATGCTCTCCTCACACCCTCAATTTCTTGTACTTATCCCAATATAATAAGGTAATAATTTAATATCTGTTTTCCCTGCAAACTATATAAATTCCTTACCCTTCTGGGCTTCCTCTCCTCTAAGCACTGCTGCCCAAGCCATTTATTTAGTTTTCATGCCAGGTGACATGAGTGCATCTGTCAAAACAGACAGGACATCATGGGAAATGGGACAGTCCTGAGTGCAGTGCCACATATAGGTAGGGGAGAGGGTTGTAAGGTTGGGCTGCAGGAGAAAGCTGGATGGTTAAAGGTCCATAGAGTGCATGCCACTAGGACAGAATATGGAAAGGAAATGGAAGGAAACCAAACCTACACCTCATCTATTTCAAAATTTTGGCTGGAAAGTAGAAATGTGGAAAAGCAGAAGCCTTGCACAACCTCTTTACCAGCAAGACAAACACACACACACACACACACACACACACACACAGGACTTAAGCTGGTTCTTTCATTACTACAATCAAGTTACATACAATTTTCTGGACTGGTTTGAAAACGTAACTGTCATTTGTAATTTAGTTCTTATTGGAAAATACTTTGAAAATACCCCCACACCCAAATGTACTGAATATGGACTTTGGTAAAATACAATTATTGCTTTGTATTGAAGTGATTTTTCTTTTTTCTCTTTCTAAAGCCAAGTGCATTGGGTGGAAGCCAGTAGGTGCTCAATAAATAACTGCTGAATAAAGGAAAGGAAGTTGATCATTGATTACACATTATTTCTATGCAAAATAAATAAATAAATAAAACCAGACATGAGGTTTTTTTTTTCCACAAAGAGTGAATATTACATACTCAGGATATTGCCACAAATGGAATTCCTTTCAGCCTATATTGGCTGAAGAAGAAACAAAACAGCTTAGGGAACCTCAAGATTGTTAGAAGCAAAGGGAAGGTGTAAGAATGCTGTGTGCCCAAGGCCAGCTGAGAGCCTGCGGTTTCTTCCTTCCTTCATCATTAATAGGTATCTATTCAGCACAATATTTGTAGTACTCTGCTAGGGATCATGAAGTGTACATAAAGAGATGTAATACCCAGTTTCTACAGGGGAGAAACACCACAATCACACTGACCTTTTCAAATCAGAATATAATCGTATTATTCTCCTGCTTAAAGACATCCCGTTGACCACAGGATAAAGAGAACAATCTTTAGCCTGCATGTTCTATCTAACTCACCAGGCTATTCTCAAGTCACTCTCCTCCCAACTTTCTGCCTTTCAGCCCTACTGGTCTTGTCATCCTTTGAGTGCTGAATTCTCCTGTCAATACAAAGATTTGTCTGCCTGAATCGACAATTCCTACACACATTGCGTTTCCCCAGTTACTGCCCACTCAATCCTCCAGAGGTCAGATTCAACTTTACTTCTTCAGAATGACCTTCCTAAATCCTTTAGACTCGCTCTTCATTATGAAGAGCGAATTAGAAACAGCTATCATCATCAAAGTAAACAATTTGATCTATTCCACTTCTAAAGTTGATAGGGCCTAAAGGAAAACCATAAAATTTATATAAAGCTCTGAGGAAAAGTTAGGGATACTTATTTCTTCAGTGAATATTAAATAAGCACTTACAAAGGTACTGAGGTAGGTGTTGTGGGTATTCAATATCGGTGGATGTCAATGGAACTTACAAGCCAATAAGAGGAGGGGCCAGACATGTAACACATTCCACTGACACGACCTAAGTAGTGTGACAAAAATATATCTTGGGCCCAATGGGGATCTGAGAAAGGGCAAAGTCTCCCATGGGAGATGAGCTCACAGCTATAATTGTTAAACCAGAAACCTGTGGTGATGCCAAGGAGAGGCTCTTTTAGAGCAAATACAGACCTACTTACACTCAAAATAAGGAGAGAGATTGACCTCACCTTGTAGCATCCAAAGCGATAGATAAAAATTAGGAAAAATGGGTTTATGTTGAAAATTAATCCAGAAATTACTTGTTATAAATGAATGCAATAGAATCTTCTTTCTCAAAATTAATTAATTCATTAATTAATTCATTAATCAATTTTATTATCTCGCTGGGTTGGTTTAACTAT